>NW_022681470.1:100822161-101513954 GCF_009764315.1 Trachypithecus francoisi | reverse complement strand
CTAAACCATTACAGAAGCCCTAAGTCTCACCTTAACAACATGCCTTGCTTCAATCATAAGTGTTTGGTGTACACATGCATATAAAATATTATCCTAAGGTGGGGCGCAGTGGAACCTGGGAGGCAGAGGTTGCAGTGAGCCGAGATTGCGTCACTGCACTCCAGCCTGGATGACAGAGTGAGGCTCCATCTTAAAAAAATAAAAATATAAAAAAAGCTCATATGGATAGGCTTAAGTTTTTAATTTGCAATTGGGTCTTTTACAGAATTTCTTCTGGGCTATATTTTATAGTATTTTCCTAATTTTCAAAACTGTTCTTAAAGTGGGGTGACTTTCTACCAAAGAAATCCCTCAAATTAAAATTTTTGGGGCAATACATACTTTTAACTTATTTACTCCTTTTAATCTTTTTAATTGAAATATACTAATATGTATACAATCTACAGATCTAAGTGCCCCATTCAATGAGCTTCAACAACTCTACACACCTATGTTATCTTCATCCAAAAATAGATACAGAACAGCTTCATCACCTCAGAAGATTTCTTTGTGCCCCTTTGCAATCACTTCTCACCCTGTCTCTCACCGTTCAACCACTTCCTGACTTATATCACTATAGATCTGTTTTTTCTATAGTCTGTTTCTTAGACTTCAGATGAGATCAGGTGCATTCAGGGTAGTACGGCCGTGGACCTGTTGTCAGACTTCAAATAAATGGAATCACACAGGGTGTAGTCATTTGCATATGGCTTGTTTCACTTAAGATGTTTTCGAGATGTATCCATGTTGCATGTATCTGAGTTCATTCTTTTTCATTGCTGGCTAGTACTGTATTGTATTGTATGAATACACTAAAATGTGTTTCATCTACCTTTTTTCTTAGTAACAATTATTTTTTTCTTATCACAAAAGCAGTCAAGTACTTACTGTAAATTATGTAAAATATGTAATACATAACGTAAAAAATTATAGAAAATAAGGAAAAAAGAAAATAAATATCCATAATTCCACTCTCTAGACATAACCATTACTAATAACTTGTGGATACCCTTTGAACTTTTGTTTATATAAGTTATCTTCTTACATTATATATTATCATATGCAGTATAAAAATTCTTATTTTAGGTTCAAGTTTTACCACTTAGACCCTATATTAGTGTGTTAAATTGGCAGCCCTTATTTTAACTATAAAATATTTTCTAAATTAAATAAAATCTAAAATACCTGAATAAACATTCATTGTCCAAAATTCACAGTAGATAGAATGAAAAGTAAATATCCTTGCATAGCCCCACCATAGGTAACCAGTTCAACTGCAAACTCTTGACCACAAGATAATAATGATAAGGACCAAGAAGTGCAAAATTTATTATCACATAATTTTTCTAAGTTTTATTTTTAAATTTTTATTTTCTATATACCAGTGATCTTTTCGTTGGGAACACCTTATTTCATAATACCAAATGCTTATATAGGGACTAATTCTAGTACAACAGCTTATATCAACTTTGAGATATAGTTTTGAACTATTTTCTCTGGAAGTGAACAGACTGCCATCTTCACATTTTCTGATTGCTGAGTGGTTTATTCCCATCTGTTTTTGGAAGTCTAGATATGTATAGTTTTCTTAGTATATTGATCTTTACTTATAGCAAACATATTCTTCAATGGCAAATTGCCTTTTCACCATTTGTATTGACCTGTATGACTACACCAAGCTATCTATATACTGTCATTAAAATTTGGAGACTATCAGTTAGATGCAAAATCCTTTTGAGGAACAGAGAATAACCCAAAGTATAATTCAGGGTTTGCTCTTGAAGAGCACTTTGTTTCATTCACATTTTCCTAATAGGAAAATGTGGCTTGCATTGACAATAAAAAATGAGATCTTGATTACACTTAAGACTGGGTACAGCAAGGTAGTGTCCTGGCAGGCAGTCTGTCTTTCCATCAGTCAGGGTAAGTCCAGAAACTCTTTGCCTTTCCATAGATCACCATAGATTCCAAAGCATGTTGCTTAATTTCTTCCAACTTTGAAACTCACATACCTAGAGGCAGGCAAAAATGCAGCTGTAGTTTTACTTGAAACGCTTTTATATTCTTGGTTTTTGAGTCAGAATATACACAGTAGATGAAATTACATATGCAAAATTCTACAGCCTATGATATTAGGCCATTCTTGCATTGCTATAAATACTTGAGACCAGGTAATGTATCAAGAAAAGAGGTTTAATTGGCTCACAGTTCTGCAGGCTTTAAAGGAAGCATGGTGCTGGTATCTGCTTGGCTTCTGGGGAGGCTTCAGGAAGGTTACAATCATGGTGGCAGGTGAACGGGGAGTAAACAAGTCACATGGCCACAGCAGGAGCCAGATGGTGCAGTGGAGGCACCACATACTTTTAAATGACCAGATCTCAGAAAAACTCACTCACTATTTCAAGGGTAGCACAAACCCATGAGGGATATGCCCCCCTGACCCAAACACCTCCCACCAGGCCCCACCTCCAACACTGGGGATTACAATTCAACATGAGATTTGGTATATTCAAATCATATCGCCTACTAAGCCCAAAGCTCTAAGTACTGTCTTTCTCTCTTACAACAGAGCTACAAGATTTTGCTTTGGTGATTAAGAGAACAATACAATCTTATGTAGGCAGAGCCCCATAATGTTTTAAAGTGACTTAAAATATTCCAATTCATATTAAAATAATAATAGCCATTATTTAATGAGCTAAACATGGTTAAAGCATTTCCTCAAAATTATCTCATTTGGTCTTCAATATGAAGTTTGGGGGCTTATTATGAACTCTCATAGATGGCATTTGGATGTCTTCAGGTTTAGGAGGATGGGCTCTGTCCTGGGGACCAGGTTCAGAAAAACTCAGACGTTGCTGGCCTTAGCTTACAAGGTCAAGTTAGTAAAAAAAAAAAAAAAAATTAACATGATTAGAACTGGGAAATGTCCTGCTCTAGGGGACTGCAAGTGATTGCTGAGGTTGTTCCTCTTGTTCCGTGTCTGAATGCCTCTCAAGCCAGGAAGAGAATTCCTTATTAAAAATGGCCGGAGGGCGCGGTGGCTCAAGCCTGTAATCCCAGCACTTTGGGAGGCCGAGGCGGTCGGATCACGAGGTCAGAAGATCAAGACCATCCTGGCAACAACGGTGAAACCCCGTCTCTACTAAAAAAATACAAAAAATTAGCCGGGCGTGGTGGCGGGCACCTGTAGTCCCAGCTGCTCGGGAAGCTGAGGCAGGAGAATGGCGTGAGCCCTGGAGGCGGAGGTTGCAGTGAGCCGAGATCGCGCCACTGCACTCCAAAAAAAAAAAAAATGGCGGAGGTACCTGCATCCCACCTAGTCAGGGCTCTAGCTCCCTCCTCTTTGTGTGCAATACAAGTTTTAGACCCAAGGGTGGAGGACCTACCACTGTACAGTGCTGAGTAAGACAGGGTTCTCACCGAAGTCAGTGACGTTCCCAGTCCTTTCTGGCGCGAGCTGCATTCCCAGACACTCCAGCTCTTGCCGAAAGAAGCTCCGTCTATTGCGCTAGTGTTTGTCTACCCTCCCCTGCCCTAAAATAATGAATGCCCTCTACCTGAGGGAAAGAGACTTCAGTGGCGGTAATCTACTCGCGGCTGGCTGCATCCTTGAAAAAGCCCATTTCCCTTATACTATCTTCAAGATCTTGGTTAACCAGATTCACATTGTATTTGCAGGACGCTTTCTCAGGTGATTGCTCTGTGCTCTTTTTTACCTAAAGTAGGGCAAAGTCACCCAAGGGTACTAACCCTTCCCCACCCACATCAAGGGAGAAACACTACTCTTTTCTGGACATTCCGGTTCAGAGTCGAGGTAAGGGTTGCACGGCCCAGCCCCACCCGCCCCTCCGTTACCAAGTCTTCCCCCGCCCGCCTCGCAGTCTCAGGGCCTTAGAACCCAGGCGGGGCGAGGCCGGGAGAGGTGGGGCTGCTGGCTGGAGGCGGCGGCGGCGCGCAGCGGTACCTAGCGGCGCTGCCCGGCTGGCAGCCGGAGGACGTGGCACTGTCCGAGGATCCAGGGGGAGGGGATTCGGCCTTCTCCTCCCCGCGAGGAGGAGCCTCGGGACATCCTGCAGAGGCGGGAGGATCCTTGAGGGCACTGGTGCGCCTTTCAGGTGAGCTTTTAGCAGATAAAAGCGGCTGGCTGTGGTCCGCGCCAGTAGTGCTTTCTGCTCCGCACTCCCAGTGAGCCAGGTGCGCAACCGGAGTTGGGGCGAGGGGCGCGCTGGCCACCCCGCATGCGCAGAACCGGGAGCCGGCTGACCGGACTACAGCTCCCAGAGGAGCCTTGTGGAGGCCGCAGACGCGGAGCCGCTGGCGCCATCTTGAAATCTGATCCTCAATCCCCGAGCCTTTGCGTCTGCGCGGCTGGCAGCTGCTGCTCCGGGAGCCCAGTTTGTTAAAAGGGTAGGACATTGAGGACGCGGCGGCTGGCGGGAGAGACAGCTGGGGAGAGACATGGCAGGGTCGGAGTGCGGCCTGCGCCTCTGTCACTCAGCATCCTCTTAGACGTTTCCACGCCCGCCCCCTGCCCAAGGGGCGGGGCTGACGGCTGTGGTACCCGGAGCCGGCGCACGGGGTAGGGGTGCACCCCTGCAGAGTGGGGACCCCACTGGGCTGTGCCATGCTGACCGGAGACCACTGAGGCGGGAGACAGAGCGCGGCGAAGAGCCATTGAGTGGTCATCCAGTAGCCGCCTCCACCGCCGCCTCAGGAAACTTGGCACCCGCTAGGAGGGAAGATGAAGGAGATTTGCAGGATCTGTGCCCGAGAGCTGTGTGGAAACCAGCGGCGCTGGATCTTCCACACGGCGTCCAAGCTCAACCTCCAGGTTCTGCTTTCGCACGTCCTGGGCAAGGATGTTCCCCGCGATGGCAAAGCCGAGTTCGCTTGCAGCAAGTGTGCTTTCATGCTTGATCGAATCTATCGATTCGACACGGTTATTGCCCGGATCGAAGCGCTTTCTATTGAGCGCTTGCAAAAGCTGCTACTGGAGAAGGATCGCCTCAAGTTCTGCATTGCCACTATGTATCGGAAGAATAACGATGACTCTGGCCCGGAGGTCAAGGCGGGGAATGGGACGGTTGACATGTCCGTCTTACCCGATGCGAGATACTCTGCACTGCTCCAGGAGGACTTCGCCTATTCAGGGTTTGAGTGCTGGGTGGAGAATGAGGATCAGATCCAGGAGCCACACAGTTGCCATGGTTCGGAGGCCCTGGAAACCGACCCAGGAGATGCCGTGGTTGTGCAGCTTTGCGGGTTGCTGATTCTGACTATGAAGCCATTTGTAAGGTACCTCGAAAGGTGGCCAGAAGTATCTCCTGTGGCCCTTCTAGCAGGTGGTCGACCAGCATTTGCACTGAAGAACCAGCGTTGTCTGAGGTTGGGCCACCCGACTTAGCAAGCACAAAGGTACCCCCAGATGGAGAAAGCATGGAGGAAGAGACGCCGGGTTCCTCTGTGGAATCTTTGGATGCAAGCGTCCAGGCTAGCCCTCCACAACAGAAAGATGAGGAGACTGAGAGAAGTGCAAAGGAACTTGGAAAGTGTGACTGTTGTTCAGATGATCAGGCTCCGCAGCATGGTTGTAATCACAAACTGGAGTTAGCTCTTAGCATGATTAAAGGTCTTGATTATAAGCCCATCCAGAGCCCCCGAGGGAGCAGGCTTCCGATTCCAGTGAAATCCAGCCCACCTGGAGCCAAGCCCGGCCATAGCATAACAGATGGAGTTAGTTCCGGTTTCCTTAACAGGTCTTTGAAATCCCTTTACAAGACACCTGTGAGTTATCCCTTGGAGCTTTCAGACCTGCAGGAGCTGTGGGATGATCTCTGTGAAGATTATTTGCCGCTCCGGGTCCAGGTATACAAAACGGCTACACAGTGCCTTTCTGAATATAGCTAGCTGGCCTCTGGCTTCACATGATTTCGGTCTAGGTGGAGGTTAGTAATATTCTAGACTTGAGAAAATTAGTCATGAGCCCATTTTTGCTGCACCTTTTCTATGTCTCATTTAGTAAACGTGATTCGCACTCAGATAAGTTGCTTTTCACTGTCTTTGTAAAATCTGTTGGCCTTCCCATTATCAAAATTGTATACCTTTTAAAACAGAAAGGTAAAGATTCCCACTTCACTTTTATCCTATAAAAAGAAGACATTTAATCTCATTTCTGGCACTAGAACTTTTCCTCTTATCTCCTTTTTTTTAAAAAACAACTTTTAAAATTTGTTCTTGTTTTCAGATTTATAGACGTTTCCTCCCAATGGCTTTCTGTAAGGCAGTTAGTTCTCTAGTTAGTTCTTCCCAGAGCATTGACGCTTTCATCCGCAAAATGCCTGTAAATGATTAGAGCATAAGGTAAAAGGTTTGGGGGAAACCTATTAATCCACCAGTAAAGTATTATAACATCTGGACAATATTTATTATAATTAATAGTTCATTTGAGGATTAGTGATGACTCATTCATAAAAGAGACAGAAATTCAAGTATTCGAGTACAGTATGGTCACTCGAAACGTTAAGGCATAAACTGTTCACAGCCAGAACTCTGCTGAGTTCTACTGGAAGATATTTGGTATTAAGAAAGGATTAACCCATTATTGGATCAGAGGAGAGTTTCATTCATTATAGTCTTGAATTCTTAATGACTAGAGGATGGCAGTTGCTTAATTTGAACCATTCATGTCTGCCCAATTGATTCTGTACCAACCTTTTAAATTCAGCTATGGTAGTTTGTTTCTATAGCAACAGTAAATGCTAGGTTCATTTAACTTTGTGAAACATACTGGCATGTTCCACTTGATACAACTTATTTAGCGATACTGTCACAAAGGTAGATGTGATCTAGAAGGCATTTTTAGAAAGCCTGCTACTGGTCAACATCATTCCAGAAATTTAGAGCTTGATAAGTGACATTGCTGATGGTCACAGGAAACTTTTGGAAAGTAGTTCTGTGGTATGTATACCTTCTATCACAATAAGAACCTAAGCAGAAAACAGGAGAAAAGTTTTTAAATTTACACAAAATTATGAGTAGCAGCATAGATGAGAAACAGCAGAGATGAAAGTGTCATGAAAGGTAAAAAGTCAGTGCGTTTTCATTTGTATAAAATGTATGTACTTCTTTTCTTTTGCTTTTTCTTTCAGTGGAGCCTCACAGCTAAATCTGGGCTTTACAGTATTTCTGTGACCAGACATAGGTGTTACAAATTAAACATGGTGTTTTCTTATTAGGGTCTAAAATTAGTTGGGCCAGGATGAATGGGAAATAAAGTCATCTCCCCAACCCGCCACCAAATATGGCCAATATTGTAGAACATTACATAAAGACTGTTAAGAAAATAACAGCCAAAATAAGGTCTTTTTTCTCCATATTTAAGTAAAATACTATATTTTGGTGACCGGATTTTGGAGTTGAGAAGAATTTTAAAGATCATCTTCAGGCAGTCTCTCAATTTGGAGATATGGAAAGTTCATTCTTTAACTAACTTAGCCCATGCAGAGACAAAGGTTTCTGACCATTCTCAGGCAAGACACTTTAATTCTATAAATTAAACCCCATTGTCTGAAGTATATAAATTTAATTAAGTACTTTTTAAAACCAGGAGCCCTCTTTCTCTAACCTAAGGATGCTTGGGGGATTTTTTAGAGATTACATGAAAAAAATTGTCATCTGAATGAACACATATAAACTATGGCAACTGTATCTTTAGGTCAAGTCCCTTTACTTCACTAAATTTGAACATTAGAGCTTTAAAATAGTAGCATATGACCTTTCTGCTGTGACCTAACTTACATTCTTACATTGTTTACTGTTTCTAGAAAAACAAAAATTGGGAGGGAGAAAATGTCATTCAGTTTCAAGAATGTGGCATTTAATTATTATGCCATTTTCTCTAATAATTTAAGATGTCAGGGAAAATAGATGAATTGGGCCCAACGTGTTTGTAAATAAAATGGGCAGCATATCTATTGTTTAAATCCGGTTACTTTTAAGCTCCTTAAGAGCCTTATGACAAAACCAGTGCTAGATAGGACAATGGCAGACTGGTTTTTGTCTGTTTCTCTGAACAAATGTGGAAAGAATAGAAATAATGTAATTTTTTTTTTTTTGGGTAGTTCTCCTTTTAGCTTGTGGAAACACGAAACCATGAAAGAAAAAAATGTTTCCTTTAGTTCAGTTCTGCCACAAATATGGAGAAAACCTTTTATCTTAAAGAGCAAGATTGTTTTGTAAGGTCATTTGGATTCCTTTGTTTAATCTTCCACTTACCATATTGTATGCACCATTAAATATTGACATCAGAATTCCTCCTGATTGCTTTTCCTCTTTCTTTTTTTCTTTCCTTCTTTCCCTTTTTCTTTGTTCCTTTCTTATTTATTAAAGAAAAATAACAGTGTAGTTCTGCTTACTATATTCTGATATTACACAAAGTAATTTATTTCCTTTCTACAGAATTTATGTATGACAACCTAAAGCTATTCAGATATCTAAAGAAAGGTTTGAAGCCTTATTCTAGCTGGTAATTCCCTTCTTTATTGTCTGGCCCTGAACTAGAAAAGCTATGATGGGAGGGGTGTGGTCCCTTAGTAAACAGCAATGAGCTCTGGCCCATGTGCAATTTCCCTTTCTATCTAAATTCAAAGAACAGGAGATCTTTGCTTTAAACCTTGCAATGCCAAGGTCTGCTCCTTTGTGACTATGGTAAATTTATCCCACTCATATTTTAGTTATAGGAAGTGGATCAGGCCCTTTGGAAGATGTTGGCATTAGATGCTGGTAAAAGATTAGGCCTTTAATTTGATGGTAGTCGATGGTTCTTGTCTGTCTCCTAGTATAACAATAGGGTTGACAATTATAGCAGTTTGAGATCTATAACTCACTACTGTGAGGACTAGAAAGTGCCAAGAAAAATGCTGTCAACACAAAAGGTCTAAACACTGCCCTTAGCCTAAAAGTCTCATATTGTGCAACACTAGACCTGGAAGCAGTTCTCTTTTCTGATACTGGAAAGCCTTTGTCCTAATTATGAGTGAAAAGTGACTTAATTTAAAATATATTAACATTTCCACATGATTTTAGTACCTGAGTGTCTAGAGAGTAACACTGATTCTACCAAATCAGGTATTACTTATTTCATGGGCTACACTATCCTTGTAGGAGTGACTGTTTTATGTACTTGATACTTCACAAGAATTCATTCAGTTGTTGGCTTAGTGGTACTTGCTAAGTGCTCTTTCTGCAACTGTTATCTGCAAGGACATTTTTCTGAGATGTAAAATAGTAAATTATTACAAATAAAGAAGAAACAAATATCTTCCAACTTTTAGGTCAGTACATTATTTATAGAAAAAGAGGTTTCTTATGATTATTCATGTCAAGATTGATTCTTGTGAGATTCAGATTCATGTATTTTCCTGTGGCATTCTTTGGCTTTAAAGTTGCTGTTCGAATGTATGTTACATACAGTCGTATTTCTAAGAGAGCCACTGAAGGCCCGTTTTCGTTTGTTTTTATTGTTCTTATGCATTCATTAAACAAAAACTTTTGATCTCTGCAGTATTCCCAGCATTATGATAGGCAATGGGTTTATAGAAATGAGAGATAAATTCCCAACCTGAGTGAGAATCCAGTTCAGTTTAATTGGATCTTTTTCCTGATTTCCCAGGAAACCTTGGACTAATTACTTCTCTAAGTTTCCATTTCCTTGTATGTAAAATAGGATCGGATCAGATGGTTAATCTATAAAGTTTCCTTCACCCCTCTAAGATTGTTTGGTTTTAAGTAAATAAATATGACCACCTTCCTTGCCATGTTAAACTTGAAGCTCTTTTCTTTAATTTTGCCTGTTGTAGTTTGAATTTCAAAATATCTTACTGTAGATATTATTGTTATTTTACACTGAAGAAGTAAGAAGCCAAATTTTATAGAGGTGGTTTTATCATTAAGTAAATGGCAAATTTATTTATTAGTTAGAATCGTTGTCAATATCTATTAATGCGGTTACTTTGCCCATGGTGTGACATAGTTCATGTTGCCTCAGGTGAAAGCTTCCTGTTATACCCTCAACAACAAATATCTCAAATAATTTTTCCAAAAGTCATTATCCTTGCTGCTTTTTTCCCTCTCCCTCTATCCAGTCCACCAGCAAGTCCTGTTAGCTGTACTTTCAAAACATATCCATATCTATCCATTTATTTCCCCTCCCTTACTAAGCACCAGAACCCAAGCTGCTATTGTCTTTCACCTGCACTACCGCGGCAGCCTCCTACCTTATCTCTCTGCTTCTATTGGTGCTCCCCAATAATTCATTCACCACAACGTGATCTTTTCAAAACTTATGTGTGATTACCTGTTAAAAAACTGTGCTCTATTCTCATTTCAGTTAAAACGAAATCCAGTTCATTAACCCTGTTGTCTGAAGCTGGATGTGACCTGGTGCCTGCCTGCCTCTCCACCTCATTGAGTGTCCCTATCCCCTTTGCCCACTATGCTCTAGCCCTGTGCTATCCAGTAAGCTAGCCACTAGTCTTAGGAGCTGTTGAACCCTTGAAATGTGGCTAGTCCAAATTGAGATGGGCTGTGAGTATAAAATATACCTTGAATTTCAGACTTAGGAAAAATCATGCAAAGTGTCTCAATAATTTTATATTGTTTACATGTTTATGATAACATTTTGGATATTTTGGGTAAAAATATTTTGTTAAAATTAAGTTTCCCTATTTATTTTGTACTTTGTTCATTGAAGCTACTAGAAAATTAAAAATTACATACAGGACTCACATTATATTTCTATTAGAGAGTGCTATTCTAGCCACAGAGGCCTTTCTCTTTTCCAGGCTCATATTCCATTAGCTGTTCTTTCTGCCTTTATTGTTCTGCTTATCTTTGCAGGACTGATTCTTTTCCTTTCAGATCTCTACTTAATGCTGCCTCATAAAGACCTTTCTCTGATCAAGCAATTTAGAGTAATTTACCCACTCTGTATTATGCTTTCCTATTTTGCCTCGTAGGGCTTGTCCATAATATTTTTTGCATTTCCTTGTTTGTTTATCATGTACTCCCCTTCCAACCCCTGCAAAATATAAGTTTCAAGAGCACAGGGACTTTGTCTTGCATGATATATCTTCAGGACAGTGCCTAGCACATAGTTAGTGTGCAACAGATACATGTTATGTCAGCATTGTATTCCTCACAGTGCCTCACATGGTGCTTTGCTTATTATAGCATTTAGTAGGTGTTAGAAAAGTTGATAAATAGCACTTGAGGAATAGAAAAGATTTTTCTTCTGAAATCTTTATGTTTCCAGTCAGTTGCTAGCAGGAAGGGATTTAAGGTAAGCTGTAACTCCACTGCCTTGAAGCTGGTAATCAAGTCTGAAAATGTGAGCGAAAGAAAGAATGAATAGCAGTTGTCTTTTTTCCCTTAATGAATTTATTTTCCTATTTGGAATGGAAGAGGGTATGGAGGCGGGAAGATCAAATGTAATTGCCGCAGTAATTTGTAAAGTTTTATTTTAACATCCTTAGCTTGTAATGATTACTAAGAATGGTTCAATAGGTTTATCTTATTGTCCCATATACAAATTGTCCCATATGTAAATCATACTTTTTTTCTCCTGAATCTTTTAAGTGAATCGATATTCCTATAAAATATGTCTCCTTCCCAGTTCACTATGGATTATTTATCTGTGCTTATGCTATAAATATGCCTTTAAGTAGGCACATCTATTTTAAATTTAGTTTATTCTCTTTTTATTTTGAAGTAATTTCAAATGTACAGAGACGTTGTAAGAGAAATACCAATAACTCCCATATACCCCTTACCCAGATTTACCAGTTGCGAATATTTTGTCACATTTGCTTTATAAACTCTCCCACTCTCTGTATTTGCACAGTATTTTTTTTAAATTCTTGAACCATTTGAGAATTAGTTATAGATAGTATACGCCTTTACCCTAAATACTTCAGCATTATTTCCTAAGGACAAGGACATCTCTTATATAATTACAGTACAATTATCAAATTTAGAAAATTAGACATTGATAAAATACTGCTATCTAATATATAGTCCATATCAAAATCTGCCAGTTGTTTCCAATAATGTGAAACAAGCATGTTGTAAGAAAGGTAGGTGAAATGTAACTTCTCTCAGGAGTAGTATAAGTTTGATGAGTATGCCTTTTCAGCTCCTTGATTAAAATAGAATAAAGCAAATATTTGGTCATTGTGAGCATCGCCTTTATTAAATCCTCCCCTTCTCATTGAACTCTGAATTACTTGCTTTCAGTGAATAAACATGTAGTGTTTGTGTGAATTGGTAGGGAAAAGTGGAAAGGGAAGCTGGGGAGCATAGTACAAATGGGGGTGAATCAGTGTTCTTAATAAGGAACAGGCCTGTCTTTAGGAATTCATACTGTTAATTTATGCAACAAATCTGATTCTCTAAATCTCTGGCAAAAGATGCAACAGATATTTTTGAAGATAGAAATAAAATTTTGTTGGCCGTGTTTAACTCACCTTACTTGTTTTGCTGTTTCTTCCTAGCCCATGACTGAAGAGTTACTCAAACAACAAAAGCTGAATTCACATGAGACCACTATAACTCAGCAGTCTGTATCTGATTCCCACTTGGCAGAACTCCAGGAAAAAATCCAGCAAACAGAGGCCACCAACAAGGTATAATGAGTACTATCCCCTAGGAGATGACAGGGTTTTCCTGAGGATGTGACTGGCTCTAGCCTGAGTCTGTCAACCTGTGTAGGACTTGGGAGATGGATACTGTGTACTCCTTGTGCTCTAGGGAATATTTCACGTAAAGGTGTAGTTCTTCCCTTTATTCTTATCAAGATTTTAGCTTGTTCTGTACAGATCGTAATTTCTGGTGCTTTTCAGGTGTGTAATTAAAACGTGCATGCAGGCCAGTGCAGTGACTCACGCCTGTAATACCAGTGCTTTGGGAGGCCAAAGCAGGCGGATCACAAGGTCGGGAGTTCAAGAGCAGCCTGGCCAACATGGTGAAACCCTGTCTCTACTAAAAATTACAAAAAATTAGCCAGGCGTTGTGGCAGACGCCTATAATCCCAGCTACTTGGGAGGCTGAAGCAGGAGAATCACTTGAACCCAGGAGGTGGAGGTTGCAGTGAGCCGGGACCATGCCACTGCACTCAGGCCTGGGCAACAGAGAGAGACTCTGTCTCAAAAAAAAAAACTTGCATGCAATCTTTCACTGTAAAAGGCACTGAGATAGGAGGTCTGTGTTTTTTATTTTAGCTTGTTACTGCTTTCTAGCCCATTAATTTTAATGTCTGGCTTAGAAGAAAATTGCTACAATTTGGGATGCTGAACTTGTGGCCTCTGTGCCCCTATAGTGCCCTCTCCTATGCTAGGTAGCAGAAGTTCTTTGGTCCTTGTATAAGGGATCCATACTAGGAACCACTTGCCTACTTGGTCCATGTGGACAAGTTCCTAGTATGGCTGCCATCATAGAGAGATCACAGTGCATGAAAATTGAGACAATTTAGTATTGAAGGAAGTATTTCATTTCTTCTGCTACTATTTGTTGCTGGTTGACTTACCACTTTAATGGTTACTATATGTGGGAAAAATAACAAGGGAATATCCCCTAAGAAATTCTTTAAATCCAAGATTTGAGGAAAGGCTTTATTCATTTGAGGCTAAAAGACATCATTGACCTAAAAAACTGTTTTTCTTTGCTGAATTCAGATTCTTCAAGAGAAACTTAATGAAATGAGCTATGAACTAAAGTGTGCTCAGGAGTCGTCTCAAAAGCAAGATGGTACAATTCAGAACCTCAAGGAAACTCTGAAAAGCAGGGAAAGTGAGGTAAAATATTTAGCTCTCAAGGACCTGTGTGGAAACAATTGGTCCCTTCAAAGTAGACAAGTATTTTATATTTTGTCAAAATGAATATTGTCAGACTAACAGATCTTAGCCTGAAGAAATTGTAGCTTAACCTCGATTGATATTTTGGAATAGTCACATTACTAAAATCTGTACAGGTGAGATAATGGAATTTATAATTAGTTTACTAACATGTTTGATATTCCCTCTCTCATTTTCAGACTGAGGAGTTGTACCAGGTGATTGAAGGTCAAAATGACACAATGGCAAAGCTTCGAGAAATGCTGCACCAAAGCCAGCTTGGACAGCTTCCCGTATGTGAGGGTCACATAGGACAGGAGAGACTTCAGTTGGGGATGTGCCATTTTGGTTGCAGTCTTGATTTTATTTTCAGTCTTCGTGGGAGCTCAGTGCTTGCCCTCCTTGTGATTGTGATTTCTACTCTCTTTTCAGAGCTCAGAAGGTACTTCCCCAGCTCAGCAACAGGTGGCTCTGCTTGATCTTCAGAGTGCTTTATTCTGCAGCCAGCTGGAAATACAGAAGCTCCAGAGGGTGGTACGACAGAAAGAGCGCCAACTGGCTGATGCCAAACAATGTGTGCAATTTGTAGAGGCTGCAGCACACGAGAGTGAACAGCAGAAAGAGGCTTCCTGGAAACATAACCAGGTAAATCATTAACTATTTTATTGCCCTAAATGCTGACTTTGCCCTGATAATAACTTTTTAGCAGGATAGTTTGTGTTGAACCCTTGAGTCAGTTGCATAATCTAAGTATTTCAGTTCGACACTTGCTGCCCTTGTACCATATGCTAGTTATAGTAGTCCCCCTTTATCAGCAGTTTTACCTTCCATGATTTCAGTTATCCGGGGTCAACCACAGACAAAAAGCATTAAGATATTTCAAGAGAGACCACATTCACGTAACTTTTTTTTTTTGAGACAGAATCTCACTCTGTCACCCAGGCTGGAGTGCAGTGGCGTGATCTCTGCTCACTACAAGTTCCGCCTCCTGGGTTCATGCCATTCTCCCACTTCAGCCTCCTGAGTAGCTGGGACTACAGGCGCCTGCCACCACGCCCGGCTAGTTTTGTTTTTGTATTTTTAGTAGAGACGGGTTTTCATCATATTAGTCAGGATGGTCTCGGTCTCCTGACCTCGTGATCTGCCTGCCTTGGCCTCCCTCGCGTAACTTTTGTTACAGCATGTTGTTATAATTCTTCTATTGTATTGTTATTGTTAATCTGTTAGTATGTCTAACTTGTAAGTAAACCTTTATCGTAGTTATCTATGTACAGGAAAAAAGAGTTATACACAGGCTTCAGTGCTATCTGGTTTCAGGCATCCACTGGGCGTCCTAGAATGTATCCCCTGTGGGTAAGGGGTGACTACCGTTTTGAGTTGTACCCTGGAAATACAAGGATAAATAGCACAGGCTCCTTTCTTTTAAGTTACTTATAGTTCAGTAAGAGAGACAGTCACATAAGCTGAGTTTCAGAGTGGTAAATTCTGAAGGGGATGTATATATAGGGTCCTACAGGAATATCTAGGAAAGGAGTCAAGGAAAAGGAATCAAGGAAAGCTTCATGAAGGAGGAGACATCTGAGGTTATTCTTGAAGGATAGTTAAAACCAGTCAGAAAAGTGGGGAAGAATCACTAAGGTCAGAGGAATGACATACATAATAATCAGCCCTGTCTTTTATTTTTTATTTTTGAATAATAAAATATACAATTCTTTTCTTTCTTTTTTTTTTTTTTTTTGAGATGGAGTCTCACTCTGTCACCCAGGCTGGAGTGCAGTGGTACTATCTTGGCTCACTGCAAGCTCCACCTCCCAGGTTCACACCATTCTCCTGCCTCAGCCTCCTGAGTAGCTGGGACTACAGGCACCTGCCACCACACCCAGCTCATTTTTTTTTGTATTTTTAGTAGAGACGGGGTTTCACCGTGTTAGCCAGGATGGTCGTGATCTCCTGACCTTGTGATTCCACCCGCCTCGGCCTCCCAAAGCGTTGGGATTACAGGCGTGACCCACCATGCCCGGCCTTTTTTTGAGACGGAGTTTCACTCTTGTTGCCCAGGCTGCAGTGCAATGGTGCAATCTTGGCTCACCACAACCTCCACCTCCCGAGTTGAAGCGATTCTCCTGCCTCAGCCTCCCAGTAGCTGGGATTACAGGTATGCACCACCATGCCTGGCTAATTTTGTATTTTTAATAGAAACAGGGTTTCTCCATGTTGGTCAGGCTGGTCTCAAACTCCCAACCTCAGGTGATCTGCCCACGTTGGCCTCCCAAAGTGCTGAGATTACAGGCATGAGCCACCACACTGGGCCAAAATGCACAATTCTGAAATGGTTCCTTTGTCTTGTTAGCTTAGAGCGTATATGTTTAAGATTTAAAATATTTTTTTTTTCGTGGTCTCTTTTCTTAAGCTCTTTAACACTCAGGTTTGAAAGTGTAATTTTTGAAGGATCTCCCTGGTTTAGTGGTTTGGAGATTAAATATTAGCCCTGAATTTCCTTTTGAAATATTAAAATTTCGGCCAGGCACAGTGGCTCACACTTGTAATCCCAGTACTTTGGGAGCCCAAGGCCAGTGGATCATGAGATCAGGAGTTCAAGACCAGCCTGGCCAAGATGGTGAAACCCCATCTCTAGTAAAATTACAAAAATTAGCCAGGCGTGGTGGCAGGCATCTGTAATCCCAGCTACTCGGGAGACTGAGGCAGAGAAATGCTTGAATCTGGAAGCCAGAGATTGCAGTGAGCCGAGATTGTACCACTGCACTTCAGCATGGGCGACAGAGTGAGACTCCATTTCAAAAAAAAAATTAAAATTTCAGATGTCTGGGCAGGATCGGGGAGTGGTGGAGGGATGGGGGTAGAAATAATTCTTAACTTTTTGTTATTTAGCTAAAGGAAACATTTTCCCAAGATTTGTTTGGTTGATGAGAATATGTATTTTGGGAGCTCTCTAAAGTAACAGATGATTTAATGATTACTGACTTTATTATTAGAAAGATAAACATGGCAAACTAAGAAAGAAGACTGATGGTCTCTATGAGATCTTTAGAAAAAAGGATGATAGGAATAGTTTATCCTTGAGCTTACTGTAAATAATCCAGGTTTACCATAGGACGGATTCTCATTTAATGATTCTACACATGTATCCTTTTTAAGCCAAAAAATAAGTATTGAACTATAATATCAAGCTTACGTCCTACACATTCACAACTTTTACAATTTTCCATATCCCATTCAATTCATGTATAATACTTCTATAGCAATTTTTATAATAGCATCCTCTACTGCTCTTTCAGTTTATATACCTTGAAAATTTTAAGGCCTCTATATCTAATAACCATGTGACAATTTTAGATCTCTTTAAAAAGGTAATATGTTTAATTCAGGAATTGCGGAAAGCCTTGCAGCAGCTACAAGAAGAATTGCAGAATAAGAGCCAACAGCTTCGTGCCCGGGAGGCTGAAAAATACAATGAGATTCGAACCCAGGAACAAAATATCCAGCACCTAAACCATAGTCTGAGTCACAAGGAGCAGTTGCTTCAGGTGAGTTTACATGATTTCAATGAAAACTGGGCTCATAGAACTCTGAAATTTGTTTATATAAATTTAAGATATTATTCCACCTGTGTTGAGTCCCTGCTATATGGAAAACATTGAGAGGTGGGAATCAAGAAGATTCAAAATAAATAGAAAATATAATTTGTGAATTACGATGCTTACTAACAAGTGTAAGAAACAGTACATAGAGCCCTGATTTAAATAGTTTTTTTATGAAGTCTTTTATAAAGACTTAATATTCAGAAAATAGTCATTAAGCACCTCTGTGAGTCACACACTTTTCTGGGTGTTGGGAAGACAAAAGATTTGGCTACTGCTCTCAGTTTAATAGACAAAGACAAAAAACTGTACAGAAACTTCCACAGAGTCATTTTGATGATAGAATGAAAGTTTGAGGGGAAAAGGGAGCATTAAGAAAATACTGATCTGTTCTGCTACCTACTCTAAGCTTCAGTCACATTGAATCCACTATATTTCACTGAATGTACAATTTTTTTCATTGTATGCGTAGTGTGCGTATTTTTTGTCTCTAGCATACAGTCCTCTCCCTTCTTCACTTAGGAAATCCTAGTCCTTTAATTAAGACTCTCCACAAATGTTACCTCCTCTGTGAGGTCTTTACTGACACCTGCAGGCAGAGTTAGGCAGTGCATTCTGTGTTCCCCTGGTAGCTAGCATAGGATGCAGAACAGTTAATTCTATGTGTTGTGTCTGTTATACTTTGCAGAATAGTTTACAATTTATATGTCTGTTATCTCTGCTAAACTTGTTACTTTTGAGGAGAGTGATCACATCTTGTTTTTTTTTTAATCCTGAATAACAAATTACTTGGCAATTTAGTTAATATTGGATAAAAGAATAAATGACGGTTTTTTTGGTCTCAGGAATTTCGGGAGCTCCTACAATATCGAGATAACTCAGACAAAACCCTTGAGGCAAATGAAATGTTGCTTGAGAAACTTCGCCAGCGCATACATGATAAAGCTGTTGCTCTGGAGGTGTGTATCATCATTTTGCCCACTATGCTATGGGTTATTCTATCTGCATAGGTATTATAGAAATTTGTGTTTACTTAAATTTGCTGCTGTGGGATTTGGTTTTTTAGTCTGCCATCTTGTGGAATAAGAGTGATCAGGATAGTAAATCTTACAGAGCTTTAGGAGTCTTCCTTTTCTTGCAGCGGGCTATAGATGAAAAATTCTCTGCTCTAGAAGAGAAAGAAAAAGAACTGCGCCAGCTTCGTCTTGCTGTGAGAGAGCGAGATCATGACTTAGAGAGACTGCGAGGTGTCCTCTCCTCTAATGAAACTACTATGCAAGTGAGAGCAAAACCTATCTCTGACTTGGTGTTCCTCTCCCACTTGTATTCTAAGCCCGAAGCATGACCCCCTTCCATCATTTTCTGAAAACCAGGGATTTTGCTCTATAAGGGGGGAGAAAACCAAAAATAGCAGTCACTAGTTCCATCATTGTCGATTAGGAAGTGAGAGATTTTAGCACTTCTACTTTATTTTGTAATATGAACTTTGTGAGGAGAGCCAGTGAATATTGATTTCTGTTTACATAGTTCTGATTTATTTCCAGTTCTTGTTCATACATAAATACACATGCACACACACTGTCCTCTCTCTCTCTCTCTTACTTTTACTGAAGCATTACCAGGGTGCAACTATTAAATTGTGTCTTCTACCTTAATATTATCTACATGTCCATGAATTGCCATAATTAGAACACTTGTTTATCAATATTTACTGTGGGCTTTTTTGCATATTTATTTTAGAGCTTAGGTATCTATCTGCCACTTTTTTGAGAAATCCTTTATAGTGTAGTGCACTTCCTCCAAAATGCTTCCTTTTATCATATATTCTATATTTAATCTCTCCACAAACTAGATAAAAGTTTCTAAAAACCAAAAAAAAAAAAAAAAAGATTAGCTTGGCATTGTTAGATCAATGCTCTCATCTTGCAAATAAAAATAAATTGATGGGAGATTATTTAAAAGTGGATGTAATTTGTTGTTTGTCCTGAGGAGTATGGGGTAATCGTAATCGTTTTGACTGATGATTGCTCTCTTTATGGCTGTAGAGTATGGAGAGTCTCCTGAGGGCCAAAGGCCTGGAAGTGGAACAGTTATCTACTGCCTGTCAAAACCTCCGGTGGCTGAAAGAAGAAATTGAAACCAAATTTAGCCATTGGCAGAAGGAACAAGAGAGTATCATTCAGCAGTTACAGACATCTCTGCATGATAGGAACAAAGAAGTGGAGGCAAGACTTCAGTTAACTTAAAGGCAGTTGGTTCAGTGATTATGTAATCTCAGCCTTGGATTAGGACTCTTCAGATCGGGAGGCCTGTGACCCAAGTCTTTAATTTCATTCTGTGCCTGGGCAGGTCATTGACTTTCACTGGGATTTTTTTTTTTCTGTATCTAGAAACTTAAGTTGGCAATTAACTTTCTCAAAGAAGTTATGTGAGAATGAATGAGACCTAAACATTGCCTCTTCCATCTGGCAGCTATTAACCTTTATTAGTTACGGTGTTCATGCTGGAGCAGGTGCTCTTTTCAGATCTCAATGGATATTCACTCGCTGAATCCTCACAAGGCCATGAGGCACATTCTATTATCCCTGTTTTGTAGAGGAGGAAACAGACTTCTGAAGCTAAGTAACTTGTCCAAGCTAACATAGCTAATAAGTAGCAGATCCAGTATCAACCTAGGCAGTATGGCTCCTCCGTTTCCTCCACCATGTGCCGGCAGTTAGTACAGAAATAGGAACCATCACTATGATAGCAAATACAGCATTTAGTATTCCTTTCAACAATTCGTTTTACACTTCCCCCTATAAAGTTACACCGGGGGGAAACAAATAAATGAACTGAGTGTCCATTTATCCTCATCTAACATTAATTGTTACATGCCCTGAACAAATAGGAAAAAGACTTATTTCAGAAAACAGTATTATGTAAGTGGCCACTAGAGATAGTTTTCTGTATTGTTTGTATTCATTCCTGGGACATGTATTTAGAGACTTCTGTGTTGCAGGCCTGTGCTAGATCTGGTAAAACAAAAATAAGTAAAACGTGATACTTACTCTCAAGAATCTCACACCTCTTTCTATGATAGATTCTTATAAGCCCTTTAATATTTAGTAGAGGCAGTTCTTTCCTCCAGAAACTTACAGTGTCTTTTCTGCATTAGGATCTTAGTGCAACATTGCTGTGCAAACTTGGACCAGGGCAGAGTGAGATAGCAGAGGAGCTCTGCCAGCGTCTACAGCGAAAGGAAAGGATGCTGCAGGACCTTCTAAGTGATCGAAACAAACTAGTGGTGGAACATGAAATGGAGATTCAAGGCCTGCTTCAGTCTGTGAGCACCAGGGAGCAGGAAAGCCAAGTAAGGATTAATACACAGATCAGAAAAGTATCATGTAGTGCATTTATAGTCTGCAAACAGGAAGCATTTGCAGACTATAGATGTGCGTATATTTATATATTTTATAGTCAACTCCGTTAGTTTCTTTCCTTCTATTTGTTACCTAGACCACAGTTTCATTTATTTACTTACTTATTTAGAGGTGGGGGTCTCGCTGTGTTATGCAGGCTGGTCTCGAACTCCTGGGCTCAAGCAATCATCCTGTCTTGGCTTCCCAAACTGCTGGCATTGTAGGTGTGAGCTGCTGTACCTGGCCTGAGACCACAGTTTTACATTAATCATCAAAGTATGAAACATTTATTGAAAACCTTGCATTTGGAAGGGTGCCTAAACAATACATGTATCCATTAACTTCATTAAATACATTTTCTTTTCCTTAATAATCTGATCATTTTGAGAGAAAGGCATAGGGGTTGTGAGTGTTTTGATTTTGATTCTAAATTGTTAAGACTTGAGTGATATTTTGCATTTCCAGTCAAGGTATGGGAAAACTTACACTCAACATGTTTACTCTTAGTTTTTGTAAAATCTGAATTATCTTAAGAGGGAAAAAAGATTGTGTTTTTCAGAGGTCATGGTGAGAATAAATCTCATAATAGTGTGGAGTATATTAATTTCACAATATTTAAGAAGTAAATTCTTTTTTTTTTTTTTTTTTGAGATAACATCTCCCTCTGTCACCCAGCTGGAGTGCAGTGGCGCGCTCTCGGCTCACTGCAACCTCTGCCTCCTGGGTTCAAGCAATTCTCCTGCCTTAGCCTCCCAGGTAGCTGGGATTACAGGCATGCACCACCATGCCTGCTAAGTTTTGTATTTTTAGTAGAGATGGGGTTTCACCATGTTGGCCAGGCTGAAATGTTGGATCATTCCTGGCCTCAAGTGATCCACCCATCTCGGCCTCTCAAAGTGCTGGGATTACAGGCGTGAGCCACCATGCCCTGCCCATAAGTAAATTCTTAATTTTTCCTCATTTCTATGTGTTTTAAGGCTAAAGACTCTTAGTTGACTTGTGCTGTATTTCAGATACCAGTAGCTGAGAATCCCCCTGAACAGTTTTTAGAGGAAGATAGACTCTTTTTGGCCTATGTTATTTGACCCCATAATATTTTCTTATGTTTCCTTACATTGTGAAAGGATTATACAGCACTGTTCTAATTGTTAGGCCCACTGAAGAAAGTACACATCTTACTAGAAAGGTCTGCTGTGTGCTTCAGAAATTGTTTCTAAAGTAGACCTAACAACATTATTCTAAATTATCTAAGTCTTTGGCAAGAGGCTAGGATCTTTGAGTTTTCTTTTTAACCTCTTTGTGATTTGGAAGAATTAGTCTTTATTATACCTCAGAAAAAAAAAATTGTGCACTGCTGGTAATAGAATAATGGAGATGATGGAAATTACAGGAGATTTTTCAACTCAAGAAGATTAATGGTTGTATTCTTCTACATCTACTTCTCTAAATTACATGCAAAAGAAATCACCTGAAGAGCTTTTTTTTTTTTTTATACTTTAAGTTCTAGGGTACATGTGCATAACGTGCAGGTTTGTTACATATGTATACTTGTGCCATGTTGGTGTGCTGCACCCATCAACTCGTCAGCACCCATCAACTCGTCATTTACATCAGGTATAACTCCCAATGCAATTCCTCCCTCCTCCCCCGTCCCCGTGATAGGCCCCGGTGTGTGATGTTTCCTTTCCCGAGTCCAAGTGATCTCATTGTAGCTTTTTAAAGACGTAGATTGTGAGCTCAACTCCAGAGAAAGAAATTAGGAGGTATAGATGGGACTTAAGAATTTGCATTTCTAACAAGTTTCCAGGTGATAATGATGCTGCAGGTTCATGGACTGCACTGGAGGAGCCCTGCTAAAAACTTTTAAATACTACCAGAAAAAGAGCGCCAAGGCAGATAGAGCACAGTATATGTCTTGTATGTTATTTATTAGTTTTTTTTCCACAATTTTCACAGATATTTTTATTAAGGTACTTTAATAATATACTGATACTTCTAAAATGGTTATATTCAAATCTCCAAAGAGCCCACATTTTACTTACTGAAAAATGGAAGTTTTTTTTTTCATATTTCCCTTAGAAATTGTGACAAGAGCTCAGCTTCTTCCTTCAAACAGTAGTACTTTTCCTCAGAGACAGTTGGTGTTATGATTCATCATCTTATACCCTCAGTAATTTTAATATCAATTTATGATTTCCAGATTTTCTGTTTAAATGTACACTTTCTGTGCATTAATAGTTAAAAATGTTCAGCCGGGCGCGGTGGCTCAAGCCTGTAATCCCAGCACTTTGGGAGGCTGAGACGGGCGGATCACGAGGTCAGGAGATCGAGACCATCCTGGCGAACACGGTGAAACCCCGTCTCTACTAAAAATACAAAAACTAGCCGGGCGAGGAGGCGGGCGCCTGTAGTCCCAGCTACTCGGGAGGCTGAGGCAGGAGAATGGCGTAAACCGGGAGGCAGAGCTTGCAGTGAGCTGAGATCCGGCCACTGCACTCCAGTCCGGGCGACAGAGCGAGACTCCGCCTCAAAAAAAAAAAAAAATGTTCTAGCTCTTTCCTTATTGTGTCATCATCTGTCTTAGAAAACTGGGATTTGAAATGAAACAAGCTGAGTTTGGTGATTTTGAGGTTGAGATTCTCCTAATCATGTGGTCTGATAAAATGTTTATGTGTGTAATTGATTCATTCAGTAAATATGTAGTGAGTGTCTGTTATGTGCCAGACACTGTACTGGGTGCTTGAGATTCAGCACCAAGTTGCCTTTAGGAAACTTCACATTCCATGTAGGGGAAGCAGAGAGAGAGAGAGAGAGAGAGAGAGATAGAGAGAGAGAGATTAGATAATGGTAAGTGCATTGAAAAAAAAAAAACAGGCACAGTAAAGAGTGTTGGAGATAGAGAAGAGATTGCTGGGTTTAAAAAAAAATTCCCAGCTTTATTGAGGTATAATTGACAAATATTGTATATATTCAAAGTGTACAACATGATGTGTTGATATACGTATGCATTGTGAAATGATTGCCACAATCAAATTAACACAGCCATCACTACACATTTTATGCGTATATGGTGAAGACGCTTAAAGATGTACTCTCTTAGCAAATTTCAAGGAAATGATACAGTATTATTAACTAAAGTCACCATGCTATACATTGGATCCCCAAAACATATTCATCTTATACCTGAAAGCTTGTACCCTTTGGCCAGCAAGATTGCTGTTTGGATAGAGTATGCAGGGAAGACCAACCTGATAAGGTAACATTTGGCCAAGACCTGAAGGGAGCAAACCACACAAATGTTTGAGTGAAGAGCAATCTTCCCCTAAGAAGCAGCTATGCAAGAATAAAGACATTTGTTATACTAATTCAAACCAGAATCTTAATACCTTAGCCTGATAGTTCTAGCAGAACCTATTTCAGATTCTCTTATCTGTTACAGATGTGTTAAATTCAGTTTTTTCCCCAATATTCTGCCTATGAGACTTTATTTCCATTCACTTAACTATGTTTTTCCCTGTAAACTGAAAGCAAGGGAACTATTTCCTAAGGACCCACTGTTTTCTGCTGTTTGTTTGTTTTTTACAAATGGTTGACTTTGAAGAAATAATACCAGAACAAAAAATTTGTTTTACTAGAATATCTTTCTAATGTTATTTGTGATTTCCTTTTACTAGGCTGCTGCAGAGAAGATGGTGCAAGCCTTAATGGAAAGAAATTCAGAATTACAGGCCCTGCGCCAATATTTAGGAGGGAGAGACTCCCTGATGTCCCAAGCACCCATCTCTAACCAACAAGCTGAAGTTACCCCCACTGGCCCCCCTCTTGGAGAACAGACTGATCGAGTAAGAACTATAGACTTATATAATTCATGCTGATTCCATTTCCTTTTTACATTTGAGGTGTATGTTTGATAATTTTAATACCAAATTCTGAGAATATTCTCAGTATTGTCATTGTGATCATAGTTCCTTGCATCTTCCTAAGTCCCCCGACTTTTGCAATTTTTTAGGGTTCAATGCAGATACCTTCCAGAGATGGTAGCACTTCATTGACTGCCAAAGAGGATGCCAGCATACCCAGATCCACATTAGGTGAGTATCAAATTTCATTTCATTAAGGGACTTTGTTTTTCTCTTGTTTTTCCTTCTAGTAATCTCTGTATTAATAGGTTTGGCCAAGAATCTTTTCTCTTCCTACCTTAATGGAACAAATAAGTTTGGAATTCCTCTGAAAGGCTGAAGAACTGTCCTTACCTTATGTTGAGTCGAGGTTATTGCTCTGGGTTCACAAGTTGACCGAGAGAAACTCTATCCTTATTCTCCTTTTCAGATAGCTTTGCAGGGATTCAGAAATGCAGGAGGTAGTGGTTCCATTCCTGCCCAGCAGGGCCATGAACTGACACCTTTTCCTGGGTATCTTTCAAGTCTGGGGACACTCAGTGTAAGTTGACATCACCTACATTAAACTGTTAGGAAGGGTAGGCAGTGTACATTGAGTTATTTGCCAAGCCTGGCTCCATTCAGGGGATGGTTTAGAAAAGCCTTACATTCTCTAGTAGGAAAACTTTATACGAATCAAAGAATAAAAGAATGTTGGATTTGTGAATATACTGTTGTGTATTCAGTCTTTTCTTTATAGCATCTAGGATGATTGCAGTATTTTGCTATTACAAATAATGCTACAAAGAACAACCTGTGTGTATGTTTTCTTTTCTCTTATTATTGGAATATGTCCTCTGTAAATTACTCAAAGGAAGCAGCAGATACCACATTATGTTAATAGCAGTTAAAACTAGTGCTATATTTTTATTTCAGGAGACTTGGACACTGTTGCAGGGCTAGAAAAAGAACTGAGTAATGCCAAAGAGGAACTTGAACTCATGGCTAAAAAAGAAAGAGAAAGTCAGGTGAGTTTTCTAGTTAAGTCTTAATTTCAAAATCTCTGTTATTTTTTCTTTCAAAATAGTTTATATTTAAAAGCATATAATTCTCCAAGTATAATATCTGAGTCCAAATGCCAGGTATGACTTTTTTCTTTTTGGAGAAAGTTATTTTATATATACATTATCTCAAAAAGATGCTCCTGTTTTTAGATTGGGACCATTAAAACTTATTAAGTGCTAGAAAAACGTAACCCTCTCTCCCCATTGCTAACTGGAATAAAATAATTGTAAAGGCTGGGAGTGGTGGCTCACGCCTGTAATCCCAGCACTTTGGGAGGCCGAGGTGGGCGGATCACTTGAGGTCAGGAGTTCGAGACCAGCCTGGCCAATATGACGAAACCCCATCTTTACTAAAAATACAAAAATTAGCCAGGTGTAGTGGCGGGCGCCTGTAATCCCAGCTACTTGGGAGCCTCAGGCAGGAGAATCGCTTGAACTCGGGAGGCAGAGGTTGCAGTGAGTTGAGATTGTGCCATCACACTCCAGCCTGGGCAATAAGAGCAAAACTCCACCTCCAAGATAATAATAATAATAATTGTAAAGCACTAGTGAAAAAAGGAAGTGTTGTGTGATTGCTGCTTAGAGTTATGACATTAGACCCATGAAATTAGTTTTAGAAACATGAAACAAGAGAAATTTGAGTATAATCAAAGTTTATCAAGTATTCATGTGCGATGTACTGTGCTAGGTACTTAAATTAGCACTAATGCTCACAGCTCTACACAAAGTAAGTGGTGTTGACCCAATTATTATAGACAAAGAAGCTGAAACACTGATTTCTCTTTTAAAATGGGAGTGGAGAATAGTCATGTAACTAATAAATACCAAAGCTATGATTCAAACTCAAACCTTTTGTGACTTCACATACTTCCTAAGAAGATTCATTTCCTAGAGCACATTTTTCCCACCTTACGCTTTAACTCTCTCTAGCATAGAGTTCTCATCAATTTTTTTAGAAGAGGCCTTTCAGCCTTAGAGATTCCCTTCCCCCTGCACATCCTCCACAGCTAGCTGCATACTCAACTATGATGTTGAAGAAATGCTAGGACCGCAGCGCAGAGTTACCGACTGAAACTGAAAGCTTGTTTGTTACTATGTTGGCATCTCTTTTAGAAGATCAGTCAGTGTCATGGCTTCCTGAATTCAGTTTAGCTAGCTACTCCAAATAGCTCCTTAGTTTTTTTCTACCTTTTGCCATAGCTAGATCTATAATATAAAACCTGTGTTTGTATTTGTGATGGAATTATCACATTTTATCTTTTAATTTCATTACCATATTTCTGCTTACAAACAGACTCATGTTTTATGACTCAGTTAGTTTTCAGGATATGAGAATGTGTGGCATTTAAGAAATACCAGTTTTAAAAATCCCCTAGTCTCCCTTCCTCTTTGTGGTTCTACCTTAGCCGTTATCTGATTATTCATGTTAGATATTTTAGTTTCCACATCCTCTTCCTGTTTTTCTCACATTTATCAAATCCAAAGTAATGTTACTTTTTGGTTCTGTCCTGTTTTCAGGATCATGAAATTGTAATGCCTATGAATGGGTATTTTGAGTGGGTGATATTTAACTATTGCTAAATTCCTTTAAAGGGTTTCTTTAAAATAACTTGTTCTTACCATAAAGACTGTATGGATATGTGGTATCTACAGGAAAGACATTATAACCTAGTGGCTCTGAGTCAGCTTCCCTGAGTTTTCACATTCTGGATTTACCACTTACTAGCCAGCCCTGTGATTTTTGAACAAGTTCCTTAATTTCTCTCAGACTCAATCACCTTGTCTATAAATTGAAGAGTAGAAGAAGTCACCTTGTGTATACATCAAAGAGTAGCTATCTCAGGATTGTTGTGAGGATTCACTCATTCATTCATTAGCTATATGGGGACCTTCTCTAAGCTTGGGCTAGTGCTTGGGATGAGCTAGTGAATGAAATCAGTAAGGTCTCTGGCTCTATGTAGCTAATTTCTACTGGGGAGATACAGACAATAAATAAATAAACATTATAATTATAGGGTATAGTAAGTGATATGAGGGAAATGATAGAAAGCAACATGGATGGAGATCTTAAATAGGGTGGCCACAGAAGGCTTCTCTGAGCAGATGACACGTAAGCTGGGACCTGAGGATGAACAGGAGGCAGCCCTGGGAAAGATATTTCAGGCAAAGGGAGTAGTAGTTGTAAAGGCTGAGTCAAGAGAAAGTTTGGTGTTCCTAGAAGAGAAAAAGTCTAGTGTGCCTACAGAGTCATGAGTGAGGAGTAAAATGGCAGATATTAAAGTAGGAAAAGTAGGCAGGAGTCAGATCACTAGGTTTGTTAAAAGGATTAAATATATACAAAGCATTTATTAGAGAGCCGGGGGCATAGTGTTAGCAGCTATGGTTATTATCATGATTTTTTTTTTTTTTTGACGCAGTGTCTCGCTCTGTTGCCAAGCTGGAGTGCAGTGGCACGATCTCAGCTCACTGCAAGCTCCGCCTCCCGGGTTCAAGCGATTCTCCTGCCTCAGCCTCCTGAGTAGCTGGGGTTACAGGCACACATCACCACGCCCGGCTAATTTTTATATTTTTAGTAGAGATGGGTTTCACCATGTTGGTCAGACTGGTCTCGAACTCCTGACCTTGTGATCCATCCACCTCAGTATCCCAAAGTGCTGGGATTACAGGCGTGAGCCACCGCGCCTGGCCTATTAAATCATGATTTTTAATGAACTTTGTCATAACCAAGTATTTGTCATTTTCTGGTGAGAACACTGAAAGTTTAGGGCATGCAGTGCCAGCTTTTGGCAACATTTCTTCCTAGGTGGTGGCATGTTCTTCCATCAGGAGGCATGTAATGTTTGGTGATCTCTCGTGATGTTAGCAGCTGTTGCTGTATCATGCCTTATCCAGTCATTCATTAAGGGTTGCAAAATGGAGATATCCTCATGCTGTCATTTTTTCATCTGTTGGGTGAAATACATAAAAACTTCATCTCTTGGCCGGGCGCGGTGGCTCAAGCCTGTAATCCCAGCACTTTGGGAGGCCGAGGCGGGGATCACGAGGTCAGGAGATCGAGACCATCCTGGCTAACACGCTGAAACCCCGTCTCTACTAAAAATACAAAAAATTAGCCGGGTGAGGTGGCGGGCGCCTGTAGTCCCAGCTACTCGGGAGGCTGAGGCAGGAGAATGGCGTAAACCCGGGAGGCGGAGCTTGCAGTGAGCTGAGATCCGGCCACTGCACTCCAGCCTGGGCGACAGAGCGAGACTCCGTCTCAAAAAAAAAAAAAACTTCATCTCTTCTTGCTTCTGCTAATGGTGACCATTCTTTTTCAGTATCATAATAAGCTTGTTAAACAAATTTGATGTGTTTTATAGTGCTAGCTAAAGTGGAAGACATCATTAAGAACAACTATGACATATTCCCATAAAACATCCTTTGGTGCCATACTGCATGGATTATTGATTTGATGCTGTAGAGCCCTATTCATGTTCTCATTTTCTTTTGCATTACTGGCTGATAGTGATATGATATGCAAAAGCATTTGCCTCGGTGTTAAAATGTAAACATGGCAGATACTGTTTCCTCTTTCCACAGATGGAGCTTTCTGCTCTACAGTCCGTGATGGCTGTGCAAGAAGAAGAGCTGCAGGTGCAGGCTGCTGATATGGAGTCTCTGACCAGGAACATACAGATTAAAGAAGATCTCATAAAGGTCTTTCAAAACTTTTTAAAGACCATTGGAAATGTTCACAGCTCAGAATTACTCTAGGGCATCTTCAGACAGTATTTGCACACACTGAATCCCTTGGCCAGTGATTATTAATATCCCACTTGAAAGTATAGCAGACTACTTCAAGAATGTTTGTTCCCCTGCTCCTCTGCTGAATAATCCTCTTATTACTATTTTCACATCCACGCTGTTTTTTGTCTTCTGGGACCTGCAAATGCAACTGGTTGATCCTGAAGACATACCAGCTATGGAACGCCTGACCCGGGAAGTCTTACTTCTTCAGGAAAAAGTTGCTTCAGTAGAATCCCAGGGTCAAGAAATTTCAGGAAACCGAAGACAACAGGTAAGTTATTGGAATGTAAACCTTATTTATTTATTTACTTTTTTTTTTTTTCAGTAGAGACGGAGTTTCACCATGCTGGTCAGACTGGTCTTAAACTCCTCACCGCAAGTGGTCCATCCTCCTTGGCCCCTCAAAGTGCTGGAATTACTTACAGGCATGAGTCACCACATGAGACAGGGTCTCACTGTGTCACCCAGGCTTGAGTGCAGTGGTACGATCACTGCTCACTGCAGCCTCAAACTCTGGGCCTCAAGGAATCTTCCTGCCTCAGCCTCCTGAGTAGCTGGAGCTGCAGGTGCACACCACCACGCCCAGCTCAAACCTTGTTTTTCTACTGTGAAATAAACCATGGTAAAGCTGTCAATCTCAGCTATTTGTGGAGGGTTAGTTGATGGTATTTCATAGACAAACTATGCTCTAAAGTTTCCTACTTTGGTCGGTAGCAGCTATAGATGCCCCTTTCTGACATTTGTAGTTCTGAAAAGAGCAGCAGTTCTTTTGGACACATACCAGTAGTTATCCCTCACACTCATACATAAGTCACCTCCCTCTCAACTGAATCGTTCTCTTTTTTCTGCGTTTAACCATGTTCAAGTCTCTCCCAGTCAAAAAAAAAAAAAAAAAAAAAAAAAAGAAATCCCTGCCTTTTCCCCAAATTTCTTTGTAGCTACAGCCTCGTTTAACCTTTCTTCAATGCCAGACTTTTCCAGAAGACTTAATTGCCTGTACTCCCTGTCTCCATTATCATCTCTCTCACTAACTACTCACCCCACTCCATTCTGGCTTTTAACTCTACCTTAAACAACTCTGTTGGTTATACATTTTCATAGCTCATTATCTTTATAGCACTTATTACACACACAGTGACACACATCTATGATTAATGAATGTCTTTTTCCTCCACTAGATAGTAAGCTTTCCCCTAGAACCTAGAACTAAGTCTGTCCCATAGAAGGTTCTCAGTAAATATTTATTGAATGAATGAAGAATACTAGTGAGTCCTATTATATATATTTCCCTCTCGCCTGTCCTGTTCCCCTCTTACTCCTTTCTCTTAGCTGCTTTCCTGTGCTTCTAGCTTCTCTCTCCTTTTTCTTCTTTTTGCTCCCATGTTTGAATTCCACCTTACAGGGTTTTAAAGATAAAAAAAAAAAAAAGATAATATGACATTGATTTGAAAACTATAAAATGGTATCAAAAGCTTAAGTACTAAGATAGTGGGCTTTTTAAGTCCTAGTACATGCTAATGCATTTTCTTGTTTCTCAGGATTAACTGTGGCTTCATGTCTCACTGTGCCATTTGCGTATTGCTTCTTCTCTCTTCTTTTCTCAGTTGCTGCTGATGCTAGAAGGACTAGTACATGAACGGAGTCAGCTCAGTGAGGCCTTACAAGCAGAGAGACAGCTCTATAGCAGTCTGGTGAAGTTCCATGCCCATCCAGAGAGGTAAGAGAGTGGCTGTTTTTTCTTTTATTCTTTATTGAAATTTTTATTTCTTTTACTATTGTATTCTTTTTATGCCTTTTATTCTTCATTAAGTGCAGATGCTTATGATACTGAAGAGGGGAGAAAAAACAAGGACAATTACTGGGGCTACCCACTTTGTCATTTGTTTTAGGATTGCTCTGAGCCTCAGTGTCAAAATCTTAAGTCGGGAATAGTGCCTGTTTCGCACAGCTATTGCAGAGATTAAATAAGAAGACAGCTTTGGTGTCTAAAATAATGCCTTGCATAGAGTAAGCACTCAATGTGTGTTCATTTCTTTTCTGTGATCCATGTCCTGTTAAAGGCTGTTCTATTATAAACGTAAGGCTATACCTTGTCTCTACTACAAATACAAAAATTAGCTGGGTGAGGTAGCGCGTGCATGTAGTCCCAGCTACTCGGGAGGCTGAGGCAGGAGAATGACTTGAACCTGGGAGGCAGAGGTTGCAGTGAGCCAAGATCCTGCCACTGCACTCCATCCTGGGTGACACAGTGAGACTCCATCTCAAAAAAAAAAAAAAGTAAGGCTGTAATGGGCACTGATATTCATTTAATGTCATCGAAGAAAATATATTAATTGGGATGGCTAAATTATCCTGGAACCACCGATAACTATCATGATGAATATATTTTCTTCTACCTCTTGATTTTTGGTCACATATATGATACCTCTCTGGATCATTTTATATTCTCTTCATTTTTTTTCTCATTTTACCTTTCCTACTAGCCCCTTTTACTCTTTTTCAATTTTTATTGTTATTATTATTTTTGCTATTCAGTTTCTTGTAATTTATTGTTGGGCTTTAAAAATGTATTCTTTCTACAGGGAAAATGAAGGCAGAGGAAAGGTCTGATAGGACCAGTTGATTGTGTTACTTTTTACAGAACCTCTGGAGCTTTAGTGTTTATGAACCAGATTCCTTTTCAGCACACCATCCCACAGTCAAGTTTGATAACAAATGAGAAAACAAGTATCTCCAGTAGTGGTTCTACTTGGCTCAGTCTTGCTCCAGTTTATATTTAGTTTGTCCTTGGTTTTAGTTTTACAGAAACAAGAGCTTTTAGTCAAATAATGAAATTTCTCTTGTTTGGGCTATAGGGGTGTGAGATAAGTCTTAGGAGCTATAATTTTAGGTGAAATTGGCTCAGAATCTAGCATAAGGGGCAAGCTTTTAAAAAAAGGATCAGTCCTTACTAATCTATCAGCAGTGAACACAAATACTACATTCATTTATTGTGTCCTGGAAACAATTACTTTACAAAGTCGTGTGGCTCAAAGTGGCATTGATCATTCTTTGGAAGCAAATATGGACTCACTACAGTTGATGGCTAATCCATTTTCCTTCCGTGTGGCATGTTTAATCAGCTCTGAGAGAGACCAAACTCTGCAAGTGGAACTGGAAGGGGCTCAGGTGTTACGCAGTCGGCTAGAAGAAGTTCTTGGAAGAAGCTTGGAGCGCTTAAACAGGCTGGAGACCCTGGCCGCCATTGGAGGTGGGGAACTGGAAAGTGTGCGAATTCATCACAAGCATGCCTACTGAGCACTGGCGGGTCAGACTGCAGCCCAGGATGGAAAACCTTGTTTGCACTAACCAGAAAGATCCTTATCTGATTTTGGCAGAATTAAACGGTGACTTACTAATGATAGAACTGGTACAAGTAGCATCAACTACAAAGTGAAACTCACTTTAGCCTACACGGATCTCACTGTACATACATATCAATCCCCAAATTGAATGGTGGAGGTTGCAAAGTGTATTTGCACATTTTAAATCATTCTGCTTTAGTTTTTCCACTTTTATTCATTCTTATCCCTAGCCCCTTCTCATTCCCTCATCCCTTCTGTGGGCCAATAAAGTTTATTCTTCCCCCACTTTCACAATCCATTTCATATGTTCCATATCATATCATAAATGCATGTGTGTGTATTATTTTTGCCATTCAGTCAACTCCTCTTTGAGTGAGAGCATTTTTTAAATCAAAAGAGTACAAGTTTTAAGATGAGAGAGTGGGAAAGAGATTGAGAGTCTATAAGAATGACTTCGTAAAAGTGATTTAATTCTTATCAGAAGGTAATCAAAACCAGGAGAGTAGTTTTGTAATAGTAGACTGCAAGTATTGGGAAGGCCAAGTTAAAGAACAGAGGCAAAAACTATGAAAGTGATCACAGTAAACTTTTATCTCCAATACTGTCTCAGAGTTGACTGTTGTACACGAGTGTAATTAGATTAGGTACAGATTAAATTCTATTTAAAATTTGTTCTTTATTGATTCCTTTAGGTTTCTTTAAACCAAGGTCATGCTGTTTAGTCAGAACATGACTTCTAGAGTGGTCTTCCAGTGTCAGAATGATCTCTGTTTACAAAGATAATTTCAAATGTGGCATCCCTCTTTACATTCAGTGTTTCACCAAATAACTCATTATAGCCAAAGGAGGGTATTGCATCTTCCATTTGTGGCACTAAATAGGGTCCTATGTTTTTCACTATTTAGTATGTATACATTTCTCCATATAAAAATTAGTAATAGGCTTCAGGCTTTGAAGTGCTTGAATAGTTTAGAAAGAAATGTTACAGATGTATGTTTATAGTTTTAATCATTGTCTCAATGCTTTCTTATGGCAACATGACAGGTATAAGGAGAGGGGCACTGGAGATTGTATTTCTGATGTCTTGACAATCATGAGTGTGAAAAGTAACCAAGATTGCTTTGCAGCTTTGTGGGTTCAACATCATGAATTTGTTTTTATTTCCTTTGGTTGTAGGTTTCCTAGGTTAGAAGCTGAGGTTTCAGTTACTTTAAATATGAAATTTGGGAACAGTGATTGAGGCTTTCTAGCACAATAAATGCGACTAGATACCCTTTCTAAACTAAGTGGGGCACAATTGTTTTCCTTCCGTTTTTTTTTTTACGTGACACTTTATTTCTTTCACATGTTGACATGGCTTGTATTACATTGTAAATTTCATCTGTTTCTGTAACTTTAGCTGTGTCTATAACAGGTAGAGCATCAGTCAAACTAGAGTGGACAGGGAGAAAATGTTCTACTGGGGAAGCACTCTGGAATCTTCTGATTAGGTAATTTGCAAAAGGTTGATAGCCATAAACCTTACTCTTAATGGGTCCGCCATTTCAGTTTCAATGGCTTTCGAGGAAAAAGGAGTCATTTAAGGAAGGAGATAGGAAGTGTAGGCAGATCCATCCACTTTTCTTAGTCTCCTAATTTTAAGAGACCTTTTCTTGCACAAAATGTTTTGTAACTTTCCAGAAGTAAAGAGGAAGGTAATGGAGCTTCGTAGAAATGTCAACCTATCGAAGACTAGTTTGTCGTATAATTACAACAAGGCATTTAGGGAACCTCTTTCCTTAATTTTACTAATAGAACAAGGAAGCCTTCTGAGTCTGCTAGTAAGATTCAGCTCTGGGTGATGCATGGTTTCTAATGGTTCATAGTGATTACAGTTTATGTTAATAATCATTCCTACTTCTCTCAACCTCCAGCAAGAGTAGATTGAGAGCAGGATAAATTAGAAGTCTGATCTTAATGTCATAAATATGACTAAAATGTGGTACTAACTTTTTCTGGTCTAGATAGCTGGAATGAGGCTTGCAAACAGTGTTACCTGGAGAGAGCTTGCTGGTCTAACAACTTTGTGTGATAATTTGGCATCTGATTAGAGGGCATGAGTCTGATAAATTTTATAATCCACACATAGATCATGCTGTGGTTGGACATATCATTTAATAATATTTAGCATGATATAATATTCCATTTTCTCTTCAGGAGCACAGACTCTCATACTGGATTATTCTACCTTTTACAGTCATTTTTCAACATGGCAGTAATTTTAGATAAAGCATTGTGTGCTTATAGAATCTTGTGCTTGAGTAAAAATAATCTTCAAATAAAAATAGTGAAGTAAATTTTTCCTTAGGCCATGCTTAATTGGAAGCATAGAACTTAAATTGAGAAAAAAAATCCATGTGATAGATTTTGTTTTTCTCACGTTTCCTTTTTGAATAATAGCAAATAATGCAGAGTAATGGTTGTAAGAGTTAAGGGTAGATGAAGTCTGTAGGTTTTAGAAGTATAGAGTTGAAAAGAACCTCCAAGAGGACTTATTTAATGAGTGAACTAAATGTCCTTAGACAGATATTGTCCCTAAACTCTTTGCTATTGAAAGTTTATAGTATTGAAAATTTGATGACTATTAGCACCTAGTATAAATCAACATTCATCTGCTGTTCTCTTTTTAGATAGCCAAGTGATAACTTTTTCGAAAAGACATTATTGGACTATGTTAGTAGGTCCGCCTTCTCCTTTGATCATGTGCACTCGTACCTGTCACCCAACCTTCTCCACACCCTCTTCTCTTCATTCACTTGTGGACAGCAGTAATAGTTTCAGTACCTTTGCTTCTTAGAGGAAATACATTTTTCCTTATTTATATTTTTAAAAGATGTTTCTATGACATTATATATAGCAAGAGATCTATTAAGGATCCAGAAAATCTTAATCTGTATAGCATATGTGTTCCTAACCATAATAATTAGTTTCCTTGAGGGTTCTTGAGTATATTCTGTTTACACAGTTTATAATAAGTAAATTCTGTGGCAGATATACATAAAAAAACTATCACTTTTATGCTCATTCATCCTCCGAATTCAGTGTCTGGGTCATGAGATGTTTGGCTCAAAGCTTCAAAAACTGTTCAAGAAAACTGATTTCAGTTCTCTTTACATTGATCTTCCAGTTGGATCTGGAGTCTACTGATTGTGGGAAGGAGGAGCAGATCACATTATATTGAAAATTGTCCTTTTCACTGAGAAATAAAGGTTGACTGAGCTACTTAAAGTCACTTTCCTTTGGACTGTAAGTCTTAGAGAGAACAATAATACCTTTGCTTTTCTTGAGGTAGTATTAGAAAATTCTAGTTCCCACTGATAGGATAAACTTGTTTTCCCATTTCAGGGTCTTTTTTATAAAACAATCACAAAATCTTGACATTTGGCATCCCTGAAAAGCTCAAGTGGCCTTTTCAAATAGGGCCTCATGGAGTATTACTGACTTTACAGTCAGTATCCTGCAAAGAAAGGTGACAAACTTCCTATGAAGTTAGGAGGAAATATTAGTAACTCACACACTTGAAGTCCATTTTCCATTTTACCTTGTAGAAATTGTAATAGAGAGAGAACAAATGAAATCAGTTTTCTTTTCCAGGTATATCCTGTGAGATACCTAAGAAAATACAGAGTATTTTCTCTCAGTTCTCTCAGGGTTAAAGCTCAGTGAGCTTTTCTTTTCTCTTTGGTAGTGTGGAACCATTTGTACCATAGGAAAAGTAGCTGGAAATATGGAACCTGAGTATGGCAATATAGTAATAAACAGAAGAAATGAGTCACTAGGATAATATATTGGAGTGATTTCTGTAGGGTAATGATTTCAGTTATAATGTGTTTTAGAATGTGGATTTAAGCCACCTTCTCACCCTTTGCACCAGTAGCTTTGTTAAAACATTTTATTATGATCAAATAACAAGCCTGCTGCTTTTAAGTAATCTAAGTGTTAACAGAAGGTAAGTCTTCAACTTCTCCCTGTTCTCACCTGGGCCAAGATGAATTCTCTAAATAAAAAATAGCATCGTAATTTGCCTCCAACAAAGAATGGGAAATGGAAGGAAACACAAAACTGTGGTCCTGACAGTACTAATTCTACCAGGTTTCAAATAAGAATAATTAAACTTTAAAGGGACATACTGATTCTTTTTGTGTTACTCTCCCTTTTTGTTGTTTAAAGTCAAATTCCAGAAGTAAAAATCTTTATCATACTGTTTTCCTCTTACTAAAACTGGAAGAATAAAATAGAAAGTTCAGCAATGTCAGAAAACGTTGCATTTAAAATAATATGAAGAATAGTGGTTTTAAGTACATAAACCAAATTGGCTTCCTTGTAGGTTTACTTTTAGTATGTAACATGAATATGTAGTGCTTCTTTTTACAATAATCAAAGTCATAGCTCCAAGATACTGACCTCTCTCAATCTATAACCTTTGGAGCCATGCGTTTATACCAGCATGTTTTATAAATTATGAGTTTTTGTCTGTGTCCATGAAGTCTTACTAGTTTTCACTTAAAATTTTGTGGGTGGTTGAGAAGACTTAAAGTGATTCATAACTTCACGCTTGAACCTGGGAGGCGGAGGTTGCAGTGAGCCGAGATCATGGCCATCGCACTCCAGCCTGGGCAACAAGAGTGAAACTCCATCTCAAATAAATAAATAAAGTGGTTCATAACATCAGATGAAGAAGGAGGGGAGTGATATATTAAATGATCAGAAACTTGGCATTACATTATTTCCAGGACCATTTCCCCACCAAAATAAGCTGTATATTTTTCATTTCTTCATGGCACTGTGCTGTTAATTTGTGTTAACATTTGTGCTAAAATGCAGTGTAATTTTTATATATAAGTGTTAGAATTTTAGCTATCTTAGTTGAAACACAAAAAAAAATTGTTACTGATCCAATAAAATTATCAAAGGCCAAAAGAAACTATTTGGTTTTATTCTTAAAATATTTATTAAAAAAAAAAAAAAGAAGAAGTAGAGAAAGCTTGTATCTTTTTTTTTTTTTCCGTATAGGAGAATCAGTCTATTGATTATTTACTAAATTCCAAGTTAAAGCAAGGCTCATAGAATGAGTCTTTATTTAACTAAAGGAAGGAAGAAGAAACCTGAATTTTTCTCCTCTCGAAGAAGTAAGACTAAAGAAACAGTATTACGCTTTCTCCAGAAATGTGACACAGGCTACTTTACCTTGAAAATCTTGCTTTCTTTGCTGTAGGAGAATAGCTGAAAGCATGACAGAGGTTTGAGGAGCCAGCTGTGGTGGGTAGTGCTGTCGCTAAACATTCCTAGAAAAGCCTGTTTCTCCTGTTCTTTGAAGAAAAAAAGAGGCCGTGAGCAGGAAGAATTTCTTGACATTACAGAATTATGGCATCACAGAGTAGGTGCAGTGGTCATATCTCCTGGTCTGCCCAGGAGTCCTAATTTACATGTGCCTTGGTTAGCCTAAGTATAGAAAACTGTAGCTGTATTGAATAATTACCCTTTTGGAGAAGTAGAAACTCCAGAATTTTAGTGGGATTTCCTACCCCCAAAAGTGTTTTAGATTATGATTTGACCTTTTCAAGTCACTTAAAACAGCTACTTTCTGAAACATATGCGCTGGAAAGCCCTAAGGCTACCTAAGAGATGTTGCAATTTAAAGACAAAGATAAGCCATAAAGGGGTTTGACTGCAGACAGCAGTTTTCTTCCACTTTGTTCCATGGTCAGAATCTGCGTAGATAGAGAATTTTATTTCTTAGCAGAAACTATGGAGGACTATATGGAATCTCAATAGTTTTCTTATGATCCTGACGGGAATGTGTGCAGGTACAATTGTAGTTTGATAGGAGGCCTCTTTTCCTTGATTCTCTCATACAGCACCATAATATTAAAGTCAGCAGTGGTTGGTTCATGACATGAAAATGTGAGCGTTCTTGTAATGAACGCATGGCAGAGCACCTGGGAGTGAAAGTGAGATGGGGCTGAGAGTATCGGACACAAAGGCCCAGTACCGAAGGAAAGAACACTTGGCACTGCCAACTTATGCATGCTTAAAGTTTTAGTTCTTCAGATCACCTTTTAAAATTAATAAAATACGATCTCTTGCCATGTTCTAAGTAACTATATAGAAAAACATCACTCCTTTTCTGTTGATCCCATATTAATGGCTTAAAGGAAGATAATAATGACTACAGAGTAGAATTTTGGGGGAAATGGTCTTGACTCCACCCAGTTTGGACTCGTTACTAAAGAATTAACATGTCATGAGCCAGGTGTGGTGGCATGCACCTGTAGTCACAGTTACTTGGAGGCTGAGGTGGGAGGATCCCTTGAGCCCAGCAGTTCAAGACCAGCCTGGGCAACATAATGAGACCTCATCTCTAAAGCAAAATAAAACAAAACCAAAAAAGGTCATGAAGTTTCCCCTAATGCTTACTTATGCATGTTGGAGTTTTAAGACAGTTATCGTTTAATGATGATTAATCCTTTTTGTAAGGCGCCTATTACAAAGAGTTCAACCTACTTTACTGACAGCTCCTTACTTTTTCAATGTCCTGTGAGGCAGAGAGCAAAGGGTGTCATTTCAAGCCTCCTGCTGGGGAAACAAGTATTCAGAAATGAAGAAGTGCAGGTGGAATCCATCAAGATCTTTCAGATAATAACATCAAGTATAAAACTTCCTTCTGCTGATGATATTTAGGTTCTATGGCCTTCAACTTTCTGAGTCTTCAATTTCTAAGCCCATGGACCACTTCAGTTTACTTACAATAACAGTAATAATATTGTTTAAGGATGATATTTATTGAGTACACACTGTGTACCAAGCACTGTTCTAAGCACTTCAAATTCAGCAAACCCTTTAAAGTTCACGACAGTATGGAGCAGATAATGCTCTTAACCCTAATTATTAAATGAATAAACTTAGTTATGGAAAGGTTATGACTTGCCTAAAGTGACATAACTAATGAAAAAAGCACAATTCAAATCTAGACAGTCTATCTCCATAGTTCATGTTATTAATTATTATGCCATACTCAATTTAAAAAGTTCTACAGTAGTATGAATTTTTGCCTCAGTGATAAGAATACCTTATATTTGCATAATGCTTACATTTTCTCCCAAGGATTTTGTGGTCTTATGTTTTAGAGGCTTATTTTTGTGTACTTTGTAGAATTAGATAGCTGATAGAAAATAATTTTCTAAATCTAAATAAGGGACATCTTGGTATCACCTCCATTTTATGTTGTTCAAAGCCTAGAAACTTCCAAGAACCACACGTTGAGAACTTTTATTGAAGCCTCAAATAAAAGTTTTTGATAAAATTGCCAGTCTAACATGTAAAGCTTAATCTCGAAGAAGCAAGTTAAATGAAGAGATTCTTAGCTTTCAGAGAATCTAAAGGTAGCAGACTATTTTATATTTTATCAAAAAATAAACAGAAGAGTCATCAATATAAAAGCATAGGTACCTTTAAATTAGAAATTCAAAGTATTCCAAGTTAGTTCTGAAGACAGTGTTTCGCTGTGCTGTAAATGTTTAGAAGAGGGTATCACTCACAAAAGAGAAGTTCTCTCCTTTATTTGAAAAATGGAAAATAGTAAAAGATGTCCAATGTTAACTTATATACAGAACCTTGTATGAGATAACTTACTCTTTTATTCCCATGTTTTCTATAAATTTTTTAGCTTTACGCCTCAAACATGGGAGAAAAATTTCAGCATTTTAATTCAAATTGGTAAAAGGCTGAGCAACCCTTAAAGCTGCCATGATGGAAGCAGACGGTGAGCTAAGCTTGAAGAAGAGAAAGAAGGGAAGAAACAAAACCCCTGTGTAGTAGAGTGTTGAGATGAGATGAGCATTTGTTTGTCTCCATCTAATTCCTTATGAAGCCAGAGCCATAGCATCCTGCTCTTAAGTGAAATAAGATGGAGCCTTATCCTAGAATGCAGACATGGCACCAGAAAGGCTACCAAGATAAGTGGAGGGCAGAAAGTGTCAGATAAAAACCGTCAAGACCAGTGACAGTCACCCTTTTCAATTCTCGCTTCTGGAACCTGGCAGGAATGGTTCTGGGATGTGGGCCCAGCTTGACTACACAACCCAGCAACAATGGTAGGGGATGAGCATCCTGACCTCATAGAGCTGAGCTTTCTTCAACTACAGGATCCTTCTCCAGCCCCGTGTTCAAAAGAGAAACAATGTGAACAGTCTGTTTTCTGTCACTGAGTGAGACAACTCATTTCCTTTGCTGGAAAAACATAAAAGATTGTGATTGCTACTGTTGTACAGGGAAAGATTTTCTAAAGTAAGCATAACATGATATGGGTGTCCTAGGTAAATTAGTACCCTGGGTTCAGTAAGTTTTTAAAGCAGCAAAAGATTAAGGAATGTGTCCATACACCTCTACTCAGCTAGCATCCTGAGTGAGATGGTTTCTGGGGTTGGTTTGAATGAGTAAGTATTGAAAATTCCTCTTGTACAGTGTCTGCCACAGACCTCTAAAGATGCTGAGTGGTAGAGGTGGTAGGGGCTTCACTGAACAAGACCCTTCTTTGATCCAAAGTTAACACAAAGTTCATGGTGTAGATGAGGAAACCTAAGCTGTTATCACAGCATACTTACTACCTGTTTGCACTTCCATGAGATCAGCCTGGGCCATTGCAAATATGTAGATGTGAACTGCCCCACTTACCTTACCCGCATTGGGTAGTGAATGCTCATGATTCAAGCAGAGCCTTTCATGCCTAGATGTCTGAACTCAACAGAAGGTTCTTTGGTCTTGGAGGAAGAAGCAAAGATAGATTTGATTTGTCACCAGAAGAAAAAGTGAGTGCCTTCTATCTAACAATCCAGAGTCTTGACTTATTGACACAGCTCTTGTGAAGGCTAGTTGTGTAACCTTGGACTCACCACCTAATCTCTTTGAGGTCCAGGTTAATCAGTGGTCAGAAGTGGAGTTGTAACTGGTTCATTGCTGAGGCTACTATCAGAACAAGATTTCAAGATTTTTTAAGTTGGGGAGGTTCTATAAGACACAGTGAGTGTCACAGTAAATTTTCTTTGATAAATTAACCATAATAAATTTCTACACTTCCCGAAAAATACACTAATGTAAAAACATAGCTCTTGGTCTTAAAATGTATGAACAGTCTTAATTTTAATCAATATAAGGAGGAAGAAATACCCTAGATTTGTGTTGTCCAGGAGGGTAGCCACTAGCCACATGTAGTCATTTAAATATGTTAATTTAAATAAAATTTAAAATTCAGTGATTTGAAATGTTTCAAATGCTCAATAGCCATATATGACTGTGTCCACTGTACTGGGCAACACAGGCACAGAACATTGCTGTCATTGCAGAAAGTCCTCTTGGTCAGTGCTGCCTTAGACCTTGGCCCATACCACAGACTGCAGCTACTTGTACCTTAGAGCAAGGTGTAGATGTTTGGGCCCTAGAGTTGCTGTGTCCATCTTTGGAGAATGAAAGGATGGGTTAAATCGCATGTGGATAAAGCAGTGCAAGAAACCCTTCAGGCAAAGGATGTTTGCATAGAATAAGAGTTTGAGAGAGGTGAGGAGGAAGGGAGGTTAGAGGAAGAAATTAGGGAACAACTGAATCATTGGGTGTCGTGAATCTTGACTAGACCTGAACCTTACTAGGACACAGGACCCCCGGAGGGAAGTTCCTCAGAGAGATTGTCACCCTATGCATAAATGATCCCAACAATAGATACCTCTGAGAGAATCAGGGCAGCTCTAATCTCCAGGCACTCAGTGGTGGGGAAAGGGTTAGGCATGTTGGATTCATGTTATGGAAGAGAAAGTTTTTATGTAGCCAGGAAGTGGGGAATAATTCAGGCTTTTTTGACGTTTGAGTGGGTTAACCAGTGTATCCGACAGTCGGCTCCTTAGAAATGGGTCTGTGCAGGCAAAGTCAGCTTATGTTGTGAGGCCCAGGCTTGAGTATGAGTAAGAAAGTGTCTGTGATACAAAAAGTTCTATTTTTCTTGCCAGCCCTGCTGGCGAGGGAGAATTTCTTCCCCATGTATATGGAGAAAGGAAGAAATGAGAGGCAGCTGGCAAAAAGAGTATAACTTAACCTGCTGTCTGGAAGCCATCTGTGAAGGGAATCACTTTTCTTTTCTGGACTTATTTCCAGGTGCAGCTGCAGGGGATGACACGGAAGATGCAAGCACTGAGTTCACTGACAGTATTGAGGAGGAGGCCACACACCATAGTCACCAGCAAGTAAGTCAGTGTCAGGGTCTGGAGCTTCCAGGGTGGATGGCACAGAGCCCTTCTGAGGTCTGATGGTCTCCTGCAGCCCTTGTGGACTTAGAGTGAGAAGATTTTTTTTTTGTATAAACCACTTCTCAGTCATCTTCCTGTTCTCCTTGAGCTTCCTGGCTGCCTTTCCAACCCATGTCTTCACTCCATTTTTCTCTCCAATCCACCCTTTGGTTTGTATTGTATCTCTTTCTTCTGCTTCCTGCCCCCTCCTACCCACCTTTGCCTCTATTTATTCTCTGTAGCTATAGCTTCAGAAGAATTTTTACTTGCAAGACAATGGACACATTCCTCTTGGGCTTTTTGTAACTGAAAAGCACCACAGAAGACAGGGAGTCATCAAAGGGCTGCTCGGGGAGGTGGCGGGGTGAAGGACCTGCTTGGGAAGAAACTCCAAGAAGACTGGAATGCTTCCAAAGCAAGGATCTTTCTCAGTGAAATCTCATTATACAGAGAGAACCTTATGCAACCTGACAAACCACTGAGGTCATGGTGACTCAATGATCAGCAGATGGTTCTTGAACAGCAATCCCCTGTCAAGCCTCAGAACTTGAGGCTGAAACGTTGTTTCCACCCACCATCAGTGAAGATGTAACTAGCATGTTACAAGAGTGAATAATCTGGACTTCAGAGATTAAGTCACCAATAGTGATCCCACAAGCACTCACTGGAACTCCTATAATGTCTCCACTTTGTCCGTGCCATTTAGCAATCTCATCTCCTAGATGGACTGTGCCTATGATTCTTAAGGAGAAAGTGAATCATTGGTAGGTGTCCCACACAAGCAGCTGGACTTTCCAGTGACAGCTTTCTTGGGGCTTTTAGGAAAACTATACAAGAAATGAGGCTTTCTGGGTCTGCCTGTATGTCTTCTGCATAAGAAAAAGAGGAGACATTGAATCAACCAATAAGAAGAGCCCAAGTGAGCGTCCTCAAATCTTTTGGGATTTGGCACTTGGGGACATGAGTAGTTGTCTGGGATATGTCATGTTCTCAACAGTTTCTTTATAGTAGTTGGATCACCTTCTTGTAGTAGGATCAACCTTCTTGTTGCTGTAGCTGTACCCGACCTTCCCTGCTCCCTTGAGTGCTTGCATGAGCTCCACTTTTTCTTTTACTAGAACAGCTTCTCCTGAGTCCTCCTTACCGATGGTTGTGTCTTTAATTATGTACATCTCTGTCCCTCCAGACAGATCCCTCTGTCCTCACTCTCTGATTTCATTGAGGATCTTGGGTGAGAGAGAGGGACCTGCGGGATGAACAAATGTCTACTCTAAGACAGCTAGATTGGGAGGTTGACTGGTCACTGATGGTTATAATGACTGTGGGACAGGATTAACTTCAGAATAAATGAACAGGAGACACAGATATGAAGACAGTCAGATTCTGATTGATATGGTCTGAAGTGCTCCTGGTATTGCAAGTCATTTGCTCTAATTCTCAACTGTAGGCAAACTGAGTTGTAAAGTTGCTTCTTCTTCAGCCTTCTTTCCTGTAGCCTAGAATGGAGAATCTGACCAGACCCCATTTTGAGAAGGTCAGCCCACCCTGGAATGAACATTTTACATTAGGGCATTTGTATTTCCCTCACAATACTTGCCACATTACTTGGCATAGGAGACATGCTTAGTGTAATTATGAATTAAGCCTTTGGATCAGGGCTTGACTCATAATAGACAAAGTATGTTCCTGCTGGTTGGAAGAATCTCTTGGGTAAGCACCATTTTTCTTTCTATCACCTTTCCTTGAAAATACATCTTCAGCTTTGGGTAGGAGGAATCTTGGGGTATGAAATCATTGCAAATTTACTTCATCTTTCTGGAGTTTGAGGTTGTGACTCTCCTGCTACCAATTAAATAAAGCTTACTTTGCCGTAACTGTTTTGTGTCCAGATTCTCAAAATTTGTTTGCTTGTTTCCAGGGAAGTGGTCCCTTAAGGTAGATTTTGAGCTTCTCCTTGTTAGGTCCTTGGAAGGTAAACTTTTACTTGACACTAAGCTCCCTTCCTACTCCAAGCATTCATACACTTTCCCTAACAAACACATCCAACCTTGTCTTTCTTCCAAGGTGAGAATCACCTTTTGGCCAATGCAAGTTGCTTGCTCCTTATTTTTTGGACTCAGCCACCTCAGGAAGCCCCGTGTCTGGCCATGATAGTAATTTTCCCTAGATTATCTCCCACGAAATTCTATTCTCAAGCAGATGTAAGATCTATAATAAATACCTATGAAATTGCTGTGAAAGAAACTAGAGTAACCAACCATTGTATTTTTTATGTGAAGTTTTATAATGGAGAAAAAGTTAATCAAGAATAAAGATTCAAGCCCAGGTAGTGTGCATCTATAGTTGCAGCTACTCAGGAGGCTGAAACAAGAGAATCTCTTGAGCCCAGGAGTTCAGGGCCAGCCTGGGCAACATAATGAGACCCCCACTTCTTAAAGAAAAAAAAAATCAAGATTCAAATATGAAGAACAGACGTTAGTAGACAAAGTGTGATAAACTTGAAAAAAGCTATTTTTAAAAAAGTTATTTTTGATTGACAAATCGTACTTGTATACATTTATGGGGTATGATATGCTTTTTTATATATACATACACACACATATATATACACACAAACAATATGGAATGATTAAACCAAGCTAATTACGTATTCATCAACTTGCCTACTTATCATTTTTGATGGTGAGACATTGGAAATTTACTCTTATTTTGAAATATACATTTTATTGGCTATGGTCACCCTGCTATGCAGTATATCTCAAGACCTACTCTTTTTGTCGATACTCTTGATCAACAATTCCCTCTACTCTCCCTCCCCACTCCACCAGCCTCTAATAACCACCATTCTACTCTCTGCTTCTATGAGTTCAACTTTATTAGATTCCACATATAGGTGAGCTTATGTGGTATGTGTCTCTGTGTGCCTGGCTTATTTCACTAAGCATAATGACCTTCAGATTCATTCATGTTGTCACAAATGACAGGACCTATCCCCTGACATTTTCAGTTTAAATAGTATTCCATTGTGTATTATCTGCCACGTTTTCTTTACCCATTTATCTACTGATGGACCTAGGTTGGTTCTACATCTTGACTATTTTGAATAATGCTGTAATGAACATGAGAGTGCAGATATACCTTTAACATATTCATTTCAGTTCCTTTGGATATGTACCCAGAAATGGGATTACTGGATCATAGGGTAGATTCTATTTTTAGGTTTTTGAGGAAACTCCATACTGTTTTCCACACCAGCTGTACTAATTTACATACCTAGTCACAATGTGTGTGTTCCCTTTTCTCTGCATTATCTCTAACACATCATTCACCTTTCTGATAAATGCCACTCTAACAGGTGTGAGATGATATTCATTATGGTTTTAATTTGCATTTCCCTAATGATTAGTGATGCTGAGAATTTGAGAAAAGCTCATTTTTAATGCCTCAATGTTGAGCACTGACTTAACATTGTGACAGATACGAAACAATAGGGTAAAAACAAAACAGTGTCATTCAAACAGGATATCAGATTTGCACAGAGGCCTTTGTGGGGCAAATGGGAACCCAGCGCACAAAAAGTTGAATTATATGGAAGCAATATCACAAGTGAGTTAGGAAGTGTGAAAAAAAAACCCAAGAGAGATATAATTAAAAATAGACCTAATGGATTCACACTATCATAACAGATACTGGAAGCCCTGGGGTTTCATTTGGGGGAAAGAAATATTTGCTTTCATACATGATCAAAACTAATGAAAAGGCTAGATCCTGAGTTACTTTTCAGGCATTTACATTTAAAACTTAGCCAAAGAAAGTCCACTTTGAGATGGAAATATGAAAATGCAAATTAGCCTGGGGAAAAACCAGATCCCTAGGCAATGTTTGATTTTCTCACTTTAAAGTGGGAAATTAGATCAGATGTACTTTAAGGTTTTTCTGGTGTTAACATTCATGGTTCATGAATGTTTTCTTTCTTTTTAAAGAAAATAGATATATTGAAACCAATAGAACAAGGTAACATATATCCAGAAGGCACTTTAATAATCGGTAAGCTTCATTAAAGTTAGACATTATTTTTAAGCAGAGGGAACCCTTAAGGCCTAGAAAAGAAAAATGCTGTGCCCGCACTCAAGACTAATGGCAAAGTGCGTTTTAGTTAAGTTACTTGGAAAGAGTTTATATAGAATGGCAACATCACATAGTTTAAATGAGGGATGGGATCATAAGCTTTCAGAAGTGGTTTTATTTGGTCCCCCTTGCCTTATTTTGTCACAAATGCTTTTTTTGTGGGGGCACATATGGAGATGGCCACCAGTCTGATTAAGCCTGCCAGCAGAGTCTTAGAGACAGACATTCCTGAGAGCCTGCCAAATCTCAGGCTCACAAAGCCCAAGTAAGACTGGGTGCCTGGGAATTGAGTGGCTTTGTCTAAGGATGCTTCTTCTTTGACCTGGGTACACAGGTCTTCACAACCTCAACTGCTATGCTACTGAACACCATTGCACATGTATACTGTGAATCAACCCTGCCACAAACCTGTGACCTAGATTTGAACATACTTTGTTTTGGGCAATAGCAAAAGTCAGTGGCTTTGTGCCAACCCCAGCAGCTCTGTCAATCATTGATCCATATAAGCTGTTCTCAGCCCTGCTCTGTTCAATGTATTGGTGACTTGAATGGAGATATAAAGCATATAATTAATTCTACAAATCATCCCCAATCAGGGGGCCACTACATGATTTGTGGAAATGCACATCAAATATTTGGATGACTTGGATAATTGGGGAATGATTCAGTATAGCCAGAATGAATTTATAAGTGACAATTACAAGTCATGATATTTATAGAGATAAAAGAAAACAACACGGCCCAGCAACAGCTGTGGGGGAGGGGTGGAAAATTCAGAGGTCAAAATTGACCCGAAGTTAAGTAAAAGCTCCAGATGCTGCCACTGAGAAGAAAAAGAAGCCAATGTGACATTGGGACATATTTAGATTAATATTGGACAGACAGGCAGGAGCTCCTTGTACTAAAGTAATTAGTCATATGCTAAGTAGATTATCATACTCAGATTTTGATTTCTACACTTTTAGGAGCATGGGATAAAGCCCAGAATGAACAAAAACAAAGTCTAAAAGTTAACAAATTTGCATTTGAGGAAAAGCCATAAGATCTGCTTCAATTAAAACATTGATGAATAACTTCAAGAGTGTCCTCGAGAAATAGAAAGGTGCTGGGCAATTGTTCCTCCCTCTGTTTCTTCCACTGAGATTTGTAGAGAGAGTTTGTCTGGCAGCATCGGCATAAGGATAATAACCAAAAAGCGAGGCCGGCTGCTTGGCAGGGTGGCTTCGCCTGCACCTCCCAGTAGCTGCAGAGTGCGATTTTTCTGCTGCCGATGAAATGGTTGGTGTTGTCTTCCCTGTAGCTCCACCTTATTCTAATTCTGTGACTGCGTCTGCTGACTGTTTCCCCAGTGCCCCAAGTCCTCCCTCTCAGCTGTCCTTGAGGGAGTTAGAGTTACAGGCAGGGCCTTAGGCTTTGCTCCCTGATATCTGAAGCCGTCATCTCCCGTCATCCAGGACTCAAGTGTTGCAGAGCTGATGAAGCTTCCTGACTTGTGAGAAAACTCGCAGGACTCTGTCTCCTCGGGAAGAGAAGAATCACCGCATTCACACCCTCCAGTCCTGTTTCAACCTCGTTCGTTTGCATTTGTTTTTCATTTCTTATGTGCTTCTCTCCCTCACCATCTCTGGATTCTCCTCTTCTCCATGGTTCCTCCTGCTCATTTGGTGTGTCCTTCCCACCCAAACCAGTCCCCAGTGCCTTTATGCCTGACTAAGGAGGTTCTGGTTAGGGAGTTCATTTTAGATTTGCTTTTTTTGTTTGTTTTTGTTCTCATCGAAAACTGCCGTTGCAATCTCATGGTTCTCTTGGGTCCTCTTTAATGGCCTTACTTCTTCAAACCATGATTTTCTTTTAGCTCGTCAAGGTAGCTTTGGAGAAAAGTCTGGCAACTGTGGAGACCCAGAACCCATCTTTTTCCCCTCCTTCCCCGATGGGAGGGGACAGTGACAGGCGTCTTCGGGAGAAAATGCTCCACCTGAGGGCTGAGATCCACCAGCACTTAGAAGAGAAGAGGAAAGCTGAGGAGGAATTGAAGGAGCTAAAGGCTCCAACGGAGGAAGCAGGATTCTCCTCAGTGTCCCACATCAGGTGGGACATTCTTCCCAGAGGAGGGGAGCTTGCAGGTCATGAGGCACCACAGCCAAGGGCCTCGCTTTGCTGCAGCCAAGGCATTCGTGCTGCCAAGGGGCTACTTGGTCCATATCCCAGGCAGAAATGCATTAATATTTCTACAAATTCTTTAGATAAAAGTAAGTAATATTGGCTAATGGTAATCACTTTCTGTTATTCAAATAATCCTGGTCTTAATTCAGTATAACAATGCCCACTATTATTGTGCATCTGCCAGTCATACATATGACAGTCATGGTGGAAACCTCCTTGTTACGTGACCAGTATTGCTTTTTTTAATTGACTGAAACATGTAAGGAATCCCTGCTACCTGGTATGTTTCACTGCTGTATAGAGAACCAGAATAGTCCACGAAGGAGGAGGAATTTTTTTTTTTTTTTTTTTTTTTGAGGCAGAGTCTCACTCTGTCGCCCAGGCTGGAGTGCAGTGGCGTGATCTGGACTCACTGCAAGCTCCGCTTCTCGAGTTCACGCCATTCTCCTGCCTCAGCCTCCCGAGTAGCTGGGACTACAGGCACCCGCTACCTCGCCCGGCTAATTTTTTTTTTTTTTTTTTTTTTGTATTTTTAGTAGAGATGGGGTTTCACTGTGTTAGCCAGGATGGTCTCAATCTCCTGACCTCGTGATCCCCCTGCCTCAGCCTCCGAAAGTGCTGGGATTATAGGCGTGAGCCACCACGCCTGGCCAGAGGGTTTCTGTCGAGGCCCCTTCATCTCTGCTGCTTTAGTAATTTTATAAAAATAGCAGATAGCTCATTCACTGGTTAGACTGGCCACTCTGTCTTTGATGGCTTTTTGACAAAAGATACTTGGAGAACATGCTGATACTGTAGGGCTGATCCATTTATTCATTCACTCCCAGGACTACAATCATCACTGCCTGTTTGGAGTCATGCCCTGTTGTTTCCCTGCACCTTACCTGCCACTTAATCTTCCCCGAATAATGTTAGCACTTTGAAAAGGACCTAGGCATCTAGCCTCATGTCCTTGTTTCGTAGCTGAGGAAACTCAGGCCTAGGAAGTTTCAAGTGACTTGCTCAAGGTTGCATAATAGTCTGTGGCTCCCAATTTCTAACATCTCAACCTTGTTTCTATACTATACACTTTGTCAAATAATTTTTAAAAAATTCTTGTGGTTGTTCTAATGCTGATTCTTTTGCTCTGAATTATCATAATAACTTTTTCCTTAAGTTCTACTTAAAGCATATTATTTTACTTAAATTTTTGTATGTGTAAACTTCATTGAGTTGTCATAGGTAAGAACAGTACATCTCTTTTGATTCTATTGTTGAACCTACAATCAAAGCATCTGTAGATATCCCTGTGGATTATTTTCCTTTGTTACTAACCTGAAACTCTGATTTGTTCAACCCTCCACCCAACCTACAGAATCACTGATACTGTAGGAGGTAGAATCTAATGCATTGTTCTTCCTGTCAAGAAGGTTTTGTTGAGTTTTTCTTCTACATGTTTATATTTAAAAACATCACTTTTTTCTAAATGTGAAGTTAGAAATATTAAATATTCTTTTCCATATACACATGTGCCCACTTTATCCCCCTTCCACATCCCAGTTTTGGTAAAATGCCTATCCCCTTTTTCTTTATTGAGAAACTATCTCATAGATTGTCTTTATGTATCCTATATACTATTTTCCTCCCAGAAACACACCAGACAAGCTCTGCTCTAGGTTCCAAGACTCCTAGATTCTGAGAAATTCAATCTAGGTGCATAGTCCACTGCTGATCCTTCAAGTTGTGAATTACCCATTTCCTGTGCATCCTGTAGCCCAGGGGTTCTCAGTTTAGCATGCTTAGCCCAGCATGTGGCCTGGGCGTGGTGGCTCATGCCTGAAATCCCAACACTTTGGGAGGCCAAGGTGGGCAGATCACCTGAAGTCAGGAGTTCAAGACCAGCCTGGCCAACATGGTGAAACCCCTTCACTACTAAAAATACAAAAATTAGCTGGGCGTGGTGGTGCACGCCTGTAGTCCCAGCTACTCGGGAGGCTGAGGCAGCAGAATTGCTTGAACCCAGGAGGTGGAGGTTGCAGTGAGCCAAGATCTCGCCACTGCACTCCAGCCAGGGTGACAGAGTGAGACTCTGTTTCAAAAAAATAAATAAATAATAATTTAAAAATCACCTGTGGAGCTTAAGTAAAATGTGGATTCATAGGCCTTAGCTATACAGCCTTTTTAACAAGCACCTTATGGGATTCTGCTGTTAGTATTTCTCAGGTCTGCAGCTAGTACAGCAGGGATTGAATGACTTCCCTGTTAGACCCTGAGCTAGCCATACTGTATATGCAATTTCATTTAAGCATTTAAGCATCTTCTAACTCCACTAGGTAGTGTTATCATCCTTATTTTATATAAAAGGAAACTGAGGCTCAAAGAAGTTAAGTGAATAGACTTGTTATAGCCATGTTTGCTTCCATTCAACCCTAGTATGAGTTTGTTGTTGTGGAAAGAATTTATCTGGAATGTCTTGGTGAAAAATAGCTGTTTTGGTCAATTTTATTTCTTCAACAAATACGAATGATTTATGTGGCAGGCACTTTTGTAGGCACTGGGGATATGGGGTGAATAGGACAGACACAGTCCTGCTCTCAAGAAGGTTATCTCTATCATGTGAGCCAGACATAAAGCAAATAATTATCTAAGTATGTTTTGATTGTATTAATAGTTCTGATTAGTGTTATTTATGTATTCCGTGTTCCTAAGTCCCAATGATTTGAAACTGACTGATGATAAATAATAGAACTGTAGAATTCATAACAATAAATTTGTCACAGAAAAGGTCTTATTTTTTAACAGTGTAAGTACTCTTGTTTATTCCAGAGGCTACTAAAAATTAGAACATATGAGGCTGCGTGGCACAAGTAAAGAAAACTAGCCTACATGTCTTGAGTCCAAGGTTTCTAGTGATGGTGCTGCCACCAAGAAGCTATGGAAGTTTGGGCAAGTCTCTTACTCTTCCTGAGCCTTGACTTTCTTGTATATAAAATTAGGGAGCTGTTGTAAGTCTCAGGTTGCTTCATGCTCTGGGGTATGTCTGAGTTTATCGTGGACTGAGATGTGGGTAAGAGGTACTATTAGGAACTGTTGTCAGGACCAGACCTAGCCCTCAATTATGTGTGTTTCCTGCAGGAACACCATGCTGAGCCTTTGCCTTGAGAATGCAGAGCTGAAAGAGCAGATGGGAGAAGCAATGTCTGATGGATGGGAGATCGAGGAAGACAAGGAGAAGGGCGAGGTGATGGTTGAGACTGTGGTAGCCAAAGAGGGTCTGAGTGAGAGTAGCCTTCAGGCTGAGTTCAGAAAGCTCCAGGGAAAACTGAAGAATGCCCACAATATCATCAACCTCCTCAAAGAACAACTTGTGCTGAGTAGCGAAGAAGGGAATAGTAAACTTACTCCAGATCTCCTTGTGCATCTGACCAGCACCATCGACAGAATAAACACAGAACTGGTTGGTTCTCCTGGGAAGCACCAACACCAAGAGGAGGGGAATGTGAATGTGAGGCCTTGCCCCAGACCCCAGAGACTTGACCTTGGGGCTACCTTCACAGTGGATGCCCACCAAGTAAGTGTGGGCTTAGATGGGATGAAAAACAATTGGAGAAGGGCTCGAGATGACAGTGTTTACCTTAAAACATTCTCCCATGTGAATCAGGAGATACTAAGAGAAGGGTCTCTTTGTACCACAAACAGTAATAATAATATTCAGTCTACATTCAGCCTTTAGAAAGGCTTTTATAACATAAATATTTCTTGAGTACTTAATTTTTCAGATAACACACTAGGCATTGGCATGGGGCAATAAAACCAGTGGCTGCCCTTGAGATACTTAATATGGTAAGGAAAGATGGCACACAAACAAATCATTTTACCAGGATGTGGTAACTGCTGTAACATAGGGATGCATCAGTTAGGAAGCAGCCCAGACAAGTGGTATGTAATGACATCCCTTCCTTATCACTGCCATTTTTTTTGTCACAGCCCATCACAGGTGTCTGTTCCTGAGCCTCAGGTGGGTTATTGGGATCCTCTTTAGGGAAGGAGCCATGCTGAAGATTCAGTAAAATGGAGAATACAGGGATTCTGAGAGAATCAATGGGACAGAATGCGAGGGGAGATGAGGGGAGGGTTACACCCCTTCTCTTTTGTACCACTGAGAAAACATTTCCTGAGAGCTCCTCTGTAGACTTGATTGACGCTGTGCTGTGTGCTGTGGATACTGATATGAAGAAAACATTATCCCAGTGCTCCAGGAGCTCCATTTGGAAAGCAAGTCACTGCCAAATGGCATGAGAAGTGCTGTGACAGACTTGAGTAAAGTCCACAAGGTTCAGAAGGGGCGGTGGTCGTCATTGCTTGGGGGTGACCTCAGACTGTCCTGATCCCTGTATTGGACCCTTTCACAGTTGGATAACCAGTCCCAGCCTCATGACCCTGGGCCTCAGTCAGCATTTAGCCTACCAGGGTCCACTCAGCACCTACGCTCCCAGCTGTCACAATGCAAACAACGCTATCAAGATCTCCAGGAGAAGCTGCTGCTATCAGAAGCCACTGTCTTTGCTCAGGCTAATGAGCTGGAGAAATACAGAGTTATACTTAGTAAGTAACTGTGACTTACTAGTAGAGTAAGTAGCCTGTGTGTCTTACAACTTCTGTGTGTTCTATACCGACATAACGTGGTTATTGAGCACATGAAGTGTGGCTAGTGCTACTTGGACATTTGGTTTTGTTTAATTTTAGTTAATTTAGTATAAAGTGGCCATATGTGGCTACTAACTCTCTTATTGGACAGTACAGGTCTAGGTGTCTTGGGACTCTAAATTAGTTTAGCTCCATTCCACATTTATTGAACCCCTGTGGATAAAGCACTTGCCAGCTTCAATGTGGCTGCTAGAGATGATAGTATATAATCCCTGACTTAAGGGGAGATTGTCAATGGCAAATGCAGGCTCATCCTATGGAAAGAAATTCTGCTTCCTGGAGCTGGTGGTCTCTTCTCCCACCAGTTCAAAGAAGCTTCTCTCCCACTGTGGATCTGACCTCCCTGCCCCCAAAGGTTAGGGTATGTGCCACTGAGGCTGAGGGCATATGTGGGAAATTCAGACATTCTGTAACACCTGCTGTCTCTTCCCAAGCAGGTGAATCCTTGGTGAAGCAGGACAGCAAGCAGGTCCAGGTAGACCTCCAGGACCTGGGCTATGAGACTTGTGGCCGAAGCGAGAATGAGGCTGAACGGGAGGAAACCACCAGTCCCGGTAAGAGCATAGGGTGTGGGGCCCACCCCTCCCTGGAGTCAGCTGTCACATTTAGGTGCTGTTGGCCAATTCCACACCTGACAAGTAGTGGGGAAGAGGAGGACAGGAGGTTAATAGGAGAACTCTTACCCAAAATGAGAGTGAGTATAAGTTTGAATCTCTACAATTAGTTGTTGGCATACTGATAATAATAATAATAATATAAAGTTCTATCCAACCGACTATTATAGAAATACTAAGGCCTACTTAGAGACCAGATGAGGTTTTAGAAACATGCAAGCTCTAAGTAAAAATAATTTTGTTTTGCATTATAAAAGGACTACAACTATAGGGCCACCCACTACATTGAAAACCAGAAGAGAAGAAAAACACTCTGTCTCTCATTCTTGAGGCAGTGTAGTGTGGCAGTTAAGAGAAAAGATCCTGGGGCCTGACTGGTTGGTTCAAATCCCAATTTGTAAACTTTCCTGTGCCCCGGTTTCTTCATATGTTAAAATAGTAATAAAGGAACTACCTACCCTGTCAGGTACCAGTGTCAATTAAATAAGTAAATTCTTATAAAATACTTTAGAACAGTGGCTGGCATCTGGTAAAATGCCATGGATTAGTTCTTATTCTGACTACCACTGCCTTAATATACTGATGTTAACATGCTGATATATTTATTCAAAGTCTTATTTTCTTATGCCTATTTTTCACACAGTTATAACCCAATAAACTTCTAAAGTATAGGAAAATTTAGAGAGCATTTAACTTTCAGCATGCAGGAATAGCTTGTCCTACATTCTTGTGGCCATCCTAAATAGATAAGGCCATGTTAATGTCTTAAGAAACATCAGTGTGTGTGGAACGAATGCAGGACATTGGAGGATTTGAATTCTGGTTCTGCCATATGCTAGTTTGAGTGATCTAGAACAAGCTAGTTTACCGCCTCTCTTTAAGTTTTGGTTTCCCCAGTCAGTAAAATAGAAGGTGATGATACCTAACTGGTAGGTATAAGGAAGATAAGAAATATTGTATTCGAATACCTAGTACAGTGTCAGGGTTGAATAAAGAACTTCTTCAACTTTTTCTCTAGTAATTATTGTCCTCACGACCAAACTTGCCTTCTCTCAAAGGCAGTGGCCACAATAGCACATCTAACTGTTATTCAGGAAGACATATTTGTCCTTTTTCAGAGTGTGAGGAGCACAACAGCCTCAAGGAGATGGTCCTGATGGAGGGGCTGTGCTCTGAGCAGGGGCGCCGGGGCTCAATGCTGGCTGGTTCCTCCAAGAGGAAGCCCTTGGAGAACCAGCTAGGGAAGCAGGAAGACTTCCGGGTATATGGAAAGTCAGAAAACATCTTGGTCCTACGGAAGGACATCAAAGATCTGAAGGCCCAGCTGCAGAATGCCAACAAGATCATTCAAAACCTCAAGAGCCGGGTCCGGTCCCTGTCGGTTACAAGTGATTATTCGTCTAGTCTGGAAAGACCCCGGAAGCTGAGAGCTGTTGGCACCCTGGAGGGGTCTTCACCTCATAGTGTCCCTGATGAGGATGAGGGGTGGCTGTCTGATGGCACTGGGGCTTTCTACTCGCCAGGGCTTCAGGCCAAAAAGGACCTGGAAAGTCTCATCCAGAGAGTATCCCAGCTGGAGGCCCAGCTCCCAAAAAATGGACTAGAAGGGAAGCTGGCTGAGGAGCTGAGATCAGCCTCATGGCCTGGGTAAGAATGACACTGTTTGGGCACTTTCTGGATTGAAAATGTGTAAGTTCGTGCTTGGTGTAGGGTAGCTCAGGCAGTTGGAAGAAAGAACATGTCTGGGTATTCACAAGGACACTGATTTAAATGGCAGATATAGGTCTGCGGAAAAGACAGGTAGGCAACCAGGAAGGCATAGGATGATGTCCTAGTATCTGGGAGATACTGGGTCTCAGGGATTTCCTCTTAGGGATGTATTAGTAAAGTAATAGTGTACATGGTATAGTATAGTAGTAATACTGGAATCAGACTTCCTGGCTCTGATGCTTACCACCCATGCAACCTTCTTAACCTTTCTGTGCCTTTGTCCTTACCTATTAAATGAAGATGATAAGAGAACCCATCTCAAAGGGTGGATATTAGGTTTAAATGAATTAATACAAGTGCTGGCCAGGCATGATAGCTCATGCCTGTAATTCCAGCACTTTGGGAGGCCGAGGCAGGCAGAACACCTGAGGTCAGGAGTTCGAGACCAACCTACTGGTTTAGTAGAGTTTCACCCCATCTCTACTAAAAATACAAAAATTAGCTAGGCATGGTGGTGCACGCCTGTAACCCCAGCTACTTGGGAGGCTGAGGCAGGAGAATCACTTGAACCTGGGAGGTGGCGGTTGCAGTGAGCCGAGATGGCACCACTGTACTCCAGCCTGGGTGACAGAGCAAGACTCTGTCTCAAAAAAAAAAAAAAAAAATGAATACAAGTGCTTAGCATAGTGCCTAGCATATATTAAGCTCTCAATGCTATTTGCCGTAGTTATAAGTGTTATTGATACTTTGTGTTGAAACACAGACATTCATCTTGGTATGTGTCCTGGTTATCTACTGCTAAGTAATAACCACTCTAAAACCTAGTGATTTCAAACAACACTTTATTATGCTTCATGGTTGGTTCTGTGGTTTGACTGGGCTCAGCTGGGTGGCTGTCACTTAGGGTCTCTTGTTTTGGGTTCCATCAATTGATGGTATGAGAGTTGATGTGATGGCCATCATTGCAAAATATAGTCAGCCACAGTATCATAACACAGGAGAAATTCAGGCATCAGGTGGTAGTTAAAACAGAAGACATGAAAAGTCCTATCTAGACTTAGGATGAAATGATTCCAATTATTCATTGAGTAACTGCTGTGAATCTGCGTGATACTGGTGCTGTAAGGAATATAAAATGCAGAACTATCTTTATTCTCACAGACCTTATGATTTATCTAGGGACATAATTAACATATATATAACAGTTGAAGAACAGTGGCATACTAAATTTTATGTTTGTTTGTTTGTTTGTTTTGTTACGGAGTCTCACTCTGTCACCCAGGCTGGAGTGCAGTAGCGCCATCTCAGCTCACTACAACCTCCACCTCCCAGGTTCAAGCAATTCTCCTGCCTCAGCCTCCCGAGTAGGTGGGATTACAGGCATGCACCGCCATGCCCAGCTAATTTTTTCTGTATTTTTAGTAGAGGCGGGGTTTTCACCATATTGACCAGGCTGGTCTCGAACTCCTCACCTTGTGATCTGCCCACCTCGGCCTCTCAGAGTGCTGGGATTACAGGCGTGAGCTACCATGCCCGGCCCATACTAAACTTTTTGATGCAACATTTTATCACGGTAGAATTTACTCTTACATACCTCCTATGGCTTATGTGCCGGAATTCAGCTTGGTGGTTCCTTAGAGATGTTCTCATAGAACTCTCTACAGAAGGCCCCATAACTTATCATCCACTCTTTCCATACTTACTCTTTCCTCTTCTGTCCTACATTAGGAAATATGATTCCCTGATTCAGGATCAGGCCCGGGAACTATCTTACCTACGGCAAAAAATACGAGAAGGGAGAGGTATTTGTTATCTTCTCACCCAGCATGCAAAAGATACAGTAAAATCTTTTGAGGATCTCCTAAGAAGCAATGACATTGACTACTACCTGGGACAGAGCTTCCGGGAGCAACTCGCCCAGGGAAGCCAGCTGACAGAGAGGCTCACCAGCAAACTCAACACCAGTAAGTTGGCCACAGGGCTTTGGAATACTCTCAGTCACCCCCACAGTTCCAGCCCCTGGTGGCCACCACATCTCCACTGCAACTTTTTACCCTAGGGTCCTGTTTGTATTTCATTTCCTGGGGCTAATACAGGATCAAGACTGCTCAGTGGGGAGCATGGAGAGGAAGACACAGGGCTGGAGATGCCACGGTTACAACAATAGAAACTTCACCACTCATAGAATGTGACCTGTGGGGCAGGGGCAGCATCTATCTGGTGCTAAGAGGGAGTAGGGTACATGAGAAGGAAGGGCCTTGTTATAGGAGGAAGAGCCCTGAACTAAGAATTACAAGACCCAAGCTCTAGCCTGGATGCTGCCCACCAACTTGCTAAATGCTCTTTCCTTGTGGTGTCTCCATATGGCATGGTAATGTACATGCAGGTACTCCACATATGGATAAAGCGCCATGCTCTTTTGTACATGGTTTAGGCACTGGCTGCAGTAGTTCAATGACTACATTGGTTATTATTGGGGTCCTCTACTCAGAATTTCTAGAGAATATCCAAGGGAGTAAAGTAAGATCAGACTTGGGAACCACCCAGCTCACCTCCTGGTGCAGGTGCAGAGGTGGGGCAGGGCTTCTTGTCATCTCCTCAGAGACCTGTGCAGATGCTGCATGAAAGCTGTGGTGGGACATATGCATTGGGGAACTAGTCTACAGCAGGACATGGAGGCTGGAGCGTCCAACAGGGCAGCTGGGCAAGGGCCTCATGATTAATTGAACAAAAGACATTTTAAATGTTTTGCCCTGATTCAGGGCAGAGGAAGTCATCATGGTGACCAGCAGGTCAGGGACAGTGGGGTCACTTCTCTAGAGACCCAAGCTGAGGCCTCCCAGAATAACTGTTCTGGATACATGCATGAAATGCTCACTACTCTGTCTCCAGATAGGCTCCTGTGTTTGTAATGCGGGAAATGGGTCCAGCCTAATTTCTTACTGTTTCTTTTTAAATTTGGTTTGCAGAGGATCATAAAAGTGAGAAAGATCAAGTTGGACTTGAGCCACTGGCCCTCAGGTAATTCAGAGGAGAATCTGGTAAAGAGATTGGGACTGAGGCCCAAAGGGTCAAGGATGGCGGCAACTCCAGAAATCAAGGGGAATAAAGGAAAGTGCTGAATGTATTGAATTCATGCATTCATTGAACACCTCACTGTTGTTTTTAACTAAATTCTTTCTTCTCTTTTGGTTTAATTACATTGGCACATAGTTGTCCAGGCTTAGTAACCTAGAAACAGTCTGAGCTAAAAGTGAACTAACTAGGTTTCAAGAGTCTTCTGTCCCACTAAGGGTCCTGCTTTCCTGCTGTGTGTTTAATAAGTAGGATGAGCTTTTTCCAAAGTTGGCCTGGCCCAAATTGGGTTGACAGCTAGTTTAATAGTCACTCAATTGCCCTGGGGGAAAAGAGGAATCATATACCAGGACCTGGTGAAAGAGGCCTAGATGGTGTAGATCATCAGGAGGCTGCAGTGCCTCAGGAACCAGTTCTCAGTGAGTTGCTTCATACAGTCATCAATGAAATATGGCTCAGAGTCAGTTGTAGTCACTAGTTGGGGTTCTTTGGGTCATGATTATGTCTCAGGCTTCATAATTGCTTCTGAAAATATCTGTAGTGAAGGACACAGTGTTGTTTTTTGTTTTGTTTTGTTTTTATTTCTAATCCATCATAGAAACATACATGGTCTGAATTCAGTTAACTACATGATTCCACTTATCATGCTCTTGGATGTTGGGACAATGGTTTGCTCTGCCTTTCTCAATGCTTGCTTTCAATTGTTATACTTGTCTTGCTGGAGATGGTAACAAACAGTTTGCAGGGTGCAACTGTTCCAGGGATCATACTTTAAGCAGCAGTGCCTTAAAAGGAGGGCTAGCTGTGTCTTTGCTTGTCCTCAGCATATTATGTGGCCAGAGCACTGGGTAGCTATTCTCTCTCCATCTACACCCCACCTACACTCCATCCCTAAGCAGAGGTGGGTTATTTCCATTATTCTCTGCAAGCATGGTCCCCTGGGCTTACTTGGCTTTTCCTATGAGCCACAGTCAGGACAGGTTGGTTTGGGTGACCTTGGTTTTACCTGTTGTCCCCCTTCTCCCCACCAGGCTCAGCAGGGAGCTGCAGGAGAAGGAGAAGGTCATTGAAGTCCTGCAGGCCAAGCTGGATGCTCGGTCCCTCACACCCTCCAGCAGCCATGCCTTGTCTGACTCCCACCGCTCTCCCAGCAGCACCTCTTTCCTGTCTGATGAGCTGGAAGCCTGCTCTGACATGGACATAGCCAGCGAGTACACACACTATGAAGAGAAGAAAGCTTCTCCCGGTCACTCAGGTAGCCTCCACTTTCTGGGTGGTACCGTCTTTGTCTAGGCTGAGTGGAGACCTCAGGAAACAGGTCTTATAGCTCCACCATGGTGTGTATCAGGCTGAACATGGCTGTGGGGCCAAGTGCCATGCACAGGCACCAGTGGATCAGGATCTTTGCTCTGCTCCTGACTCTACACGTTACCTCTGTCACCCTGGCCTCCATGGGCATGTACATGCTGTTGGGCACAATGTGAGCCATTGTGGGGAGAGTGAGAAGATCACGGCAGACTCTTCTTCAGTGACTCTGTCGGATAGATCTTCTTTAGGATGGAAAACCTCCTTCATCTCTCCTGCAATGATCTTGCTACTTACTCCTGAGCAGTGTTCCCTAACTATATGTGGGTGTCCACAGATGCTGCTGGTCTTGCCTGATATTTTCATGTTTCAGAGCTCAGAGCACCACTATCATCCCTAAGGTGGTTTGCCTCACTATAGGAGCTGTCTGCAAACAAGAAAATGAACAACTGCTAACAGTGCTTGTGCTTGGTTCTTTCCCTGAAAGCAAGACTCTAGCCCTGGTATCCCTGGGTAAATATAAGGCCAGGATTCCAGTTCTCTGTAGAACATCAAACATTTTCTTTCATTCATGGGTTTTATAGATTCCATCCATCATTCGAGTCATTCTGCTGTGTTATCTTCTAAACCATCATCAACCAGTGCATCTCAGGGGGTTAAGGCCGAATCCAGCAGCAACCCCATCATCTTGCCAACTCCCCAGAATTCCCCCAAGGAGGCCAACCAGGCCCATTCAGGTATGCAACAGCCAATGGGGCAGAAGCCTCATCTCCTCTTTCTCTGCTGCCTGTTTGACTTTTCTTCAAGGACAGAGGTTTGGACTGTTAGGGGCCTAAATGCATCAAAACCTAAACAGAATCAAGAAACCATCCTTATTTGCCAGTTGTGTCTGATTTAAGAAAATATTTTAGAAAATAAGTAATCCACATCAGGTTTTTATCTGCATACCGGCTTTGACCAGCAGTTGGCTAATCATTTAAAAAGAAACATTTTTATTGGTTTTCTCTCATTTTATCCTGGGAGCAAAGAAGCAAAATATTTCTCCCAGGATTACGACAGCCATAGGATGAAAAGAAATTCACATCTCCTGATCCACTGTATGTGTTACCCATTAAATCTGCATGGTGATTCTCTGCAAGAGGTAGTGCTACTTATTTCATAGCCAAGGATGCTGAGAACAGCCTCAGACAAGGTTCTGTTCATGGTATGTTACCATTAATGGATGTATGAATGGATTGGCAGTCCTTAATATGTACATAGTGCATATCTTGGGGGCAGTTGAAGGGGTACATTTCATTTACAAGTCCAGCTTAGTTGCCAGAGGGTACACTGCTTATTCACAGCCCTGTACCAGGGATGGCAAGGAAAAGGCAAACCTTGTCTTCACCTCCTACCTCTCACCATACCTAGATGGCTGCCTTCAGTGTGGTTTGTTGTGAGGTTTGACTTGAGTAGAGATGCTCCCAGAAGGCGCAGTGCTTTCTTCTGCTGCCCTCATTTCCCTGAAGGCAATTCAACCAAAATCTTAAGGAAGAGGAAGTGTTCCAGTGCTTCCTGAGCCTGGTTTCAAAGTTTCAAGGCCAGAGTGGGCAACAGCTGGACAAGAATCATGAGGAAAACTGTGCTTCCAGAATTGTAGACATCTGCTTAAATGTTTTGGGTTCAAACGGAGCAGAAGATGAAGAAGAAAGGATTTAAAAATCAGAATGCCTCCTCAAAGAATGCCTGGGCTGTGTTACCTGGCAATTTGAGTGTATCTGCAGTATTGATCTGAAATGGTCTCAGCACCATTGGGATGTGTTTTAGGATGTAATCATTGTCTTCTACATTTGACATTCTCTATGGGTCAGCCTTGGTTTCTGCTCCCCCTCCATTGGCTACCTGCCCTTTAATTGCTTTTAGGGAAGAGGAAACAATTTTAAACATTGAGACTTGCCAGGGTTTCTAAAAACCTGTCTGTAGATGGGAAGACTTTTTTTAATGCAAATTTTCTGTTCCAAAAATTTATAATTCTGTAAGTCTACAGTAAAGCCTAGACAGAATCAAGAAGGCCTAAAGAATCTACATATATTGAGAGTTTTTGCTATGTGATTTAAATGCCCAGGAGGGTTTACAGGCCATTTTGTCTAAGCCACTCTACCAACGCATCTATTTTTACTTTGGTAAATGAACGCGTTGATTTGGAATTCTGAAGTTTGTTTCCATCAGAGTCCTGAACTGCATGCACTAGTAATGAAAATTTCCCCACAGCCTTTGTTCATATCTCTCCTACTCAGGATGGGACCTGATGCCATCAGAGAGGAGTTCTAGGTAGAGAAAGAGTCTTGTCCCAGGGCCAAGGACTGATATATGCTGGGAGCAGAGCCCCGCAGGCCCTTGAGAGCATTCAGGCTCTCTGACTTGTCCATGCCCAGGATTGCTGGGGTGAATCTCAATAATGCCACCTTACCTTCTTTAGCCAATAGCTTTCAAGATGAACATAGAGGATGTATGCAGGATAGCCCTGGCAGGGGAGAAGAGGGAAGGTCAACCAGGCCAGCCTCTCTGGTAGCAATGGTCACTCTTGGCTATCTTATTCTCTACCACACTACTAAGGTAATAGCCACTACACAGGGTGATGTCTGGTCAGGGAATGGTTTGACCTTCTCAAGCTTTTACCCATTCTTTTCTCTCATCTTCTCTTGATGATGTGTCTCTTTTCTCCCTAACTTTCTGTTCCTAGGCTTTCATTTTCACTCCATACCCAAGCTGGCTAGCGTTCCTCAGGCACCATTGCCCTCAGCTCCATCCAGCTTCCTGCCTTTCAGCCCCACTGGCCCTCCCCTCCTTGGCTGCTGTGAGACACCGGTGGTCTCCTTGGCTGAGGCTCAGCAGGAGCTGCAGATGCTGCAGAAGCAGTTGGGAGAAAGTGAGCACTTCTGCATTTGTGTGCTTGCGAATGGCAGCCCCACACTGTGTTGCTCTGCATGGCTCAGGCTGGATGGCAGAGTTTAAGAAAGCAACATGGGTACACGTTACAAATGGAAGACTGAGGGAAAGCTCTGCTTGCTTATTTTTTGGAAGTGTATTTCCTGTTATTTCTCTGGTGTGTGTGTCTCATCAGTTAATAGATAGATATGTTCACGAAGCTCTAGAGCTGGTGCTCTCACACTGTACACACCGCTGGATACCACCAAGTATGCTGAATCCCTGACAGACTGGTGGACTGCTCACTGGTAGGGGATGGGAGAGAGATGTTATGCTTTGCCTATGCAGGATGAAGTGGCCAAGGAAAAGATGGCCACATTCAGTGGGCTCCTTTATGTGGCTATTAGATTTTTCTGCTGTGAAATGCTGTTAATCAAATTCAGTTCCTGACATCATTAGGTTGGAGCAAAAAGGGTAATGGTAGAGGGATTCAGAAGAGGAAATGATGAGCCACTTTTCCTACTACACAGGGTTCATCCCTGCCCTGGGACAGGTGACACGTAGGCAACTTAGAACCACAGCACCAGCCATGGCATCTGACTGTGAATCCCATCCTCTGACTCCCAAAGATAATTGACCTTATGTAGTTATGTAGACCGTGGACAGTCACCTTTTAGAAAACGCTTGGATATACTTGTAGGCTGGATGCTCATCATAAATTTAGTGTGCTGGTGGTCACTGATAGCTTAGAAAAAAATGACAAACCTTCACATGAATTTGCTCTCTCATAGCACCTTAAGCACAACAGTTAGAAAGCAGTTTTGAATGAAGTTAAACTCATTTGTCAGGCACTTTCTGTGCCTGTAAAGAAGCTTAGGTGAGCCAGAGACTGATAGGGTCACCATGCCAGCAGTTTCCAGTGACGCAAGACAACCGCCAAGAATTTGCATCCCCCTCCCTGTAGCCCCAAATGTCATCATGTGGACCAGCCTATTTCTTTCCTTCTTCCTCTTTTTTTTTTTTTTTTGAGACAGGGTCTCACTTTGTCACCCAGACTGAAGTGCAGTGGCACGATCTCGGCTCACTGCAGCCTTGACCTGCTGGGCTCAAGCAACTCTTCCATCTCAGCCCCCCAAGTTGCTGGGATTACAGGTGTGTGTCACCACACCTGCCTAAGTTTTGTACTTTTTGTAGAGACAGGGTTTCGCCATGTTGCCAAGACTGGTCTAGAGCTCCTGAGCTCAAGTGATTGGCCCACCTTGGTTTCTGAAAGTACTGGGATTACAGGCATAAGTCACTGCACCTGGCGTAGCCTATTTATTTTGTCAACCCAGGAAATGGATATTTTGTCCAGTGCAGGGAACTCTAAAGCTCAGGAAAGTGAAGTTACTTATTCAAGGTCACTAGTAAGTGGGAGAGATGGGTGTGAATCTGGTCTTCTGCTCCAAGTTTCATGTTTCTGTTATATCTTTTCTACTTAGGATGGCTTTGTCACCATCCTGCTTAGAGTATGGGGCTGAGCTCAACTGATCAAACTCCGGGGACTCCTTGCAATAATTTTTTCCCTCACTTTAGAGACCAGTAGGAGATGCTGGTGTTTCTGACCTAAAACTTGTTACTTTAGCAGTTCTGGCTCCAACAATGGATGGGCAACAAATGTGCCCCATGACAAATGACAAGAGTATTTTCTAGCTGCCATTTCTTCCCCTTGCCTCCTTTTCCTTTCTTTCCACATTTGTCCCTTTGTCTTTGCCCAAAGGGAAGGATGGGAGGAGAGCACTGTCCATGAAAAAGGGTAGGGTCTGTTGTTTGGGGTTAAATTGGAATTACATCAAGTCTGAGGCCATTGACCAGAGTTCAAATGGTCCCTGCCTAGATGAGGAAGATTGTAGCCCTTTCTTTCTCCACCTGAAGTCAAGGTCCTCTCCAAGGGACCATTGCTTATCCAAGCTCATTGTTTGCTCTGAGCCAAGTTTCCATGTGGACAGTGGTGCATGGTGGCCTCTCAGGTCCCTGAGTTAAAATCTTGTGCAAGAGTCTATATGGTATCTTTGCATGGTTTACAGCATGTACTGTGTATTGTGTGGCCAAGGGACTGGAACATGAGAATACTGATCACTGTTACTGACAGACTTAAAACCTCACATGGCCTTGATTAAAAAGTAAGCTGACTGTCTACAACCACTGATTTCCCCCTTTGCCTTGTGTTTGGATGAGGTTGAAGGCAGTTTGAAAGAGGTAGGAAATCATGTATTTGTTGCATCTCTTCTAAAATGTAGGTGCTTAAATTTTTAATCTTCTTCTTTAACTAAGTGATCCTGATGAACATCTAGTATTTTGCAAATAGGAAGAGAGACTCATGACAAGAATTCTCAAACTTCTGCCTATTAGAATCACCTAGAATGCATTAAAAACATCCATTGTTCAAGATGTATCCCATATTGATTAAGGCAAAATTTCTGGAATCCAGGAATCAGTATGTTGCCATACTTTCTCAGGTGATTCCAATATGTACCCAAATTTGAAAACTAGCTACAAGTGGTGCTAAAAACTGGCAAGTGGCAATTACACTAACCCCTCTGAGGAGTTTTCCTTGGTTGGAAGAAACAATGACTTCATTTGCTTAGGAGCAGCTACCTGTCTATTCTGCTGCCCATGTTCATAATCCCTGAAAGAAAGCAGGCTTCTGAATTTTCTCCTAAACTGTGTCTCTGCCCACCTCTTTCCCAATCTCCCCTTTGCTGGGCTTCTTTTTACAGAGAACTGGAGATGACAGGGCTCAAGGGAAAGGCCTATGATTTCAAAGGCTCTATGAAAGTATCAGCCTATGAAATGAAAGGTCCTACCTGCCTCTGTGGAATAGTATTCAATGATTCTTTAGACAGGAGTGATGACATTTTGCAGCTCTTGAGACATGTTGGATGTGATCCAAATGAATACTTGCCTTACATAGACCCTTCCCCAGCCTCAGCAAAGAGTTCTTCAGTCTGGTGGAACTAGGGCCACCATATCCAGCTTGACTTCATGTCCCCTTTCTCACCTGAAAAACTCCAAGGTGGAACTGACATATTGACTGGTTAGTTTCAGGGGAAGGCAAGTACATTTAGACAAACAAATGTTCGTGTTCACAGGTAAGCTCAATCCTGTATGCCATTGCTCTCACAACTTCTAACTGTGGGAGTGAATCCTACTTTTAGAACTTTCCTTGGAGTCTGTCACGAAGGATTATAGTAGGAGCCAGGAGTGGGGCCACTGGACTTTTCCCTTGTGTATACTGATGACTTTAAGATACTTTATTCTCTACCTCTTGTATCTGCTGCCAGGAAATACAAAGGGTGAGCGTTACAACCTCTAGGTTAGGAGCCTTAGTCTAGTTAGTATACCACAGTGAACTGGATCTCTGACATTCCACATGTCTCCTTTTAGTCTCTATTCTTAGCAATCACACACTTCCTTGCAAATCCTTCCCTTCTGATACCTCATTTGCTTCTTACTCATGTTTCTTTCTGCCCAGGTGCCAGCACCGTTCCTCCTGCTTCCACAGCTACATTGCCAAGCAACGACTTGGAAGCCGGCTCTTCCCACTACCTCAACTCTGCCCAGCCTCACTTTCCTCCAAGAGGCACCATAGAACTGGGAAGAATCCTGGAGCCTGCGTACCTGGGCAGCAGTGGCCAGTGGGACATGATGAGGCCTCAGAAAGGGAGTGTATCTGGGGACCTATCCTCAGGCTCCTCTGTGTACCAGCTTAACTCCAAACCCACAGGTAAAGCACAACGCAGAGACGGCAGCCTTTGAAAAGAAGTCTCATTCGGAGTCTACTCTTTTCCTACTCAGGCAGGTCTTTGATGCCTCCTCCATCCCTGGCTCATAGAGTGGGTATAAAATGCAAGAGCTGTATCAGGGCTCAATCCTTTCCAAGTACATTTCTTTATTCTCCTGCCCAGGGCCTCAGTGCTCTGTAGGGATATGGGAAAGTCAGGGACCCACCTCTTGTGCTCTCATACTCATGTCCTTCCGTCTTCCTGCAGCCTGGCCTCTTTGCAGCCAACTCTCTTAGACCCCTCCAGAATGCCAGGCATAGACGGGACTTTCTTCCATCAGTCAGGACTTGTCACAGGAAAGGGTGCAAGGGTGCAGCTCCCCGACCTTGCACATATATCCTGTGCACAAAACTCAGTCACAGCAAGTGGAGAGGGATAGCTAAGTTCGTAAATGCTAGGATGCCACTCAGTTCCAACAGTAAGACAATCGTAATTTTCGGGAAAAGACTGAGCCCAAAGCAAAATGGTACAGTTAATGTCTGGTGTAAGCATCCCTCTGACTTTTCTGCATCTTTTTCCTTTGTTTGGCGGGGGGGGGAGGGGGTGTCATCCCCTCTCGAATTTGCCTTCAGATCTCTAGATCCTTCCAGGCTATTCTTTCATCTTCCATATTAAAAGCGATTTCAGGGACGCATTCAGTGTCAGTCATTAACCACATAGGGTGACTGTAAGATCGCATACTTTTACTTTAGGCCTTCTTTCTAAGGGTGGGAGGAAGGGCTTTGTCCCTTGCTAAAGAATGCTTGTCATGTGTCAGTAAGAAGAAAGGTAGAGTGAGGGCTCACCTATCATCCTCATAGTCACACCAAGGAGGTGGCCATACCTTTCCGGATGCTAGACAGGCCTTGTCCAGAGCCCTCAGTTATTTTTCTAAAACATGTGGAACTCTCACAAGACCCCTGTGTGGGAGGAGGCCCATGGAGATTTTTTAACAAGTGACTGTTAAGTGTTTGAAAGCACATTTACTCTTTAAACAAAACTACTATTCCTTTGGGTGTCCATGTGAGAGGACACAGTTGGCAGAAGGCTAGTGATATTTACAGGTCTTTCTGCAAGACCCCTGGCTGAGCCCCACCCCTATCAGTAACCAGGATTCTCCATCTCCCACCTCTCTCCATGTCCTGGTGGTTTGGCTGCAGGGGCTGACCTGCTGGAAGAGCATCTTGGTGAAATCCGGAACCTGCGCCAGCGCCTGGAGGAGTCCATCTGCATCAATGACCGCCTACGGGAGCAACTGGAACACCGGCTGAGCTCTGCTGCTCGTGGAAGTGGTAGGAGAGGCCCAGACCTTCCTGTTTCTGGCTCTATTTAGGGACCTTTAGGCAGAGCTTCACAGATATTCTTTACTTCACTTGCTCCTTATGAACAGTCCAGCAAGGGAGGTGGGCAAGTACTGTTATCCCTACTTTCTGAATATATCTGAGTTTAGAGAGTAACTCTCTTTAAGGCAGAACTAGGTCTGGTGCCCAGAGTCACCTGACTTCTCACCCCATACTTAATCTGCTTATATACTGTGTGCTGATGCCTTTGCCTTTGTTGTATGATTGATAAGTGGTAGAGCCAGGTCTGTAAGGGTCCTCCCAACTCCACCCCTGGCTGCTTTACCAAGGTGGCCTTTCTCCTTACACTCTTCTTCCGAGCTGCTGTCACATGGAGGCCAGTCTTCCCATATGTTGTTGTCCTGCCTATACCACAGCAGCAGCTGTTTAGGGAGATCGAGCCTCCTGCACCATTGCAGTTATGGCATGTGATGATGCATGCAAAGAATCCACTGAGAAGAGGCACACAGAAAACATGTACCCAGCCCCCCATGCTTCATTCTGGGTCAGGCCTTGAGTCCTTGGGGTTTTCTGCTGGGTTGGGGCAGTATCTTTGAGAGATAAAGAATGGGAAACTTTTGGAAGCTTCTGTTACCCGAATGTGTACTTTCTGGGACAGGATCCACCTCAAACTTCTGCAGTCAGGGCCTAGAGTCCATACCTCAGCTCTGCAATGAGAACAGAGTCCTCAGGGAAGAAAATCAAAGACTTCAGGCTCAACTGAGTCATGTTTCCAGAGGTACGTGGTCAAAACCCACAAACTGTGGTCACTCTTAAGTTTCTTTCTTTCCTGGCTATACTAATCACCAACTGGAGAAGCAAACAGAAGAAGGTAAGGTAACAGAGCTGCTCAGATCCACCAACCCAAACTTACAGCTATTCTCAGTCTAGAGAAGGCTGCTTTCTAAGATGTTCCAACTATGGGCCCCTCAGACCCCTAGTCCCTGGAAGTAAAGAGTTCTAGGAAATCCATCATTTCTGCACAAGCCCACCTGCGTATATCCAGAGTCACGAGCTATCAATCTGGATACCAGTCTGGTATCTGTTCTACCTCCCTTCACTCACAACTGATTTGGAACCAATAAAGGAGGGAGTGTGAATGCCTATCTTCCCTCTCAAGTTTCTCCAGACTTTACTGCAGCAGCATGTGTCACTTCTGGTCCTGCTCTGCCATCCCTCTGCCTCCTCACCACATCCCTCACTCATACACTCAGGGCTCCTCTCTGGTCAGTACTCATATGATTCCATGCCAAGTGGCATGAGCAAATGCCCCCCAGCACTTTCCCAGCCCTAGCCAGGGGGCGCTCACAGGTGGGCATCATTTCTCGTGTGGCTGGGAGGCAGCTGACCTTGGTGTTAGTCTACTTGATGAGATCAATGTATTATTAATAAAATATTGGACAGCCATAAAAAGACTGAGAATAGTGTCCAAAAGGATTAAGCCCAGAATGAAGGAAAGTTTGTGGAAAAGGAAAAAGCCACCAAGAGATATTTCTAAATTAGCCACCTTAATTAGTTAATTAACTTAATTAATTGATTTCTATATTAACAAGAAGATTTAAGAGGAAAGGTCACTGCTGGGGGATGATAACAAAAGTTAACAGATAAGAAAGAAGTCAGAACTACTAAACTACCATTGCATGCTTGGAGAGAATAGAACAGACCTCACAGGTGAGAAGACAGTAAGATATTTAAACGAGTACAATTTGCCGGGCTTAGGTGAATCTTTCCCCAGAGGATTACTGAGTCCCTTCAATAATCTTTGACAACTTGTGAAGATCAGAGAACTGCTGCAAGTTCCAAAAAAGAACAAATATCCCAGTTTTCAAAATAATGAAAATGATACATTCCAAAAAGAAATCTTGATGTTGATCTTTGTCAAAATTCAAGAATGGATTATTGAACAGATGGTATGTGAGCACCTGGAAAATGGTGAGCATTAGAAACCAGAATTTCTCTAAGAGCAAGGTAGGACAGATTAAATAAGTGGAATGAAGGGTTTTGCAAAGAGAGAAATGCACCATTCTCCAGGCTGCGGGGTATGTTGAGCCAGTATGCTCTTCCCCACCAACATACGACCTTCCTTCCCTGCTCCTTAGCTTCGTTTCAGGGTGTATGTGCTTGGGGTCATCTTTCTGCTGAGCTCTGGCCCTATCATAATAAATCAGTCCTCCTGTGTTCCTCTCACCAGAGCACTCCCAAGAAACGGAAAGCCTGAGGGAGGCTCTGCTGTCCTGTCGATCCCACCTTCAAGAGCTGGAAAAGGAGCTGGAGCACCAGAAGGTGGAAAGGCAGCAGCTTTTGGAAGACCTGAAGGAGAAGCAGCAAGAGGTCTTGCATTTCAGGGAGGAACGTCTTTCCCTCCAGGAAAACGACTCCAGGTAAGAGGGGACCCATTGACAGAGAAGGAAGCATTCTTCATTCTTACATTCATTCTTACATTAGAAGACGGGATATTGGCAAGACAATTGGTGTCCTCTTTTGGAAACCTCAATGTTCCCTCTGCTATTCCTGATTTTTGTGTGCCAGTAGAGGGGTGAGGCGCTTTAAGCAGAAGAAAGGACTTCTCTGGGAATGCCTTGTCACTCCCAAGTTGAGAGAGTAAAACTCTGTTGCAGAAGTCTTCAGTATATGAGAGACATGAAAAAGAAGGGTTTCCATGCTTTCAGTTAGATATAGGACATTAGTCTCACCATCACCTAGGACACTTCTTTACTGGCTGCGATGCTTGGTCCCAGCATAAGCCCTGTAACTGCTTGTCAGAATGCAAAGAGCACTGTAGGAGCAGTAAGGAGACTGCTGGTGTGTCTGTGCTGCTCTGAACTAATGTAGGTAATGGTGTGTTTTCTTTTTTTTTTTTTTTTTTTTTTTGAGACGGAGTCTCGCTCTGTAACCCGGGCTGGAGTGCAGTGGCCGGATCTCAGCTCACTGCAAGCTCCACCTCCCAGGTTTACGCCATTCTCCTGCCTCAGCCTCCCGAGTAACTGGGACTACAGGCGCCCGCCACCTCGCCCGGCTAGTATTTTTGTATTTTTTTAGTAGAGACGGGGTTTCACTGTGTTAGCCAGGATGGTCTCGATCTCCTGACCTCGTGATCCACCCGTCTCGGCCTCCCAAAGTGCTGGGATTACAGGCTTGAGCCACCGCGCCCGGCCGTGGTAATGGTGTGTTTTCAAGCAAAGTTACCTGACCTCCCTCAGCCTCCATTTTCACATCTGCAAAATAAAAGTGATGGTCTTCATGACCCCCTGAGTTGACATCTGGCTCTCAGCTTATTGCTTTCATGTGGCTGAGTGGCTCTGCCATCTCAGTGGGTCTTGCTTCTCCCTGGTCAGACTGCAGCACAAGCTGGTCCTCCTGCAGCAACAGTGTGAAGAGAAACAGCAGCTCTTTGAGTCCCTCCAGTCAGAGCTACAAATCTACGAAGCACTTTATGGCAGTTCCAAGAAGGGGCTGAAAGGTATGTGTTCTTCTCTCCTCACCCCATGAGCTTTTTGCCCTCGCATAGGATGCTCGTGAGGTCTTTCCTTTGGGAGTTGTGGAGATCATGGGAAGTGACAGAATTCTGTCTCAGAAACCCCCACCTGAGCCTGGGGCTCCCAGTAGGAACTCTCATACACAAAGCACAAGGGGACAGGTGGGTGGCATGAGCAAGATCCAGCCTGATCATTCCTAATTACTTTAAGAAAATCTAGACATTCCTATCAATGTTTAGATTATAACATTTTTTAAAGCAAAAGAACTGTCCTAATGTATCATCATTTGAAAAGGCCTTTAATATTGTTGGTAATACATACTGACAACCCACTCAGCCCAATGCAGCAGGCCGTCTGCTCCCACCATTACCCTTTCCCTAGTGACATCTGGCTCTCAGTTTATTTCATTTAATTTTCATAAATCCTGATTTAGTTTCCTGATTTTCTAAAGAGAAGGTGAACTGGAATTTGAAGAACTGCAGGGGCTTACCAGGCTGGGTGAATAGCTTAAGTACAAAGTCATTGTGAGTGTTGAGTCAGTGGGGACCAGCCGGCCCACAGGAAAAAATTAAAAGACACGAAAACAAAAAAACCTTATAGAAATACCACTCATAGGACCTAAATTTCAATCCTGGACTTAAATAATAAGGACATTTATTGAAGACTTTGCTGCCTGCTGAAACAATAATCTAATATTTGAGAATTTTGATACATTTCTTCATTCTTTTTTAAATGGAGAAGGGTACTCAAAACATAAAAAGTCACAGCAGGCTGAACAGAGGACTGACATCAATGTCATGAAATTTAGCAAAGATAAAAAGCAAAATCCTGAACTTGATTAAAAATATCAGTGGTAGAAATATAGGATGAGGGTAGAAATACAGGACAGGCAGCAGTTCATGGACTTGAGGGTTTGGGGTTTGGTAGAAACATGTTCACACAACTAAGGCGTAGGCCAAAGTTTGCTAGAAATGCCAGCTCAAACTGACATTACAGTAGTGTAAGTGTGATGTTCACCTGTGGGGACCATGTCTAAAATATTGTTAGATTAAGGGGCACCATCTTTGAAAAGGGCATTGACACACTAAGGAACATAATGAAGACAGGGCGCACAATGGTGTGGACCAGAAATCTCCAACTGGTCAAAGAAACTCAGAAATTTAGGCTTTCAAAAGATCTTGAGGACATGAGAACTGCCTTCGGGTATTTGAAGAACTGTCGGGTGAAAAAAACTCATGTATTTTATGTCCCTTCAGAGGGCTAAACAAAGGGTGAAGGGCAGTGGAATTTAGATTCGAATTATCATAAATCCTGATTTTGTTTCCCGATTTTCTAATGAGAAGGTGAACTGAAACTTGAAGAAATACAGGGGGCTCACCAGGCTGGGAGAATAGCTTAAGTACAAAGTCATGGTGAGTGTTGGGTCAGTGGGACCAGCCTGCCCACAGGAGAAGCTTGGGGTTGGGGGAGTGAGAAGTCAGGATGGAAGAGCAGAGTCACCAAATCTTGAAAGCTCACAGGTCAGGGTGAAAGTTGACATTCTGTATAGTAGATAATTAAACTAAGTCTGTTCTTTTTCAAAGAAGATAAGCATATGATGAAAACAGAACTTTAAGATGCTAAGTCTCAGAGGATGTCCTGGAGTTGGGAGACATTAGAATCTGGGAAATCTACTGGATGGGTGTAGTGCTATTCTGGCACATTAAGAGATGATAGTCTAATATAAGGTGCTATTGGGAAGATGAAAGGGTATAGATAGATTTAAAAACATCTCTTTAAAAAATAAGCAAAATTTAGTGAGAAGTTGGATTGAGGAAAAGAGAGAGGAACATCATAAAACTTTGGGCAAAATTCAAGAGTAGATTATTTACCAAAGTCTCTAAAACTACTTCATCCTGAGCTACCTTTCCTTTCATGCTTGTCTCCCTGCCTTTTAGGACTCATTTCAAAGCTGCAACTACTAAAGCTCCATAATCTCTTATCTGTAATTTCAAAATCCAGTAAGATCTCCAAATTAAATTTTTCAAATACTCATTTAATGACAAAATCTAGAAGAACTGACAAGAGGATATTCCTAAGTATTTATCTACTTAGAATATTCACATAGCTGATTACAGAAATAGTTACATGTTTGATTAAGGATTGTGGCTCACATGCAACTGGGTACATGTTGTATATGATATATGCACCCTGTTGCCTTGCTAAAAACTAAAACAAATTTTACCTTTCAAAATATATTTGGCATTAAGGTTTTCAGATAAGGGATTGTGGCCTTGTAGAATATTTCTTAGATCTCTTCATCCCCAGTACAAAGGAATAGACATGTAGTGAATGGAGGTAAATATACATATATATATTTTTATATATGTGTGTGTGTATATATATGTGTGTACATATATATGTACATGTACACATGTACATATATACACCTATATAGTATGTATATATACACAACATATATACACACTATATGTAGGCGTATATGTGTACACATACATACACACACACATACACATATATAGAGAGAGAGAGAGAGAAATTGAAAAACTCAGTTATAATCCCTGGTGTAAGGTGCCCAACTCACATTCTCACATGCTACCAAAAGACCTCCTTCTCTTTCATTTTTGAGAGTGAAGACTGTCAAATCTCTTTCTCCCTCATCCCCTACCCTTCTCTAGCTCAATTATCCTCATCTGTCAATCAAATGCTGTTTAGGTGCATGTGTCTAACTTAAACCACAGAGAAGTTTCAAACTGGATGTGTGCCAGCTCAGTGCCATCCCCAGGCCACACACAGAAATGGTGACATCTCTATCATAGATGGGTTGCATGAGACTCAGATGATAGTGGGATCCTTGGCAGAAAAAAATGTCACAGAGGAGGGTTCTGACAAGTGCTTGGAAATACTTGGGTCAATGTTACCAGACTCCTCTTCTCTCTTAGCTTACAGCCTGGATGCCTGTCACCAAATCCCTTTGAGCAGTGACCTGAGCCACCTGGTGGCAGAGGTACGAGCTCTGAGAGGGCAGCTGGAGCAGAGCATTCAGGGGAACAATTGTCTGCGACTACAGCTGCAACAGCAGCTGGATAGCAGTGCTGGCAAAGCCAGCCTCAGCCCCTCCTCCATTAACCAGAACTTCCCAGCCAGCGCTGACCCTGGAAACAAGCAGCTGCTCCTCCAAGGTAGGAAGGAAAAGGGACTTAGAAAGCCCTCGGCCAGTGGGGAGATCACCAGGATGTCTGTGGCAGAAGGTGCAATCTGCCTGGTCCATGCTCCTTGGGGTCAGGTTGAAATCAGAGATGTTCTAGTTTAGCAGCCTGAGTGAAGCATGGGATTTAGGTCAGACCAGGCTCCAGATTCTGAGTTTACTGCTTTACAGGTTGTTTGATTTGGACAGGGTGTTTAAAGTCTCAGAGATTTAAGCCTTAGTTTCCTCATATTTAAGATGAGGATAATAATAATATATACCTTATATGATTTTGAGCATTAAATGAAATCATTTACAAGTGATTGGCAACTAAGAATTACTCAGTAATTAGCAGCTGTGTTTTGCTTAGTGCTTTAGTATTAGCCAACTGTTTTCACATATAGAATTTCACCTGAAGTAAAGCAGGTTTTGTTCTCTCTGTATTTCACATAAGAAAACTTAGGTCTTGAGATATTAACAGACAAGCGAGGGTTTAGAGAAGTTGTAGACAAAGCCAGGATCAGAACCAGGTGTTGTGATTTGCAGCCTGTGTTCCTTCCAGCTCATTGTGCCCTGTCTCCGTATGGCCGACCTCCCTAGATTCTCTAGTCCCCCTTTCCCTCACAGGTGGGGAACTCAGTGTGTGGCAAAATGTTCCTGCCCCTAAGGAAACAGGGCTCTGGGGAAGTCCTGGATGGTGGGTGATTTATTTCAGGTGGCCATCATTCACTTTCTCTACCCTACCCCTTGCCTGCCTTTTCAGATAGGCGTGTTTGACCAGGTCCCCCTTCTCTTCTCAACATCCCCCATCAATCTCACTTCTCCCAGTTTTCACTGAAATGTCAATAGTGTCCCCAGTCTCTTTTTTTTTTTTTTTTTTTTTTTTTGAGACGGAGTCTTGCTCTGTCACCCGGGCTGGAGTGCAGTGGCCAGATCTCAGCTCACTGCAAGCTCCGTCTCCCAGGTTTACGCCATTCTCCTGCCTCAGCCTCCCATGTAGCTGGGACTACAGGCGCCCGCCACCTCACCCAGCTAGTTTTTTGTATTTTTTAGTAGAGACGGGGTTTCACCATGTTAGCCAGGATGGTCTTGATCTCCTGACCTCGTGATCCGCCCGTCTCGGCCTCCCAAAGTGCTGGGATTACAGGCTTGAGCCACCGCGCCCGGCCCCCCCAGTCTCTTAAATCTTTCCATTTCTACTTCCTCTGTCCTTTTTTTCCTTTTAATACACGATTTAGTACACCATCTCCACTCACCTCCATGGCCACACCTTCAATTTCATTCAAATCAGGAGCCACTTCTGTTCAGTTTCTCTAAAGCTGAGCTTTCAAACTCTCCTGCCAACTATTTCTGGGTCATGTTAATCTTTATGTTTCTCTGGTTCTTGTAGATGCTCATTTATCTGATAGTAACCTTATTTGTCAAATGAAGGTGACAATAACATGATTATGCTGTTTTGGCAATTCAATAAAAAAAACACACATAGGACACAAAGCAAACCGCCTGGCCGCCAGGAACTTCTCAGCTAACGTTAGGTGGACGCCTTGCCCTCCTCTGGGCTGCCCTGATGGTTGTGGTGTTCAGTTATGTCTCCAACTCTTCCTTCTAACCAGGCCTTCCCGTCTCACTGGCTTCCCACACAGCAGCCAAGACTCAGCTCCACTGGCGCAGTCCCTGCCCCTCATTCTCCAGCACCCCCGAGGCCTGAGCTGGAAAGCAGACACTGGGCCACACTTGCCTGAGCAGGACCTTTTCTACCTTCTTTGTGATATTTTCCAATTCCTCCACCATACGGTTGCTTTTTAGTCTCCAGCAAGACAACATTAACCCACCAAGCCTTCTGTCTCCATTCTTCTCATACAAGTCAATTTTTTTCAGTATTAGCACATCAGAATGATGACTAGAATGTTGAGTTTAGTCCCCCATGAATCCATTCATTCCTTGGTTCCTTGATTCTACATTTTAATATGTACTATGTATATTTATACATATTACATTTAGTTACAGGGCATCGTATTAGATACCACACACAAATTATACTCAAGACTCGGTTTATAAAAATACACCTAATAATTTTTGAAACTAGAGGTTTCTTTCTCATGGAATACCCCTCAGTCAAAGGAATATCTTTTTGTTCTGAGGAATGGAAACATTCTGAACTCAATGACTCACTGGCTTTTGCTTTTGCTTTTGCTTGTGGGGTATGGATAATTCTGTAAGAGAAGAGTCCTGCCACCTTAGGCCTCAGTGGGGACGGCTAGGTGTGCATGTGCTTCATGTGCTGTGTGTTCCAGGGCTCCTGAAAACTGTGGTTGCCTTTACCCCCTAGATTCAGCTGTGTCCCCTCCAGTCCGGGATGTTGCGATGAATTCCCCAGCTCTGGTCCTCCCCAGCTCTGCTTCCTCTACTCCTGGCTCAGAAATGGCCATAATCCACAGAACACATGGTAAATATGGCAACTAAAGGGCCCAGGGACTGATGACGGAAAGTGATTAATGCAAACAATCTTTTGTTGTCTCTAAACGAATTATCTGAATGTAGAGAGTGTTCTCTGCATGCCCCACGGCCTTTAGCCCTCCTCACTGCACCTTCTGTGGCTGCCCTTCTTGCCATTGTTCATCCTCCTGTAGTTTTCCTACTGCGGTTTAGGCTTCATTGCACCATAATCTCTCCATTCTTTTTTTTTTTTTTTTTTTTTTTTTTTGAGGCGGAGTCTCGCTCTGTCGCCCGGCTGGAGTGCAGTGGCCGGATCTCAGCTCACTGCAAGCTCCGCCTCCGGGTTCACGCCATTCTCCTGCCTCAGCCTCCCTAGTAGCTGGGACTACAGGCGCCGCCAACTCGCCCGGCTAGTTTTTTTTTTGTATTTTTAGTAGAGACGGGGTTTCACCGTGTTAGGCAGGATGGTCTTGATCTCCTGACCTCGTGATCCGCCCGTCTCGGCCTCCCAAAGTGCTGGGATTACAGGCTTGAGCCACCGCGCCCGGCCAATCTCTCCATTCTTGAAAATGCACTCCAGCCTGGGTGGCAGAGCGAGATTCCATCTCAAAAAAAAAAAGAAAATGCTCTCTGTATCCAGCTTGATTTCCTTGTCTGTGTCTTCTCTACCCAGAAACCTATTATTTATTATGATTTGTCCTATTTCATTTGCCAATAAGAAAAAATTGTCCCCTGGCAAATTTATCATTAAGAGATCATGTAAGAAACATTATAGAAATATAGAAGCCAGAAGATCTCCATGGACTTTGCCCCACCCTTGTACATTCCAAGGCTTCCTTTCTTATTCCCAGCCTCTTCCTTTTCTTGTCCCCTACCTCTTTTGAGTTGGAGCAAACCTAGGATATCATTATGAATAACAGAAGATTCTGTTGTGTTGTCATTTTCTTTTCCAGGCTTGGGTTTGGATACTTCTCCAGTAATGAAGACCCCTCCCAAGCTGGAGGGTGATGCTACTGATGGCTCCTTTGCCAATAAGCATGGCCGCCATGTCATTGGCCACATTGATGACTACAGTGCCCTACGACAGCAGATTGCGGAGGGCAAGCTGCTGGTCAAAAAGATAGTGTCTCTTGTGAGGTCAGCGTGCAGCTTCCCTGGCCTTGAAGCCCAAGGCACAGAGGTAATCATACCTGTAGCTTTAGGTGCACTCTTTCCTTGTGCCCTTTCTTCCTTTGATGTTAACTCTGTCTCCCACCATTTTTGTTTTTTGTTTTTTATTCATGCTTTGCATCTCTCAACAGCTGAGGCTTCCTCTTCCATGTACAGCAGCCAGGCCCTGTCTTCTCTACCTCCTATTTTCACTGTCAGTTCTGCTCTCTTCCAGATGTAGCTGACTGGATATTTCCCCTCAGCCCCACAGAAACACATGGCATTGCCTAGCAGCCTTTGGTAGCTTTTTTTTTTTTTTTCCTCTTTTCTTGTTTTTATTATTATACCTTAAGTTCTAGGGTACATATGCACAACGTGCAGGTTTGTTACATATGTATACATGTGCCATGTTGGTGTGCTGCACCCATTAACTCGTCATTTACATTAGGTATATCTCCTAATGTTATCCCTCTCCCCTCCCACCTCCCCACAATAGGACCCGGTGTGTGATGTTCCCCTTCCTGTGTCCAAGTGATCTCATTGTTCAATTCCCACCTATGAGTGAGAACATGCGGTGTTTGGTTTTCTGTTCTTGTGATAGTTTGCTGAGAATGATGGTTTCCAGCTGCATCCACGTCCCTACAAAGGACACAAACTCATCCATTTTTATGGCTGCATAGTATTCCATGGTGTATATGTGCCACATTTTCTTAATCCAGTCTGTCACTGATGGACATTTGGGTTGATTCCAAGTCTTTGCTATTGTGAATAGTGCTGCAATAAACATACGTGTGCATGTGTCTTTATAGTAGCATGACTTATAATCCTTTGGGTATATACCCAGTAATGGGATGGCTGGGTCAAATGGTATTTCTAGTTCTAGATCCTTGAGGAATCGCCACAGTTTTCCACAATGGTTGAACTAGTTTACAGCCCCACCAACAGTGTAAAAGTGTTCGTATTTCTCCACATCCTCTCCAGCACCTGTTGTTTCCTAATTTTTTAATGATTGCCATTCTAACTGGTGTGAGATGGTATCTCATTGTGGTTTTGATTTGCATTTTTCTGATGGCGAGTGATAATGAGCATTTTTTCATGTGTCTGTTGGCTGTATGAATGTCTTTCTTTTGAGAAGTGTCTGTTCATATCCTTTGCCCACTTTTTGATGGGGTTGTTTGTTTTTTTCTTGTAAATTTGTTTGAGTTCTTTGTAGGTTCTGGATATTAGCCCTTTGTCAGATGAGTAGATTGCAAAAATGTTCTACCATTCTGTAGGTTGCCTGTTCACTCTGGTGGTGGTTTCCTTTGCTGTGCAGAAGCTCTTTAGTTTAATTAGATCCCATTTGTCAATTTTGGCTTTTGTTGCCATTGCTTTATGCAGGCACATGACCATCTGTGAGCAGAGTTGACACAATGGGGTGGACAGAAACTGAAGGATTTGCAGGTGTATGGCCCCCACATGTGGAAGGGGTGAGAAGCCTGGCAGCCATGGCATTTCCTTGTGCAGACTGCATAGGGGGAGGGAAGGCAGTCAGCAAAGCTTCTGAGAGTGCCTTGCCGGTGAGAGAGACCAGGCACCAGTGGCTGTGCTGTCTGAGCTGCTGGAGACCCATGGATGCGTAGGGACAGCCCTGCCTCCACGGAGCCTCCACTCTAGTGGGGAAGACACATACTGAAGTAGATCAGCACAGTAAGGGGCTACAGGCACAGCGTGAGAAGCCATCCTCTGTGCTGTGAGGCCGCCAGTGCAGACGTGGTCATTTATCTCAGGCAAGGAAGGTAACAGGTTCATAGAGGACACAGCAAGGGGGCTGAGTTTTGAAAGCCTTGTGGGTTCTGCAGGTGGAGGGAGGCACACCTGGTAAAGAGAGCAGGACTTTAGTTCTGAAAGCTGCAAATGGTTGTGCGAGGGCTTCACAATTCAAGCAGGCTCATGTTCTGTGCCTCACTCACAAAGGAAGCTGGAGCCCATGCAGGGGGAAGAAAGTAATCTCTGCGCTCCTGTGGTGTTACCTTTCTCCAGGTGCTATGCAGCAAAAGCATTCATGAGCTTCGGAGCAGCACCAGTGCCCTGCACCATGCCCTGGAGGAGTCGGCTTCCCTCCTCACCGTGTTCTGGAGAGCGGCCCTGCCAAATACCCACATCCCTGTGCTGCCTGGCAAAGTGGTAAGATGCCAGTGTCCTTTCTTGGTTCAGACCCAGTTCTCCTGCCCTCCAATACTGTTCTGTCTCTTCAGTGTCGCGGCTTTTCCAGAAAATCAGGAGCCACATAGTGAGTTGGTATAGACAGGACCTTAGAGGAGTGTCCCTGGAGGGACATCTCTGACCCATGGTGGCTGCTTTCATTGCAGCTCTAAATACATCCCATTCCCCACCAGCCCCCTGGCCCCTGGTAAGAAATCAAAGAAGAAGAGGAAGGGGTGTGGAGAAGGCAGAGGCATCGTAACCCTGGCAGTCTATAAGTGTTCAGTTTCTTTACCTCTCTGAAATTTGGCTGAGCTGAAATTCAGTTAAAGCTTCAGCACCCATCTCCCACCCCTTGGATCCCATGGTCACATGATCACAGAATGCCCCCATGAGACTGAGCCTTTTTAGCCACTGCCTGGAATCCCAGCATATCACTTCAGCTGGCATCTCTGGACCAGGCCTGGGGAAAGTCAGCCACCCCTCAGGATCTGCTCAGAGCTCAGGCTAACTCTGATTGGCAGACCCTTGAGGAGACAGGTTTCAGGATCCCCTCCCCAGGGATTCTAGCTCCAGATCAATGTCACCAATACCTTTTGGATCCAACTATGCTAATTCCAGGGAGAGGGTGTTTTGCCATTTTCATGTTGGCACAAATATTTACAAACTTGCAAACTTTCCTGAGTCCAGATCTCTCTCCCGAATATATCATTTCTGAACTCTCAATCTTGCCTGTGAAGGGAGAGTGACAGAACTGATATCAGGACTAAAGCAAGGTCCTCTTTAGAGTTGGGAGTTTTATTCCAGCCTGAAGCGAGATTCTCTTGAGCTACAGGTGTGTGGGCCGGTGCTAGTCTACACGGGGAATTCCAGAGTCTAAATATTTCTACCTAATGGCCTCATCCTAAACTGTCCTCAGCTGGAGGTATTCGAGGCTATGAAGGAGGAAATCCAGTTCAGGAGAGTGGAGAAGATTGTAGAATCCTTCTTTGAACTGGGAAGAGCCACAAAGCACAGGGTGCTTCAGGCCTGCCTCTTCAGTAAGAATCTGTTCCTGTTATCCAGGGAGAATCCACAGAAAGGGAACTTATGGAACTGAGAACAAAAGTATCCAAACAGGAGCGGCTCCTTCAGAGCACAGCTGAGCGTCTGAAGACCGCGAACCAGCAGAAGGAGAGCATGGAGCAGTTCATCGTCAGCCAGCGTAGGTTCCCTGAGAGGGAATGGACGAAGAAACGGGCAGTCTTCCTGATGCCCCACTTGTGCTGCAGAGGAGCAGTGACCGGGGGGCTTGGAGATGTTGGGAATGGAGACTGATTTGATGTCCCTAAACCTCCTGTGCCACGAGCAATTGTGGATGAAGAGGGAGGGGAGGACAGGGGGTGGATAGAAGGAGACTCCAAGCTGAATGGCCAGAAAGAAATAAATGCTTTAGAATTCTCATGCTAAGCAAGTAGGGTTCATTTCTGCTGGTGATTTCTACTCTGTGGTGCTCTTTTGTTGTTTCAGTAACCAGAACACACGATGTTTTAAAGAAGGCAAGGACTAACTTAGAGGTAAGGAAACTACTGCAGCAGTCAGAGGCACCAAGCCTGTCCCCAACCCATCACCATCCATTAGCAGATCTTGTCGGTGACCCTTGGCCTGCTTTGGCCTTCCAGGAGAAGATTTGGGTCCACTTGCAACATCACAGGTCCTCAGTGAGTGTCCTGCTAGTTTCTGTGCCCATCACCCTCCCACCCCGTCAGCTCCTGCCCCTGAATCTTGGTTCACTCTCACATTGTCATCATCTCTCCTTTTTACTCCCGTTTTTCTTCTTTGATGCCGAGTCAGGAGACTGGAGAAATGCAGTTCAGCTGACTCTTGAAGTCATTAGACATTCGGGAGTCTGCCTCGGAATGAGCTTTTGGTAGAGGGATCTTGAGGCCAGTTATGTGTTCTACTCTTCATGAAAAAGTAACAGGAATTTTCAACCTAGTAAACTGATTTCACTGCACACTCCTGAGTTAAGAACAGCAATTTGATTTTGCTGTATCTTTAAGCAACATGACAAAAGATATTTGTTGGGTCTCATTCCTCTAAAAGAGAATTTGTTAGTGAATAACAACTGAACCTTCAGGGGAAAAATGTTACAAATATCAGACATTATCTATGTTTACTTAAAACACTTGATTGTTAGTCATTCCCTAGGAAGTGCTTTGAAGAAAAACTTGAGGTATATGAAATGGTTTAAAAATCAGAAACTAAACCTGGGCTTCAAAGCTTTGCCATAAGCAATTGAGCATATTCCTAGAAATGTTTCTAAACTGTAACCTGAGAGAATGTTGATCTCCACAGTGTGAAAATGGCTTGGGCCAGTTTAACTTGCTCTTTTTTTTTTTTTTTAATTTTTTCACTAATTCCCTTTTGTTTTTCTCTGATAATTCTTCTCTTTCCTGAGCCTCTTTAGAGCAACACTTACAGGATTGCCTCTGTAAAGCCTTATTCCTGTCCCAGAAAAGGTAACCCAAAAAGTCTCTAGTATCCACTAAAAGGTAACCCAAAAGTCTCTAGTATCCACTGGCTTTCTCCAGTGTGGAAGCTTTCCCCTCCACCTCCCATAGATCACTGGAAAAGACCCGAGGCCTCGGTTCTAATCCCTGGCTTATCACTAACTGGCGTGTGGCTTCGGCTTGTCCCTTAGTCTCTGTGAGACTGCTGCACCCTCATCTGTCAAAGATGGACCTGGACTTAGTGGAGCTTTGAGGTCCTTGTGGACTTGGCCCCTCCACACCCTCATTATGGCGACTGGACAGAAACTTAACAGAGGACTTCCCCACAAAATGTCCTCTTCTTCCTACAACAGGCTGTTTCTATATGTGCATGTTTCATGCTAAGCACTTCTTTCTTGGGTGGAGATGGCAAAGGCCTCTTTCTGCTGAGACAAAGTGATTTGGAGAGTCACCTGGCCCCTAAAGAGGCAGTGGTAGGATCCAGCCACCCAGTGTGCGGTGAATTGGAGCAGGGATCTCAGCACACAGGGAGGTGGGGAGGCTCCCCCTAACCTTGGGCACCTGTTGCTTCTCCAGACTGCACCGCATGCTCTTAGCTCATCCTTTTAACTGGCTCTTATCATGCTCATGACTTTGGTCACCCAGCTTCAGGTAGCCATCAGTAGGGCCTGGCAATATACACTGATTTGGATTGTTTTATTTTTGTCTGCAGGTGAAATCCCTAAGGGCTCTGTCGTGTACTCCAGTCTCGTGACCCTTGCCTTCCAGGCACCATGCAAGAAGCGCAGCCACCAGAAGTCCTTAAAACAGCAGGAAAGGTGGGCCTGTCCCCCTTTTGTGCAGCTACCTATCTGCTGAGGAGCATCTGGGCCTCGTTCCTCCAAGTCCACCGGAGGGTCCAGAAGAGGGAGTCAGAGATGTATCCTGGTGGAGCTGGGAGAAAGCCAGAAAGCCTTTCTGAGAGCTATGGAATACCGTTAGCCAAGGTCCACTTGGCCCAGCACTAAGCAGAAGATGCGTAGTTTGCATAGAAGGTTTCGTGGTACTGCTTCTCAACAGCCCCAGCAGCTTGGGAACTAGCAACAGCACATTTCTTGCCTCATCGGCTGTCCTGAGACGGAAAACTCAGTGGATATAGGACCCTGATTCCGCTGAATGGGGCACGTGGTCCCAATGCTGGAGCTCCTCTGGCAGGTTCTAAAAGCACACTACTGAGCAGCGGTGCCCTGCCGGACACTGCTGGCGGGGCTCAGTGAGCACTACTCAGATCCACACCGGACCCTGCTGGGTCGAGTCAGGCTGGGCTTTGGTCTGCACTGTAGCACCTGTGTTCTTTGAGTTCACATCATGAATGTGGTGACTTCCCAGATACCATCTCAGGCTTAACCTAGCACATCCGATTTCTTTTCTTCTATGGTATCCATATTGGACTGACCTCACTTCAAATATGCTGTCCCATTTTGTCATCCTATCTTACCTCGGGGAAATTGGGGACTGATGGCCAGACCAATTCTATTGAAATTCTTGCATAGAGCAAACCTGTGCTCATTTTTAAGTGGCATGGGAGAGGCCCCCAGCCATAGTAAAGCCTAGTCTGTGTCTTCACAGTACTGGTAGAATGTGTTGTGTGTATAAATGTATGATATAGATTTATATATGTTGCTATCGCCATATATTGAAGGCCAACATAACCGGTGGACAGGGTGGGTGACAGAAAATGAAAGTCTTTTTGGTGATTATTAAAGCAAAATGTGTATAAAGAAATAAAGTTTTTCTTTTGTTGCTTTGTTTCCCATTTCTGCCCCAATCCCTTGACAGTATAAAGAACTGGAAAGGGAAAATGGAAAGACTTCAACTGTGTTGAAGAAGTGCACAGTCTAACGCCCGAACTCTAACTTTAAAAGATTAAGGTTTTCCTTCTTTGTCATTTTGTAAGAATCCCCAGTCTGAAAATATGAAAGAATGCTTCTTAAACTCGGTGTGCCTTAGAAGCAGCTGTGGAGATTACAGGAGCTACCTGCTGGTCTCCAATCCCAGGAGATTTAGTTGGTGTGAGCCCTAGAATCTGCATTTTTTTATATAAGCACCCCAGGTGATTCCATTACATGTGGGCTGCAGATCACAGTTTAAAAAAACAGTGTTCTATAACATTGAATCAAAACTAAAACTAAGTTTAAGAACCTTGAATCAAAAAGCATGTCATTCCATTAACATTGGTATAAAATTTTTAAAATATTCCTTGGGAAACGTTCTTAGCTACATGCTTTTGATCCCCAAGATTAAAATAAAGCTATCACTTCACAATTATTTACTAGACACATTTAAAAAACAAATAGGTAGAAGGTGGAGTAAGATGGTAGAATAGAATTCTCCAGCAATGGTCTCCCTGAAGGAACATCAAATTGAACAACTGTCTATGCAAGAAAACACTTTCACAAGAGCTAACCAGGTGAGAGATCACAGCACCTGCTTTTAACATGATAACAAGGAAAGATGATTGAAGAAGGGAGGAAGGACAGTCTTGCATTGCCTATGACACCTCTCCCCCAGCCACAGGAAATGCATCTCTGAGAGAGAATCTAATGGGTTGGGGACAAGGGGGAAAGTGTGGGACTTTATATTGAAACTTAGTACCAGTCTTGCCATAGTGACACACGGCACTGGACAGAACCCCACGGCACTTGATTCCAGGCTGGTGCTCACAAAAGAAGCATTTAGACCTACCCTGGGCCACAAGGGAATCAGCTGCCCCCCGCAGGAAGAACCCACCAAGGTTCTGGCCGGCTTTATTACTGGAAATTTACTGGGCTTCAAATAAAATTCAGTGGCAGGCAGGCTGTAGTGACAGCAGTCCTTGGGCAAGCCCTGATGCTGCATAGGTCTGGAAGACCCTGGACTTGAGGTGTGAGCCAGTATGACGGCAGCAGCTGCAGCAGCTCTGGGAATGCCTGTATCACCCCTCCCCACACTCCAGGCAGTGCAGCCTGAAGACAGATTCCTTTTGCTTGGGGAAAGAAAGGGAAATAAGCTAGGGGCTTTACCTGGGAATGCAGGGAATAATCCACGATCTCCCCCAAGTCTACAGGGCTGGGGACCTAGGAATCTGTAAGAATTGCAGCGTACCTGAGCCTAGGGTGCCCTGTAGTACAAACATGGCTGCAGTGATCACTGGCTTAGGGAACCCGTCAGCCCACTTTGAATTCCTAGAAGGTCCTCTGAAGGGCAGGTACAAACAAAACCTGACTGCAAAGGCTGGAATAAATACCTTATCCTTCAATGCCCAGATATTGACAAACATTGAATAACATTGAAGTCAATATGACCTCAACAAATGGACCAAGTAAGGCACCCAGTGACCAGCCCTGGAGAGATGGAGATGTGTAACCTCTCAAGGAATTCAGAATAGCTATTTTGATAAAGCTCAATGAACTTCAAGAAACCACAGAAAAACAATTCAGAAATATATCAGAAATTTAACAAGATTACTGAAGTAAGAGAAAAAAAAATCAAATCCTGGAGCTGGAAAATGCATTAGTGGGTCTCAGTAGAATTGATCAAGCATAATGAGCATGCAAACAAGCTATTTGAAAATACAATCAGAGGAGAAAAAAGAAAAGAAGAATGAGAAGGAACACAGAATGCTTAAGAGATCTAGAAGAGGGCCTCAAAGAAAATCAAAGATTCATTGGCTCAAAGAGGGGGTTGAGGAGGAGCGAAGAGTAGAACGCTTATTCAAAGAAATAATCTTTTTTTAAAAATACTTTAAGCTCTACAGTATATGTGCACAACGTGCAGGTTTGTTACATAGGTATACATGTGCCACGTTGGCTTGCTGCACCCATCAACTCATCATTTACATTAGGTATTTCTCTTAACACTATCTCTCCCCCAGCCCCCCACCCCCCAACAGGCCCTGGTGTGTGATGTTCCCCTCCCTGTGTCCATGTGTCAACTCCCACTTAAGAGTGAGAACATGTAGAGTTTGGTTTTCTGTCCTTGTGATATTTTTCTGAGAATGATGGTTTCCAGCTTCATCCATGACCCTGAAAAGACATGAACTCATCCTTTTTTATGGCTGCATAGTAGTCCTTGGTGTATATGTGCCGCATTTTCTTTATCTAGTCTATTATTGATGGACATTTGGGTTGGTTCCAAGTCTTTACTATTGTGAATAGTGCTGCAATAAACATAGATGTGTATGTGTCTTTATAGCAGCATGATTTATAATCCTTTGGGTATATACCCAGTAATGGGATTGCTGGGTCAAATGGTGTTTCTAGTTCTAGATCCGTGAGGAATTGCCACACTGTCTTCCACAATGGTTGAACTAATTTATACTCCCACCAACAGTGTAAAAGCGTTCCTATTTCTCCACATCCTCTCCAGCATCTGTTGTTTCCTGACTTTTTAGTGATCGTCATTCTAACTGGCGTGAATGGTATCTCATTGTTTTGATATGGTTTTGATTTGCATTTCTCTGAAGTCAGGTAGTATGATGCCTCCAGCTTTGTTCTTTTTGCTTAGGATTGTCTTGGCAATATGGGCTCTTTTTTGGTGCCATATGAACTTTGAAGTAGTTTTTTCCAATTCTGTGAAGGAAGTCACTGGTAGCTTGATAGGGATAGCATTGAATCTATAAATTACCATGTGAATGGTTTTGATTTGCATTTCTCTGATGACCAGTGATGATGAGCATTTTTTCATATGTCTCTTGGCTGCGTAAATGTCTTCTTTTGAGAAGTGTCTGTTTATATCCTTCGCCCAATTTTTGATGGGGTTGTTTGTTTTTTTCTTGTAAATTTGTTTGATTCTGGATATTAGCCCTTTGTCAGATGGATAGATTGCAAAAATTTTCTCCCATTCTGTAGGTTGCCTGTTCACTCTGATGATAGTTTCTTTTGCTGTGCAGAAGCTCTTGAGTTTATTAGATTCCATTTGTCAATTGTGGCTTTTGTTGCCATTGCTTTTGGTGTTTTAATCATGAAGTCTTTGCCCATGCCTATATCCTGAATGGTATTGCCTGGGTTTTCTTCTTGGGTTTTTATGGAGTTACTTCTTACATTTAAGTCTTTAATCCATCTTGAGTTAATTTTTGTGTGAGGTGTAAGGAATGGATCCAGTTTCAGCTTTCTACATATGGCTAGCTAGTTTTCCCAGCACCATTTATTAAATAGGGAATCCTTTCCCCATTGCTTGTTTTTGTCAGGTTTGTCAAATATCAGATGCTTGCAGATGTGTGGTGTTATTTCTGAGGACTCTGTTCTGTTCCATTGGTCTATATCTCTGTTTTGGTACCAGTACCATGCTGTTTTGGTTACTGTAACCTTGTAGTATAGTTTGAAGTCAGGTAGCGTGATGCCTCCAGCTTTGTTCTTTTGGCTTAGGATTGTCTTGGTAATGTGAGCTCTTTTTTGGTTCCATATGAACTTTAAAGTAGTTTTTTGCCAATTTTGTGAAAAAAGTCACTGGTAGCTTGATGGGGATAGCATTGAATCTATAAATCACCTTGGGCAGTATGGCCATTTTCATGATATTGATTTTTCTTATCCATGAGCATGGAATGTTCTTCCATTTGTTTATGTCCTCTTTTATTTTGTTGAGCAGTGGTTTGTAGTTCTCCTTGAAGAGGTCCTTCACATCCCTTGTAAGTTGGATTCCTAGATATTTTATTCTCTTTTAGTAATTGTGAATGGGAGTTCACTCATGATTGGCTCTCTTTTTATCTGTTATTGGTGTATAGGAATGCTTGTAATTTTTGCACATTGATTTTGTATCCTGAGATTTTGCTGAAGTTGCTTATCAGCTTAAGGAGATTTTGGGCTGAGACGATGGGGTTTTCTAAATATACAATCATGTCATCTGCAAACAGAGACTATTTGACTTCCTCTTTTCTTAATTGAATACCCTTTATTTCTTTCTCCTGCCTGATTGCCCTGGCCAGAACTTCCAGCACTATGTTGAATAGGAGTGGTGAGAGAGGGCATCCCTGTCTTGTGCCAGTTTTCAAAGGGAATGCTTCCAGTTTTTGCCCATTCAGTATGACATTGGCTCTAAGTTTGTCATAAATAGCTCTTATTATTTTCAGATATGTTCAATCAATACCTAGTTTATTGACAGCTTTCAGCATGAAAGGCTGTTGAATTTTGTCAAAGACCTTTTCTGCACCTATTGAGATAATCATGTGGCTTTTGTCATTGGTTCTGTTTATGTGATGGATTACATTTATTGATTTGATTATGTTGAACAAGCCTTGCATCCCAGGGATGAAGCTGACTTCATCATGGTGGGTAAGCTTTTTGATGTGCTGCTGGATTCCGTTTGCCAGTATTTTATTGAGGATTTTCACATCTATGTTCATTAGGGATACTGGCCTAAATTTATCTTTTTTCGTTTTGTCTCTGCCAGGCTTTGGTATCAGGATGATGCTGGCCTCATAAAATGAGTTAGGGAGGATTCCCTCTTTTTCTGTTGATTGGAATAGTTTCAGAAGGAATGGTACCAGCTCCTCTTTGTACCTCTGGTAGAATTCGGCTGTGAATCTGTCTGGTCCTGGAATTTTCTTGATTGGTAGGCTATTAATTATCGCCTCAACTTCAGAACCTGTTTTTGGTCTATTCTGGGATTTGAATTGTTCCTTATTTAGTCTTGGGAGGCTATATGTATCTAGGAATTTATCCATTTCTTCTAGATTTTTTAGTTTATTTGCATAGTGATGTTTATAGTATTCTCTGATGGTAGTTTGTATTTCTGTGGGAGTAGAGGTGATATCCCCTTTATAATTTTTTATTGTGTCTATTTGATTCTTCTCTGTTTTCTTCTTTGTGAGTTTTGCTAATGGTCTATTTTGTTGATCTTTTCAAAAAACCAGCTCCTGGATTCATTGATTTTTTGAAGGATTTTTTGTGTCTCTATCTCCTTCAGTTCTGCTCAGATCTTAGTTATTTCTTGTCTTCTTTTAGCATTTGAATTTGTTTGTTCTTGCTTCTCTAGTTCTTCTGATTGTGATGTTAGGGTGGCTACTTTAGATCTTTCCTGCTTTCTCTTGTGGGCATTTAGTGCTATAAATTTCCCTCTACACACTGCTTTAAATGTGTCCCAGAGATTCTGGCATGTAGTGTCTTTGTTCTCATTGGTCCCAAAGAACATCTTTATTTCTGCCTTCATTTCGCTATTTATCCAGTAGTAATTCAGGAGCAGGTTGTTCAGTTTCCATGTAGTTGTGCGGTTTTCAGTGAGTTTCTTAATCCTGAGTTCTAATTTGATTGCACTGTGGTCTAAGAGACAGTTTGTTGTGATTTCTGTTCTTTTACATTTTATGAGAAGTGCTTTACTTCTAACTATGTGGTCAGTTTTGGAATAAGTGCAGTGTGGTGCTGAGAAGAATATATATTCTGTTGCTTTGGGGTGGAGAGTTCTGTAGATGTCTATTAGGTCTGCTTGGTGCAGAGCTGAGTTCAATTCCTGGATATCCTTTTTAACATTCTGTCCCGTTGGTCTGTCTAATGTTGACAGTGGGGTGTTAAAGTCTCCCATTATTATTGTGTAGGAGTCTAAGTCTCTTTTTAGGTCTCTCAGGACTTGCTTTATGAATCTGGGTTCATAAATACACTCCTGTATTGGGTGTATTTATATTTAGGATAGTTAGCTCTTCTTGTTGAATTGATCCCTTTACCATTATGTAATGGCCTTCTTTGTCTCTTTTGATCTTTGTTGGTTTAAAGTCTGTTTTATCAGAGACTAGGATTGCAACCCCTGCCCTTTTTTGTTTTCCATTTGCTTGTTAGATCTTCCTCCATCCCTTTATTTTGAGCCTATGTGTGTCTCTGCATGTGAGATGGGTCTCCTCAATACAGCACACCAATGGGTCTTGACTCTTTATCCAATTTTCCAGTCTGTGTCTTTTAATTGGGGCATTTAGCCCATTTACATTTAAGGTTAATATTGTTATGTGTGAATTTGATCCTGTCATTATGATACTAACTGGTTATTTTGCCCATTAATTGATGCAGTTTCTTCATAGTGTAGATGGTCTTTACAATTTGACATGTTTTTGCAGTGGCTGGTACTGATTGTTCCTTTCCATTTTTAGTGCTTTCTTCAGGTAAGGCAGGCCTGGTGGTGCCAAAATCTCTCAGCATTTGCTTGTCTGTAAAGGATTTTATTTCTCCTTCACTTATGAAGCATCGTTTGGCTGGATATGAAATTCTGGGTTGAAAATTCTTTTCTTTAAGAATGTTGAATATTGGCCTCACTCTCTTCTGGTTTATAGGGTTTCTGCCAAGAGATCTACTGTTAGTCTGATGGGCTTCCCTTTGTGGGTATCCTGACCTTTCTCTCTGGCTGTGCTTAACATTTTTTCCTTCATTTCTACCCTGGTGAATCTGACAATTGTTGTGTCTTGGGGTTGCTCTTCTCAATGAGTATGTTTGTGGTGTTCTCTGTATCTCCTAAATTTGAGTGTTAGCCTGCCTTGCTAGGTTGGGGAAGTTCTCCTGGATAATATCCTGAAGAGTGTTTTCCAGCTTGGTTTCATTCTCCCCATCACTTTCATGTACACCAATCAGATGTAGATTTGGTCTTTTCACATAGTCCCATATTTCTTGGAGGCTTTGTTCTTTTCGTTTTACTCTTTTTTCTCTAATCTCGTCTTCTTGCTTTCTTTCATTAATTCGATCTTCAATCACTGATATCCTTTATTCCACTTGATTGAATCGGCTATTGAAGCTTGTGTATGCTTCACGAGGTTCTCGTACTGTGGTTTTCAGCTCCTTCAGGTCATTTAAGCTCTTCTCTGCACTGTTTATTCTAGTTATCCATTAATCTATTCTTTTTTCAAGGTTTTCAGCTTCCTTGTAATGAGTTAGAACATGCTCCTTCAGTCTGGAGAAGTTTGTTATTACCGACCTTCTGAAGTCTACTTCCGTCACCTCGTCAAACTCATTCTCCATCCAGTTTTGTTCCCTTGCTGGTGAGGAGTTGTGTTCCTTTGGAGGAGAAGAGGCATTCTGGTTTTTGGAATTTTCAGCCTTTCTGCTCTGGTTTCTCCCTATCTTTGTGGTTTTATCTACTACTTTGGTCTTTAATGTTGTTGACTTATGGATGGGGTTTTGGTGTGGATGTCCTTTTTGTTGATGTTGATGCTGTTCTTTTCTGTTTGTTCATTTTCCTTCTAACAGGCAAGTCCCTCAGCTGTGGGTCTGTAGGAGTTTGCTGGAGGTCCACTCCAGACCCTGTTTGCCCGGATATCACCAGCAGGGGCTGCAGAACAGCAAATATTGCTGCCTGATCCTTCCTCTGGAAGCTTCGTCCCAGAGGGGTACCCATCTGTATGAGGTGTCTTGTCGGCCCCTACTGGGAGGTGTCTCCCAGTTAGGCTACAGAGTGGTCAGGGACCCACTTGAGGAGGCTGTCTGTTTGTTATTGGAGCTCTAACGCTGTGCTGGGAGAACGACTGCTCCCTTCAGAGCTGTCAGGCAGGGACTTTTAAGTCTGCAGAAGCTGTCTGCTGCCTTTTATTCAGATATGCCCTGCCTCCAGAGGTGGAATCTAGAGAGGCAGGAGGCCTTGCTAAGCTGTGGTGGACTCCACCCAGTTGGAGCTTCCCTACCACTTTGTTTACACTGTGACCGTAAAATCGCCTACTCAAGCCTCAGCAGTGGGGGACTTCCCCTTCCCCTGCTATGCTGCAGTGTCCCAGGTTGATCTCAGACTGCTGCACTAGCAGAAAACAAGGCTCCATGGGCTTGGGACCCACCAAGTCAGGCACGGGAGGGAATCTCCTGGCCTGGCAGTTGTGAAGATGGGAAAAAGTGCAGTATTTGGGCAGGAGTGTACTGCTCCTCCAGGTACAGTCACTCACAGCTTCCCTTGGCTAGGAAAAAGAAATCTTCCAAACCTTTGCACTTCCCGGGTGAGGTGACACCCCACCCTGCTTTGGCTCATCCTGTGTGGGCTGCACCCACTGTCCAACCAGTCCCAGTGAGATGAACAAGGTACCTCAGTTGGAAATGCAGAAATCACCCGTCTTCTGCATCGATCTTGCTGGAAGCTGTAGAATGGAGCAGTTCCTATTTGACTATCTTGGAAGAAACCCTCTTTTTTTTTTTTTTTTTTTTTTTTTTTTTTTTTTTTTTTTTTTTTTGTATTTTTGGTAGAGACAGGGTTTCACCATATTGCCTAGTCTGGTTTCAAACTCCTGAGGTCAAGCCTTTCGATAAAACAAACTTATATTTGTTTTATCTGAGTTCCTTCCTCAGGAAAGGATTCTCAGGCCCCTCCCAAAAAGCATCACAGACCTGAAACTCAGCCGATCACAGCCTCTGACAATGAGATGCCAAACCCCTCACTCACCATGAGTGCTTCCTCACCCCTCCCTAGTTCCTCTTTTCCCACACACAATTGTGTTTCTTCCCTGCTATGTAAACCCTTAACTTTAGTTGATCAGGGAGATAGATTTGAGACTCATCTCCCATCTCCTCAGCTGTAGCACCTGATTAAAGCCTTCTTCCTCAGCAATACTCAATGTCTCCATGATTGGCTTTCTGTGTGCTGAGCAGCAGGACCTACACTGGACCCCTGGGGTTTTGGTAAAAATACATGTACACTTTTAAAAACTGCAATTAATGGGTTGTAGTATATTGAGAAATTGGAATGGCATCAACTTGGCCAATTCTGAGAAAACACACTGTGCTTAAGTGTCAGGGCCCTGCCTCCTGACCTTGACAGTATATGGTTCATTTTGAGGCACACCAGGAGAGTATGGCCTGGTTTAAGTGTCTTACAGAAATGTAAAACATGTCTGATTACTTTTTATTTTAAATCCAACAAATCTCCATTTCTGGTGAGAAAATCTTGCCAAAACCATCCAAACAAATGCATAGAAGTATATGAAGAAGAAAATGAAAGATTCCCTGCCTCCCAATCCCCCTTGCTTGGTGTCAGCCATTATTTATTACATGGAGGAAGGGGGCAAGGCACCCAGGAAGTCCCAAGTCCTGTTCTGACAATCATCTGGCCTCCCTGGGCAAAGGGAAAAGAGGGAAGGCAAAAAGAATATAACACTACTGTTTGCAGAAATTTCCCCTTGGCACAGGAAACTCTGGTAAACTGAGAGAGTATGTTTTCCATGAGGGAGGCCTCAAGGGCTCTTCTCTGGCCCTGAGCCCAAACTGGATTTTGCCTCATTTTCCGAGGTGCAAATGAAATGATAAAAGCTGATCAATGGAGAGGGCAGAGAGAAAGAGAGAGGATGACTCCTCCCTCGCAGGTCCACCTTCCTCAGTGTTGCTTGAGGGATCAGAAGAAATGCTTTAACATAGGTGCGTGAGAACTATGGCTGCTAAGTATGAACTCAGTTACCTCCAGCTATGAGCCAGTGTGAGGGCCCATGGTATAATGGTGAGCGCTGTGGACTCTGAATACAGTGCTCAGAGTTCAAGTCTCAGTGGGACCTTTCTGTATAATTCCTGTGAGGTTTCTCTCTATTGCTCCCTAAGCGGAATGGGGGAAATTGCCCCAGTCGTGGTCATGGACCCTCCAGGCCACTGGCTGTGTGCAATTGGAGTCCCGGACCCAGGGACCCAGCAAGACCCCTCCCTTCTCAGGGTGACCCTGGGCCTCCAGGTGACAGGTCTCCTCCACTAAAAAGGCTGCCTCCCCTCAATCCCAGACCCCGAGTTTTCTTTTACTCATGTCATTGGGCCGCTGCCCTGTGTCTCTTAGGAAGAAATGACCCATATGAAAAACTTTACTGGCCGGGCGCGGTGGCTCAAGCCTGTAATCCCAGCACTTTGGGAGGCCGAGACGGGCGGATCACGAGGTCAGGAGATCGAGACCCTCCTGGCTAACACGGTGAAACCCTGTCTCTACTAAAAAAATACCAAAAAAAACTAGCCGGGCGAGGTGGCGGGCGCCTGTAGTCCCAGCTACTCCGGAGGCTGAGGCAGGAGAATAGCGTGAACCCGGGAGGCGGAGCTTGCAGTGAGCTGAGATCCGGCCACTGCACTCCAGCCTGGGCGACAGAGCAAGACTCCGTCTCAAAAAAAAAAAAAAAAAGAAAAACTTTACTTCTGGGATGCCCTAATTCCTTCATCCCTGAGGACGGCAGTTTTTAATCTCCTGATCTTGGGGCCAGTGTGAATGCGTGCATTTCATTTTGTTTTCATGGGATCCCCTCCAACCAGCTGCCAGTAGATTCCTGTCCTTGGGGTCTCTGTGGACGGCAACTAGATCCTGCTCTTGTCCCAAATCCTCTCTCCAGGGAATTGCCTCCCTTAGCCTCCTAAATCAGCCAATATTTAGATTTGAGCCTGGGATCCCAGCATCTGTGGAGAACAGAGGTTCCTGATCCCTGGCCAGCTCTCCCGCAGTGAAGGGGAGAGGAGCAGAGCAGCTGGGAAGGGCAAGTCCAGGGCCCTGGGGAACCCCCTTCTTCCTGCCCAGACTCTGCTCCAAGGAGAAGTTGCCTGAGGACCAGATCAGATGAGAACTCTTTTATTCTCTTCTCAGCAGAAAAATTTAGGCAAGCGCTCTGGAGGACCTTCCTAGCTCATAAAAATGGTGTGGCCAAATCTCTCCAGTTCTGGAAATGTCCAAGGTTACCAAGTGTTTTGAGGGCTCACTTTGGAGCCTCTGAAAAGGAGGGGTGAGGGCCCATGGAAGGTACCTGAGGGATGCAGGGGAGAGAGGGGAAAGAGCAGACAGAAGGGAGGAGAGAAGGAGGGAGGGGGAGAAAGGGTGTGTGTGGGTCAGGAGCCAGGATTCACCCTGACAGTTCAGTGACTGCTCCCTGCCCCCAAGGTTCCCACTGTGGCACCTTCCAGCAGGTGGTTTCCATCTCTTATTGATGTCCTAAGAACTCGGCTCTATGGAACGGTCCCACCCTGTTTGTCTGGCATGAGTCCTGGCAAAGTTTCTTTTCATCGTTTGGGGATGACATGGGGGTATATAGGTTTGCAAGTGACTAGGAGCTAAATTAGGACCTTATGGAGCTGCTCAGAGTTAACTGTCAAGTAGCCTCCTTCCCCACTTCCCTTGCAAGACGATTGCCTGCAAGACAGGGCCTGGAGAAGGCCAGGGCACCCAAGGCCACAGAAATGCCCAGGGATGAGTCCCAGCTGGAGATGCCTTGGCTGAGCTGACTGTGCACTTCCAGGGCACACAGGGCAGGGACTCTGGGGGTCTGGCCAGGAGACTGAGCAAGGGGACCAGGGAGGTTATGCAGAAGGCTTCTGCACAGCAAGGCAGACATTCTTCTTGGACCCCCCAACCAAAATCAAGTCTTCCACCTCCTCTTCCTAAAGACCCTTTACTGCAGCTATTCTTTTACTAAAACTACAAGTTTATAGTACATAGATTCAGTGCCCTCATCTGGCCAACCATCTTCAGCTGCCAATGCCCAAGGTAACCTCCCTCCCTAGCAAGACCTGAACTCAGGACCTTACCTTAAGGAGATGCCCTGTTCTTTCTTTCCCACCAGAACTGCCCTGGCCCAGACCCCATTTCTGTCTGGTGAACAGGACAATCCCCTCACCAGTCTCCCCGGTTGGGGAGGGCAGATTCTCTTCAGCTCCCTGCCCCTGAGAGACCCCAAGAGTCTTGTGTGGCTCCAGCCCACAGAGGAATATCCATGGCCCATATCTCTCAAAACTCTCCCCTCCCACTCTGAATCCACCCTCTACTGCATGCTCCCCTCACAGAACAGACACAGTTTTTTTCGTGTCCTCGTTTTGCCTACCCGTACCCCAGATTGACTTTTCTGTCTTAGAACTACCTGTCCCTCTTTAGACAGTATCTTCCTGGTACTACACATGAAGATGTCCTGCTCTCCCCTCCTCAAAGGAGTGAGTGCCTGACCTCAGCTGGGCCCATCAGATCCAGTACTTACCTGGAATAGGAAAAAGACGAGGAGGGTGACCAAAGATTACAAAAATCTCTGAAGCTTATCCACTTGAGAGAGAGTACCTGAAGATACTGGCCTTTCATTCCTGCTATGTATATCCAATGTGACTGAACTCTGAATAAAATATACAAGTTATAACAATGTAGTAATTGACCCAGCAAACTAGGACACAAACATGTTAGAGGGTAAGGTAATGACAGGCATGTTTGGGTGGGGGGTGATGATGAGCAAGAATGTGAAGGAGAGATAAGTGCCTAAACTTGAAAATCAAAAAGTTATAGTATCTATTTAGACATAAGGAGATAAATAACCAAATAATTGCTTCATGTGATGAAACTCTGGGAGTACACAAGGAGACTGCTGTTTTATTAAACAAATTTTCAAGTATATATAACTTTGCTAAAGTATCCAAATAAAAAAATTCCTTTCCCATATATGTATGTGTGTATATATATATTTATATACATATATGTTTGCATTCATTGTATTTTGAATATAAATTTTTATACAGTCATGTTAATCCCTCTTTTCATTTAAGGATTTGAGTTTGATGTCACGCATACAATGTGATCCCACTGTATGACTACAGAAATGTTGGCAAAAGTAAGTTCAGAGCAAATGGTAGGCAAGTACTTCCCAGTTTTGGCCAGAAGATGGAGAAAAAAAAGAATTCTCATAAAATGTTAAAAGTATGACTTGTTATATCTTCTCTTCCTAGTAATTTAGATAGAAATTAGCAAAATCAGAAATGTATAAATACTTTGGTCTCACGATTCCATCCCCAGGTGTCTATAGAGAAATAGACAAGTGATGCACGACAGATACATGTGTCAGTCTGGTCCCTGCAGTTGTATTTGTAATAATCCACATTGGAGCAATTTCATGGCCATCAGTTAGAGAATGTTTGAAGAATGATCCATTCATATCAAGAAGGACATTTCAAAGATCAAAGCCTGATGGAAATGCTGGAGGCCCTGATGCTGATAGGAGCTCATGCATGTTGACCAATTACTATGTGACAGGCATTGGCTCCACGCTTTTTCTGCACTGCTCATTTAAACATTGGACAACCTAAGTGTTCTGATTTAGCCCATATGATAGAAATGGAGGCACAGAAGATTAATGTGTTTAACTTCAAACTCTGGTAGATTAGGTTTTTCACCCAGAGCCTGTGGCTTCGTCATAGGTGTGATTCAGGTTCTGTCATTCTCCACGTTAGGAATTTACAGTATTCCAAATATGACAAGCTGAGAAAACAAACAAACTCAAAACCCTAAAAACCAGGATAAGAAAGGATAGATGTTTGTTGGGTGTGGATTAAAAATGGACTTTTTTCGCCCCAAGCAACAAAGAGGCACCTTGGAAAATAGACAAGAGACAGGAGGAAGAGAAGCTTTAAGATATATTTAGTCCAAGGAAGAGACTCTTCAGATGGAAGGTCACATCAGCTAGAAACATTAATGTGACTGGATGGGCTCAAACCACTGACTTTTCCATCAACATTCAATAACACTAACCTAGTGTTCCAGAGACACTGATTGTTAAACAGTGAAAGCTGTTGCTCAATTGTGTCATCCATAATTGTCAAATATTGCCATTTAGTAGCACAAGGAAGTATTCTCTGTTGCCAAGCTAGAGTACTCGTAACTGTTCTGTTTTGTTGAACATTCTTCCCCACCACAAACCCTCTTTAGAAGACCAGGGGCTCCTAAAACATTGAGGCTGAGAGTCCTGTCCTTGTGCGTGTTTGGGCATTGACCCAGGGCCAAATCCGTGGGAGATTCCTCCACACGCATGCCAGGTCCCCAGGTGACAACTGCAGTCTCTGGATCTGAGGTCATCCACTTTCCATTCCTAGCTCACCTCACCCATCATGAAGCCTGGTTAGTATTGCCAGAGACCCGAGTGGGCAGGTGCCCGCATCAAAGACAGAACCTGCCACGTGCCCACCTTGCTGATCCCTCCATCCTTCTAGACAAAGGCTTCGTGAGCCAAGGACCTTGGGTTTACTCACAAGGCAGCCCCTCACCTAGTAGGCATAAGTTCATTATGTATATGTATATGCATATGTATATGTAGTCCTCAGGTTGTATTCCTTAAATATATATATATGTAATTCCTTAAATATATAATTTTCCTTTAATAAACATTTACAATAACATCAAGAAATATAAACTACATAGCGAAGATGTGAAAACCAGCCAGGCTCGGCCTCAAATCCCAGCACTTTGGAAGGCTGTGGCAGGAGGGTCGCTTGAGCTCAGAGGCTTGAAACTAGCCTAGGCAACATAGTGAGACCTCATCTCTACTGAAAATCAGAAAAAATATCCGGGTGTGGTGGTGTGAGCCTGTAGTCCCAGGTACTCAGTAGATGAGGCCCTAGGATGTCACAGGCCTGAGAATTCCATGCTGCAGTGAGCTGTGTTCGTGCCACTGTACTCCAGCCTGGGTGAAAGAGTGAGATTGTGTCTAGAAGCAAAGGAAGAAAAAAAAAAAGATGTGAAAGCCTATATATTGAAGACTACCAAGTATTGCTGAGAGCAGTTAAAGACCTTTGGAATAGAGAATGTTCCTCCTTGCATTTCAAGATTGCTTTTGTTTTGGGGGGACACTTGCTATTTTGTAGGAATATGAAGTTCTTCTTAGCCATTCCTGTAGAAAAGCCACTTTTTGATAGGATTGTATTGAATCTGCGGATTGCTTTGAGTTGTAGTTTTATCTTCACCATGTTACAGCTTCTAACCCATGGATATACGATGTCTTTCCACTGATTTAGGTCTTCCTTAACCTCCTCGAGCAATGTTCTGTAGTTGTCTGTGTACAAGTACTGCACCTTCTCGAACAAATTTATTCCCAGGCATATTATTCTTACAGGTGCTATTATAAATAAAATCATTGTGTCAATTTTCTTCTCAGATTGTTCATTGCTAACACAACTGATTGCTTGCTGAAAGTTTGCTGAATTCACTTATTAACTCTAGTAGTGTGTGTGTGTGTGGTGTGTGTGTGTGTGGTGTGTGTGTGTCTTTGCATTTGTATGTATTATTTGGGATTTTCTATATATATGATCACACCATCTGCAAATTGAGATCATTTTGTTTTCTGTTCAAAAATATTTTTTCTCATGTTTATTTTTGAAAGATAATTTGGCCAGGTGTAGAATTGTAGGCGACAGTTTTTCTTAAGTACTTTATTGCAAACTTCTTGTTTGTAAAGTTTCCTATGAGAAATCTTATGCCATCCTTATATTTAGTGCTCTGTATGTAACATGTTCTTTCCCCTTTTATTACTTTTAGGATTTCCTTTTTATCACTGGTTTTGATGGATTTGATTAAGGTGTTCCTTGGTGAAGTTTTCTTCATGTTTCTTGTTCTTAGAATAATCATATTTCTGTAATATTTGAAGTTTATGGTTTCCATGGAGCTTCTAAATCTTTCATCCAGTATGTTTTAAATATCTTTGTCTCTCTTCTCCACTACACGCCCTTCAGGGATTCCATTTAGCCCTCTGGAGGGTGTTTAAAGTTTTTATACTCATGGTCCTTTTGTGTTTTCAAGTCATTTGTTACTGTGTGTTTCATTTATGTTAGTTTCAACTTCTATTCCTTCTAGTTCAATAATCTTCTCTTCTGCAGTGCCTTCTTCCATTTCAGACTGTAAATCAGTTTTTATCTACAGAATTTGATATTTAAAAAACCTTCAACCTCTCCATTTAATTAAAATACAATTATAACTGCTCTAATGTCCTTTTCTGCTATTTCCAACATGTGTGTCAATTTCAACTGGATTATTAGATTCATTATGTCTCATGTTTTCCTGCTTCTTTGGCTGCTTGATATTCTTTTATTTTTATTTATTTATTCTTTGGAAGATGGAATTTCACTCTCGTTGACCAGGCTGGAGTGCAATGGTGTGATCTCAGCTCACTGCAACCTCCGCCTCCCAGGTACACAAGCGATTCTCCTGTCTCAGCCTCCCAATTGCTCAGATTACAGGCATGCGCCACCATGCCTGGCTAATTTTTTTGTATTTAGTAGAGACGGGGTTTCACCATGCTAGTCAGGCTGGTCGTGAACTCCTGACCTCAGGTGATCCACCCGGCTGCTTGATATTCTAAGATTTGATGCTGGAGCTTTGGTGTCAATGCTCAAAAGTGCCCAAAGACACCACTCGACCTCAGTGTCTATACACACCCAAGCTTTTGCAACAGGAGAGGAAGAGAGAGCAGAGATGAGTGTGCTACAACATGCTGGTAGAGGGTACCCCAATTGTGCTTGGGGCTTTCCTATGCCTCATGGAAAGATGTGCCTTCCTTAATTTTTCCCATAAGAACCACCCGACTTCATGCCCTGTCTCTCTGTCCAAACACCAGGACAGACCTCTCACCAGCCTCAACCACCCAATGGATTGACAAACGTCCAAATATGATTCAGTGGAGAAGGCATTCTCTTGTCAACACATTGTGTAGAAACAACTGGACATGCATATCCCCAAAGGAAAAAAATTCACCTGAATCTCAATACTCACTCAAAAACTAACTCAAAATGGATTATGCAGCTAAATATAAACTATAAAACCAGAGAAAGTATAGCAGAAAATATAAGACAAAAATCTTCATGACACAGAGTTAGGCAAAATGTTCTTTGTTATCAATAAACACAAACCATTAAAGAAAACATTGATAAATTCAACTTTATAAAAATTAAAAGTTTTTGCTCAACACAAGGCAGTATTAAGAGAACAAATATAAGCTGCGGACTGGGAGAAAAACAGTGGAAATCACAAATATGACAAAGGGCATGTGTGATAGTTACTTGTACGTGTCACTGTGACCAAGCACCAGGGTGCCGGGACATTTGGCCAAACATGATTCTGGTTGTGTTCCAGAGAGTGTTTCGGATACGAGTAACATTGGGATGGGCAGACTAAGTGAAGCAGATTGGCCTCCTTAATGGGGGTGGGACTCATACAATCAATCAAAGGCCAGGAGAGAATTAAGAGGCCTAATGGGAAAAAAATGCTTTCCTGGGTGTCCAGCTTTCCTTCCATCTTGGGAATTTCAGCCTCCATAATCTCAGAAGCAAATTCATATATATATATACACACACATACGCATTTCATAGGTATGTGGCTAAGATTGTATTTTTAAAAGTTCAGCCATGAGATGATTGGTGAAGCTAGCCAATGAATAAGGGTGTGTTGTATTGTATGATTCAGTCTTCTTTTGTACACAATTGAAGTTCTGCATTTGAAGTAGGAGGATAGGAGAGAGCAAGGCCACCTAGGATGATAACAGCTGAATTTCTCAACATACACTTCAACGCCCTAGGGGTTAACATAGAGAATCAAAAATCCCACCCACAATCCTGCCCCTAAACACCAGGGCTAGGGAACACCGTGGCCCTAGCCGGGTCTGGGAGCCACATAAAGGCAGAGGGAGCAGGAAGCAAACAGAGGCCAGGACAGCAGGGAGGGGCTGTTCATGACAGAACACAGGTAAAACTATCCTCAGAAAGTGAGTGTGGAGAAACAGACCATGCCTGAGACCTGGTGGATTAGAGCACTGGCTACTGGGGAATTGAAAGGAAGGGGCTTCACCGTGCAGAGGACCAGAGGTGCCAATCTTGGAAACGCAGAATTGCTGGGAGATGGGGAGGCATGGACAGAGGAAGCATCCTCTGGAGACTCGTGGTGAAGAGAACACATGAACGAAGTAACTGGCAGAAATTAGAGGTCCTGGTAGAACAAAATAGAATCCCACAATGAGAACATACACCATGTATGTCCCCCAGGAAGACAATATCTCCTAAAAACTCAAGAAAAATCATTTTGGGCGAGCACCTTATATCCAGTCATGCGATCCATGTATCAAGACCGTGAGAAAAGATTATTAAACATGCTAAGCTCAGCGAGACCTGATTCCCTCATGAGGACTCTGTTAAGGATGAGTACCACTCAGCAAGTGATGACTGTGACATTCACTTTTGAATAGCTCATGAGCATTAATATATTTAATTGTGGATCTAAACCAAAACCAAGGTGGGGACAAGATAATAATCACAGAATGTCACTGGTATATGTTTAGGTTCAAATACTATTATGAGAAGTGGAGGTAAAGAAGGTAGAAAAAAAAACCACATCATGTAATTGACTGTTGTATAGAAATGTTTGACGTTGAAAGTTATAATTCAAAACGTATAAACTACATATCAGAAGTGTGTCTAGTTCAAAGGGGGGAAAATTATCAAAAACATTTTTAGTGCAATATTAACCCTGAGCTATGCAACCCTTCCTAAATGCCAAAGGCACACACAGACACACAGACACACACAGACACACACACACACACTCACAAAGAATAAAATAATTAGAATCAAGAAATGTAGTAAATATATTCTGCTACATATGGTAAACATAGCCTACCATGTGGAAGAGATTAGAAAATAAACAGAGAGGCCGGGCGCGGTGGCTCAAGCCTGTAATCCCAGCACTTTGGGAGGCCGAGACGGGCGGATCACGAAGTCAGGAGATTGAGACCATCCTGGCTAACACGGTGAAACCCCGTCTCTACTAAAAACTACAAAAAACTAGCCTGGCAAGGTGGCAACACCTGTAGTCCCAGCTACCCGGGAGGCTGAGGCAGGAGAATGGCGTGAACCTGGGAGGCGGAGCTTGCAGTGAGCTGAGATCCGGCCACTGCACTCCAGACTGGGTGACAGAGCGAGACTCTGTCTCAAAAATAAATAAATAAATAAATAAATAAAATAAAATAAAAATAAAAATAAAATAAAATAAAATTTCAGTCTGGCTCTGAGAGGAGACTCAGTATTTCCTTTATCTCCATTTACTGTGGATGCTCGGAAAGGAGTGGGAGCAGCTGGGCGCCGCAGCGTGTGTGCCTCACTGTTGCCCTTACCCCTGAGGGAGGGGCTGGCCAGGAGAACCTGGGCCCTCCCCTCCTCTTCCTGCACCCGCCCCTCCCTGGGCCCTCACTGATGAGCCTGCCAGATGCAGAGGCTCCTTCTCTGCCTGACACTGCAGCCAGGTAGAGGCAGCTGCAGCCACAGCCCTGGGAGGTGTGGGAGATGCTGAGGCAGGTGCAGGGGCGGGGTCTGGCTCCCCTCAGTTCAGTGTGGCCTGCAAGTGCTGCCTGGAACTGTCTGGTTTGACATGGTTCCCCCCAAGGGAGCTGATGAGTGTGGGGGCCAGGAGCACTGCCTCATCAGGCATCCCCTCACCTGCACCAATGAGGAGGACATCCTGGAGCTGGGGCATTAAGATCCACAGATTGTTTTCTCCATATTGCGAAGTGCAGGGCTTGGATTTCACGAGGCAGATGGTGAGCCAAGTCGGGTTCCACTGTGCTGCGTCCTCCATGGCAGAAAGGACCTGCACCCCCATCACCCTGACGGTGGCTTGCCTGCCCCAAGAGCAGCCAGCTCCCAGCACAGGCTTCCCTTGTTCCTCTGTTCATCCTCTTTAAGAATCACTCAGAGCCAGACACGGTGGCTCATGCCTGTAATCCCAGCACTTTGGGAGGCCGAGGCGGGCGGATCACCTGAGGTCAGGAGTTCGAGACCAGCCTGGCCAAGGTGGGGAAACCCCGTCTCTACTAAAAATACAAAAATTACCCAGGCATGATGGTGTGTGCCTGTAATCCCAGCTAGTTGGGAAGCTGAGGCAGGAGAATTGCTTGAACCCAGGTGGCATGGTGGAATTTGCAATGAGCTGAGATCGCACCACTGCACTCCAGCCTGGAGACGGAGCAAGACTCCGTCACAAAAAAAAAAAAAAAGGATCACTCAGGACACCAACATGGGCTGAGAAATGCTCCTGGTATCAACAGACCTGCAGCAGTTGATAAAAACAAAGCTTCAATCACGGAAGTGGCTGAGGGAGTGAGGCCCCCGAATCGCCACCCCAGAGCTCTGCCCCAGGTCCCTGGGGTCTCAAGCTTTGACCCCCTGTGTCACATGGGGAGGGGTCATCTGGGGGACTTGTTTCCGTGGGAATCTCAGGCCTTGCGCCTGAGTAGGGAGATGTCCGAAGCCTCTGGCCTGGGTCCACAGTGAGGCCACAGAGCAGCCCTGCCATTCCTCTGGGAGCAGCCGCAGGGAAAGCTGTAAAGCAGGGAAATTAGGCATGTCCAGGCCGGAAAGAGCAAAGCAAAAGTGCTCCTGGGTGCACTGCACCCCACAGTCCAACCCCTCTGCCCCAGGAGCTGCGGGCCACACTCTGAGCCTCTGTTTCAAGTGGGCCCTGACTGGACATCCTCATCTGGAGACATGAGCCAGGGTCACGTGGCACCACTATGCAGCTCTCCAAGTCCCCCTGGCCACCCCGTCCTCTGTAGGGGGACTGGGACTTACTCTGCACCTATCCCTTGGAGTATTTGATTTCCAGAGCAGCAGGAGGCCTGCCTCGCATGGGGCGGGGCATCCACTAGTGCAGAGTGCGGCTTTTCCCCAGCAGCTCGCTGGGTACATGAGGGGGCAGCAGACCGTAAGCAGCCTCGCTAACGGGTAGAGTGGGCCCGGCGGTGTCCGTGTGTGTGTATGTGTGCACATGTGTGCATATGTGTGTGTGCATGTGTGTGTATGTGTGCACACACATGCACACACATCTTCAGATGCACGTCCCCTGTCTAGACCCTATCAAAGCCTCTTGCCAGGACTAGCCTGGAGCACACTGTCCAGCCTGGTTCTGTTCTCTCCCTGGCTTCTCTTGATCAACTACCTGCAATGGGAGGAACTCTGACACACTTCACAAAAGGGTGTAAACTTCGTTTTAAAGGGAAAAAGAACTACAGCATGACCTGGAATTCACTTTCTGCCCTGCGGTTCCACTGTGAAGCCGACAGGCCTTCAAGGAGTTGCGGAGATAGGCAGTGAGGCCCTGTGATTTCTATCAGGGAGTGTTCTCTGGCCCCAGGTGTTCCCTCTCTGTCTCTCTACGTCCTTGGCAGGTATTTCCCACACGTTAGTCATTGGCTTTTCATCTCATGATTTGGGTCATCTGTGCTATTTCTTTTTTCTTTTCTTTTCTTTTCTTTCCTTTTTTTTTTTTTTTTCTTGAGACAGGGTCTCACTCTGCCACCCAGGCTGTAGTGCAGTGGTGCAATTTCATCTCACTTCAATCTCCAACTCCCAGGCTCAGGCGATTCTCCTGCCTCAGCCTCCGGAGTAGCTGGGATTACAGGCACGTGTCACCACACCCAGTTAAGACTCTGTCTCTACAAAAAAATCTTAAAATTAGCCAGGAGTGGTGGCACACATGTAAAGTTCCAGCTACTTGGGGGGCTGAGACAGACAGACCACTTGAGCCCACGAGTTCAAGACTGCAGTGAGCTGTGATCATGCCACTGCACTCCAGCCTGGGCAACAGAGCAAGTTCCCTTCTCCAAAAAAATTAAATGAATTAAATAAAACTGGAAAAACTATTCTTAGCTCGAGGGCTGCACAAACACAGGTGACAGGCTGGTCCACCAGTTTGCCAACCCCTGTCCCAGAGCAAGGAGGGAAGCTGTCGTGCTGCACTCTGCTGGCCAGCCAGCATGCAATGCTGCTCAGGTTCTGGGTGCCTCTGTCATTTTAGGAAGGATGTGGCAAACAGAAACACCATTCAAAGAGGGTGGCAGGGTGCTGATGTTCCAGAAAGAAACTGTGCCGAATGATGGCTAACTAAGGCTCTGGAGTGAGGCACTGGAGCACCGGACTTCCTGCTCTCCAAAGCCCAGCTTGGTGACCTCGACCTCAGCATCTTCCATGGTACAGCACTGCCCCGAGGCCGGCCTGTAGGGTTTGGCGAGGGTCTGATGTCACAGCCCATGTGCGGCACAAGTTGCACAGCATGGGCCAAAATTACATTCATGGGCTTAAGTCCGAAGCCTTGTGCGGAAGGAGGGACAGAAGCAAGGATTGCTCTCAAGAACAAAGGGCCCAGTTGTAGATGGGGTGAGCTGTGGCGGGTGTCCTCAGAGGCTCCAGGGATTGTCCTAGACAGAGGGACTCACTTCGTTGTCAGAGGGCAGAGCAGGCCCAGCAGGTGAAAGTGATGAGGAAGCTGGTTTCCAATCAACATGCAAAGGACCATGTTGTCATTTCAGTTGTCCCCAGTGGGATGATCTGCCTAGAGTTTCCCACAGGTGGAGGCAGGGAGACCTACAATGTGGGGGTCTTGCGGAGGGGGTCCTGCATTCCCCGCAGCCCCGCACCTGGGGTCCCGTCTCTGCATGCTCAGAGGTCTGACGACGTGTGAACCTAGTTATCTTTGGTAACGCTTCGGGGATTTGCCACCTCCCCACAGTCCTGGCCCAGAGGAACGAAGTTGCATCAAAGCAGATTGATTCCGTAGTTGATCCTTATGTTGTAGAAATAACTAGAAGCTAGAAGGAAAACCACTGTGAGGTCCCCATTAGGCTGGAGGAGGGTTTCCGTGGTCCCCAGACAGGGCTGGCTCGGGATCTCGTTCTGTGGTCAGGACCACCTGCTGCAGTACAGCCTCCCACCTCAGCCTCTCAGACTGCCATCTCCTGTCCCCGATCCGGCCTGAGATGCCCCCAGCACCACCCCTGCTGAAAACAGAAGCAGAACTGGATACTCGGCCTCTTCCATGACATGAAGGCACCAGGATTGCTTCCCTTTCCACGCAGTACTTTCCCAAAGCCCCACCCTCCAGGACTCGGGTTACAGACCGCCACAGGCCACCCCAGCCGGAAGAAAATTCAGGAAATATAGGGGTCATGGGTGACAGCTGGGCCAGCCAGCAACCGTATCTACCACATTTTTAAAATTTTCTCTTTTTATTATTTATTTATTTTTGAGACAGAGTCTCACTCTGTCACCCAGGCTGGAGTGCAATGGTGCCATCTCGGCTTACTGCAACCTCTGCCTCCTGGGTTCAAGTGATTCTCTTGCCTCAGCCTCCTGAGTAGCTGGGATTACAGGCCCCCAGCAACATGCCTGGCTAATTTTTGTGTACAGATGGGGTTTCACCATGTTGACCAGGCTGGTCTCGAATTCCTGACCTCAGGTGATCCGCCCGCTTCAGCCTCCCAAAGTGTTGGGATTACAGGCGTGTAATCCCACCTGTAAACCTGTAAGGCCACCACACCCGGCCTAAAATTTTTATTTGCATATATATTTTTTGAGGCAGGGTCTCGTTCTGTCACCCAGCTGAAGTACAGTGGCACCATCACAGCTCACTGCAGCCTTGACCTTCCAAGCTCAAGCCATCCTCCTGCCCCAGCCTCCCGAGTAGCCTGGACTACAGGTGCACACCACCATGCCCAGCTAATTGTTTTATTGTATTTTTTGTAGAGACAGGGTTTCTCCCTGTTGCCCAGGCTGGTCTTAAATTCCTGGGCTCAAGCAATCCACCCACCACGGGCTCCCAAAGTGCTGAGATTACAGGTGTGAGCCACCATGTGCCACGTTTATTGAGCCAGCTTCAATATTTGGCTTAAACACATACACCCAAATGTGGAGCTGCTGTTGACTCCATGATGCAGAAGTTTCTTTTTCTTTTTTCCCAGTTTTTTTCTATTGTGGTAAAAGTACATGTAAAATGTGCCATCTTAACCATTTTTAAGTGTACAGTTTGGTGGTATTAAGTATACAATTCAATGGTATTAAATGTATAGTTCAGTGGTATTGAGTATACAGTTCAGTGGTATTGAGGGTATGGTTCAGTGGTATTGAGTGTACAGTTCAGTGGTATTGAGTATGTAGCTCAGTGGTATTGAGTGTGTGGTTCGGTGGTATTGAGTGTACAGTTTGGTGGTATTGAGTGTGTAACTCAGTGGTATTGAGTGTGTAGTTCGGTGGTATTGAGTGTACAGTTCAGTGGTATTGAGTGTGTAGTTCAGTGGAATTGAGTGTACAGTTCAGTGGTATTAAGTACATTCATAATATATGCATTACCCATATTCAAGGAGATGGACACAAATATTTTTAGGCTTTGTCAAAATGGAAAGTGACTTATGCAGCCAGGATGAAATTCAAACTTACATTACCAAAGTATAGAGCTTATTGATATTTTGTAAAAGAAAGTCATGGCAAAATGACAATCCACAAGTGGCAATGGTAGATGGGGTAGGGAGAGACTCCATAAGGTCAAAATTATCCTCACATTAAATGAAACTTATAAGTGTTGCTACTATAAGGGAACGGAAGCCAATGTTATGGTCTATTATATTAATTGTCATGGGATAAAGAGGCAGGACATGATGCTACATTTAATGGTTAGTTCTATTGAGAGTACTTGTGAAAATTAATTTTTGTGTCAATTTGCCTGGGTCAGGGAGTGCCCGGATATTTGGTTAGACATGATTTCTCACTGTGTCTCTGAGGGTGTTTCTGGAGGAGATTGACATTTGAATCAGTTCATTTGAATCATTTGAACTGAGTGAAGCAGAGTGTGAGTGGGCCTCCCGAGTGTGAGTGGGCCTCATCCAACCCATGGACGGCTTGACTAGGATGAAGGGTTAAGAAAGATGTTTTTCAGCTCCACTGTCTTTGAGCTGGGACGTCAATCTCATGGTTTTCTTTATTTTCATTCAGGTCTCAATAGATACACCTTGGCAGCCTGAAAGCCATTGAAAATGGCTTGTGGCCTTGTCCATCTAACGGAGTCCAGTAAAATCCTGGCCATGGAATGGGGAGCTAGAAAGTGAGAAGAACCAAACTCAGCACACAACGACTGAGTTTAAATCTCTGCACTAAGAGATGATCAGACTCTATCATGGCTTCTAGTAGCATAAGACCATGTCCCACGAATGACCCTAGGCTCCCGTAACAATGATGACAATGCCTACCTAAGAAAGCTCGAGGCTGCCAGGGGAACTTACTTTAGTTCTAGCCAATACCTGCTGATGATGGTAGGTTCAGGATCTTTCTTTCTTATAGCACTTACTAAGAAGGGAATCCTTCCTCCATCCCTTTGAGAAATGTGTGTATCTCCTAGGGATTCCAGTGTGTCTTTCCCCAGGATCTGAAAGCCATTCCTTTGAGGTGTAGTCCTCAGGAAGGACTGAGCCTCCGTCTTCTGGTCTCTGTGGGAGGTTAGAATCCTCACGTCTAATATTGACAGCTGGCAGACATAGCTGGCATGATGAGGCAGAAGCTTACAATGACCAATCTTTTGTAATGTTTCACTTGTGCCCTGACCCCTGCCCTCTCCCCTGCTTCATTCTCTGATTAGAATGCCATCACCTCTGCACAAATGCGAAGGAGCTCAGCCCCTTCCTCTATGGTCAGTAGTTGCTGAATAAAATCTGTTTTCACCGCTTTGATTAATGTCTGATTTATCTTTGACAAAATAAGTGAGAGTGATTGTTTTTAGCAACATGGCAGCTGCAAAGAGAAGCACAGACATGACAGGAGAGGGAGGGATCACCTGACCCTTCTCATTTCATAGGCATGGTGTTATAAGTCTATAACAGCTGTTATAAACATCTGCCTGGTGTTTATAAGTCTGTGACTTGGCTGGGCTGCCCTAGGGTATCACCTCATGGCTCTGCAGCAAGACTTGAATAGACTGGTGGTGACACTTGGTGTGACCACAGCCACCTTCAAAGATGCCATTAAGGGTTCATAAGAAAATGAAGGGAAACATAGAAAAACTGATTTTGAAAGATATTTCCTCTCCCGCTTCCTGATACAGAGTGTGTATGATATTGCTGTGTGATGTTAGTTGGACTGCAATTTAGCATGACAGCTGTTCTAATAATTGGCAGTTTCTCCTCGAGTTAAACCTACCTGATAAGGAAGCACACTTATGTTTATTGATTACCCCTGTAAAATGAACAATACATCCAACAAGGCTTCTACCAAAAATGCCCTTAATAACCTCATTTTTATTCTAAGGAAAAACTGGGAACAACACAAATCTTCATCAACAGAAGAATTTGATGTCGACTGTTATGTAGTCATAAAACGATCCCAGAAGTTCACTGCATAACATCAAAACCAGGAACCCACGTTGATGCCACTCATGGCAGAAAATCGTGATACAAAAATGAGAGAGATGAGAGAGAGAAAATGTACTATAGCCATAGTAGTGGGTAAAAGCCAAAGAACTCACTTTCTACTCATGATATTCATTAGAAAAACCAAAGGAACATGAGCCAATAGCTCTAAGGGTCCAGGTCTACACAAGGTGCCTGTTGGGTGCAGGGTTCTGCTGGTTCCAGTGATGTATCTCAGGTGGGCTAATTTTTACAGGCATAGCCTCTGCAAAAATCTATCAAAGAATAATAAAGCGATAGCTATTTGCATGCTAATTTACCATTATATAGCAGGGAGAAGAGGCATTAGATTGTTTTCGTCAAATAAAAGTAAAACCAACATTTATGAAGGAAAGAGGAGAAGAAAAAACTCACCTGGGACCTTTGTGATTTTGCTCCCCTTGGATAAGAGACTTGACAGAAAGCTTTCAAAGAGGTCACTGTGGCGCATCTTCTCCGGACCCAGGATGCTTGGTCACCACAGAAAACAATTACAGACGGTGGAGGACTTTAAAATATCCTAGAAGTTTAGTAGTTCATCCTATGCCACAGAATCTCTGTGTGATGTCCACCATGTCCTTCTGTTGTACACTCCTTCAGTTAAGCCAGGAGGACGCCTCTCCCCTCAGTGGAATATCATACATCGATGTGTAGAAAGTTTGTTGTGCTGGCAAGTAAATGACAAAATGGACATTGATAGAATTGGGAAACAAATTGGAATATAATCTGTTACTGCTCCCATGGAAGATAAATTTGCAGAATGTACTCAAATGAGAAGCATCAAATAAATGCTGTAATGTAAAAATGTCACATGCTGTTCTCTACACTATAGAAATATCTGCAGAAGTGACCAAAGATATGTGTACAAGTATGGTAGAGATTGCAGCATCATTTGTTATCCTAAAACCATGAAACTCACCTCATTTCAAAAACATCTTGAAAAGGGTTAAATAAATCATGCACAAACTGAGGAAGAAATGCTGTTTTCACAAACAATGGCAAGGATCACCATGAGGATGACTGATTCCACTGGTCACATTATCGATAGAGCAATCAGTAAACCCTGGCACATCCTGGGGATAGGATACTGCTGTAATAGGCCTCCTATTATTAAACATGAAAAACTCGAGGCACCTTACTCCCCCAAGCCTTCCATGAGAGAAAAGATCTTTATCACACCAGAAGTGAGTTCCTCTATACGGTCTCCGGGATTCCTGAGTTTGACAGGTATAAGGCACCGTGGCCCTTACCAAGCCTCAGACTTAAGAAGGTGGGAAAGAGGACATGTATGTCTCCTGATTAGGCTGAGTTGATTGTGCATCAACAGAAACGAGTTAAAACACAAAGCGACTCGCCCCTGGGTGGAACCGAACTGCGCTACAGAAAGCGCTACTGCTGTTTCTACGGAGCGCTATAGGCAGGGCACACTCACCGAACTCCCCCCATCCCTTCTGTCCTGAGGGCCCGCCTGGCAGGACAGAAAACCGGTGAGATGAGAGCGGTGAGTCGCGCTGATCACGTTGCATACCCGCGGGTTAGGAGATTCTGGAGCCAGGACACCCGAATGGCCTTCGCCCGCCCTGCCCCTCGCCTGCTTTGAAACGCCCTGGTCTGCGACCCGGGCCTGAGCCGCCTGGGGGCCCAAGGGAAGCTGAACGCCCGATGGGCTTCCAGGATGGCTCTCCCGTTCTTTGCGCCGCCCTCACCCAGTGAGGGAGCCTATGCCCACCCTGCCCAGTCACTTTCAGGGCCTCTGCGGAGTTTCCGCTGCAGTCTTCGTATCCTGTGTCCGCGCGCAGGGGCTCCACCAGGGCAGGGATGGTGGTGAGAGTCGCTCTTGGTCCCCTCGCGGGGAGCAGGGTCTGCCACTCACCAGGGCGCACGACTAGGACTTGTCCAATGAATCCATCCTCGCCTTTAGCTTTTAGTCCTTTGAAGAATCCTGAGAATGTAAATCATGAACTATTTTTCTATGGGGAAGGTTTGTTTTGTTTTGTTTTTCGACAGGGTCTCACTTGGTCGCCCAGGCTGGAGTGCAGCGGTGCAAAAATGGCTCACTGCAGGCTCGACCTCCAGGGTCAAGCGATCTTCGTGCCTCAGCTCCCGAGTAGCTGGGACTACAGGCGCGCGCCACCACGTCCGGCTAATTTCGTATTTTTTGTAGAGACAGGATTTCCACATGTTGCGGAGGCTACTCGCGAAGGGGAAGTAAGTTCTTTTTTGGAAAGCATTTATTCCGATTGATTTCTTGGCATCCCTGGGGCTGACAGGGGGCGAGGCCTCCAGTGGCCTCTCTTGCCACTCTGAGCGGTGGAGCTGCGGGGGCTCAGCTGCGCTGTTTTTGTGTGCCTCTGTGGGGCAGGAGGCCGGGAGCCGGGCAAGGGGTGAATACAACAGGGAATTGCAAGGAGGAGGGCAAGGAAGGCGGCAGAGGCGTGAACCCGGGAGACGAAACTTCCCAGTAGCTTTGTGCAGCGGTAAGGACTGCACAAGGGAGAGATGAGAAGTGTTTTTCTATTGTAGCAGAATGGGGAAGAAAGGGAGGAAAAGTGAAGAGACACCAAGGAAGAACAAAATCTACGCGGACCCTTACGTCTCCAAAACGGAAGCAGCCCTGCATTAAGTTTAAAGAAGGAGCCCAGCGCGCTTTAGCTCGTATGGCTCGCGGTGATAGTATTGTGGTTAGTACTCTGCGCTGTGGCCGCAGCAGCCTTGGCTGGAAGCCGAATCACCGCAATGTCCCTCCTAGGGTGTAGTGCTCTTTTTTCCCTTTCGCCTCTAATCTCAGCCTAGGCTGCGCCGTTTACCTGTGTGGCTAGAGAGGTCACAACTTTCCTGTGGCTTCAGAGCTCTCTATAGCGACAAGAATAGAAAGAACCCCTACCCTGCAGGCCTAGAGGTCCGGTCATCTTGAAAGACTTTTACGCCCTCTCTGAGCAAGTACAACACCCAAAAGGTGAGGTGCCCCCTCTCAGTCAACCTTATCAGAATCTTTTACTGTTGACATGATGTGGCCCTACCCGTTTTTCTGGGTCAGATATTTCAAAAATCCATGGGGCCCATTCAGGCCAAATTAGAAATGAACAAGAGAAGAGGAGTTCGCACTCCAGCTGGGTATTTTAAGTAAAACCGAAGGAATACAATAAAATCTAAAGTTAATGACATTCCCCAACCACAATCTTTAATTTTGTTTTTATGTATTTATTTATTTATTTATTTATTTTATTTTATTTTATTTTTTGCTACCAGTAAATGACTGAAGTATAATCCACAGAGACTAAAGTGCACCAATCTTAAGTGTGTGGTCCAGTGCATTTTGACAAAAGAAACCATAACATAGATCAAGTTACGGGACATTTTCAACAGACCAAGAAGTCGTTGGAGCCCCTTTCCAGTCAATCCTCACCCCATCCCCACTTAGCCAATCACCATTCTGATTTCTATCTCCATGATTTACTTTTGCTTCTTGTAGAAATCACGTAAAGGACTATACTGATTTTGACTTTGTTTTTTTTTTTTTTAATGCAACAGTGGTTATGAGATGCTTCCACTTTATGGCATGTATCTCAGCTCTTTGGTGTTATTGATGAGTGTTATTCCAACATGTGAATACACTACAGTTGATGGACACTTGGGATATTTCTAGTTATGGCTATTGTGAATAAGGTGTTTCCAAATATTCTACTATGAGCCTTTTTATGGGGCTGTGCCTTCATTTCTGTTGAGTATAAACCTAGTAATGGAATGGGTGGGTCATGAAGTAAGGGTATTTTTAACTGTATTAGAAACTATCAGACAGTATTTTAGAATGGTGGCACTATTGTATTCTCTCTTTTTTTTTTTTTTTTTTTTTGAGACAGAGTCTTGCTTTGTTGCCCAGGCTGGAGTACAATTGCAGGATCTCCACTCACTACAACCTCTGCCTCCCAGGTTTAAGCAATTCTTCTGCCTCAGCCTCCTGAGTACTTGGGATTACAGGAGTGTACCACCATGCCTGGCTAATTTTTGTATTTTTAGTAGAGACAGGGTTTCACTATGTTGGCCAGGCTGGTCTCGAACTCCTGACTTCATGATCTGCCCGCCTCAGCCTCCGAAAGTGCTGGGATTAGAGGTGTGAGCCATCGTGCCTGGCCTATGCGCAAACTTTTGTATTAGAATAGAAAAGTTGAGAAGATAGTACACAGAATGGAGTAAAGAGGATGGAATTGGTTTTCGGAAACCAATTCACACTTTAAAGTTGTTTTAACACCCCTCACTCCCAAAGAACAATGCATGTTCTCCAAAGACATCCCTTTATTAAAATATGCAGAGAAAGTGTGGGATAAAAGAACATATATTAAACTCTTCAGAACGTGTGTCTGGAAGTGGACAGGGGAATGGGAGTGGGATGAACAGAGAAAAGAAGGAAAGACAGTAAGGGCCTTGCTCAGAGCAGCCACCATAATGTGCCCTGAGCTAAGGTACATGATTACCTTCTTCCTGTGCACCTGAGATCTAAAAGAATATATTAACAAATTAGGGATGTGGAATGTCAAAAACACTACAGGAAAACAAAAAACTTACCCAAACAGAACAGTCTAGTTAACAAACGCAGGAAGAGATTTTACAAACAAAGCAGAAACACAGAAATCATACAATGAGGTGGTGGAAATGAGACTAACTATGCCCATCATCTCCAACATAACACTAATTCCTCTGAATTATAATGGATCTAAGTCTCTCCGATTGGATAGAAAAGGAAATGCCAGCTCTAATGGTTTAATGGCAGGAAAGGGTTAAATATTCAAAGCAGTCCATATTATTATTATTATTATTATTATTATTATTATTTTGAGACAGAGTGTCGCTCTGTCACCAGGCTGGAGTGCAGTGATCCGATCTCGGCTCACTGCAACCTCTACCTCCTGGGTTCAAGAGATTCTTCTGCCTCAGCCTCCCGAGTAGCTGGGAATATAGGCACACGCCACCATGTCCAGCTAATTTTCATATTTTTGATAGAGACAGGAGTTTACCATATTGGCCAGGCTGGTCTTGAACTCCTGACCTCGTGATCCACCCGCCTTGACCTCCCAAAGTGCTGAGATTACACATGTGAACCACCACACTGGGTCAAAAGCAGTGCACATTATCTTTAGCAAGCTAACGCAGAAACAGAAAACCTAACACCGTGTGTTCTCACTTATTGTGAGAGCTGAATATCAGAATGCATGGAAACATGGGGTTGGGGGGTGAAGACAACACACACTGGAGCCTGTTGGAGGGTGGGGATTGGGAGGAGGGAGAGCATCAGGAAGAGTGCTAATGGATGCTGGGCTTAGTACCTGGGTGATAGGATGACCTGTGCAGCAAACCACCATGGCACAGGTTTACCTATGAGACAAACCTGCACATCCTGCACATGTACCCCTGAAATTAAAATAAAAGTTGGAAACAAAAAATGTAAAAAGGAAAGAAAACAAACAACAACAAAAAGTGGTGCAAATCTATACCACGCTCATTATAAACAAAAGAATGAGAGTGAAAACATGAATGTCTGACAAAAGCAAACAGCAAAAGAACGCTTTATGTTAGCTAGAGGAATATCCCAGCATCTATCTAGAATCAAATGGAAATGTTTTTCCCTGAACTGGCCTCCTTGGGTGGCCGGCCAGGGCCAGGTGAAGGGAAGAAATCTTGGAGTGAAATGTCCATTTCTTCCCTCTTGTTTAGGTCTCTGTAAGGCATAAGAAGTTAAAAGCAAGATCTGGTCCCTGGCGTTTTCCAAGAACTCGAAAGAGGTGTAGGAGAAGGGAAGTTCAATTATCACCCTGGTCTCCTGGAGTATCCCAGGCACAGTCCCAAGAGTTCAGCTTTTCAAACTCCTGGGTCCTGAAGGCCTTTTTGGGGAAAGTACTGATGTTCCTGTCAAGGTTGGGAGGAAAGGGTTTGGGAGGCACCAAGCAACAGGAAGGCAAAGAGAAGACATCAACAAGCGAGGCAAGAACTTTCCACGGGTTCACACTGGATACAGGACCAGAGATAAGAAGCTGGATGAATTTCTGGTGTTTTCCTACAGAGGCTTGTTACCCAGTTGCACAGAGCCTACTCAGAATAAGGCTTTTTCAAGTCAACTCTTTTAATGTGAAGCCATAACTTTGTGGTGTTGCCTGATGCAAATCTCCACCGTGAGCCTTTGCTCTGGGTGTCTCTTTTGTAAGTCACATCTTGCAAAGAGAACATGGTGAAAATCTTGACTCCTTTACCGAAGTCTGTGTCTTAACTGTTTCCAAGGCTGCAGAGCTCGGGGTCTGGAGGCATTGGCTGTTCAGTGGTAGAATTCTCGCCTCCCACATGGGAGACCTGGATTCCATTTCCGGCAAATGCAGCGTCCTGTCTTTGTGCCCTGTGGTTTTTACATTTACTTACTGTGCCGCGCTAATAAAGGAAAAAAAGGAGGCAGAGGTGGACCGGGGCGGGGTGGGGGCGGGGGGGGGGGGGGGCGGAGGGAGCGGAAGTGCTGTGTAGTCCTCCTCGGGTTCTTTATGCAGCGGAATTTATTTTTCTTTTATTTATTTATTTTTGTTTGTCTGTTTGAGACAGAGTCTCAGTCTGTCGCCCAGATTGGAGTGCAGTTGCACAATTCTGGCTCACTGCAACCTCCACCTTCCGGGCTCAAGTGATTCTCATGCCTCAGCCTCCCAAGTAGCTGCCATGACAGGCATGTGCCACCATTTCCTGCTAATTTTTGTATTTTCAGTAGAGACGGGGTTTCACCATTTTGGCTAGGCTGATCTTGAACTACTGACCTCACATGATCCACCGGCCTCGGCCTCCCAAAGTGCTGGGATTACAGGTGTGAGCTGGCCCCAGAGCGGAATTTATCTAAGCAGAGACTTTGCAGAGACTGTCTTTGAAGCAGCCAGTGGGTCTGGTTGGTCTCTGCATTTCTACATATTTGACCCTAAAACTGGCGCGACTTTCATCATCTCTGCTGTTGGATCCCTGCAGTACAAAGAGTCACCTGGTCACTAATTATCTGCCTGGACCTTGGATAGACCACTGGAGCACATCTTGCGAGGGAGTGCGGCTCAAGAAATGACATTCCTGAAAGGAGAGAAGCTGTGGGGTTGGGCGGACACACGCAATGATGGGGAACTGGAACCCACGGAAAGGGGAGGCGTGTGGGGAGGAACCCGAGTGCAGATGAGGGGAGCTGCGGAGAGGGGTCTCGGACCTTCCTGTTGAGGAAGGCCCAGTCTTTGGTGGTCTCGGCAAAATGAAGGATGGGCCCCGAGTGGAGAGCAGCACGTCCCCAAAACTCATTTCTATCAGCCCTGTTTGTTTTACACTCCACCAGGCAAATCTTCTGTCCAAGGGATTCTTTTTAATGCTTCTCTTGAAGCAGCGTGGTGGGGAGGCCATGACAGTCGTTAGCTCTGGAGGCCTCGGGAGGACACTCTGAAGAGGAACGCCCCATGATTATCCAGTTTCACCCCTGTTTTCATCTATTCTTTTCTTCAGCGAAGCTTATATGGGTCCCGATGTCACATCACAGTTGCTACATTGGTGGATTAAGAGCCACTGACAAATCTCTTCCCGGAAGGGGGAAAAAATGCAGTTGGCCCAGAACCATGAAGAAAGACGCAAGAGCAGAACCGAAAATACTTTCCACCCTCTTGTTCTCTCTCTGCTATCGGTGAACATCAACTTTCCACACACATCAGTTCAATACTGCCTTGGTCTCTACAGGAGGTTTACCGTTTTTTACAGTTCCGGTAAGCCATGTTTTCTTCTTGCGTCTACAGTTCTTCCAGGGTTGAGTTCAGGAGCTGGTCAGCAGTCCAGACGAGTTCAACATCCTGGTTCAAAACCATTTGTCCAGTTCTGCTACTAGGGTGAAGCTTGCCTCCTAGACCGGAGTTAAGACGTGTTCCCTCGGCTTCTATTTTCTAAAGAGAATTGGTATTGTTTCTTCCTTAAGTGTTTGGTAGTGAAACCATCTAGACCTGGTGCTTTGTTCTGGAAGGTTGTTAACTGTTGCTTCAATTTCATTAATAGAGACCTATTTAAGTTATCTATTTCTCCTTGTATGAGGTTTTCTCAACTTTATCTTTCAAGGACTTGGTCCAATTCATCGAAGTTATGAAATGTGTGAGCAGAGAATTGTTTTAATAGTCCTCTACTATCCTTTTAATGTCCACGAGATCAGTAGTGAGAGTCCTTCTTTTCTTTTTCTTTTTCTTTTTTTTTTTTTTTTTTTTTTGAGACGGAATCTCGCTCTGTGGCCCAGGCTGGAGTGCAGTGGCCGGATCTCGGCTCACTGCAAGCTCCGCCTCTCGGGTTCCCGCCATTCTCCTGCCTCAGCCTCCCGAGTAGCTGGGACTACAGGCGCCCGCCACCTCGCTCCACTAGTTTTTTGTATTCTTTAGTAGAGACGGGGTTTCACCATGTTAGCCAGGATAGTCTTGATCTCATGACCTTGTGATCCGCTTGTCTCGGCCTCCCAAAGTGCTGGGATTACAGGCTTGAGCCACCGCGCCCGACCTTCTTTTTCATATTAGTAATTTGTATCTTTTCTCATTGTTTCTTGGTTCACCAGCTAAAGGTTTATCAATTTTACTGGTCATTCCAAAGAACATTCTTCAGGTTTTGTTGACTTTTCTCTATTGATTTCTGGTTTTTGATTTCCTTGATTTCTGCTCCAGTGTTTATTGTTTCTTGTCTTCCACTCACTTTGGACTTAATTTGCTCTTGTTTTCTTTGAGTTTCCTAAAGTGTAAGTTTGGATTATTGATTTTAGATCTTTATTTGTAATATTTAATTTTTTTAAATCCATGATTAGTTTACTTTCTGTGCAGTAATTTTTTTAGTGTAATATAATTTTGTTCCTATTAAAATTTCAGTTTTATTTTATGTACCAAGGGTACACGTGTAGGATTGCTACATGGGTATATCAGGTCCTGGTAGTTCGCATAGTTACTTATAATCAGTTACAGTCCAGGCCTTGGTTCTTTGGGGAAGTCCATGAAAAGGACTCTTGGAGGCAGGTTTCTGATAACTTGGAGATCATGCCATTGAACTAAAGAGAAAATTTCCAGGGCACTAATAGAAAGGCTGATGTGTTCATAAAGATTGCTAGCCCAGTATGAAGCAGAACAGGAGTTGATTGCATGGATTGGACTAATAGAGGACTGAAATAAGTTTTTATGATCTTTGTTTGTTTGTTTGTTTGATACACTGTTGATTCTTCAGAGTCTGGAGAACTTGTTTTCTTTTGAGCTATTGATAGCCTGCAACAATTGAGTACAATAGTCCTCTAAACAGAATTTGCGGCATATTTTTCTCTCTGCCGAATTTCTCCAGAATTTGTAAACGGAATATTCTTAACTCATGACCATGTGTTTGTTTGCATAAGTTCAATAAGATTTTGTTTTCTTTTATAATCTGACACAGGTGGAGGAATTGGTAATTTTCCCAGGGCTTTGCCTGAAATGGCGTTGTGAAATGTTCCAGCAAAGCCTATTTAGGAGAGCCTATATGAAAAATGATTCTTGCTGCACTTTGTGTGGGTAATCAGGCCAAGTATACGGAACTGAAGCTTCTTTTGCAGGTAGGTTGGTCCTGCTGTGTTTTGTCTTTAGTGGAAATTGGGAACTGGAGAGAGAAAGATTGTGTTTCAGGAGAAACTACAGTATTAGATGAACGTTTGATTCCTGGGTGGCCATGCGGTCACCCATGGTGTGAAGCTGCTCAGGGTGCCCCTTCTCCACATGACACAGCCAGGAAGCTGGATGACCAGATTCCCCATGATTGAAGAACTGACAAATAGAAAGTGGGGACTGAAATCGACCCAATAGTCCCATAGACAGTGTTTATGGACAGACATAAAAATGGACCCTTCTGGTCTTAAAGCTTGAAACTTACATTTGTTTTATCTGAGTTCCTTCCTCAGGAAAGGACCCTCAGGCCTCTCAAAAAGCATCATAGACCTGAAACTCAGCAGATCACAGCCTCCAGACAATGAGATGTTAGTCCCCTCACTCATCATGAAAGCTTCCTCACCCCTGCCTAGTTCCTCTTTTCCCACACACAGTTACGTTTCTTCCCTGCTAAATAAACCCCTCACTTTAGTTGATCTGGGAGATCGATTTGAAACTCATCTCCCATCTCCTCAGCTGCAGCATCCAATTAAATCCTTCTTCCTCGGCAACACTCAATGTCTCAATGATTGGTTTTCTGTGAGCTGAGCAGTAGGGCCTAGACCAAACTCCTGGGCTTTCAGTAAAAATACATGTATACTTTTACAGACTGTAATTAATGGATCATGAGATATTGAGAAATTGGAATGGCATCAACTTGACCAATTCTGAGAAAACACCCTGAGCTTAAATATCAGGGCCCTGTCTCCTGACCTTGACAGTATATGGTTGATTTTGAGTCATAGCAGGTGAGTATGGCCTGGTTTGAGTGTTTTATAGAAATATAAAACATGGCTGATTGCATTTATTTTAAATCCAACAAATCTCCATTTCTGGTGAGAAAATTTTGTTAAAACCAACCAAACAAACAAACATAGATGTATATGAAGAAGAATATGAAGGATTCACTGTTTCCCAATCTCACTTGATTGCTGTCTTCTATTATGTACTACAGGGAGGAAGGAGGCAAGGCACCCAGGAAGTCCCTTGTCCTGTTTTGACAATCATCTAGCCTCCTTGGGCAAACAGAAAAGACGGAAAGCATAAAGAAAATAACAGAAATTTTGCAGACATTTCATCTCCGGGCTGGGCGCGGTAGCTCACACCTGTAATCCCAGCACTTTGGGAAGTCAAGGTGGGCAAATCACTTGAGGTCAAGAGTTCGAGACCAGCCTGGCCAACATGGCGAAACCTCATCTCTACTAAATATACAAAATTTAGCCGGGTATGGTGGCATACACTTGTAATCACAGCTACTGGGGTTTGCAATTATTTGAACCCAACAGATGGAGGTTGCAGTGAGGGGAGATTGCCCACTGCCACTGCACTGCACTCCAGCCTGAGCAACAAAGGAGACTCTATCTCAATACAAAGAAAGGAAGGAAGGAAGGAAGGAAGGAAGGAAGGAAGGAAGGGAGAGAGAAAGAAGTGAGAGAGGAAGGGAGGGAGGGAGAAAGAGGAAGGAAGGAAAGAAAAGAGAGAGAAAGAAAGGAAAGAAAGAGAAAGAAAGAAAAAGAAAGAGAGAAAGAAAGAAAAAGAAAGAAGAGAAAGAAAGAAAAGAAAGAGAGAGAGAGAAAGAGAGAGAGCGAGAGAGAGAAAAAGAGAAAGAGAGAAGGAGAGAAAGAGAAAAAGAAGAAAAATACTTCACCTTGGCACAGGAAACTCTTATGACCCAGGCTTCAAGGGCTCTTCTCTGGCCCTAAACCCACAGTGGATATTGCCTCATTTTCCGAGGTGCAAATGCAATGATAGAAGCCGATCAAAGGAGAGGACAGAAAGAAAGCAAGAGGGATGGCTCCTTCCTACTGATCCACCTTCCTCGAGTGTTGCTTGTGGGATAATAGAAATGCCTTGACATGGGTGGGTGGGAACTATTGCTACTTATTAGGAATTCAGACACCGCCAGCAAACTTGCATTGTGAGGTTCCATGGTGTAATGGTGAGCACTCTGGACTCTGAATCCAGTGATCCGAGTTCGGGTCTCGGTAGAACCTTTGTGTATCTTTCAGTTTAATTAGGACGATAGTACAGTGTTTTATTCCCTAAATGGAATGGGGATTCCACTGACATTCAGAAGCTCTGAGCTGCGGGCCTGCGTGTCCCTTCTGCTCGCGATGTACCTGGCGCTCCTTGTCCCCTCTCCATCTCCCTCTTAGATGTTCGGGGTCCCAGAAGCCGGGTTCTCACAGTGGCAGGGACCACAGGGAAATTGCCGAATCATCCAGTCGGGGTCACCGATCCTGCAGGGTCCCCTTCCTGGGCGAGCCTCCCGGCACCCAGCAATCGGAAGCCCGGACCTCCCGCCCCCACCTCCCCCCGACCCCCCGCCTCCGGGTGAGAGGTCTCCTCCACTATAAAGGCTGCCGCCCCTCAGTCCTAGACCGGGACTTTCACTGGGGAAATCTCGTAATGGCACCCACTGTCATTTTGGTAAGTAAACGGTGGCGTGAGAAATTTTGATGGGGTTAGCTCAGTCATTGGAGATTGTGTCTCAGTTTAGGATGGATGGTTGGAGACCTAACTTGGGATAGCAATGCTTTATTCACATGGCCCATCTGATTCCGAGTGTTAATTTATTCTCTTCTTCATACTCAGATTTTTACGCCGAATTTTTAGCGCCTACGTCTCTATTGCGGACCCTAAAAGTCGCCATTTCACTAAGCTTTGGAACCTGACTCCGGGAAATCTCATTTATTTATCCCAAGATCTGAGCTGGAAAGAGAAATCCTCCCGGCGGCCTCTTCAAGTGCGCGGCCTGGGAGCGCGGGTTCTGATCCTCCGCCGCCCCGGCCGAGCTCCCAGCAGCACCACGGAGAAGAGGAGCCTGAGCAGCTCTGAGGGGCGAGTCTCTGACGGTGGGGCTCCCCCTCGTCCCATCAGAACCCTGCCCCAAGAAGAAGACGCCTTAGGACGCTACCAGAGTTAAAAATGTTTTCTCCTGCTCTTCAGAGCACTTGGGATGAGGTTCCTGATGGGTCTTGGGAGCGAACTAAGATGTAGCTCCAGGCGCTCAGGACCATCGCTCTCATTTTCATATTTTGGGTCTGAAAGCGATTAGGAAGGACTGAAAATCACCGCAATCTTTGAAGGGCTCAGTTTGGAGGACGAGCCGGGGTTGAGTGGGGTGAGATGATGCCTTCTTGGCTCCTTGGAGTGGACTAGAAGGTAAGGAAACACACAAACTCTGTTTCCCCTTGCAGGCTGGGTGGCAGGGCCTGGGGAGGAAAATTGGACAAAGAGTAACAATATTTATGTACAGGTTGGCTGCACGCATTAAAAATTGTTATCCCTAGAGGTAAGTGTAGGAAGAGACCAGGGCACTGCTGTTCACCTCCAGTTTTGCAGCATATGTAAATTTGACAACAGTGTATAGTGCATAAAAATTCATTCCTGTTTACAAATAATTGATCACAACCAGTTACAGGTTTCATTGTGCCTTCTCCACTTCCACTGCTTCACTTGACTAGCCTAATAGGAAAAAAAATCATTTGTAAATATGATATTGTTTCAGTTGATCCTCAGCCCACTCATTCCCCACCCTCTGAAAGTAGCTGGAACAACAGGTGTGCACCACATGCTGGGCTAATTTTTGTATTTTTAGTAGAGATGGGGTTTCAACATAATGGCCAGGTAGCTCTCGAATTCCAGAACTCAAATGATCCACCTGCCTGGGCCTCCCCGCACCTCCCTGCTGGGACTACAGGTATGAGCCACCCTACTTGGTCATCATTTGTATTTTGAATTTAAATATTTTGCAGTCATCACTCTTCAAAGACTCTAGGTTTTGTTGCATGAGCATGATGGGGTTCATGACATGCTACTCCAAAATATGACATCTTGGGGTATTGAATATTTTATGCTAAAGGAATTTGAGTAAACAACAGAAGCAGGAAGGTCATTGTCACCCCACCACCTGCTGCCCTTCTTCTCTGAAGTCGATTAAAAGACACTTATGTGAGAGGTGCACTCTCTGTACCCAGAGGAAAGGTGCATCCTCGATTCTGAAGACACAGGGACACAGAGAAGAGCCTGAACACAGAGGCCTGGCTACGTTTTCCTCAGTTTGTTACTGCTAGGTCATACTATTATTGTCTTATCATACTTCTCCATGACTATCCATTCTTCAACAAACTGACTGTTAAACAAAAAAAAAAAAAAAATTGAGATTTAGCTGTTTCCATGGGCTTTCATTTCCTTTAGAAGGCGCTCCGTAATGTAAAACTTACATTAAATAAATACATATGCTCTTCTCTTGTTAGTCTGTCTTTTGCTGTAAGGGTCTCAGCAGTGAACCTAGGCTGGGTGAGGAAAAGTCATCTTTCCTCCCCTACATGTAGAAATGTCTTCCACTATAAAACTACAAAATATATATATATATTTTGACAGGGTCTTGTGCTGTCATCCAGGCTGGAATGCAATGACGTGATCTCAGCTCACTGCAATGTCCACCTCCTGGGTTCAAGCGATTCTCCTGCCTCAGCCTCCTGAGTTGCTGGGATTACAGGCGCCCACAACCACACCCGGTTACTTTTTGTATTTTTAGTAGAGATGGGGTTTCACCATGTTGGCCAGGCTGGTCTCGAACTCCTGACCTCAGGTAATCCACCCGCCTCAGCCTTCCAAAGTGCGGGAATTACAGGCATGAGCCACTTCACCCGGCCAAAACTGTAAAAATTTTATTGGGGCAGATTTGAAGCCAGAAATTGAATCATTATTCCCATTTGGATGAGCTGTACGGATGAGCTAATAAACTCCCAGTTCCTCCCAAATAGAAATACTTCTCTAGCTCATTTCCTGAAGCTCCTTGAGGGTCAAACCTGCTGGAGATTGAGGGGCCTTCCTGGAACCTCCCAGCTCAGGAGGTTACTGCTGGTGAGAGGATTGCTGCAGTCTCCCTGGGAGGGTGCACAGCCACTGGAAAGTATCACTGCTGTAACTTCAGTACAAATGGTTTTCATCACGTCTGCTCTTTGTGCAATGTTGCAGGCAAAACACCAGAGCTAACATGCACATGAGTAACATATGCACATCATCAACTGTGCCTGAATCACAAAGTGCCACATGTCACGCACAGTTGATGAGTGCATATGTTTACTCATTTAGTCCTTACCTCAGGCCGAGGTCACACCATCACTTTCATCTTCCATATGAGAAAACTGAGATGCACAAAGACGTTAAGTGACCTGCCCAGGGTCACTCAGCCAGCAAAGGAGAATTTGAAGTGAAGGCAGCTTGGCTCCAGAAGACATTCTCAGAACCACTGTGTTTATACTGCTCCTAGCGAAATCACCCTTGCAAAAATTATGTCAGTAAGAAAAACCTGACATGGGAAAACTATGACTGTGAAAGAAATCTGACCTAACTGACTGCATCTTACTTCTAACCTCTGAGCTGCCCTTGTCCATTCCTGGGCATAGGTCAGGCTAACTATGAGAGGAATTTAGTTCCAAGTCTAAGTCTGAAACAAAGATGATTACCCCTTCCCGAGACAAACTCTTTCCTATCTTGGGGATCAGACCTCCTTAGCAAAGCTAATAAATTAGGCACAAGATTGGAAATTATGGCTCAGGAGCCATGCAGCCAGAAGCCACACGATTCCTAAGCTCCCCAACTGTGCCTATATATAACGTTGCTAGCGTTAAACCTTAGATTGGTGTCCAAGATATTTTTCAGACCCTGCCTTATGATGGACTAGCTGGCACACCCAGACCAGTAAACTGGCTCATCTGGTCCTGTGGCCCTCACCCAGGGACTGACTCAGTGCAGCAAACAAGCTCTGACACTGTGATTTCATCCCCCAAACCAACCAATCAGCTTTGCCCATTCCCTAGCCCCCTGCCTGCCACACTATCCTAAACAAACAAACAAACAAAAAACTCTAGTCTTTGAATTTTGGCAGATTTGAGTAATAATAAACCCCTGTCCTGGTCACCTAGCTACCTCTGCATTTATTAAATTCTTTCTCTATTGTAGAAAGCCTGATGTTCTCAGCTCCATTGGCTTTTCTGGGCAATCGGCAAGATAAACCTACCGGGCAGTTACATTAATAAAAGAGAAACACAAATGGTAAGCATGCTTGAAAAGAAATGTAAGTCTGTGTATTTCTTTTGAAGAAACACAAAAGGAGGAGGAATGATAAGACAGGCGATACACTGTCCTAAATATTTTCGTGATTCTCCTGCCTCCCCCATATTCTTCTTAGTCCAACAGCTGCTCCACAGAAACGTTCAAGTTAAACACGGTCCTGCCAGAACTGGGTTTGTCCTTCCCTTTACATTTTCCTCTCACCTGCTCCACACCCCTTCCAAATCTAATCTGTTCATTCACTTCCAGGTCATTGAGGATTTTCCATTTAAAAATTTAAAAAATTCATAAAGGGGAAGATAACTGCTCATCCATATTCACACCTCCTGGAATTAACTACTGTTAACATAGGTACATATTTTTCTTCCAAATCATTGTTAAGCTATTGTCTTAAAAAAAAAATTAAACATGCTAAGCATAGACCATACTAACAGTAGAGAAGATGTAAACATACGTAAAATTTTTGGTCACCTTAAGTTCAAAAACAATTTCTCATAACATTTGGGCAACACTGGAGTAATGGTCTTGTGGTATATCTACAGAGACAGGAATGTATGTTTTAGCTAGACTGTTCCCACCAGGCCCCCCCCCCAAAAAAATGAAAAAATAATAAGGACATATAGACCTGAAAAAATAATAAAATAATAAAGATGCATATATGTATGCTTTTACAAAATTTAGCTTAGACTCTATTTTTATTTTACAAATATTCCATTTAATAGTGCATGAACTTAACTGCAGACAGAGACAGAACCAGAAATGAAGGAATTCCTCAACTCCCTAGCACAGTTAGAGAGACATTTTTCTAAAGGAATCCTCTAAGGGTAAACATACACTAAATCAAGTAGAAGACATTAAGATTTGGAGTGGTCTTCTTATTCCTTTTTACAACCAAGTTGATTAAGGTGTGAGCTATGGTACAACGCATCCATTTCAAGTTTGATGACATGTCTATTACTCTAAAAGGTCCTCTCGTGCCCTTTGCAGTCAGTCCCGCCCTCTGCCTGACCCCAGCAATCAATGATGTAGTTTCTGTCACTATACAGGTTAGTTTTACCTGTTCTAGAAATTCACCTTGATGGCGCTTCACAGGATGTCCTCTTTTCGTCACTCGGCATAATGTTTTTGAGATTATCCATGCAATCTCATCTTTCCGTAATGTGTCCCATTTTATTGCTGGGTAGTTCGGGTAGCTGGGGTAGATCGCAGCCCTTTCTGCCTACAGGTAAGACTGCGGTTCCGACCTGCAGGCCTCGGTGAACACGAGCAAGGGCACCTGGGCGCGGGGAGAGCCCTCCCGTTCCCCTACAGAAAGCAAGCATGCTGTGTCTACAACCCAACGGGGACACTAATTTCATCCCAAAGAACAGCACCAAAGTCCCTGCTTTCATCTCAGAGAACAGCACCCAACTGCGTAGAGTTTCTTCCTGGCTCTGTGAGATAAGAACACGTTCCCCGCTAGCACAGAAATCCCACAAACTGTGGGGGCTGCGGTTAGAAACAGAGGCTGCCTGAAGAGTGACTGGGGGCTACGCAAAAACACGAAGGTTTCCACAGAGCGTGAGAACCCAAGAGACGGGAGACCATGAAGCAATCTGCAAAAACCAGCCCCAAGTAGAAAAAGAAGAGAAGGCCCCTGAGGTCACTTAGCTAGTCTCAAACTACCTAATACGGTACTTCCCGTTTCTCAACACTGCAACTGTGAGAAGAACGCTTAAGATCCAACCCAAACGACGAACACGTAGACGTCAAGAGTAGCCTTTCGGGTGGACTCTACTTTTTCACTATAAAAATACAGGGGAAAGCGCGAACGCAGTCCCCCACTACCACAAATTATGCAGTCGAGTTTCCCACATTTGGGGAAATCGCAGGGGTCAGCACATCCGGAGTGCAATGGATAAGCCTCGCCCTGGGAAAACCACCTTCGTGATCATGGTATCTCCCCTGCCAGGTAAGTATGAGCCTTGGCCCCTCCGCCCTGCCACAGCTCCACACGCCTAACCCTTTACACGCACGGTCACTTGCCCCGCGCACCCCCGAGCCCTCCTAGCCCTGACACACAGCTGGGACTCTCAGGTCCGACCGGCGGTCCTGGGCTCGCTCCCACAACACGGGAAGTCCTTCGTGGCGAAGCAGCCGGTGGCGAAGCGGCAGCCCCTGCGCTGCCTCATCTACATAGAAGTCGCCCTCTCCGTGATGTCACCGACAGCGCGTTCCCGGTCCCCGTCTGCTTTTCCGCCCCATCGTCCTCCCGCTCAGCCGAACAACCTGCTGCCACAGCCTGCGGGGACAGTGACTTCTGCCTCTCCTTTCCCTCCCTTCCCCGTCCCTGGTCTTCCCCAAAGAAGCGTGCGTTTCTGTTGTAGTTTTTTGGTTTTGGTTTGGCGCCGAGTCTCGCGCTGTCGCCCAGGCTGGAATGCAGTCGCATGATCTCGGCTCCCTGCAACCTCCGCCTCCCGAGTTGAAGCGATTCTCCTGCCGCAGGCTGCCGCATAGCCGGGATTACAGGCGCATGCCACCAAGGCCGGCTAATTTTTGTATTTTTAGTAGAGACCGGGTTTCACCATGATGGCCAGGCTGATCTCGCACTCCTGACTTCAGGTAATCCGCTGGCCTCAGCCTCCCAAAGTGCTGGGATTACAGGCCTGAGCCATCACGCCCGCCCAGAAGCAGGTTCTTACACTGTGTTGCCGAGGACCTCTTTGGCAGACAACTGGAACCTGTCCACCCTTCTTCAAATAATGGCTTGTAATGCGCAGACTAAAACATGTAGGATTACACAGGAAACTGGTTCTCTTCACATCGTTATTCTTGTGATGTAACATTCTACTTGAAATTAGAAGCCGTTCAATATCAGAGAGAAACCATATTTATGAAACTAGAGACACTGCTCAGATGACTGCAAACCAGCCATCCTTACTTGTTTTACTACTAGTAGTGTTATAAAGACGGTGGTCCAATTTCATGAATCTTGTAGGGTTTTTTCAAATACAGCAATGTACAAATATGCTGCCAGCAGAGCACACTGGACACTCAGGCATGGTGCTGGAGTTTGTCATCTCTTCCACAGCCTTCTCTAGACCTTAGCACTTACCTCATGTTAGCACTTTATATTCTGCAAAGACAGAAACAAAGTGGTCCAAATTTGGAGGAAAAAAAAATTGAGGGGAAATTTTATTTGAGGTGTTTGACTGATTACTTTCAATCTGTAGAACACAACCCCAAACTCGGACAATACTCCACAGACTCCAAATCTATCAGGCCAGTTTTTCCTGTCCTTTGCTTTCATATAAATCGAATCATAAAGTATGTAGTGGGTTTTGGGGGAGTATAACTGCCCAATGGGTTCACGTTGCCTGCTGCCTAGACCGAACCAATTTATCAAGACGGGAATTGCAATAAAGAAAGTTACTCACCCAGAGCCAACTGTGTGGGAGACCAGTTTTGTTATTACTCAAATCAGTCTTCCTGAGCATTCTGGGACCAGAGTTTTTAAGCATAATTTGGTGGGTGGGGGCCAGTGAGTTGGGAGTTCTGATTGCTCAGGTCGGAGATGAACTCAGAGGGAGCTAAAGCATCCTCTTGAGCTGGGTCAGTTACTGGGTGGGGGCCACAAGATCAGATGAGCTGGTTTATCCATCTGGGTGGTGCCAGCTGATGCATCGAGTGCAGGGTCTGTGCAATATCTCACACACCGATCTTATGTTTTACAATAGTGATTTGATCCCCAGGAACAATTTGGGGAGGTTTAGAATCGTAAGCTGGAGGCTGTGTGACTCCTAAACCATCATTTCTAATATCGTGGCTAATTTGTGAGTCCTGCAAAGGCAGTCTAGTCCCCAGGTAGGAAGGGGGTTTGTTTTGGGAAAGGGCTGTTATCATCTTTGTTTCACAGCTAAACCATAAACTAAGTTCCTCTCAAAGTTATTTTGGCCTGTGCCCAGGAATGAACAAGGACAGCTTGGACGTTAGAAACAAGATGGAATCAGTTAGGTAGGATCTCTTTCGCTGTGATAATTGTCCCAGTTATAATTTTTGCAAAGTCGGTCTCAGGAGCAGAGGCATGGGTTTGACTTCTTTCACTCAGTCTTACATCTATGAATTGTTCATGTTATTCATGTGGTTATTTGTTTCTGTGTGTATTCCTTTGTATGAATATAGGCCAACTTATTTATTTATTCTACTGTTGCTGAACATGTTGACCTAAAAGAAAGAGGCTGAAGCACAAAATAGAATCTAGAGTTTACTTGAGCCAACGTGAAGGCAGCTGCCTGGAAGACTCACACCCAAAGAACTTTGGATCTGAGCTCCCTTTGGCCTTTGTCACAAGCAGGTTTTTAAAGATCAAAAGAGGGGACGCACAATGGGCTGATAGAAAGGTGCCTGTGTGGAATTCTCATTGGTTTTCAGAAATAGCACTGTTGAGAGCTTGGCTATCCGTTGTTATGGGGTGTGGGATGTAGTGTTTGGTGTGGCATTATTAGATTAATTTACACCTACCTGGGGTGATAGCAAGCAGTTCCAACAGTTGAATACATAGTTCAAAAGGAAGGAATTAGAAAGTGGTTGCTGTCTTGATTTAATGTCTCTCTGATCATGTGAAGTGGCTCACATTCCTCAGATAAAAATTCTTTTAAAAATCTTTCTTCTTGAAAGCGCTGGTGATCAAAAGCTCAGCCAAGGTGTCCCTCTTTGCCAGGAAGGCTCATTCCCAGAAAGTCTTTCTCACACTAAGGGCAGGGAAGGAAATGAGAGAGAGACCTCAGTTAAGTCTACAGCTATCACTTGTTGAATCATCTCTAGTCTTCAGATACCATAAAATCACTTTTCTCAGAAGTAAAACAGGGAATATATAACATTAATAATTTGAATAGAACACATATAATGCACACAAGAATGAGAATCACAAAGAGAATCTGTATGCCAGAACAGTAAGGGAACCTATTCCTATTCCATTAGGGAGCCAACTAAAAACATTGGGGAAAACATCACATCCCAGTTCTTCTTTCATGATTTCTTGTAGCCAAATGACTTCTAATTTTTTCTAGATGAAGTTCTACTTCATGGGAAGTATTTATATATGTATACGCAACAAGACATTGTAACCAGCACACATCCACCTCCCTGATCAGCTAAATCTACCATCTAAAGCGGGCTGCGGAGGCTGCTGTGGCTGCGGCTCTCCCCTTGTGTGTTCTGGGCTGTGTTGTACTAAGTGGAAGAGGAGGTTGTGGGCAAGCATTGTGCAGAGATCACAACCAGGTGGGCAGGCGGCTGCTCTCTCCACACTATCAGTTGACAATGTACAATTCCTTTTATGAACTCTTGTAAGTGCTGCTGTATCTACCCATTGTTTTTGTTTTGTTTTGTTTGAGACAGACTGTCTCTCTGTCTTCCAGGCTGGAGTGCAGTGGCACGATCTTGACTCACTGCAACCTCTGCCTCCTGGGTTCAAGCGATTCTCCTGCCACAGCCTCTCAAGTTGCTAGGACTGCAGGCACATGCCACTGTGCCCAGCTAATTTTTGTATTTTTAGTAGAGACGGGGTTTCACCGTGTTGGCCAGGCTGATCTCGGACTCCTGACCTCAGGTGACCCACTCACCTCGGCCTGCCAAAGTGCTGGGATTACAGGTGTGAGCCACCTCGCCCAGGTTCTACCCGTTTTTAAATAAGGATAATATTGTCTTTGAAAATATGTATCATCTAAAGTGATGCGATTATCTAGTACAACCTTAGCCAGTGAATAAATAGCTTTTTGTTGAGCTGTGAAGGAGGCTACAGTTTCATCAGCAATATTTGTTTCTTTCTTTTGTCTTTCTTTCTTTTTTTTTTTTTTAAGACACAGTCTTGCTGTGTTGCCTAGGCTAGAGTGCAGTGGTGCAGTCTTGGCTCACTGCAGCCTCCACTTCCCTTGCTCAAGCAATCCTCCCACCTCAGCCTCCCGAGTAGCTGGGACTACAGACATGCACCACTATGCCTGGCTAATTTTGTTTTTGTTTGTTTGTTTGTTTTGTTTGTTTGTTGAAAGACAGGGTCTCCCTATCTTGCTCAGGATGGTCCCAAATTCCTGAGCTCAAGCAATCCTCCCACCCGAGCCTCTCAAAGTGCTGGGATTACAAGCATAGGCCACCAAGCCTGGACTCTATTTTTCTTTCAGAGAGTAGGAGTGGCTCTGTCGCCCAGGCTGGAGTGCAGTGTCACCATCATAGCTCACTGCAGACTGGAACTCCTGGGTTTAAATGATCCTTCCAGCTCAGCCTCTGAATCACTGGGATTATAGGCCAGAGCCACCATGCCCAATTTTTATCAGCAATGTTACCTAAGGCTAAAGAAGGATTTCTAACCATGGGAAGCAACATCCCATCAAAGCAAAAGGGTGTTCCCCCAAAAATGTATGGAGCTACTTTCTTAATGGCCAGGCAGGTAATTAGCAAATTTTCCCCCAACAGGATCTCGATCTATTAATAAAATAGAGTGGTGGGCATGCCTAGTGAAAAGTTTGAGGATACTCATCCAATTTTTTTGTTTGTTTGTTTTGTTGGTTGGTTGGTCGTTTTTTTGAGATGGAGTCTTGCTCTGTCTCCTAGGCTGAAGTGCAGTGGCATGACCTTGGCTCACTGCAACATCTGCCTCCTGGGTTCAAGTGATTCTCCTACCTCAGCCTCCTGAGTAGCTGGGAGTACATGTGAACACCACCATACCCGGATAATTTTTGTATTTTCAGTAGAGATGGGGTTTCACAGTGTTGACCAGGCTGATCTTGAACCCGTGACCACAGGTGATCCACCCGCCTCGGCTTTGCCATTCATCCAATGTTGAATTTCTTCAGAGCTATATATAGGGGTGACCAAATATCCTAAAAGACATTGCACTTCATCATTCCATGCCTTTAGATATTTGAGGGCCATGGATGGTGATCTCCTCCAGAGACAAAATAAGTGCTGGTGCAGAACAGGTAAGTGTAGTATAATTTGGGTACATCAGCTTTTGGCATTTAAACCATGGTCAGACATGTTAGAGCAAGAGGACAGGTTGCATCCTGATAGCAGAAGGGAGTGTTTTTCTCTTAACTTTCCAATAGCATCATAGTGTTTACCACTGTCATTTCAGAGTGAGGCAACCATTTTTTGTTTGGTTGGTGTTGTCTCTGGTTTTTTTTGTTTGTTTGTTTGTTTGTTTGTTTTTTGCAGCCGGGGTCTCACTGTTGCCCAGGCTGGAGTGCTGTGGCAACATCACAGCCCAGTACAGTCTTGACCTCTTGACCTTCAGGGCTCAATGAATCATCCTACCTCAGCCTCCCAAGTGCTGGAGTTACAGGCACACACCATCATGCCCAGCTTATTTATTTACTTTCTGAGACAGGGTCTCACTCTGTTGCCCAGTCTGGAGTGCAGTGGTGTCATCAGGATTCACTGCAGGCTCGAACTCCTGGGCTCAAGTCATCCTCTCACTTCATGCTCCTGAGTAGCTGGGACTAAAGGTGGGCACCACCATGCCCAGCTAATTTTTGTATATTTTGTAGAGATAGGGTTTCATCATTTTGTCCAGGAAGCTAGTCTCAAACTTCTGGGCTCAAGTGATCCTCCTGCCACGACCTCCCAAAGTGCTGGGATTACAGGCAGTTATTTTGACAGTACAATTATGATGGTTTAAACTGAGATGTGGGGCAGGAATGTTAGGAAGAGTCAGACAGATTCGATAAAGAGGTTTTGCTTGATGTGATCCCGAGTTGCATCGTGAGTGTAATCAGGGGGAATACTGGTGAAATTTAGCACAGGATGTACCAATGGTCATTACGGCCAAAGGTGGTTGGTGGTTCACGGTGGCAAACCCAGCACCTTGTCAAATTTCCCACAGTGGCAATGGTTTGTGAGACTCTGATGAGAGAATTATCCCTCCCTGCTGTAATCAAATTAATTAGGGACAGTAAAACAACAATCTGATCACAGGAATGTTGCTATGTGTGTAGGTATATATATATATACAAATACACGCAATAGGACTAGTGTGTCATATCTTTAGAGAATATGCATATAGGGTGATTTTACCGAAACCACAAAGAGAGGACCCCTACAAATTAAAGGAACCCTAATGGTGTACATATTCCAGCCTACAGAAAAAGAGATCAACCCTTTCAGTTGCAGTTAGCACTGGAATTGTGAATAACTGGTTATACAGCCCAGTTATATATGACATCTGGAAGTCGGCTACAACAGATGTCAGCTACTTGCCATCTTGGTCAGGGATATTGCAGGTCACCTTTAAGTGAAAACCTCACTGACAAATGTCCACTCTGGAGAGCTGCCTTTTAGATATGAGAAACATGAATCTGTGTGTCAACGCCCTTATGTTTACTGCCACAGACATTGGGCAATAAAACCTGATGTGAGCCAGGTGTCGTGACCCACACCTCTGGTCACAGCTACTTGGGAGACTCAGGAAGGAAGATGGTTTGATCCCAGGAGTTAAAGGCTCCAATGAGTCATAATTGTGCCAGTGCATTCGGGCCTGGGCAACAGAGGGAGACCCCATCTCAAGAAAGAAAAGAAAAGAAAAGAAAAGAAAAGAAAGAAAGAAGAAAGAAAGAAAGAAAGGGGAAGGAAGGAGAGAGAGAGAAAGAAAGAGAAAAGAGAGAGGGAGAGAGAGAGAGAAAGAAGGAAAGGAAGGAAGGAGGAAAGGAGGAAAAGAAGGAAGGAAGGAAGGAAGGAAGGAAGGAAAGAAAGAAAGAAAGAAAGGAAAACATTCATATTAATAATATCTATTTAGTGCCCTCCAGTGGGCTTGGAGGGAATATTTTATTTGATGTTTCCAGTAAACAACATCTCCAGATTATAGGCCACAATGTTTGATATTTTCATCTCCCAGCAGCTCATTATGAAAGGCATCCTTTATTAATTCAGAGCTCTTGGTAAGAAGTCTTGTGAGACCTTAGCAATGATGGAGAATGTTACCTTTAAGAAGTACAGTACAGGTTCATAAGCCCCTTCATCTAACTACTACATGGGTCTTCCTGTTCTAATTTCAAAGGGAGAGAGTGAAAGTTTTCCAGAAACAATGGAGGATCTTTGGCCAGGGAAGGTTAAAAACTTCTGTTAGTTTTGTCAATTGAATTTTTATTGTATCATTATTGAGTTGCATCAGTCCAGAGGATTAGGGGTGATAGGCACAATGGAAATGTTGGGACATAGGCCAAACGTTGCAAACGGATCCAACTACCTGACTGATAAAGTTTGTTCCTGGGTTGCTATGGAGATCAGATGGCACTCCCCATGAGGAATGATTTTTTCTTTTTTTTTTTTTTTTTTGAGACAGAGTCTCGCTCTGTCGCCCAGGCTGGAGTGCAGTGGCCGGATCTCAGCTCACTGCAAGCTCCGCCTCCCGGGTTCACGCCATTCTCCTGCCTCAGCCTCCCGAGTAGCTGGGACTACAGGCGCCCGCCACCTCGCCCGGCTAGTTTTTTTGTATTTTTTAGTAGAGACGGGGTTTCACCGTGTTAGTCAGGATGGTCTCGATCTCCTGACCTCGTGATCCGCCCGTCTCGGCCTCCCAAAATGCTGGGATTACAGGCTTGAGCCACCGCGCCCGGCCAGAGGAATGATTTTTTCTAATCACAGTCTACCTGCTACTTGGGCTGAGGCTCATCGGCATGGAAATGCTTCACCCCATTGAGAGCATATACAAATTATCACCAGAAGGTATCTGTGACCCTGAGATGGAGACAGCTGGATAAAGACTAACTGCCATGTCTCAAAGGGTCCTAAAGGTACAAAGTCCCTGTGACACGTGAAGGGGTTTTCCAGGATTATGTTCGGGCCAGAACAGACGGTACAGCAAGAATAAACCTTTTGCACAATCGTAGACAGTGGTTTTCAATACACTGCTTTCCCCACGCTATCATTTTGTCTGAATTCCAACAAGTCAGCTTATGAACTACTTTAAAAAGGGTAATTGAAGCCTAAGGGGTGGATCAGGGTATCATTGGGCCCATACCATAGGCCTGTTTCTGGAAAAAACTTGTTCCCTTTCTCTTTCCAGAGAAAATAAAATATTGACTCAAAATAAATAAATTTTAAAAAGAAACAGGGCTGACCATGGTGGCTCATGCCAGTGATCTCAGCACAGCACTTTGGGAGGCTGAAGCAGGAGGATCACTTGAGCTCAGGAGTTGCAGACCAGCCTGGGCAATTTAGTGAGACCACATCTCTACAGAATTATTATTTTTCTTAATAACCATGTATGATGGTGCATACCTGTAGTCTCAGCTACTTGGAAGGCTAAGGTGGGGGGATCACTGGAGCCCAGGAGGTTCAGGCTGCAGTGAACTGTGATTGTGCCACTGCACTGCAGCCTGGGCAACAGAGAAAGACCTTGACTCAAAAAAGAAAAGAAAAGAAAATGTCTTACAAGTTTAGCTGTCCATCCTATGCAATAGAATATATATGTGTAATGTCGACCATGTCCTTCTGTTGTACCCTCCCCTTAGTTAAGCCAGGAAGGCACCTGTCCCCTTATTAGAATATCATGGGCTTGGCCGGGCGCGGTGGCTCAAGCCTGTAATCCCAGCACTTTGGGAGGTCGAGACGGGTGGATCACGAGGTCGGGAGATCGAGACCATCCTGGCTAACACGGTGAAACCCCGTCTCTACTAAAAAATACAAAAAATTAGCCGGGCGAGATGGCGGGCGCCTGTAGTCCCAGCTACTCGGGAGGCTGAGGCAGGAGAATGGCATAAACCAGGAGGCGGAGCTTGCAGTGAGCCGAGATCGCGCCATTGCACTCCAGCCTGGGTGACAGAGCGAGACTCCGTCTCAAAAAAAAAAAAAAAAAAAAAAAAAAGAATATCATGGGCTCATGGCCAGCACAGTGGCTCACACCTGAAATTCTAGCACTGTGGGAGGCTGAGGCAAATAGATCTCTTGAGCTCCCGGGTTGGATACCAACCTGGGCAACACAGCAAGGCCCTATCTCTACAAAAAAAAGAAAAAAAAAGCTGAATGTGGTGGTGCATGTCTGTAGATCCAGCTACTCTGGAGGCTGAGGTGGGAGGATCACTAGAGCCCGGGGGTGGAGGCTGCAGTGACCTGAGATCACACCACTGCCCTCCATCCTGGGTGACAGAGTGAGACCTAGTCTAAAAAATGTGGAGAAGGGGGAGAAAGTTTGTTGTGTCAGCAAGTAAATGACGAAAAGGGACAGTATTAGAGTTGAGAAATAAATTGGAATATGAATTGGTACCTCTCCCGCAGAAGATAAATTTGCTAAAAGTGCTCAAGTTAGAGGCATTACAAAAGATCCATTGAAGTTGCTGGTGCCTGTAAATCCTGGCACTTTGCAAGGCTGCGGACCAGGAGTTTGGAGACCAGCCTGGGCAACATGGTGAAACCCCTTCTCTACAAAACATACGAAAATTAGCAGGGCATAATGGCCCACGCCTGTAGTCCCAGCTACTGGGAAAGCTGAGAGATGGGAGGATCGCTTGAGCCTGAGAAATCAAGGCTACAGGGAGACGCAATCAGGCCACTGCACTCCAGCCTGAGAGACAGAATGAGACCCTCTCACAAAAACTAAAAATAAACATTAAAAAGCCTGTAATATAGCAGTGGCACATCCAGTTCTCTACGCTACTATAGAACTATCAGTGGCCAAAGATATGTGTGCAAGAATGACGATTTCAGGATTCTCTGAAATCCTAAAACCATGAAGTCAACCTCATTTCAAACACATTTTGAAAAGGGTTAAATAAATTATGCACAAACTGACAGATAAGAAATGCTGTTTTCAAAAATGATGGAGAGGATTATTATGATGATGAATGATTCCACTTTCTATCCATATCATTGATAGAGCAATCAGTAAATCCAGCACATCCAGGGGATGGGACATCTCTCTAGGCCTCCTATTAAAAATGAAAAAATTGAGGCTGGCATATAACCCATCCAAGCCTATAAGGGGCAGCATGAGGATTTTATCGGCACCAAAAGTGACTCGTTTGGTCTCTGTTTCTTGTACACAGGCACAAGACAGCATGACATTTCAGGAGATGCTCTGAAATGGATCTGTGAGGCGGAGGTGTGTGGGGTCTGGGGAATGGCCCTTGACAGGGATCTCTGTTAACTGTGCCTAGAATCCTGGGAAGATAAAACCCTCCCTGCAGTGGGCATCCCTGGCTGGCCTGGAACCACCAACCTTTAGGATTTGGGACTATGGGAAGAAAAAGGGCAGATTCTCTAGTGATGGATAATACACGAACGGGGGAGATTCTCTAGTGATCGATAATACACAAACGCTTTAAAAGCGTGAGCAAGCGTCCCTGGGTGGGCTTGAACCACCAACCTTTCGGTTAACAGCCGAACGCGCTAACCGATTGCGCCACAGAGACAGGACCTACTTATTCTACTGCGCATTATGGGAAGGGCGCCTTTAACAAACTGCCCCTATCGCTTCCAGCCTCAGGGCTCGCCTGGCAGGACGATAGAGCAAGGCCTTGGAAAACCCGAGCGATTAGAGCGGTGAATCGCGCTGGTCACGTTGGACACTTGCGCGGGAGATTCTGGAGCCAGAAGGACAGCCAAATGGCCTTGGCCTGCCCTGCCCCTCGCCTGCTTCAGAAGCCCCCGGAAACTCCCAGTTCCCCGGAAACTTCAGAAACCCGGGCCCGAGCCGCCTGGGGGCCCCAAGGGAAGCTGAACGCCCAGTGGGTTCCCGGAATGGCTCTTCCCGTTCTCTGCGCCGCTTTCATCCAGTGAGGGAGCCTGTGCCCACCCGGCCCAGTCGCTTTCGGGGCCGCTGCGGAGCTGCCGCTGCCATCTTCGAATCCTGTGTCCCGCACGGGGGCTCCACCAGGGCAGGGATGGTGGCGAAGGTCGCTCGTGGGTCCCCTCGCGGGGAGCAGGGTCTGGCACTCACCAGGGCGCACGACTAGGACTTATTGAATGACTCCATCGTCGCCTTTAGCTTTTAGTCCTTTGAAGAGGCTTGAAAATGGAAATCATGAGAGATTTTTCCATGGGGAAGTTCTTTTTACAAAGCGTTTATTCAGGTTGATTTCTCGGCACCCCGCGGGGCGGGCAACGGGCGGGGCCTCCAGTGCACCTTCTGCGCGGTGGAGAATAAATAGAGAATCTCCGCTGGGTGGTGGTCAGGCGGTGGTGGGTGGTGGGGCGGGAGGGCGGGAGCGGGGGAAGGGAAAAGCAAAAGCAGGGAAAGAAGCTGGGGAGCGGTGGAACAGACATGCAGATCTCCTGAAAGGCTCGTGGGGAGGCACAGGCGGTATCTTCCGGAGGTGAGAATTGTTTTTTTATTGTAGCAGAATGGGGAGGAATTGAGAGGAAAATGGAGATAGAACCTGAAAGAGCCCGAAACGAGAGAATCTGTAGCTCCCCAAGAATAAGATCTTCCAGAAAAATCAGACTGAAAACTAGGCGTCTGGGACCCCTGAAATCCTTGGAGGAGTAGCACCATCATGACCCTCTGTGTTCCTCTTGGCAAAAGGACTTGCTTCCATTGTTTGTTTGTTCAATTGTTGTGTTTGTTTAATAAATAAAACCCTTTTCATGTATCTTTGAAATTATGTTGTTTCCATTACTTTATGATTGCAAGCAATGCTGCGATCGTCATTCTTGTACATTTCTCATTGGCCACTGGTGTATTTTATAGGGTAGAGGCCTCAAGAGCAGTTATTCCAGCATAGTGATTACATGGTTTTTTATATCATTCCATTTTCTTTCCTTTTTTGGCTTATTAGCTATAATTCTTTCTTTTATTATGTCAGTGATAGCTTTAAGGTTTCTAGAATACGTATTTATCAGTTTGCCCTCAAGTGACATTATACTTCCCCTTCTGGCCTTTATGCTAGTGTTGTCATGTATTTTGATTTTAGACGTGTTCTAAACCCCAACATCTAAGTACATACATAGTGATTTCCAGGCATCTCCATTTCTTTGTGTAGGTCCAGATTTCTGTCTGATATCCTTATCCTTAGGCCTGGAGGACTCCTTTAACGTTTGTTGTAGTGTGGGTCGGTGAATGCTTTCATTTATTTGTATGTCTTTATTTTTATTTGTATTTTTTTGAGATGGAGTCTCACTCTGTCACCCAGGCTGGAGTACAGTGGCATGATCTGGGCTCACTGCAACTTCCATCTCCTGGATACAAGTGATTCTCATGCCTCAGCCTCCCGAGTAGCTGGGATCACAGGCATGCGCCACCACGCCTGGCTAATTTTTGTATTTTTAGTAGAGACAAAGTTTTGCCATGTTGGCCAAGCTGGTCTCCAACTCCCTGACCTCAAGTGATCTGCCTGCCTCGGCTTCCCAAAGTGCTGGGATATACGAGTGAGCCACCGCACCTGGCCTCATTTTTTGTATGTCTTTAAATGTCCTTATTTCAGTCACATTTTTGGAAGATTTTTCGTTGTGGCTTAGAATTCCAGAATAACTTTTTTCTCTCTCTCACTACTTTAATATGTTGCCACTTTGATGCCTTGTCATTGATATATCATCTTTTCTGTTTTTGTAAAACTGGCATAAAGTGGGCTTCCTGTACTTGTTATATAATTTTTGGAATGTGTATTTAAATTTTAAAAACTTTTATTATACTTTAAGTTCTGGGATACATGTGCAGAACGTCCAGGTTTGTTACATAGGTTTGTTACACGTGCCATGGTGATTTGCTGCACCCATCAACCTGTCCTCTACATTAGGTATTTCTCCTAATGCTATCCTTCCCTTTGCCCCCCACCCCCTACAGGCCCCAGTGTGTGATGTTCCCCTCCATGTGTCCATGTGTTCTGATTTTTCAGCTTCCTCTTATGAGTGACAGCCTGCAGTGTTTGGTTTTCTATTCCTGTTAGTTTGCTGAGAATGATGGTTTCCAGCTTCATCCATGTCCCTCCGAAGGACATGAACGCTTTCTTTTTTATGGCTGCATAGTATTCCATGCTGTATATGTGCCATGTTTTCTTTATCCAGTCTATCACTGATGGGCCTTTGGGTTGGTTCCAAGTCTTTGCTATTGTGAATAGTGCATGTGTGCATGTGTCTTTATAGTAGAATGATTTATAATCCTTCAGGTATACACCCAGTAATGGGATTGCTGGGTCAAATGGTATTTCTGATTCTAGATCCTTGAGAAATTGCCACACTGTCTTCCACAATAGTTGAACTAAATTAAAAATATGAAAATGGGCTGGGTGAGGTGGCTCATGCCTGTAATCTGAGCACTTTGGGAGGGGGAGGCGGGACGATCAATTGAGGTCCAGAGTTGGAGACCAGCCTGGATAAGATGGCAAGACTCTCTCTCTCTCTCTCTCTCCCTCTCTGTGTGTGTGTATATATATATAATATATACACTATATATAATATAACATACATAACTATATGTAATATATATACACACACTCTCTCTATGTGTGTATGTATACACACACACAGATATAGACACATCCATCGTGAAAGTCCTAGATTCATCTTAAGTTCTACCGAAAGTGCAATTAAAGTAAAATGTGCCCACCCTGTGGGCCAACCCTACCTCCTGACATGTAAGTTGTGTTTGTGAGACATTCTCAATAGCATTTGCTTTCCCTGGCATAGTGGTTTTCATGTTTTCCTCACACCTGAATATCCTCAGTGCAAAACCTGTCAGAATTCACTTCCTTTGCTGTTCTTCTTTGAGAACCCTCCAGGGTTTTGTTTACTTATTTGTTTTATACCTTTTAAAAGCATAGAGACAAAGACTGGCGAGTGGCATATATTACTACATTAGTCTGAGTTCTCCAGAGAAAGAAAACAAGCAGGATACACACCACACACACACACACACACAGAGAGAGAGAGAGAGAAGAGAGAGAGAGAGAGAGAGAGAGATTTATATTGGCTAATGTGATTATGGAAGCAGAGAAGTCCAAGGTCTACACTGAGTAAGCTCTAGACCCAGGAGAGTCGAATGTAGTTCTCTACCAAGTCCGAGGCCCAAAGCAGAAGACTGATGTCCCGGCTCAAAGGCAGTTGGAGCAGAAAGACTTCCTTCTTAGCCTTTCATTCTATTCAAGCCTTCTGTGGGTTGGATGAGGCACACTCACACTGGGGAGAGCAATCTGCTTTACGCAGTTTACTGATTCAAATGTCAATCACATCCAAAAACACTCTCAGAAACACAGTGAGAAATATTGTTTAACCAAATATGTGGGCACCCCATGGACCATTCAAACTAACAGAAAAATTAATCTTCACAAATACTCTCAATAAAATTGACTAATAAATTTAGCATCATGTCCTGCCTGTTTATCCCACAACAATTAATGTATTCCAGCATAACATTGTCTTCCTTTCTCTTATAGTAGCAACATGTAAGAGTTTCATTGAAAGTAAGGTTGCCCAGGCACGGTGGCTCACCCCTGTAATCCCACACTTTGGGAGGCCGAGGTGGGCAGATCACCTGAGCTCAGGAGTTTGAGACCAGCCTGGATAACATGGTGAAACCCCATTTCTACTAAAAATGCAAAAAATTAGTTGGGCATGGTGGTGCGTGCCTGTAATCCCAGCTACTCAGGAGGCTGAGGCAGGAGAATTGCTTGAACCTGGCAGGTGGAGGTTGCAGTGAGCCAAGATCCCACCATTGCACTCCAGCCTGGGCAACAGGAGTGAAACTCCATTTCAAAAAAATAAAAATAAATAAATAAAGTGACGTTAATTTTGACCTTATGGAGTCTCTCCTCAACCCCTACATACCATTGCCACTTGTGGATTGTCATTTTGTCATGGCTTTTATGTAAAAATATATCAATAAGCTATATGCAGTGCTAATCTAAGTTTGAGTTTCATCCTGACTCCATAAGCCACTTTCCATTTTGATAAAGCCTGGAAATATTCGTGTCCATCTCCTTGAATATGGGCAATGGATACCTATTGTGGGGCCCACTCTCAATCTCACGGTTTTCTTTATTTTCATTCAGGTTTCAATAGATATGCCTGGGCTGCCTGAAAGCCACTGAAAATGACCCGTGGCTTTCTGCATCTAACAGAGTCGACTAAAATCTAAGCCATGTAATGGGGTGATGGAAAGTGAGAAACACCAAACTCAGCACACAATGACTCAGTCTAAATTTCTGGGCTAAGAGATGACCAGACTCTATCATGGCTTCTCGGACATAAGGCTTTGTCCGGAGGATGACTGTAGGCTCCCGTGACAATGCCTACCCCAGAAAGCTCGAGGCTGCCAGGGGAACTTACTTTAGTTCTAGCCAATACCTGCTGATGATGGTAGATTCAGGATCTCCCTTTCTTATGGCACTTACTAAGAAGGGAAACCTTCCTGCATCCCTTTGAGATGTGTGTGTATCTCCTAGGGACTCCAGTGTGTCTTTCCCTACAATCTGAAAGTCTTATTCCTTTGAGCTGTAGTTCTCAGGAAGAACTGAGCCTCTGTCTTCCCGTCTCTGTGGGAGGTTAGAATCCTATCTTCAATATTGCCAGCTAGCAAACACAGCTGACCTGATGAGGCAGAAGTTTACACTGACCAACCTTTTGTAATGTTTCACTTGTGCCCTGCCCCCTGCCCTCTCTCTCTCCTCCCTCTCCCCCTATAATGCCATCACCTCTGCACAAATGGGAACGCAGCTCAGCCAGGTTCTCTACTGTCAGTAGTTAGTGAATAAAATCCGTTTTCTGTGCTTTACCTAATGTCTGGCTTTTTCTTTGACAAAATAAGTGGAGTGATCATTTTTGATGTCAAGGCAGCTGCAAAGAGAGGCACAGACGTGGCAGGAGAGGGAGGGATCACTTGACCCTTCTCATTTCGTAGGCATCTATTCCTGCCTGGTGTTTATAAGCCTGACCCTTGGCTGGGCTTCCCTGGGGTATCTCTCCATGGCTCTGTGGCAAGACTTGAAAAGGCTGGTGATAACACTTGGTGTCCCCATAACCACCTTCAAAAATGTCATTAAATGCTTGCAAGAAAATGAAGGGAAACATAGAAAACCTGATTTTGAAAGTCGTTGCCCCTCCTTCTTCCTCATTCAGAGTGTGTATGATACTGCTGTGTGACGTTGGTTGGACTGCAATTTAGCACAACACCTTTTCTAATATTTGGCAGTTTCTTACAGAGTTAAGTCTACCCTATAGGAAAGCAAATTGACTTTCATTCATTACCCATGAAAAATGAACACATACATCCCACAAGACTTCTACAAGAAATGCTCATAGAAACCTTATTTTTATACTAAGGAAAAACTAGGTACAACACAAGTACTCATCAACAGAAAAATTTAATATCTACTATTATATAGTCATAAAATGACCTCACGCACAGCAAACAAAAATGAGCAAAAAAAAATCTTTTTTTAAAGCAGGGAAAGCATGAAAAAACACAGTAACATGGGTAAAACCCTCCAAACACCATGCTTAGCAAAAGATGCCCATAAAATATCTTTTGAATATCAAAAACAAATTTATTTTAATGTACCTGTCTGATACTCCTGTGTGATTCCATTTACATGAAGCATCAGGACTCAACAGTGGTTCCCTCTTTGAGATACTTTGATGGAAAACTTCCTGGGTTGATGGAAATGTACTATAGCTTGGTCTGGTTAATACTTAAAACGGTCTATACATTTATTAAATTTCACGGTACACTGTTTACATTTACATTTTTAATATAAAAATAACGTTAATTATTTTTAAACTGCTGAAATCCTAAAATGAATACTTTTTTTAGTATTGATTTTACCCTGAGATATATTTTTTACTTTTATATGTACTGTAAAATCTGTACAATAAAGTTTGGAGTAAATTAGAACTTTTTACTCTTCCTACACAGTGCTATAAGTTGGAACATCTTGATTCCATTTACCCTCCTTGTGATTTTCAAGTTACTGTCATTAATTTTATGGCAACATATATTTTAAGTCACATGGACATCACTATGATCGTTGGATTAGTAAAACGTACTATTTGACTGAGCCACGCATTTAACCTACACATTGCTCTGCGTTCCTTCATTCCCTTTTCACATTCCCCGGGGATCATTTCACGTTTTTGCGTTTCCCTTAGTTAGCATGTGCTGCTTCTCCAGAAAGATCTGCACTTCACCTCCACTTGAAAGATCTGTAGTCTTGGGTTAGGAGCCAGCAGGCAGTTGAAAATGATAGTATTTTAGAACTCTGTGGTGTCCTGCTTTTTCACTGCTGTGAATTTAGCTCCCGACCTTTAGACACAATAGGAATTTCCCCTCTGGGCGCTGCTCTGGTTTTCCCATGTGCCTTGGGCATTCAGCAGTGTCCTGATGACATGCCTAGGTGTGGTTTGTTTGTCCTTATGCTGCTTGGAGTTCATAGCTCCTCTTGCACATGTGGCTTGATGCCTCGTTGGGTTTGTTTCTCATAATTGTCCATAGGTAAGAACTATTTCCTTTCAGTATTGCTTCTGTCCCATTTTCTGTCTCCTCCAGCTTCCAGGACTTTAGTGACATATTATGTTAAGCGTTTATGACATAACTCACATATATATATTCTCAAATATATATGCACTCGTTTCTTAGTTTTCCTTCCTGCTAGCTCTCTATGCTTATCTGGAAAGTCTCCGCTTACTTATCTTCAGGCTAGTAATCCCTCTTCACACGGATCCAAACTGCCATTACACCAATCTATTGACGTTTTAAAATAATAACTATTGCATTTTATTTCTAACTTTAATAGATTTTCTTTCCAATTATAAATATTTATTACATCTCTATGTTATTTCTACCATGACCACATTTTATTTCTATGATTTCCATTTTATTTCAAAATAGGTTATTATTTTCCAGTGAAAAATTTTACCATCTCTTCCTTTTTTCTGAACATCTAAATCATATCATTTTAATGTTACTATCTGACAACCTCGATATCTCCGTCATCTGTGAGAAACCTATTGTTTCCTGTTTTGGGTTTGTTTTCTCTTGCCTCTGCTACTTTATATGCCTAGAATATTGTGACTGAATGATGGGTCTTTGCGTGAAAAATTATGAAAGGACTGAGTCATGTTCTGTCTTTCTAAAGATGAATTCCCCTCTGCCCCTGGCAGGCCGCAAAGGGGCGGATCACCCCAACCTGGTCTCTGTCTCGGCTGATCTGCAGCTTGTTTTTCCTCTTGGGAAACTCAGCAGCAGGATTTTTCCCTCAGAGAAACATCACATTTAAAGCATATGTAGACAAATGTGAGTTTTTTTCATAAAAAGTCTTAGTTTTCTTATTGTAAATTTAAACACATGATTATTACTGTTCTTAAGCTAATTGGGCCAGCCTGGGCAACACAGTGAGGCCCTGTAACTCTGAAAAATAAAAACATTAGGCAGGCATGGTGGCATGTGCCTGCAGTCCCAGCTACTCAGGAGGCTGGAGCAGGAGGAGCACTTGAGCCCAGGGGTTCAAGGCAGCAGTGAGCTAGATCATGCCATTGCACTCCAGCCTGGGTGAGGAATAGCGACTCTGTCTCTGAAAATTAATAATAATCGTATAATAATAATAAGACTATTGGGGCAGTACCTCCTTTATATTGATCAGATACTTAATTTGTCTACAGTATTCAGGGCAAGACAAAGTTAGAAAATACTGTGTATTTATACAGGAAAAAAATCTGTTAAAGTACCAGGCATTCTAAAGCATGTCATAAGTAACATCATTTAAAGTGGAAACAGAGGCAGTGGTCTCTATCAGTGATGCTTATCAGTGAGGGAAACAAAAGGAATCATTAGGTACCCTTAGATACCTGGAGAGCCCTCACTGCCAAAAATCTCAGTAATTCTGTGATACAATTTTGAGTTTAACAGATTATTCTCTTTTCCAGAGGACGAAGTTGCCAACCTAAAATAACAACCAAGAGAGGGTGGTTCTCCAAAGAAATGAATGTTTGGGAATAAACAGAGGATTTCAATCCGGGATCCGCACACTACGGTATGAGGACCCATAGGCGCATCCGGGCAGGCTGAGAAGGGGAACCTTTCACAGCCGAAATGAGGAAGGTCACATAGTTGTTTAGAAACCTTTATCCTTGGCCACAAGGAATAATCACAAGAGCGGCATCGGTCCAAGGCTGAATAGGCAGTTGCTGGGCAGATGTCCTTGCAGAGAGATTCTTTGGGTGAGGTTGTGGTGGCCTTTGTGCAAAGTTGTGGTTTTCAGAGAGTTCTTGTGGTAGTTTTTTGTCATGGGCATGTGTGTGTGAGCACCCCTCCTTTGTGATCTCCGGATTCAATTTTGTTAGGATTTGGCATAAGTGGCTCCATTTTTCATTCTGACAACTGTTACAGGTCATTGCTTTTCTACCATTTTTTACTAAGGGCTGGACTTGCTTAAATTACAGGAAATTATGAGGTCTTGATTTGTATAATTATCAGAAGCGCTCATGTTGCTGACTCAGTTGCTTATTTGGGATGTAATAATTGTCTTTTTTCTCCTTCCTGTACTGTAATTTACACAATCCTTAGAGGAGATTAATTCGATATTTTTCAGCTATGAAAAATTTGAATATGCCCATCAAGGAAAGCCGCCCCTCACATGCTAGGAATTTAGTTTCCTTCCTGTGCCAAGATCCATTTAGGTATAGCACTTTCCTGGAGCCAAGAGTTCCTATGAAATGGGGCATGGCACATTGTGTATTAAGATCATCCTTATTATAGAGATGCCATTCTTGCAGATATTGACAACTACTATGTCCATAAGAGTTTTACCAAACATCAGAAAGACAAGATATGAAAAAATTCTCATTGCTGCAGTCTCAAATGTCAGGAAAGACCAGAATCTTTAGGATAATGGACAATCAAGAAAGCCTCGCAGACTAGATTAGTGGTCACGCACTGCCAGTCAGGGAATGGATCCTTGTCAACCACCACCTAACAGAGATTGTCCCCAGAAGTTCACTCCATAACATCAAAACCAGAAACCCACACTGGTGCCACTGATGGCAGAAAATAATAACGCAAAAATGAGAAAGAAACAGTAAGAGAGACAGAGAAGACATAGAGGGAGAGAGAGACCTGTACTATAGCCATACTTAGTGGGTAAAAGCCAAAGAGCTCAATTTCTATTCATGATATTCATTAGAAGAACCAAGGGAACAGGAGCTAATAGCTCTGAGGGTTCAGGACTTCACAAGATGCCTGTAGGGTGGAGGGTTCTGTTGGCTCCAGTGATGTTTCTCAGATAGGCTAATTGTTATGGACACAGCCCTTGAAAAAAATCTATCAAATAATAATACAGGGACAGCTATCTGCATGCTAATTTACCATTGTATAGGAGGGAGAATGGGCATTACATTGGTTTTGGCAAATAAAAGCAAAACCAAGATTTATGAAGAAAAGAGGAAAGGGGAGAAGAAAAAATCGCCTGGGACCTTTGTGATTTTGCTCCCCTTGTATAAGGGGACTTGACAGAAAGATTTCCAAGAGGTCACTGCGGCGCATCTTCTCCTGACCAGTGTGACTTGGTCATCACAGAAAACAATCACGGATGTTGCAGGACTTTAAAGTATCTTAGAAGTTTATCAGTTCATCCTAGGTCAAAGAGTATCTGTGTGTGATGTCCACCATGTCCTTCTGTTGTATAACCCCTCAGTTAAGCCAGGAGGGTGCCTCTCCCCTCCTGACCAGCCTGGGCAACACGGCAAAATCCCATCTCTACAAAAAAATACAAAAATTAGCCCATCGTGTGGCGCATACCTGTGGTCCCAGCTCCTTGGGGTGCTGAGACAAGAAAATCGCTCTGCCTCAGGAGGTCCAGGCTGCAGTGAGCCATGTTTGCACCACTGCACTCCAGTCTGGGGGACCAAGGCTGGAATATCATACATCGATGTGTAGAAAGTTTGTTGTGCTGGCAAATAAATGACAAAAGGGACATTGACAGAATTGGGAAACAAATTGGAATATGATTTGGTACCACTCCTATGAAAGATTAATTTGCAGAATGTACTCAAATTAGAAGCATTAAATAAATTCTATAATGTAAAAATAGCACATCTTGTTCTCTACACTATAGAAATATCTGCATGAGTGACCGAAGATATGTGTACAAGAATGATGGTGATTGTAGCATCATTTGTAATCCTAAAACCGTGAAACGCACCTCACTTCAAAAACATTTTGAAAAGGGTTAAATAAATCATGCACAAACTGAGGAAGAAATGCTGTTTTCACGAACAATGGCGAGGATCACCATGAGGATGACTGATTCCACTGGTCACATTACTGATAGGGCGATCAGTAAACCCAGGCACATCCTGGGGATAGGATACTACTGTAATAGGTCTCCTATTATTAAACATGAAAAACTTGAAGCACAAAATGTCTACCTCACTGACCCAAGTCACGGGAGCAAGGAAGATTTTTATCACACCACAAGCGAGATCCTTTCTAAGGTCTATGGGATTCCTGAGTTTGACAGGTATGGCGTGCGGTGGCCCTTGCTAAGCCTCAGACTTAAGGTGGATAGGAAGTGGGGACACGTGTGTCTTGTGATCAATCAGGAGTTGGTTGTCCAATCAACAGAAACAGGTTAAAATAAAAGCCAGGGCCCGACTCGAACCACCAACCTTTACCGTTAACAGCAGAACGCTCTGACGAATTGCGCCACAGAAACACGTTCCGTGCCTTCTTCTGGGCGCTATAGGAAGGGTGCACTCACCAAACTCCCCATCCCCTCAAATCTTCAGGGCCCTCCCGGCAGGATGACTGTGTAAGTTCCAGGTCCTTGGAAAACTGGAGAGATTAGAGCGGTGAATTGTGGTGTTGGACACGCGCGCGTTGGGACATTCTAGAGCACGAAGGACAGCCGTATGGCCTTCGCCCGCCCTGCCCCTCGCCTGCTTCAGATGCCCCCGGAAACGCCCCGGTCCGCGACCCGAGCCCGAGAGGCCGCCTTGGGGACCCAAGGGAAGCAGGACGCCCGGTGGGCTCCCGGGTTGCCTCTTCCCTTTCTTTGCGCCGCCTTCATCTACTAAGGGAGCCTGTGCCCACCCTGGCCAGTCGCTTTTGAGGCAGCTGCGGAGCTTCCGCTGCCGTCTTCGGATCCTGTGTCCCGCACGGGGGCTCCACCAGGGCAGGGATGGTGGTGAGGGTCTCTGGTGCGTGCCTTCGCGGGAAACAGGGTCTGGCACTCACCAGGGCGCACGACTTAGGACTTGAATTAATCCATCGTCGCCTTTAGTTTTTAGTGCTTTGAAGAGCTCTGAAAATAGTAATCAGGAACTGTTTTTCCATGGGGAAGTTTTGTTTTGTTTTGTTTTTGAGACAGGGTCTGATTTGGTCGCCCAGGCTGGAGTGCAGAGGTGCAAACACGGCTCACTGCAGCCTCGACTTCCTGGGGCAGAGCGATTTTCTTGCCTCAGCCCCCCAAGGAGCTGGGACTACCGGCGTGAGCCACACGACGTGCTAATTTTTGTATTTTTTATAGAGACGGGATTTCGCCGTGTTGCCCAGGCTGGTCGAGAAGAGCAAGTAAGTTCTTTTTAAAAAGCTTTTATTCCGATGGATTTCCTGGCATCCCGTGGGGCGGACAATGGGCGAGGCCTCCAGTAAACCTTCTGCCAGGTGAAGCTGCAGGGGCTCAGCTGCACTGTTTTTGAGTGGGTGCTTGGGGCACCTGGGCGGGAGCGGGGCATGGGGTGGGTCTAAGGGGGAACTGCAAGGAGGAGAGCAAGGAAGTCGGTAGAGGCGGGAACCCTGGCGAGGAAACTTCCCAGTAGCTTTGTTCAGCGGGAAGGACCGGATCCTTGAGAGATGAAGCTCACCTTTTCTCCTGTAGCAGAGTGGGGAGAAAGGGAGGAAAAATGGAGAGACACCAAGAAAGAAGGAAAATCATGAGGACTCTAAGGCCGAAGCAGCCTTATATTAAATTTAAAGAAGAAAGCAGGCGGCTTCCTGTGATCGTATATTGGTTAGTACTCTGCATCGTGGCCAAGGGTCAAATCCGAGTCCAGGCAGTATCCCTCCTGGGGCGTGGCACTCCTCCTTCCCTTTAGACTGCAACCTCTGCCTAGGCTGCGCTCTTTACCTGCGACTAGAGAGGTTAGAACTTACCCGTGCCTTCGGAGCTCTGTGCAGCGGTGAGAATAGAAGGAACCCCTGCCCTGCACGCTGGGGTCCGGTCACCTTGAAGGCTGGGCTTTTGCTCCCTCTCTGAGCAAGTGTAACACCCAAAACGTGAGCTACTCCTTCTCAGTCAGCCTTATTGACACGATGTGGCCATACTGTTTTTCTGGTTCAGATATTTCAAACATCGGTTTGGCCTTTTAAGGCCAAATCAGAAACAAGTGAAAGGACATGAGGAGAGTCTGCACTCCAACTGGGAATTTTAAGTAAAGCCTAAAGAATACAATAAAATCTAAACTTAATGTCTTTGCCCAACACAAAATTTTTATTTCTGTTTTTATTTATTTATTTTTTTTGCTATCAGTAAATGACTGAAATATAATCCACACAGACCAAAGTGTGCCAATCTTAAGTGCACAGCCCAGTGCATTTTGATGTAAGAAACCATCACCTAGATCAAGTTACAGGGCATCATTTTCACCAGCCCAAAAAGTCATTAGAGCCCCTTTACAGTCAGTCCTCACCCCATCCCCAGGTAGGCAATCACCATTCTGATTTTGTCTCCATGGATTACTTTTGCTTCTTCTTGAAATTCACGTAAAGGAATATACTGACTTTGTCTGTGGTTTTTTTGTTGTTGTTATTTTTATGTTTTTTAATGCAAAGATGGTTTTGAGATGCGTCCATTTTATGACATGTATCTCAGCTTTTCGATGTTATTGATGAATACAATACCATTGATGGACAATTGGGATATTTCTACTTTTGACTATTGTGAATAAAGTGTTTAGGAATATTGTACTATGGGCCTTTTTATGGACCTGTGCCTTCATTTCTCTTGAGTATAAACCTAGTAATGGAATGGCCGGGTCATGGAGCAGGCGTATTTTTAACTTTATCAGAAACTATCAGACAGTCTTTTAGAATGGTTGCACTATCATATTCTCTTGCCAGCAACAAGGGATATATTTGCTCTGCATTCTTATAGACTAGTGGTTTTCCCTGTCTCTTAAATGTTGGCCATTCTGATGGGCATGTAATGGTGTCTCATGGCATTTTAGATTTGTGTTTTCTGAATGAGTAATGGTGCTGAGAATTCTTTCTTTTGACATTTGGACATGAAGAGAGCCTCTTTTGTGAAAAAACACTGTTCAAGTGTTTTGTTCATTTTAAATTGGCTTGACTCTTTCCCCCTTGCCCCTTTTTACACAAACTTTACTGTTAGAATAGAAAAATTGAGAAGCTAGTACACAGAATGGAGTAAAGAGGCTGGAATGGGTTTTGGGGAACCAACTCACATTTTATAGTTGTTTTAACATCCCCATCCAAGAACAATGTGTGTTTTTCAAAGACATCCCCTTATTGAAATATGCAGAGAAAGTGTGGGATAAAAGAGCATATACTAAACTTCTCAGAACGAGTTTCTAGAAGTGGACAAGGGAATAGGAATCAGATAAACAGAGGAAAGGATAGACAGTATGGGTCTTGCTCAGAGTGGCCACCATAATATATCCTAAGCTAAGGACATGGAATTTCAAAAACAGTATAGGAAAACAGAAAGTTTACCCAGACAGACCAGTCTAGTTAAGAAAGGCAGGAAGAGACATTAAAAAACAAAGCAAAAACAGGGAAATCATACAATGAAATGCTGGGAATGAGACTAACTATGCCCATCATCTCCAACATAACACTAATTATTGCTAATTATAATGGATCTAAATCTCTCAGATTGGATAGAAAAGGAAATGCTGGCTCTAACAGTTTAATGGACAGAAAAGGGTTACATATTAAAAGCCGTGCATATTATCCTTAGCACACTAATGCAGGACCAGAAAACCAAATACCACATGTTCTCACTTATCAGTGGGAGCTGAATGATGAGAACACTTGGACAGATAGGATGGGGGTGGGGACAACACACACTGGAGCCTGCCAGAGGGTGAGGCTGGGAAGAGGGGAGAGCATCAGAAAGAGGAGCTAATGGATGCTGGGCTTAGTGCCTGGGTAATGGGATGATCTGTGCAGCAAACCACCATGGCACAGGTTTACCTATGAGACAAACCTGCACATCCTGCACATGTACCCCTGAAATTAAAGTAAAAATTGGAAATGAAACATTTAAAAAGAAAAGAAAACAAACAACAACAACAAAGAGAGCGGTGCAAATCTGTACCAGGCTTATCAGAAACAAAAGAATGAGAGTGAAAACATGGATATCAGACAAAGGCAAACAGCAAAATAACGCTTTACATTAGCTAGAGGAGTAACATCCTAGCATCTACCTAGAGTCGAACGGAATCGAATGGGACTGTTTTTTCCTGAACTGGCCTCCTTGGGTGGCCGACCAGGGCATGGTGAAGGGAAAAAATCTTGAAGCGAAACGTCCATTTCTTCGCTCTGGTTTTGGTCTCTGTAAGGCATAAGAAGTTAAAAGCAAGATCTGATCCCTGGAGTTTTCCAGGAATTCGAAATAGGTATATGAGGAAAGAAGCTCAGTTATCACCCAGGTCTCCGGGAGTATCCCAGGTATAGTGCCAAGAGTCCAGCTTTCCAAGCTGGGGTCCCTGGGTTCTGAAGGCCTTTTTGGGGAAAGTACTGATGTTCGTGTTAAGGTTGGGAGGAAAGGGTTTGGAAGGCCCCAAGCGGCGGGAAGGCAAAGAGAAGATATCAAGAAGCAAGGCAAGAACTTTCCACAGGCCCAAGTTGGATACAGCACCTGAGACAGGAAACCGGGTGAATTTCTGGTGTTTTCCAGTTGCACAGAGCCTACTTCAAAATAAGGCTTTTTCAAGTCAACTCTTTTAATGCGAAGCCGTAAGTTTGTGGTGTTGCCTGATGCAAACCTCCACTGTAAGCCTTTGCTCTGAGTGTCTTTTTTGTTAGTTAATCTTCCAAAGAGAACGGGGAAAACCTTGAGTCTGTATCTTCCCTCTTTCCAGGGAAAGGCCACAGGGTTTGTGAGCAGTGGGCATTGGTGGTTCAGTGGTAGAATTCTCGCCTCCCACGCGGGAGACCCGGGTTCGATTCCCGGCCAATGCAGTGTCTGGTTTTGTACTCTCTTGTGTTTACATTTACTTACCATAACTGTTCTTCAGGTAGGTCACAAACGCGGTAAAAAAGATAAGAAAAAGGGAACTACTGTATAGCTTTCGGGTTCCTTCCGGAGTGGAATTTCTCTAAGCAGGTACTTTGCAGAGATTGTCTTTGAATTAGCCAGTGTGTCTGGTTGGTCTCTGCGTCTTTGCATATTTGGCCCTAAAACCAGAGGGACTTTTATTGTCTCTTCTGGCGGATCCCTGAAATACAAAGAGTCACCTGGACATTGATTTCACCGCCTGGACTTTGGACAGACCATATGACCATGTCTCGCGATGGAGTGCAGCTTAAGAAATAAATGACATTCCCGAAAGGAGAGAAGCTGTGGGGTAGGGCGGACACATGCAGTGATGGGGAACTGAAACCCAGGGAAAGGGGAGGCGTGTGAGGAGGAACTCGCGTGCAGATGAGGGGAGCTGTGGAGAGGGGCCTCGGACCTTCCTGTTGAGGAAGGCCCAGTCTTTGGTGGTCTGGGCAAAATGAAGGATGGGCCCCGAGTGGAGAGTAGCGTGTCCCCAAAACTCATTTCTATCACCCGCGTTTGTTTTACACTCCACCAGGCAAATCTTCTGTCCAAGGGATTCTTTTTATTGCTTCTCTTTAAGCAGCGTGGTCAGGAGGCCATGACAACCACTAGCTCTGGAGGTTTGGGGAGGAAACCTGGAAAAAGAATGCTCCAGGATCATCTGGTTTGTCCGCCCCTGTTTTCATCTACCCTTTTCCTCAGCGAAACTTACGTGGGTCCAGGATGTAACATTGCAGCTGTCACATTGGCGGATTAAGAGCCACTGACAAATCTTCCCCCAAAGGGGAAAGAGCCCCATTTGGCCCATAGCCATGGAGTCAGAAGCAAGAGCAGAATCGAAAATGCTTTTCTCTATGTCGTTCTCTCTCTCCTACCTGTGAATATCAACCTTCCACGCACGCTGGTTCAAAACCGCCTTAGTCTCTATAGGAGGTTTACCGTTTTTCACAGTTTCGGTAAACCATGTTTCCTTCTTGCTTCTACAGTTCTTCCAGGGTTGGGTTTCAGGAGCTGCTCAGCAGTGCAGGCTAGTTCTACATTCTGGTTCAAAATCATCTGTCTAGTTTTGCTACTAGGGTAAAGTTTGCCTCCTAGACCAGAGTTAAGACGTGTTCCCTCGGCTTCCATTTTCTAGAGATAACTGGTATCATTTCTTCCTTAAATGTTTAGTAGGGAAACCATCTAGACCTGGTGCTTTGTTCTGGAAGGTTGTTAAGCTTTGCTTCAATTTCAGTAATAGAGATCTATTTAGGTTATCTACTTCTCTTTGTGTGAGTTTTGGTAGACTGTGTCCTTCAAGGACTTGCTCCAGTTCATCAAGTTATCAAATTTGTGAGCACAGAATTGTTGATAATCCTCATCTGTTATCCTTTTAATGTCCATGAGATCAGAAATAAGGACCTTCTTTTCTTTTTTTTATTAGTAATTTGTATCTTCTCTCATTGTCTCTTGATTCACCAGCTAGATGTTTCTCAATTTTATTGATTATTTTAAAGAACTAACTTTTGGTTTTGTTGATTTTTCTCTCTTGATTTCTGGTTTTGTTTCCTTGATTTCTCCTCTAATTCTTAGTTTCTTGTTTTTCACTGACTTTGGGTTTCATTTGCTCTTGTTTTTTGAGTTTCCTAAATTGTAAGCTTGAATTATTAATTGTAGATATTTTTTCTTTGCTAACATATACATTGAATACTATGAATTTCTTTCTAAGCAACAATTTTCCTGCACCTAGAAATTTTGTTGTAAGTTATACACTCATTTTCATGTAATTTGTTCCAAGACTTTTCCTTGGCCCAGGTGTTATTAGAAGTGTGTTGTCTGATCTCCAATTTTAGGGTTTTCCAGCTATCTGTCTGCTATTGATTTCTACTTCAGTTTCATACTCTGAATGAAGGGCATATTTGGTATGATTTCTATTCCATTAAATGTGTTGAAATGTGTTTTATGGGCCCGAATATCGTGGATCTTGGTGAACATTCCATGTGAACCTAAAAAGGATACGTATTCTGCTCTTGTTGGATGAAGTAATCTAAAAAGTTGGTTGGATCCAGGTGACTGGTAGTGGTGTCCAGTTTCACTATATCTTTATTGATTTCCTGCCTGCTGGATCTGTCAATTACTGAAGCTGAAGTCTCCCACTGTAATAGTGAACCTGTCTATTTGTCCTTGAAGTTCTATCCGCTTTTGCCTCTCGTATTTAGATGCTCTGTTGTTAGGTGCATATCAATTAAGGATTGTCGTATCTTCTTGGAGAAGTGACCTCTTTATCATAATGTAATGACTCTTTATCCCCATGATTTTCCTCCCTCTGAAGTAGGCTCTGTCTCAAATTAATATAGCTTATATAGTTTTCATTTTTGAGACTGAATTTTGCTCTTGTTCCCCAGGCTGGAGTGCAGTGGCACAACCTTGGCTCACTGCAACATCTATCTTCCAGGTTCAAGCGATTCTCCTGCCTCAGGTTCCCAAGTGGCTGGGATTAAAGGCATGCACCACCACGGTTGGCTAATTTTGTGTCTTTAGTAGAGTCGGGGTTTCCCCATATTGGCCAGGCTGGTCTTGAACTCCTGATCTCAAGTGATCCACCTGCCTCGGCCTCCCAAAATGCAGGGATTACAGGCATGAGCCACGGTGCTTGGCTGCTTCTCCAGTTTTCTTTTGATTACGATGAGTACGGTATATCTTTCTCCATCTCTTCACTTTGAATATCTCTGTGTCTTCTTTTTTTTTTTTTTTTTTTTTTTGAGGCGGAGTCTCGCTCTGTCGCCCGGACTGGAGTGCAGTGGCCAGATTTCAGCTCACTGCAAGCTCCGCCTCCCGGGTTTCCGCCGTTCTCCTGCCTCAGCCTCCCGAGTAGCTGGGACTACAGGCGCCCGCCACCTCGCCCGGCTAGTTTTTGTATTTTTAGTAGAGACGGGGTTTCACCGTGTTAGCCAGGATGGTCTCGATCTCCTGACCTCGTGATCCGCCCGTCTCGGCCTCCCAAAGTGCTGGGATTACAGGCTTGAGCCACCGCGCCCGGCCGTGTCTTCTTATTTAAAGTAGGTTTGTTGTAGAAAACACATAGTTGGGACTCATTTTCCATTCTGCCAGTCTCTTTCAATTGGTATATTTGGACCATTCACATTTAAAGTGACTATTGATATCATTGGATTAATATGTACCGTACATGTAACTGTTTGTATTCTTTGACTTTCTTCATTGTTTTCTTTTGTGTCTTTTACTCTTTTTCTACCTTCTCTGGCTATAATTGAACATGTTATATGATCCCATTTTTTTCTTCTTCTTAAAACATGAATTTCATTCATTTTAAAAAAAGTGTTTTTGTTTTCACCCTATTGCTTGCCATATATATTTACAACTAATCTAAGTCAATGTATAAGTAATGCTATGATGCTTCATGGGTCACGCAGGTAACTTAAAAACAAAATTCCTTATTCCTTTCCTACCACCCTTTAAAACATTGCTATCATTCATTTGATGTATTCATAATGTATAATCATCCAATCTATTATTGCTATTTTCCTTGACAGACGATTATATGAATTAAAAATAAAAATAAAAAAATATTTTATTTTATCTTCATTTATTTCTTCTCTAACTTCTTTCTTTGGTGTAGATTTGTCTCTGATCTTTGTAGTTTTTCTTCTTTCTGAAGAGCTTTTTCTAACCTCTCACGGAAGACAAAATCACTGGTGACAAATTCCCTCAATATTTGTTTGTCAGAGAGTTTTTATTTCTCCTTCACGTTTGAAGGGTAATTCTACAGAATTCTAGGTTAGCAGGATTATTTTTCCTCCAACATTAAATATGTCAGCTGCATGCTGTTCTTGCTTGCGTGGTTTATGAAGAGAAGTCTAATGTAATACTCATCCTTGTTCTTCTAAGGTAAGGTGTTTTCTTTCTCTAGCTTCTCTCAAGATGTTCTTTGGTCTTTGATTTTCTACATTTTCTATACTATATGTTGTGATGCTTAATTGTATGTGTAAATTTGGCTGGGCCATGGTGCCCAGATATTTGGTCAGATATTATTCTGATGTTTCTGTGAAGGTGTTTTTTGATGAAATGAGACATTGAAATCAGCGGACTTTGAGTAAAGCAGATGACCCTCCATAGTGTGAGTTGGCCTCATCTAGTCAGGTGAAGGCCTTAATAGTATAAAACCTGACCTCCCCCTAACAAGGAGGAATTCTGCCAGCAGATTCCCTTTAGACTTGAACTGCAACTCTCTCCCCTAAGTCTCCAGCCTGCTCATCTACCTCATCAGATTTGGTCTCACCAAGCATCCACAATTATGTGAGCCAATTCCTTAAAATCAGTCTCAATCTCTTTCTCTCTCTCTCTCTCCTCTCTCTCCCTCTCTCTCCATCTTTATTTCTATCTATCTTCTGTTGGTTCTGTTTCTCTGGAGAATGTTTACTAGGATTTGCATGCCTAGGTGTACAGTTTTTAGTATTTACCCTGCTGGGTGTTCTCTGAACTTCTTGGATCTATGGCTTGGAATCTCTTATTAATTTTGGAAAAATACTTCTTTTCTTCCTGAGAGAGTTAGTTTTATGTGTCAACATGGAGAATGTTTTTGGATGAGACTAATACTTAAATTGGTGAATTTGGGAAAAGCAGATTGTTTTTCATGATGTGAGTGAACCTCATTCCGTCAGTAGGAGGCCCGACTAGAACAAAAAGACCAGCCTCTTCAAGCAAGAGGGAATAAGAGCAAATTCCCTGACAGATGACCTTTGGAATACATCTGTACCATCAGTTCTTCTGAGCCTCCAACCTGTCAGGCCACACTGCAGATTTCAAACTTCCCAGCCTCCATAATCACATGAACCAATTTCCTGTGCGGTCATTTCTCAACACCACTGGGTGATCGGTGCCAGGAACCCCTGCAGATAACAAAATCCATGGATGCTCTAGTTCCTTATACAAAATGATGTAGAATTTGCAGATAACCTACTCACATCCTCCCGTGTGCTATATAAATAGTTGTTATGTGGTATTGTTTAGGGAATAATGACAAAGAAAAAAGTCCATATATGTACAGTACAGACACAATCATAAGTTTTCAAAAAATATTTTGGAGTCAGGCCTGGTTGAATCCATGGATGCAGAACCCACAGATATGAAAGATCAAACGTAATAAATCTCTTACTCTTTCTCTCTCTCTCTATATATATATGTGTGTGTATGTGTGTGTGTAGTGTGTGTGTATTTATATATATATATAGTGTGTGTATGTATATGTATGTATATGACCTATTGATACAGTGGTAAGGAGTAGGGGAAGGAAGTGTTCTATAATCCTATGATTAGGTCTCAGTCTTGTGGTGAGCCTGTGCCCCTGGGCTGTGACCTTCAAAAGTCCTTCTCAAATTTTGTTCCCTCTTAGGTGAGACAGGATGGCTAGAGGTCGCTGGAGTTGGGTTTTTCCCTTTCCCCACATTGGTTAGACTCTGGAAACACAATTTTCTTTTGAGGGCATGTGTTTGTTAAGTAGAACAGAATGCACCGGGCATGTTTTTCAATGGTTACCTCTCCTTGCCCTCCAGAAGCATGCAAGGAGTTGTCTCCAATTCTCACCCTAAGTCTTCTGGAGACAAAACTCATGAAGATATGGGAGGCTCCCACTAGTTAGGCCCCCAGGAGTTTTTACCTCTCAGGCTGGGCTGCTGTCAGCTCCAGCAATTAGCCAATTCCCTTTAAATTATGTCTACCCAATGCTGGCTCCAGCGGTGGTTTCTGATTCAGGTAAGTTGTGATTCTCTGTATTTGCCCATGGCTCGAAGTTTCATAGGATTGGCATGTCTTAGGACCTCCATTTTCTGTTGCATATAAGTAGAGTTATTGATGTTCGGTTTGTTCAGCTTTTTTTCTGGTGAGAGTGGGAGTGATGGTTTTTAAGCGCTTTACAAGTCTAGTTGTAATTTCTGATAACCATGTGACAATTTTAGATCTCTTTAAAAAGGTAATATGTTTAATTCAGGAATTGCAAAAAGCCTTGCAGCAGCTACAAGAAGAATTGCAGAACAAGAGCCAACAGCTTCGTGCCCGGGAGGCTGAAAAATACAATGAGATTCGAACCCAGGAACAAAACATCCAGCACCTAAACCATAGTCTGAGTCACAAGGAGCATTTGCTTCAGGTGAGTTTACATGATTTCAATGAAAACCGGGCTCATAGAACTCTGAAATTTGTTTATATAATTTTAAGATATTATTCCACCTGTGTTGAGTCTCCACTATATGGAAAACATTGAGAGGTGGGAATCAAGAGGATTCAAAATAAATAGAAAATATAATTTGTGGATTAAGATGCTTCCTAACAAGTGTAAGAAACAGTACATATAGCCCTGATTTAAGCAGTCTTTTATGAAGTCTTTTATAAAGACTTAATATTCAGAAAATAGTCATTAAGCACCTCTGTGAGTCACACACTTTTCTGGGTGTTGGGAAGACAAAAGATTTGGTTACTGCTCTCAGTTTAATAGACGAAGACAAAAAACTGTACAGAAACTTCCACAGAGTCATTTTGATGATAGAATGAAAGTTTGAGGGGAAAATGGAGCATTAAGAAAATACTGATCCAGGCCGGGCACGGTGGCTCAAGCCTGTAATCCCAGCACTTTGGGAGGCCGAGACGGGTGGATCACGAGGTCAGGCGATCGAGACCATCCTGGTCTACACGGTGAAACCCCGTCTCTACTAAAAAATACAAAAAACTAGCCGGGCGAGATGGCGGGCGCCTGTAGTCCCAGCTACTCAGGAGGCTGAGGCAGGAGAATGGCGTAAACCCGGGAGGCGGAGCTTGCAGTGAGCCGAGATCGCGCCACTGCACTCCAGCCTGGGCGACAGAGCGAGACTCCATCTCAAAAAAAAAAAAGAAAATCCCTAACAGAGATCATCCAGCCACAGGCATGGGCAGGTGCTATGTATGTGCCTGGAGAAGAGGTACTAGGATGTTTCCCAGGGATCTAGTATTAGTGTCAACCCCTGGGCCCAGTCCTTTGCATTAATTTGGAGGAAGGGGGTGAAATAGTTAGCTGTCAGGTGGTGCTGGCAAGTGTGAGAGTACAGTAGGTATGAACACTGCAGTTACTATGAAAAAGGACGGTAAAGTAGTGTGAACAAACACTCATCTAAAGGACACAGACTGATATCTTGTCAATCGACTCTTTATAGCCCATCTATGGGACTGGCTATAGATCTCTGGATGAGTGGCAAACAATGGCTACTAGTTATGAACATGACATATTTTGCAAAGCTCCCTTGGAAAAATAGCACAAACTGGGGACTCGGAGCCCAGATGGTTTGACTGTCCACGGAGGCAGAACCAAAAGATCTCACTATTCTAAGAGGATGGCAGCAGCTAGAGTGGATCGGGAGAATATTACCAGTGGTAGAGATGGGAGGACAAGCCATTTTAGTGTCAGAGTCCACCATCAGCAGTAGAGACTTGCTTTGAGAGGAGAGTCAATTGGATACTAAATGCATTGTGAAGGTTTCTAAAGACATTCCTCAATCAAAATCAGGGGGTAAAGCAGTCCCTTGAATCACCTAGGCCTGTCCTTTACCTGGACACAAGTGGTACAGTAGGGAGAATCCTGAATGGCATCACCCAAAGCTTTGCATAGGCCTTAGGCCAGCAGGCATTGCACACCTTTCTCTGCTATTCCTGGTTACTGAGACTCCAATCTCCACTGTGCATCCCAGTAAGCCACCAAGGTAAACTGCTTGCCTTGATCGTCTCTCTCAGCACTCTGCAGTATATACAGTCTTGAATGTCAGTTAGGCGCTGTTACGTGGGAATCTACCTGCTTCCCTAACAGATATAGCCAGGACACAAAGTTCTCTGGTTATGACACTCCCATAATAGAGCTGCCTCCACAGCCCCTTGAAATTCTGGATCAGGGATTGGACATCTAACAGGCAGTTTTGACTGCTTGGCATGACAGAGTTCAATCCAACGAAAGGAAGACACGTTCTCTTGTGTGTAATGAATCTGCAAGTCACTTATTCAAACTATAGTAGTCCAAACTCAGACGCTGGATGTCAGGTGCCCTCAGGATTGTCTTCCTGGATCTTGACTGCAGCCACTCCTACACAGGGTGATTTCCTGGGCTGGAACCAGTTTGCAGGACTATGAGACTATGTAGACTACAAAGACTAGCTAGGCCCCAGGGCGGCGGCAGAGTAAGCCCCACAGCAATGCATTAAGCCTTCATGAAATGAGTATTCAATGAATGAGGTAGTGATTCAGTGTATATTTGATCCACTGCAACAGGTGGGAAGGGGGCAGAAGAAGCTACTTCCTAAAATAACCCTTCTTCAGACTCTTAAAGAACTGATCCTTGTTTTGAATTAAAATCTGTCTTCATTTAACTTCCAGTCCTTTGCCCTACAGATAACTGTCAGCGCCACATCAGTTCTACCCATTCTTTCACATGAAGACATATGTCATGTTCTGAGTCATCTTTCTTCGCCTCCTTCCACCAGTCCTTATCTGGTGACTCACATTTGAGCGAGCTCCAATATGTCTCTGTATAATCTTTGTTTTTTTCTTTTCTTTTTTTTTTTGAGACGGAGTTTCGCTCTTGTTGTCCAGGCTGGAGTGCAATGGCACGATCTCGGCTCACCGCAACCTCCGCCTCCCGGGCTCAAGCGATTCTCCTGCCTCAGCCTCCCTAGTAGCTGGGATTACAGGCATGCGCCACCACTCCCGGCTAATTTTGTATTTTTAGTACAGATGGGGTTTCTCCATGTTAGTCAGGTTAGTCTCGAACTTCCGACCTCAGGTGATCCCCTCGCCTCGGCCTCCCCCAAGTGCTGGGATGAGCTACTGCGCCCGGCCTGTAAATTCTCTTAAAAGAGTGGTACACGGAGTGCAGTACTCCACCTGTGGCCTGACTGATATGCAGTACAATATTATCACTAAATTGCTACAGACGGTGTGCTTTTCGTTGTTGTCACAGAAATGTATTTGGTTAGTTATATTTGTTAACGTCTCGTCTGACTTTCCAGTCTTTCCTCACTTTGTGCAGTCATATTTGCCGAGTCAAGTAAAAGTTATAACATTTAGGACACAATGCCTGACTTACTATAATTACTATTATCTTATGATCTTTACAAAACAGAATTGCCACTTAGGTCTCAGGCCCTACCTCCTTCAGCCTCCGAAATGTTCAAGTTACCTTGCACTGCATGCTTTTAGCATCGTCCCTAACAAGCCCCGCTCCTGGGGCCTCAGTGGCTGGAGCCTAGCGTCTGCCCCACCCACGCCGAGCCCGAGGCGGGGCTCTGGATGTAGCCGCTGATTGGCCGGCTGGGGCGCAGCTTGATGGCGTCGGGCTGGAGAGCCGCAGTCCCGGCTGCGGCACCAGGGAGAAGACGGACTGTGTAAGGGGGCCTGTGGCCCCAGCGTGCCGTGGCCTCGGGGAGTGTGAAGTGGAGGCAGGAGCACTCCTTACACTTCACCATGAGTTTCCTGATCGACTCCAGCATCATGATTACCTCCCAGGTGAGTCACTGCCTCCCGCCCCGACACCCGTCCGCTTCCCTTTCCCGAATCGCCCTCTCGGGTCCTCCGCGGTGCGGGCTGGTGCGGGGTCTCACTTCTCTCTCAAGCGGCCTGCGCCAGTTACTCCGGGACCCAGAGCACGAAGAGGGTGTGCGATTTGCTGCCTCCGGTTCCCTCAGACCCGGCTGTCAGGAGGCTGGCCTGCGGCCGTCCGCGGCCCCACCCGGCATCCATCCCTGGAATTTCGGTCCACTTTTGGAAGGGGTCCGCCGGCCTCCACGCTTAGAGCCGGCGCCGCCAGTTAAGGCGGCGGTCCTCAGAGCTCCTCGGAGCTTCCAGGCTGCGCCGCTGACCCTGGGCTGGGGAAGCCTGTGTGGTTCCGGGCGCGGGGTGTGCGGCACGCCAATCAGGGCTGGATACTGAGGACACGTCAGTGCAGGCTTTGTTGTTAGATGTCAAATCCTGCATCCAGGTGTGGAGAAATTTGCTGCTGCAAAGTATCAATATCAGGTTACACCTATGCTTAAAAGTTAAGATTTTGTTTTTGCACTGACGCCTCATCCTTTATCCTCTGCTTACTTACCCACACTTTTCGGATGTTTTTCTGACCCTCATTTCTCCATTGGTCACCTTCATTTGTTTGTACAGTCAACAAACATTTATCGACCATTATATAAAGCCCTGAGCGTACAAACATATAAGACACCGTCTTTGCTCAATAGAAGCTTCCTCTAGTGAGCCTCTTGCTTTTACCATGTAATCCACTGTTAATTATTGTTTCTTCCTAGCATTTATCATAGCACTGGCATCATTTATGTATGTGTTTATGATTTTGTTTTTTGAGATCCTGCCTTGTTCATAGCTGTATCCCCACTTCCAAGTGCAGGCATTCAATAAATAATTGTTGGCCAACTGTTAATATTTGTGAAGCTCAGACTACCTATTTTCCTTTTTCCCCTCGTCTTTCCAATAATTTAAAGATTTGTGTGTGTGTGTGGTTATTTTTGCTTGTTCTTTCTCTCAAATGGCAAATAACAGAAACAGTTACCTTTTGGGGCTTAAAGTGAACTAAATTTTTGTTCTTTGATTAAGTTTTTGTATTGCTTCATCTTAATACTCGTCTCCGTAGAGCGGAGCATTGCCCTTTTCTCTTCAAAAACTTTTACGATATTTAAGAAATTACGAAAGAAGGAAAAGCCATCCATGATCCTACCACTCTAATGCAATCTTTTTTTTTCATGTTTTGAATTTACCACTTTTGCTATAGTTTTCATAATTATTGTTTTTATTGGCTTCATAGTATTCAAATGTATTAATGTAAAAAAACCTGGGCATATAACTCTTCTGCTTAAAACCTTTCTAAGACTACCCAGTGCCCTTGGTGACAGCTCAGGGTTGTTTTTAACTCTAGTACCAGTTTAAGAAAAATAACAATATTTAATTAGTCTTTTTTTTCCCACTTAGAATAAAGATAAGAATGTCAGTAGAAAATTGGCTTTGCATTGCAGCCTCTAAGATTTTTAGCGTGGATATAATTGATACGTTGAACCAAGGAAGTGGCTTTCTAATTTTGTATGCCTTGTAATCATAGACTTTTACTTCACACATGCATCCACATGCAGTAATTAATTGTTAAACCTGCTCTTTACAAATGTGGAAGAAAGACCCAAAGATTCCTTTGCATGGAATGTTCTCTGTTCAAATATTTATGTGGCTACTTTATCATCATTTCAGTATTAGTAAAAATGTCACTTTAGGAAGATTTTACCTGACACCCTGCCCGAAGCTGAAGTAGATTTCCATTTCGGCTGCCTTCTTCCTCATTTCCATGTTTTATTTTCTTCTTGGCATTTATTACTATAGTTCATTTGTATGTTCATGTGTTTGTTATCTGTCCATGAAGTCCAAGATACTGTCTTTCTTGTTCTCTCCTGTATTCACCAGCATCTAGATCAGTTGTGGGCACATAGTAGAGTTGTAGTGAATATTTATTTAATAAAAAGCACTTCTCTAGAGAGGTGTGGTTACCTTGGAAACACCACCATTGCCCCCGAGCCCCTCCCCACGCATTTTTTCTGTGTTGTATTAACTGAAAGGTTTATTTGAAATGAAATCTGAAATCAAAGGTCACATATTGAATCTTGCTCACCGCGCCACAGGATGAAGTTCACACTCCTTTAGGTGGCTTTTCAGGTCCATTATGGATGGGACCCTCGCTCTTATCAGGTCCCTTATTGATAGGACTCTGGCTCTTCTCTCTTCAGCTATGGCTTTCACCATTTTATTCTTTAGACTTCCTGAACTTCTTTTAGTTCCCTAACCTGGCCATGCTGTGGTGCCTCCAGATTTCCAGAGTGTGTTTTCTTTTTCTGAGCCTTTTCCTTATATCCCTCCCCTTTCAGCCTTCAGATCTCAACTTGAACATCCAAGAAGCTTCCCCTAGAGTGGACTAGATGTCCCTGTACATACTGCCATAGTACCCTTCACCTACTTCCCCTGTAACAACACAGTCACATTGTTTTGTAATTACTGGTTTATCTCCTCCGTAGATTATAAACTCCTTGAGAGTAGCATTCATGCTCTCTTGTTTGCCATTCTATCCTTTGGACCTGGCACATACTAGGCACTAATAAATACTTGTTAGATGATTAAAAGGGTGAATAAATGATCCAAGAAAGGTGTCTTTTATAGTTAATTCTTTAATAACTACCCTGCTGATGGCCATTTTTTTTTTAACAGTAGCTAATTTTCAACCCAGAAGTCACTTTTATAAAAGCAACTGTGATCTAACTCATGTTTTGAGCCCTCTATACAGTCATTAAGACTTATCAGTTCCAGAGTACACTCTTAAGTCCTAAGGTCAAGATTTTACTCTGTACAATTCTGAAAGTATTAAGTCTCGTTTTTAATAAGAAGCTATGCGCCTTCCATTTTATTTGCAAAGCTATTTGAAATTGCATTTTGCTTCTGCATTCTTTTTGGATCCTCTATAATCTTGCCAGAATTTGTGTTTATCTTGGATGTAAACGAATTCTCCAGCTACTTTTGTGTATGTGTGTAGTTTAAAAGTCTTTTTTTTTTTCAACTTTTATTTTATTGTAGATTTGGTATTTGTGCTGGGTATATTGTGGGAGCTGAGGCTTGGTATACAAATGATTCTGTCACCCAGGTACCATGTGCATAGTACTCAATAGTTTTTCAGTCCTTCCACTTTCTCCCCTCCCCTGCCCCCAGGTAGTCTCCAGTTTCGTTTTTTGCCATCTTTATGTTGGTGAGTACCCAATATTTAGCTCCCACTTAGAAGTGAGAACATGGGGTATTTGGTTTTCTGTTCTTGCATTAATTTGTTTAGGATGATGGCCTCTAGGTGCATCTGTGTTGGTGCAAAAGACATAATTTTGTTCTGAAAGTCTTTTTACACTTTCTTTGTCAATGTGAAAGGAGGCCACAATAAAATATTAAAGGTATGTATCTGTTTCACTTTTCTTCCATTCCCCTCCCCACCATATAAACTTAAACTTTTTGCTTGTTTTCTCTTCCTTGTCTAAAGTTCCATTTCACAGCAATCTTGTTTTTTTGTGTTTTTTTTTTAATCATCCATTTCCACTATACATACCATTCTCAGTCCTAACTACCCAACCTCTCTGTTTTCAGTAGTGGCTTCGTAAGTCATATGAATATGGTCTCTAAACTCTGAATTTACATTTGTCTCCACAAGTGACCATTTGTAATAGCCAAAGGATATTGTGGCATTTTCTCCTAATCTGCTTGACTCTTTCCTTTTCTACTTGATCTAGATGCTTGGATCCAACTTACTTTCTTACACCCTCTTGTTCGTTTACCTTCATATATATATAAGTCCATACTTGGATCATTGCTATAGTTTGTCTACTAATACAGAGGCCTGAAGGCTACTGTAGAAAATCACACAGCTGTGTAGTTTTTTGCCAACGCCATGAGTTTAACCCTCAACTCACTGAATTATTCCTTTTTTGACCTTAATCAGCTACTTGTTTCATTCCTCTCAAAGTTTCTCTGAATCTTTGTCACTCTCCTCAAAGCTGCCTTTTCTATACTCACCTGTCTTACTCTTAACAGATAACCTTGCCTTGTACTTACTCAACAAAAGTGAAGCCAAAAGGTATGATCTCCTACTATGAATACTTTCTGCATAATCTAAAAGGTTATCTGTGTTCACAACCATTCTCACCTCCTTTCCTTCCATTTCAGAAAATGGGGTTCCCCTACTCCAGTTTAAGGCCATTTTACTTACCTTTGATCTTAGAGTAGCTTATTTTGAAGTGGTTAAAAGCACAGATTTTCTAAACAGACAGACTCAATAAGAGCTGAAAACATAATATTAAAAAAAAAAAGCACAGATTTTGGAGTCAGACAGGCTTGAGTTCAATCTTGATTCTGACACTTACTATAAATTGATTAACTTCTCTAAACCTCATCTTTCTCTGTGAAAATAAGACAATCAAACCTACCTTACTGGGTTTTTAATGATTTCTATAAGATTATAATGCTAAGTACTACTTAGAGAGCCTGGAATATAGTAAATGCTCAATAAAAGTTACCTAATAATAATAATAAATTAATAGTATCAGTTCATCCTCTAGCATTCCATCATCCTTCTTATCTTTTTCTCCTTACTTGACTGCTTTCTTTCCCCTTGGCCAATAAACTGTCCCTTTATTCCACATTCTTCTCTAGCCTATTATCTAGTGTTTTCTTTTTTTCTCATTCCTGGCCCTCCCTAGAGTAATTTGCATTTACTATCCCCACTGCTTTAGCTCCCATTCATTCTGACCTGCTACACTCTGGTTCTTGCCCCTACCTCACCATTCAAACTGTGTTCCTTATCCTCTAGTCTTTTCTTCTTGGCACATTGCTCTCCTTACTGTAGATACTGTTCCCGGGTGATCTCGTGTACTTTGATGGTTTCAACTCATAAGTATATCTTAGACCTGCCTTCACAATCTGTCTTTTATTCAGGTGCTTGCTGGATATCTTGACCCATCTTGCTGGCTGTCCCTCAGGCCCTTAGTGTGTTCAAAATGAGCTCATCATTTTCCCCATCCTCTGCCCTCTTTCCTAAACCTCTTCTTTCTCCAATATTCTTTATATAAATTGGGTAGCTTCACTATTCATCCTGTATTCCAAACTAGTCATCCTTGACTTCTCCCTGCTGATTTTACCTTCTAAATAGTTCTCCAATCTGTCATCTCCTCTTCTGTCACCAAATGTCTTAATTCAGGGCTTTATCATCTTTCATCTGAACTCCCATAATACATTTCTATGATGTTTCTCTTCCTACAATGTTGTTTCCTTCAAATACGTCTTCCACACAGCCACCATACTGCTCTATATAATGTAAAACAAATCAGACCATGCCACTTCCCTGCTTAAATAACCCTCACCACCTACAGACTATAATCTAAGCTCGTTAGGGTAGCCTTCAAAGCTGTCAGTGATTGGACATCCACTCCTCCTGTCTAGCCTCATTTTTAACCTCTTCCTTCTTTGAATCTCATCTTCTAGCAGCACCAAACCATGTGTGGTTCCCGGCATATACCATGCTATTCACTCTGCGCCTTTATTCATGCCCTTTGCTATCTGGAAAGCCCTGTCCTCCTACCCCTACCACCTGTTTTTACCCTACCTAATTCATTTTTTTGTTGTTCATTTGTTTTGTTCTGAGACAGGGTTTCGCTCCGTCACCCAGGCTGGAATGCAGTGACGTGCTCACGGCTCACTGTAGCCTCCACCTGCCAGACTCAAGTGGCCCTTCCACCTCAGTCTCCCCATAAGCTGGAACTACAGGCACGCACCACCACACCTAGCTAATTTTTGTGTTTTTTTGTAGAGATGGGGTTTCACCATGTTGCCCAAGCTGTTCTCAAACTCCTGGGCTGAAGCGATCCACCCACCTTGGCCTCCCAAAGTGCTGGGATTACAGGCATGAGCCACTGTGTCCAGCCTCCCTACTTGATTCTTATTCATCCTTTGAGAGGGTGATTTTTAATATGTTAGGGGTGGTGGAAACCTTTGAATGTGTGATGAATACCTTGAAACCATTCTAGAAAAATACACATAATCCCAAAATTTGCACACAATATCAGGTTGTAACCCCAAATTAAAACTTCCTTCAGCTCAGGCATTATCTTCTCCAGAAAATCTGTCCTAAGCCCCTACAGATTGGTTTGGTCTCCCTCTTTCATATTGTTTTACAATATCATGTATGTATTTCTATCATTGCACGTCCATATTATGTTATAGTTATTTATGTAGTGTCTTCACTATATTGTGAGCTTGTAGAGGGTAGTAACCGTCCTACTCATCTTTGTATCCCCAGCACCTAGCATAGCACATAGGAGTTATTACAGAAGATTTAAGATTGAATGCTGAAGAATAAACCATCTTTTATGTAGACCACTTAGCCATTCAGCAAGCACTTATGGAGAGGCTGCTACATACCAGGCTTTGTGCTGGATGCCAAGGATACAAAGATTACAAGACAAACATGGTTTTTGTCCTCATAGAGCTTATAATCTAATGTCAACAAATATTTAAATCAGGCATTACAAAACCATATGGTAAGCACTTTGATGATGGAAGTACAATGTAGAATAGGATTATATAAAAAGAGCAATTTATCTGTGTTTGGGAGGGCAGAGAGGGCCTTCCAGGAGTAAATAGCATAACTGGGAGAGGGCTGGAGAGAATTTCCTGTCAGAGGACATTTACAGAGGTCTCGATGTGAAAGAATATGGGTCTAAAGAACCAAAGGAAGTTCCAGGGGGCTGAACACATGAGTTTGCTAGGCAGCAGGGGCATGATAAGAAGCTAAAGTAGTCTGTGCTAAACTACTGAGTTTACACTTGCTCAGTAAAGTAGTCCCTAGGAAGACATAAAATCATTTTATTCATAAAGGTCCTAGCCAGTTTAAGAAGAAAAGATTAGTCGTGTCAGTGCATGTCTATGTATAGAAAGTTCTATTTACTACAGACCAGCTTTGTCAGCTGTCATGTGGCTACGGTCTCTGCCAGTTTGAAACAAAACTGACAAAAGAGGGATCCTGCAATCTCTCGGCTTTACACTGAGATGAAAACCACTTGATGTAGATTAGGCAGGATGGTGGAGAAGCTAAGAAAACTCTCTGAAGGAAACAGATATAAAAAATATTAGGCTTTCTACTACTTCTCTAATTTTGGTCTCAACTCCTCTCCCCTGAAGTTTTTATTTTTTAAATTGATTTATTTTTATTTATTTTTGAGACAGGGTCCCACTCTGTTGCCCAGGCTGGAGCACAGTGGTGCAGTCATGGCTCACTGCAGCCTCAACTTCCTAGGCTCAGGTGATCTTCCCACCTTTGCCTCCCAGGTGGCTGGGACTACAGGCACACCCCACCACCCCCAGCTCATTTTTATGTGTGTGTGTTTTTTTGTAGAGATGGATTTTCACCATGTTGGCCAGGCTGGTATTTTTTTAAAATACTCGCAATCAGGGATCATCCATAAGAAGCAAGTCTCACTCTGACTCCTTTTCTTTTTTTTTTGAGACCAAGTCTCACTCTATCACCCAGGCTGTAATGCAGTGGCACGATACTGGCTATCTGTAACTTCTGCCTCCCAGATTCAAGGGATTCTCATGCCTCAGCCTCCGGGAGCAGCTGAGATTACAGGTGTCCACACCCATCTAATTTTTGTATTTTCAGTACAGACGGGACTTCACCATGTTGGCCAGACTGGTCTCGAGCTCCTGGCCTCAGGTGATCTGCCCACCTTATCCTCCCAAAGTGCTGGGATTACAAGTGTGAGCCACCACACCTGGCCACTGACTCCTTTTCTATTTGCGAACTTCTCTGGCTCATGTAATTATTATCATAAGATTATGGGAAAATATGTACTTCCATTTTTGTCTTGAAGCATACTCTGTAACATGTATAACTTAAAACATCCAAGAACATTTAAACATTTATTTCCAATGTCATAAGCTTTAATAAGTAGGTCTTGTAAGAGTAGATCTTTTTTTTTTTTTTTTGAGACGGAGTCTCGCTCTACCGCCCAGGCTGGAGTGCAGTGGCCGGATCTCAGCTCACTGCAAGCTCCGCCTCCCGGGTTTACGCCATTCTCCTTCCTCAGCCTCCCGAGTAGCTGGGACTACAGGCGCCCGCCACCTCGCCCGGCTAGTTTTTTTGTACTTTTTTTAGTAGAGACGGGGTTTCACCGTAGTAGCCAGGATGGTCTCGATCTCCTGACCTCGTGATCCACCCGTCTCGGCCTCCCAAAGTGCTGGGATTACAGGCTTGAGCCACCGCGCCCGGCAAGAGTAGATCTTATCTTTAATCCCTGAAATAAGTTAACCGTCTAGTTAGCAGACCTTTTATCATAAAAGAGTTTCTGTAACACATTTCTCAAAAGAAAATATATATTGACATTCTATCTTCTTTCTCTTCCAGATACTATTTTTTGGATTTGGGTGGCTTTTCTTCATGCGCCAATTGTTTAAAGACTATGAGGTGAGAAGAAATAATTTTGTTATACTTACACTATATGAATTTAGATTGACAAGAAAAATGTCTCCATTAAAGAAACATTATGTTCATTTCCAAGATAGGAAGCTTTTACCAAATAGGTACTATATAACTATTAGATTGGAGAATATAATTAGGCTTAATTGATTTAAAAGGGGGGAAAAAAGGCAAGCCAAATATAGCCCAGAAGTTAGGAGAAAGGAATGTTATGCCTTAGTCATATCAGGATATGCACCAATAGCAAATAGTTATTCTGCAGGAGAGAATTTAATTCATAATGTCTCACAAATGTTCCCTTTCATTTGTCTATCTGGCCCTGAATTGCCAGTCTTATATTCTAAGTTAATACCAAAATCCCAAGGCTATCAGGGGAACCAGCCCCCTATATTTCAACATAGGTTCTTTCTGTTTTCCCTAAGTGTTGGCCAGTCTCAGAAATAAAGAGAAAGAGTACAAAGAGAGAAATTTTACAGGTGGGCCCCTGGGAGTGCCATCACATATTGGTAGGACTGTGACGGCGACCCTGAGCTGCAAAACCAGCACATTTTTATTAGGGATTTCAAAAGGGGAGGGAGTGTATGAATAGGGAGTGGGTCATAGAGATCAGTGCTTCAGACGCAATAAAAGATCACAAGGCAGAGGCAAAAATTAGAATTACTGATGAGGGTCTGTGTCCCACTGTGCACGCATTGTCTTGATAAACATCTTAACAGGAAACAGGGTTCGAGACCTGACAACTGGTCTGACTAGAATTTACCAGGCTGGAATTTCCAAATCCTAGTAAGCCTGAGGGCACTGAGGAGACCAAGGCGTATTTCAGTCCTATCTCAACCGCATAAGACAGACTTCCTAGAGTGGCCCTTCATAAACTTCCCCCTAGGTATGCATTCCTTCCCCAAGATTATTCCTTGCTGGGAAAAGAATTCAGCGATATTTCTCCTACCTGCTTTCTGCAAGAAGAAAAATATGGCTGTATTCTGCCCGACCCCGCAGGCAGTCAGACCTTATGGTTATCTTTCCTTGTTCCCTGAAAATCGCTGTTCTGTTCTTTTTCAGAGTGCACTGATTTCGTATTGTTCAAACACACATGTTTTACAAACAATTTGTACAGTTAATGCAATCATCACAGGGTCCTGAGGTGACATACATCCTCAGCTTACGACGATGACGGGATTAAGAGATTAAGACAGGCGGAAGAAATTATAAAAGTATTAATTTGGAGAACTAATAAATGTCCATGAAATCTTCACAATTTATATTCGGAGATGGCAGTAAAGACAGGTGTAAGAAATTATAGAAGTCCTAATTTTGGGAACTAATAAATGCCCATGAAATCTTCACAATTTATGTTCTTCTGCCACAGCTTCAGCTGGTCCCTCCATTCGGGGTCCCTGACTTCCTGCAACACAAAGCTGGTGTTTTTATCTTAAGCTTTGGATTCAGAAAATCACCATCCTAGACTGGACATTTCCCAGTTAGTTTTCCTAATTAGTAATAAGATCAGGGGTTATAGTCTACATTGGGTCGTTTCTAGGATGTTCTCCATTAAACTTTCTCAGGGAGTTTATTGTCTGAAAGAGCCTAGAATTCTGGAGATTTTCTTCTGCCCAGTACTTTAAGGCCTCCCAAGGGAGGTTCCCGAACTGATCCAGGATCTGCAGAGTGTTGAAGAACCCCTTTAAACATTAACCATTATGTATGAATCTGTCAGTTTTTTGTCAGTGTGCATCAGGAATTCTAAGTGCTGCCTATGACCCTGTCACTTCATCTTCTTGTCCTCGAAATTCTTCATCCACAAGAGGATGCTGGTAATAGTGACTCATGATTCAGAAGTGCCACCTACTTTGATCTTTTTCTTTAGCTCCAGGCAAGTTGCTGTTGTGGCCTTACATCCAGTGACTTGAGAATTTCCTCAAAATAAGTTTTCTGACTTATAACCAGAAGGAGGTTATCAGTTCAGTTTTTAAACACGGAAATAACTTCTAATTTCTATTTGGCTTTTAACAGATACGTCAGTATGTTGTACAGGTGATCTTCTCTGTGACATTTGCATTTTCTTGCACCATGTTTGAGCTCATCATCTTTGAAATCTTAGGAGTATTGAATAGCAGGTGAGTAAGAGTACTGAATAACTCCTCTTGAAGGGTTCTGTGTTACATTCTTTACGGTGGAAAAGCTATCTGGATCTCATAGCAGATAAAAAAAAAACCACTGTGTTAATAATTTAGTCTCAGTAACTACAATGATCACAGCAGATATGGGTCACAGCCATCTAATAGCTGGTTTGACAAAGATTATGAGAAACCAGGAAAAAAAAGATCTGACCATTAACTCCGAAGAACTCATTGAAGTGAGGCTGTGAAGCCGCAGACTAGGCTTCACTCCTGGAAGCTTTATTTTTCTGGGACTGCTCGCTGACTGAATCCCAGTAACAGCCCTTCACATTGTTCTGCTGATTGAAAATCTCTACCTGAAAAGATTTAACAATCTCTCTGAAGACTGAACTCCAGTTCTTACTTAACTTAGTTAACTTTTATTGATTTTACAGTCATGGTCAAGTTTGGTTGAATTTAAAGTGTTTCTTAAAACACTTTTTAAAAGTAACTCTTCACTCCCTTCCGAATAATAGACCTGTTAGTTTATTAGATAGTCTATCTGAAATATTTCTTGCTTGTTAATCTGCAAGCTTGAGAATTTTTTTTAGTGGCATTTATATGTAGGGTTCAGCTATGCTATGCAGACTTTGTTGTGCTTTTTTATCACCACCTGGAAAAACCTTTAAGAGTAAAGTAGTCTTTCACTCTAAAGTCAGGACTCAGCACCAAGATAAGTTCATTATAGACCCCTGACACTTGAGACTGGTAGAGAGACTGTACTCTCAAATTCTTTAATAATCAGAATTGAAAACAAAATTTGAATTAAAAAGAAAAACTTACTGTACAAATGGTTAATCACAAAACATTGAAAGGTTAAAAAAAGAGAGAGGGGCTAGACACAGTGGCTTACGCCTATAATCCCAGCACTTTGGGAGGCTGAGGCAGGAGGATCACTTAAGTGCAGAGGTTCAAGGCCAGCCTGGGCAACAAAGTGAGGCCCTGTCTCTACAAAAAAAAATTTTTTTTTAATTTTTTTTTTTATTTTTTATTTTTTATTATACTTTAAGTTCTAGGGTACATGTGCATAACGTGCAGGTTTGTTACATATGTATACTTTCTACAAAAAAATTTTAAAAATATTAGCAGAGTGTAGTAGTACACACCTATAGTCCCAGCTACACTAGATGCTGAAGCAGGAGGATCCCTTAAGCCCAGGAGTCTGAGAATGTGCGGTGAGCTGTGATCACTGGACAAGACAGTGAGACCCATCTCTTAGGAAAAAAGAGTGAGACAGAGAGAATCAGAGTTGATAATAATGGTCTCTTGATAGAACAATGAATAACATGTATTATGGTAAAATAGAAATATGTTCTGATTCTCCTACTTTTAAACTTTATTAATCCAAACCTTTTTTTGGATGAGCTAGATATAGTTCCTTTGACTATAGAGAATAGACAAGTATTATTTTACATAATGGTTATTAAATTTTATTATCACAACCTGCATCTTTCACTGCTGTTTAAGCAGGGGTTGGCAGACTTTCTTCTGTAAAGGGACAGATAGTAAATATTTTAGGCTTCCGTGGACCAGAAGGTTTCTACTGCAACTACTCAGCCCTGCTGTTGTAGAGCGAAAGTAGTCATAGGCAATATATAAACAAACGAGCATGACCATGCTCTAATAAAACTTAATTTGTAAAAGCAGGTGGCTGCCAGGCCATAGTTTGCCAACTACTCATCTAAATATAGATACAGAGGATTCAGTTATTCTAAAGCTATAGTTTCTGTTTTTGGTAGATGATGTCCCCTAACTTTTAACTTATAGTTAATAACCCATATAGTAAGAAACATCAGTCATACTGTAGTGTATATTTCTTAAATTTCTTAGTTAATTAAAGAGGATAAGAAGTAGCATTGCTGAAATCTGATTCTTCTTTGTGTGTTATGTAGAGGATTGGGTTTGTTCAGTCTGAGACATGTCTTCAGTTATACCTGTTTTTTCATGCTAGTGTTTCACCCAATTATGGAACACAAATGTGAACCTTGATGATGTAGTATAACTGTCCATTGACTGGACTCAGAACGTTTTGAAAAGAGAATCTTGGCCAGAATATTCCTTTGACTCGCCTTTGAGCAGAGATTGTATGACTTCCTATCCAAATATGTAATCTTGTTGGGATCCTTAATTTTTTCAAGAGAATATCACTTTGCTCTCAGCTCAAAAGATTAGTTAAAACATGTGCTTCACTTTTAATAGGCAGTCCTGCCGGGCGCGGTGGCTCACGCCTGTAATCCCAGCACTTTGGGAGGCCAAGACGGGTGGATCACGAGGTCAGGAGATCGAGACCACCCTGGCTAACACGGTGAAACCCCGTCTCTACTGAAAATACAAAAATTAGCCGGGCGCGGTGGCGGGCGCCTGTAGTTCCGGCTACTCGGGAGGCTGAGGCAGGAGAATGGCGTGAACCCCGGAGGCGGAGCTTGCAGTGAGTGGAGATTGCGCCACTGCACTCCAGCCTGGGTGACAGAGCGAGACTCCGTCTCGGGGGGGGGGGAGTCCGTACTGCCAATTAAAGTTGCACTTGTTATTTCAAACCCACTGCCTCCCAAAATCTTTCAGAAACTCAGCTGAAATACTATGTAGGATTGCCTGGAGGATGTCCACCTTGTTTCCTTCTCTAAATGCTCTAAAGTAGGTTAACCTAGAGGAGCGAAAAGCTGTCAACGTATCTAGTCTAAATGGTATTCACTCCCTGTAGGGTAGGCTTTACTGAATGGCTGTTTTGTGTTGCCTGCCATCTGTACTAAGGAAGGAACAGTAAGAAACAGCCCTCTGAAAGTGATATTTCTCTTGAAAGGATGTTGTTGATGACACTGTTAATTGCCTTTGCATTTTCTTCTTTATGAAGTCTTTGAAGAAATTTCATTGTAATCTTAGTAACAATTCAGTAACAATAAATGATAATTATGCTTCTTTTGAGAAATTAATTTGTTATTTTCTTGCAGACACAATGATTTTATCTAACTGATCAAATTTTTTATTTCACATTGACCTTTAGAAAACTTAAAGCTAAATTTATGACCTACCCATAGCAACTTTCTAGAATTCTATTTTATAATAGCCATCAGGCTTAGCCCAATATTTTACCTATCTGTTACCATTGTTGTTCATATTTCCTTATAGTTCATTTCATCATCCTGTATTTTATTTATCTTTGTAAGCCATTTAACCACTTACACCTTTTTTGAAACAAGGCCTAAGTAAATTTAAAATCGGTAAATACAAAGGGCACCATCAGGAAAGTGAACAAACATTCCAAGAACAAGAAAAAATTTTTATAAATTACCTATCTGATAATGGACTGGGACTCATATCTAAAATACATAAAGAATTCTTACAGTTTAATAATATAGTACAATTAAAAAATGAATAAAGGATCTGAATAGGCATTTCTCCAAAGATCTACAAATGGCCAGTAAGCACATATAAATAGATGCCCAGTACCATTAGCCATCAAGGAAATACAAATCAAAACCACAGTGAGATACCACTTCTCATACACTAAAATGGCTAATAACAAAAAAAAAAAAAAACAGACAATAACAAGTGTTGGCGAGGCTGAGGAGAAATTGGAGCTCTCATACGCTCCTGAGGAAAATGTAAAATGATGCAGCCACATTGGGAAACAGTGGGAGTGCCTCAGAAGATTAAATACAGATTTATCATATGACCCAACAATTCCACTCCATTTTTACCTAAAGAGAAATGAAAACATACATCCACACCAAAATGTATACACACACATTCATAGCATCTCTATTTGTAATAGCCAAAAACCCAATGTCTTCAATTAATGAATCCAGAAACAAAATATAATATATCCATATAATGGGATGAATATTGTCCAACCATAAAAGGAATTATTGATAGATACTACAGCATGGATGAACCTTGCAAACATTATGGTAAGTAAAAGAAGCCAGTCATAAAAGATTACATATTGGTGGTTTCCTAGAAACAGAAAGTATATTGGTGGTTTCCTAGAGCTGAGGAGGTTAGGGAGAAACAGGGAGTGACTGCTAATGGGTACAGGATTTCTTTATGGCCTAATGAAAATGTTCTAAAATTGATTGAGGTGATGGATGCCCAACTCTGAGTATATGAAAACCATTGAATTGTACACTTTAAATGGGTAAATTATATCTCATTAAAACTTATAAAAAGTGCTAACAAAAAGTTTTAATAAAACACATCTTATAAATTAATAAAAGTAATTCATGCAAATCAGGTGTTTATTTCAAGAGTACAAAAGAAATATTTTTGAGCCTTTATAGCATTTATTACTGTTAATATTTATTTTCCTTTAATTCTTACATTGTAATAAGATTCCTAGGGGAGAGTAAAACAATAGTCATTCTACCAGCAATGTCTTTTTTTTTTTTTTTTTTTATTATACTTTAAGTTCTAGGGTACATGTGCATGACTTTTATATCATGTATAACTCCCCAATGCAATCCCTCCCCCCTCCCCCCTCCCCATGATAGGCCCCAGTGTGTGATGTTCCCCTTCCCGAGTCCAAGTGATCTCATTGTTCAGTTCCCGCCTATGAGTGAGAACATGCGGTGTTTGGTTTTCTCTTCTTGTGATAGTTTGCTAAGAATGATGGTTTCCAGCTGCATCCATGTCCCTACAAAGGATGCAAACTCATCCTTTTTTATGGCTGCATAGTATTCCATGGTGTATATGTGCCACATTTTCTTAATCCAGTCTGTCACAGATGGACATTTGGGTTGATTCCAAGTCTTTGCTATTGTGAATAGTGCCGCAATAAACATACGTGTGCATGTGTCTTTGTAGTAGAGTAATTTATAATCCTTTGGGTATATACCCAGTAGTGGGATGGCTGGGTCATATGGTACATCTAGTTCTAGATCCTTGAGGAATCGCCATACTGTTTTCCATAATGGTTGAACTAGTTTACAATCCCACCAACAGTGTAAAAGTGTTCCTATTTCTCCACATCCTCTCCAACACCTGTTGTTTCCTGACTTCTTAATGATTGCCATTCTAACTGGTGTGAGATGGTATCTCATTGTAGTTTTGATTTGCATTTCTCTGATGGCGAGTGATGATGAGCATTTTTTCATGTGTCTGTTGGCTGTATGGATGTCTTCTTTTGAGAAATGTCTGTTCATATCCTTTCCCCACTTTTTGATGGGGTTGTTTGTTTTTTTCTTGTATATTGTTTGAGTTCTTTGTAGATTCTGGATATTAGCCCTTTGTCAGATGAGTAGGTTGCAAAAATTTTTTCCCATTCTGTAGGTTGCCTGTTCACTTTGATGGTAGTTTCTTTAGCTGTGCAAAAGCTCTTTAGTTTAATTAGATCCCATGTGTCAATTTTTGCTTTTGCTGCCGTTGCTTTTGGTGTTTTAGACATGAAGTCCTTGCCCATGCCTATGTCCTGAATGGTACTACCTAGATTTTCTTCTAGGGTTTTTATGGTATTAGGTCTAACATTTAAGTCTCTAATCCATCTTGAATTAATTTTCGTATAAGGGGTAAGGAAAGGATCCAGTTTCAGCTTTCTACTTATGGCTAGCCAATTTTCCCAGCACCATTTATTAAATAGGGAATCCTTTCCCCATTTCTTGTTTCTCTCAGGTTTGTCAAAGATCAGATGGCTGTAGATGTGTGGTATTATTTCTGAGGACTCTGTTCTGTTCCATTGGTCTATATCTCTGTTGTGGTAACAGTACCATGCTGTTTTGGTTACTGTAGCCTTGTAGTATAGTTTGAAGTCAGGTAGCGTGACGCCTCCAGCTTTGTCCTTTTGACTTAGGATTGTCTTGGCAATGCGGGCTCTTTTTTGGTTCCATATGAACTTTAAAGCCGTTTTTTCCAATTCTGTGAAGAAAGTCATTGGTAGCTTGATGGGGATGGCATTGAATCTATAAATCACCTTGGGCAGTATGGCCATTTTCACGATATTGATTCTTCCTATCCATGAGCATGGTATGTTCTTCCATTTGTTTGTGTCCTCTTTGATTTCACTGAGCAGTGGTTTGTAGTTCTCCTTGAAGAGGTCCTTACATCCCTTGTAAGCTGGATTCCTAGGTATTTTATTCTCTTTGAAGCAATTGTGAATGGAAGTTCATTCCTGATTTGGCTCTCTGCTTGTCTGTTACTGGTGTATAAGAATGCTTGTGATTTTTGCACATTAATTTTGTATCCTGAGACTTTGCTGAAGTTGCTTATCAGCTTAAGGAGATTTTGGGCTGAGACGATGGGGTTTTCTAAATATACAATCATGTCATCTGCAAACAGGGACAATTTGACTTCTTCTTTTCCTAACTGGATACCCTTGATTTCTTTCTCTTGCCTGATTGCCCTAGCCAGAACTTCCAACACTATGTTGAATAGGAGTGGTGAGAGAGGGCATCCCTGTCTTGTGCCAGTTTTCAAAGGAATTTTTCCAGTTTTTGCCCATTCAGTATGATATTAGCTGTGGGTTTGTCATAAATAGCTCTTATTATTTTGAGGTACGTTCCATTAATACCAAATTTATTGAGCGTTTTTAGCATAAAGGGCTGTTGAATTTTGTCAAAAGCCTTTTCTGCATCTATTGAGATAATTATGTGGTTCTTGTCTTTGGTTCTGTTTATATGCTGGATTACGTTTATTGATTTGCGAATGTTGAACCAGCCTTGCATCCCAGGGATGAAGCCCACTTGATCATGGTGGATAAGCTTTTTGATGTGCTGCTGAATCCGGTTTGCCAGTATTTTATTGAGGATTTTTGCATCGATGTTCATCAGGGATATTGGTCTAAAATTCTCTTTTTTTGTTGTGTCTCTGCCAGGCTTTGGTATCAGGATGATGTTGGCCTCATAAAAAGAGTTAGGGAGGATTCCCTCTTTTTCTATTGATTGAAATAGTTTCAGAAGGAATGGTACCTCTACCAGCAATGTCTTATGTTGATACATGTTAGTGGTATATGTTGCCTATGAATAGATCAAAAACATAAACATTCTTATTTTAATATATGAAATTCTTCAGAGGTTAAGATGGTCATATATACCTTTCAAAAATTTGTGTTTTTTAATCTCTACAAATGAGTAGATTATAAGAGCCTAGTAGGCTGATTGGACAGGATATATTCAATATTGAGTCCAAAGAGCAAAAGACCCTTTGGAAGACTGAAGAGAAAGAAAGTTGCTGCCCTCTCTCCCTCGTAGTGACAGTCTTTGATATTTATTTCAGCTCACGTTATTTTCACTGGAAAATGAACCTGTGTGTAATTCTGCTGATCCTGGTTTTCATGGTGCCTTTTTACATTGGCTATTTTATTGTGAGCAACATCCGACTATGTAAGTATTTTGCCCTCTCAGTCAGCACATAGATTGAGATGAGTATTTGAGGGGACTTAGATTGTGAATAGCTTCATTTCTACATTAACTTTCAGTAGCTACCACTATTTGAGGACACCTCACACATAACATCTTAAAAATAAATATAAAATAAATATTGAATGAATTGGCACAAAGTAAATATTGAGTGAATGATTAGGTTATTTGTTCTGCCACAACTTTATTTTTCTACCTATTAATAATGTCTCCTTTAATTCATCCCACATCTTAAATTCAGCTAAATTTCTCTTACGATGGTAAGGATGCTTTCACTGAAAATTATACTGTTCATCACTCATTTGCCAAGTGAATTAGCAGCCAAATATTAATTAGCATTATCTTATATTTTTAAATAGAGCAAGCTCTTTAACCTATATCTGTTTTTCCTAACAGTTTTGTCTCCTCTGTCTCAGTGCATAAACAACGACTGCTTTTTTCCTGTCTCTTATGGCTGACCTTTATGTATTTCTTCTGGAAACTAGGAGATCCCTTTCCCATTCTCAGCCCAAAACATGGTGAGTATATATGGGAGGGCAGAGGAAGGGAGGGAGAAGCTTTGTTTAATTTTCTGATTTCAAAAACATTTAATTAAATTTCTTGGGGAAAAATTTATTTGGGGAAATAATTTATTAATTCATAGGTTCTTGGGATTGGGAAAAAAATTTTCTGATTTTGAGGAGGATAGCAAGCTATTTCTCTGAAAAATGTCTGATTTTGAACCACATTTTCTCCTTTATTCTAAGAGATGACTAATGCTGGTTTTGGAACTCACTTCTATCATTCTGAAGTAGGAATTTTTGACCTTCCTTTACTGAATATACTTACTTAAAGGGTATAAGGAAAGAGAACGGTGTCTAACTCATATGGTATATGAAACTACAGGAATATATTTGTATGTGTATTTGGAGGTAAGGTATCAATAAACTTTTAAAGGGGTCTGTGACCCAAAAGGTAAATGGCCACTGTTTAAGTGATGATAAAGATACATTAGGGAAGCATACGTATTTGGGGAAAGGTGACATAAAATGCCCACAATTAGTAGATAAAGAAAAGCTTTCCAAGAATCGGTGTCTCCCCTCTAACAAAAAAAGTTTTTTTTTTTTTTAATTTTTTTTTTTTTTTTTGAGACGGAGTCTAGCTCTGTCGCCCAGGCTGGAGTGCAGTGGCCGGATCTCAGCTCACTGCAAGCTCTGCCTCCCGGGTTTACGCCATTCTCCTGCCTCAGCCTCCTGAGTAGCTGGGACTACAGGTGCCCGCCACCTCGCCCGGTTAGCTTTTTGTATTTTTTTTTAGTAGAGACGGGGTTTCACCGTGTTAGCCAGGATGGTCTCGATCTCCTGACCTCATGATCCATCCGTCTCGGCCTCCCAAAGTGCTGGGATTACAGGCTTGAGCCACCGCGCCCGGCCAAAAAAAGTTTATTTTAAAACGAGATTTGGCAGAGCCCTAATTTTTAAGTTAAAATCAATGAACAAAAGTACCTCAGCTAACAAGTCCTTCCAGAACTATTTCAGAAGTATGTATGAATCTACCTTAAAAAGATTAGAGAGCCCATCTGTAATAAATATACTGCAGCTTTCATGCTAGAACCTTTTTAAAAATATATTTATACCTGTTCATTCACCATCGTGCCATATCTATTATCAGGGTTCTTATTGCAGAAAACAGAATCTACTGTAACTAATTTAAAGCAGAAAGTGATTAATTATACAGTGTCAGGCAATTTATAGACTTTCTAGGAAAGCAGGAATGCAAACCTTAACTGCTGTATGGTGAAGAGAAATACCCAACTATGCCACAGTACTAAACTAGAAAACCTCACTGAAGTCATCACATGCCACTCAGGGTCTATGACATCAGGGACCTCAGTCCCAGCTATTTGAGCTCCTAAGTGCTATCACCACTCTTACATTGTTCATTTTTGCCTCTGAGGCCTCACATGGGCCTGGTTTTTTGGTGAAACCTAGGTAACATTTAGAACCTTAGCCTCAAGGAAGTCTGAGAAGGAGTGTTTGGCTTTCTAAACTCTGTAGTACCAAAACAAATGCTAGAAAAGGATATTGGAATTAATGTTGAATGAGCCGGTGTCTATTATAGAATCTGTCATACCTCCCACACACCCTTCCACGTATACTCATTGCCTATAGCAGGAGTTTCGGGAGAGAGAGGTTATGAGACTCTCCTGCAGTAAGGTCAGAGGAGATACGCAGTTTTGAAAAGCATATGCAATACCAAATAAATAGTTGTGTATTTTTAAAATAAGAATAACTGTTTCAAGATTTCAAATAATGTTAAAGGCCAGAAAACTTAACATAACACCAGCCTACCAAAAACATTCAAACTCTTAGGTGGCGTATGAGACCTTTCATGGCCTGGCTACTGCTCTCTATACATGTTGCATTCTCCAGTCCTATGAAGTTATTTCAAGTTTATTTATTTATTTACCTTTTGAGATAGGTCTCACTCTTACCCAGGCTGGAGTGCAGTGGCATGATCTTGGCTCACTGCAACCTCTGTCTCCCAGGCTCAAGTGATCCTCCCACCTCAGCCTCCTGAGTAACGGGGACTACGGGCGAATGCCACCACACCCGGCTAAGTTTTGTATTTTTTCGTAGAGATGGAGTTTCTCCACGTTGCTCAGGATGGTCTTGAACTGAGCTCAGGGGATCGACCCACCTTGGCCTCCCAAAGTGCTCACAAGTGTGAGCCACCACACCCAGCCTCAAGTTTCTAGAGCTGTTCTATCAGCCTGGACAATCCTTCACCAACCCTGTCTACCTAGAAAATGCCTATTTATCCTTTCTAGATTCAACTCTTGTCAATTCCTTTAGGAAGATTTTCCTGGCCATCATTAGGAGATATTAATTGCTCCCAACTCAAGGTATCTATATCATCTATAAAACTTAAAATTTCATGTTTCCTTTTCCAACTTCCTCATCAACCTGTGGGCTCCCTGAGATCAGAAAACTACATGTTATTTGTCTTTGTATCCCTCGTGCCTAGTGTGGAACCTAACACACAACAAGTGTTTTAATACATGTTCTTTGAATCAGTGAATGGAAGAAAATTGAGTCTCTCCAAAGTGGTAAATGAGTTTACTACTTTAACACTCTGGATAGGAATTTAGGAAACGCTAATGTGATCAGCATGCCTATGTCAATGGTCAACGAAAGGAAAGACTTGCACTAACGAGTCCTGGCAGTATATTTCTCATATAAACCTGTTTCAAAGAAACCCACAGACACACACATTTATCTGTGATGGTAGAAGTCAGAGAGAAGAGTTACAAAAGGCCCCCAGGGCTGCTGACAGGGCAAACACAGGCTCACATGCAATACAAAGACCTGACTCTGACACCTTTCTCCAGCTTTCTTCTGTGTGCATTCAGCTCACATGACCAGTGCGGCCAGGACACACCAAAGGGAAGATGAAGGCCATTGTATCTATTGTCCTTTCATCCACCCCTTTTTCTAAATTCTGTGGGATGACCCTGAAAAGGACACTGAGGGAGAAAGCTAGGGAGACAGTTTCAGCTTTCTTCGTTCCATTGTACTCCAATAGGCATTACAGTTTTATGACTGAATGTTCAGGTATCTTAATTTATTTAACCCTCTAAGATAAGTAAGGAGGAAGGAAAGTTTAGATGGTAGCTGAGAAGCAACCAGCCTTACACTACCTTCCTAGAGCTTTCCCAGGACTGTCCCAACAACCACTGTAGTTGTTTATTGCTGTGGAGACCACCCAAAAAATGGGCTGGACAGGTTGGCTCACCCCTATAATCCCAACACTTTGGGAGGCCAAGGCAGGGAGATCACTTGAGGCCAAGAGTTAGAGACCAGCCTGGCCAACATGGCAAAACCCCGTCCCTACTAAAAATACAAAAATTAGCCAGGCATGGTGACGCATGCCTGTAATCCCAGCTACTCCCCGGAGGCTGGAGACACAAGAATTGCTTGAACCCAAGAGGCTGAGGTTGCAATGAGCTGAGATCATGCCACTGCCCTGCAGCCTGGGCAACAGAGCGAGACTCAAAAAAAAAAAAAAAAATTCCGTAAAAATACTTCTTGTGTGGTGCCTGAACCTTGGAATGTCTTTAGTGGGAAAGAGTCAGAGAGATTACAAAAGACTGTAAGGAATCTGTGTGAGCAGGTGGCAAAGGTGAAATGGTCTTCTGCTAGTCTCCTTATTCATCTGACTTCCATGTATTAACTGGTAAATGAGGATAATGATGACTGACTCCTACTTCATAGAAATGCTGAGATTAAGTAAATAGTATCTACAAAGTACTTTAAACCATAAAAAGATATGTAATAAAAGGACAAAGACACCATGTTAAAAGGAATAAAGGTAGAGGGGGGAATTTTTTCATTTTTTCATATTTAATAACCCATATTAATCCCTCCCTTGGATTTTTTATGTTATTGAATGATATTGTAGTCAACAAACATTTGTTGAACACCTTCTATGTGCCAGGCAGTAAGGAAAACAAAGATCAATAAGACATGATGTCTTCTTGTAAAGGGGTTGCAAATTCAAGAGGTATATATAGCAAGTAGAATCAACAGAATTTAGGTGAGGATTTCTTCGTTTATTGAGCATTACACAAATATTTATTGAGCATCTACTTTGTATAAATTAAGCACTGGAAATAAACCACAAACAAAACAAACTTGGTTTCTGCCCCCCTGAAATTTACAGTCTTGTGGGTGGAACTAGACAGTAAAGAGGTAAATATATAAATAAATGATTGCCAATTGTGATCTTTGTCATCAAGAAGCGAACAGGTTGCTATGATAGAGAAAAATGCAGATAATGTAGTGTAAGTAGTTAGATCCACCCTTTCTGAGACAGCGATATTTAAGCTGAGATTTAAAGGACAAGACCAAAGGAAGACCCACCAAGAAGGCACAAGAGACATCGTATAAAGCCCTGAGGCAGAAAGACCTTGGTGTATTCAAGGAAAGGCGAGAGATAGAATGGAGAGTAATCGTATAGTGTATAGATTTTATTATTATGGTGATTATGTCATTTTCTAAGACAGATAATGCAGAAGAAGGAACAAGTTGAGGGGAAAGATAATTTTAGTTTGGTATATGCTGAATTTGAGTTACCTATGCATATCCAGGTGATGTTAAATAAGCAATTGGATATACAAATCAGGAGCTTAGGGGAAAAGTATACATGTATCAGTCCTCATAGAGATGACTCCAGGAATCTAAACAACTAGAAATCATCAACTAAATGCCATTAGGTGAAGCTGGGGAAGTTGGTGAGATCACCCAACCAAAAACTGTGTATACTGAAGTGAAAGAGAGAACTCTGGTCCATACAGAGCAAGAAGTGACCGAGAAAAAGCAATTAGAGAAGTAAAAGGGTAATCCTTGGGAAATGGTGTTGTGGAAGCCAAGAATATAAAATAATTTTAAACAAAAATGATTCAGTGTCATAAAAGAGCCAATAAAACAAGGATTGGAAAATGTTGAATTTTGCAACCAGGAGAAAACTTATTACCAAAGTGTTGTAGTGGTTAAAGCCTAGACTCTGGAGCTAGACTGCACTTGAAACCTGACTCTGCCCCTTTTATCTCTGTGGCCTTGACTAAGTTACTTAACCTCTTTGTGCCTCCATTTCTTCATATGTAAAATTAGGTTTTCAATAATATCTACCTCGTAGGATTGTTATGAGGGTTAAATGAATTAGAACATGTGAAGTGCTTAGAACAGTGCCTAGTCATAGCATGTGCTTGATGCATATTACCTATTATATTGCCATTACAATTATTAGTGAAAGTGATTTCATTCAATGTAGAAGAATGGGAAGAAAGCTGGATTGCAGTCAGTTAAGGAATGAACTGGAGGTGAAGAAAAGGTGACAATAACTATAAACTTCTTTTAAGAAGCCTGGCTATTAAGGAGGAAATAGATGGGGATTGGTAACTACAGGTAAACTCAAAGCCAAGAACAGAATTTCTCTTAGAAAAGAGACTTGAAACTAAAGAGAAAGAACTAGCAAAGAAGGAAATATTGAATATACAGGAGAGAGGAGACAGATGATGGAACAAGACTCTGAAAGAGGTGGAAGGGATTGAATACAATCAAAAGTATGGTGACTTCTAGTTCCAAGATGGTGGGGTAGGGGCAATCTGGCTTCACTTACCCCCATGACAGAAAACCAAAAACAAATAGCACCAAGATTATCACCAGCAATATCCCAGAACTCACATAAAAGGATGAGACAGTTCCCAGGGCCCAGAGAAGATCAGAAGCACAAGTGGAGAAGTCAGCTTTGGATGCTACTTTGTTCTGAAGGAGACAAGCTGGGAGGATGATTGCAGATGTATATTCAATGTTGTAAAAGAGCCAATAAAACAAGAATTGGAAAATGTTGAATTTTGCAACCAGGAGAAAATCCATGACCATAGTGTAGAGTGAAGGTAGTTTATGTCTAATAGCTTATGTCTTTTATAATAAGGACATTGGCAAAGGAGAAGGACAAAGGTAGGAAAAATAAAGAGTAACTGCCAAAGACAATGGAGAGAGATGGCTGACCAAGGGCAAGATAAGGATTAGTCAGTAGTATGAGAGCTCTCTTAGGACCGGAGACCATACATTTGTAATGGCTCCAAAATCAGTATCCATTCTAGCAATTTTAGGCAGCAAAACATGGGCACAGGGAAGGCAGAGTGTTAGACTGATCCAGAGTTGGGAATTTGTAGGATTAGCGTCTCAGAAGGAAGATATTAGGAGATTGAGGCTCCTGGTGAGAGAATTTGAAGCCAGCAAGCCTGGAGTCCAAGCTAGGTGAAGAATGGAGAAGCAGTGCACTGACCTCTAAAACGAGTGTAGTGGAAATAAAGGAGAAAGAGAACTCGAAGACTAGGAAGGGAGGCCAGTAGTCAGAAAAGGAATATTGGAATTTTCAGTTTTGAAGCTGACAGAATTCCTGAATTATAGCTCTGGCATTTGACCATAGGAGTGGATGGCTGAAGTGAATTCTATCCTAGAAATAAAAGTGAAAACCAATTAAAACCATTCTTTTTCTGCAACGGCAAACTTACTGAGTTATTCTTCAGCATTGCTTTCTCTCATTTATCCCAAATACATCAACCAGCAGTATTTATTTTCACTGCTAAGTTGATTTTCAGCATTCTCAAGTGATGTGAAACAATTGATAATTAGGATGCAATTTATAATCTAAAAGTGATGTGTTTGCCTTTGAATTACTCATTCATCTATAAGTGTAGCTCATTTATTAGATGAATTCTGTGTTTATTGGATGCAAAAAAGAATAAGACAAAAGCAAAAGAGTATCACCTTAGGGGAAATACATATATATCAAAGATAACTAGCACCAAATATTTCCTGCTATTTATACTTTTCCAGCAGATTTACTTTTCTAGTTTTTTTTGCCGATGCTTTTACTAAAAGTACTTTGCTTTGTTAGCATTCATGCTACCAAGAGTAAACAGTCAATGATTGTTATTTATAATTATTGTTGTTATTATTTTACTATTATCACCCAATAAAAGAGATCACTCTGAAGCATATAGGACAAGAGGAAAATCTGTAAACTTTTAGTATATTTACTATACTCTTTATTATCTATATTTATATACTATATATATTATACTCTATATACTATATTTAGTATATTTATTATACTCTTATCATCTACACATTAATAATTAAAAGTTGGCTTGTATGAGTTAGTTATGTGTAATGGTTAATGTTTTCAGTAATGTTTTCTTTTGCAGTACAGATGAGAGCCATTTTATCTGTGTTGCCTGGCATTAATGTGCCTTGATGTTTTTAGGGATCTTATCCATAGAACAGCTCATCAGCCGGGTTGGTGTGATTGGAGTGACTCTCATGGCCCTCCTTTCTGGATTTGGTGCTGTCAACTGCCCATACACTTACATGTCTTACTTCCTCAGGTAACAGAGCGCTTTGCATCCTTTCTTTTTTGCCCCATTACTTCTTGAATATATATGTCATATTATGCCACCATCTTTAAGATTATATATTAGATCTATGACACTGTCTTTTTATTCTTCTCTTCCTCTGTCCCTATGGGCATTGACCTGGAAATCTTTCTAAATAAGTCTTATCACTTGTACTGCTTGCCTTTGCTATTTGTCCTACATTCATTTATATTTTGAATGGCAAATTTCAATCTGACACTCCCCTCCCACTTTTTAAAGGCACATTTCTAGTGACCAGCAGTATAAACCAACCCCAACTTCACCAGTTTAGTTCCCAGTAGAAGACAATACAAAGTTAATAGTGTGCTTAAACATACATCCTAAATGTCACTGAGCTGAGATCACGCCACTGCACTCCAGCCTTGGTGACAGAGCAAGACTCTTTCATAAATAAATGACGGGTTGATGGGTGCAGCAAACCACCATGGCATGTGTATACCTATGTAACAAACCTGCACGTTTTACACATGTATCCCAGAACTTAAAGTATAATAAAAAATAAAATAAAAATATTTAAATATATATATGTATATATATAAATGTCACTGGATCAAAGCTAAGAAAAACTGTAAGAGAGCTGGGTAAATTCCATTTCCCTGAGATCCCAGAGGGTTAGCTATAAGAAATGAGAGCAAAAGCATTTTAGTTTATTATGGTCATTTTATTATTTTCTAGAAAAAAGTAGTGGGTAAAGTTGAAGTCTGTGTGTCTCTCCAGATACCCTGTATCATGCCCAAGAGTGGGACCCCAAAACATTTTGCTAGCAGTTTGTGCTTTTTGTAGGAATGTGACTGACACAGATATTCTAGCCCTGGAACGGCGACTGCTCCAAACCATGGATATGATCATAAGCAAAAAGAAAAGGTAAGATATCAACACTGTAAAACATCTGGACTCTGTTACAATTTCTCAACAAGAAAATTTGACTATGAATTGGTGCTGGCAGGGAATTTTATCTTGTTCATTTTTATTATAAGGTAAAGTACTATCAAAGATTTAGTGTTGGCTGAACACAGTGGCTCACACCTGTGATCCCAGCACTTTGGGAGGCCAAGACAGGAGCATCACTTGAGCCCAGAAGTTCAGGATTAGCCTGGGTAACATAGTGAGACCCCATCCCTTTAAAATAACAATAATAATAATAGAATTAAAAATATTAAAAAATTTTTTTAAAGATTTAGTGTTTTGTGTGAAAGAAAATTCTCAAATTCAATCTCATTTCTTGAATTTAGATCATTCTCCTTAGATAAATTAAAATTTGTTTAATTTTTTAAATTGTAAATTGACAAATTATAGTTGTGTATATTTGTGGCATACAAAGTGGAATAATTAAATCAAGCTCATTAACATATCTATCACCTCACATGCTTATTTTTTTGTGGTGAAAACATTTGAAATTTACTCTCATTGATTTTGAAATGTACAATACATTATTATATTCATGCTGTACAGTATGTCGCAAAGAAAAAAAACCTTATTTCTCCTGTCTAACTGAAGCTTTGTACCCTTTGGCCATTGTCTCTCCATTCCTCCCACCCATCTAGCCTCTGGTAACCATCATTCTACCCTCTGCTTCTGTTGAGTTCATTGTTTTAGATTCCACATATAAGTGAGAATATGCAGTATTTGTCTTTCTGTGTCCAACTCATTTTGCTTAGCATGGTGTTCTTCACTAACAAATGAAAGAATTTCCTTCCTTAAGCCTGAATACTATTCTGTTGTCTATATATGCCATATTTTCTTTATCCATTTTTCTGTTGATGGACATATAGATTGATACCATAACTTGGCTATTGTAAATAATACTGCAGTGAACATGGGTGTACGTATATCTCTTTGACATTTTACTGATCTCATATCTTTTGGGTAAATACTCAGAAGTGGGATTGCTGGATCATATAGCAATTCCATTTTCAGTTTTTGTAGGAACCTCCACAGTGTTTTCCATAGTGGTTGTGCTAATTTACATTTCCACCAACAATGTAATAAGGGTTCCCTTTCCTCAGCGTCCACACCAGCATTCTTTATCTTTTGCCCCTTTGATAATAGTCATTCTGACAGGTATGAGGTGATAGCTCATTGTGCCTTAGTTTGCAGTTCCTTAATGGCTAGTATGTTAAACATTATTTGATATATCTATTGGTCATGTGTATGCCTTCTTTTGAGAAATGTCTATTCAGGTTCCTTGCCCATTTAAAAATCAGGTTATTTGTTTTCTTTCTATAGAGTTGTTTGAGGTCCTTATGTATTTTGTATACCAACCCCTTATCAGACATATGGCTTGCAGATATTTTCTTCCAGTCTGTAGGTTGTGTCTTCACTCTGCTAATTGTTTTCTTTTTTGCGCAGAAGCTTTTTATTTTGATGTAATCCCGTTTGTCTATTTTTGCTTTAATTGCTTGCACTTTGGGGATTAAATCTGAAAAGTTATTGTTCAGAGCAATTTGTGTGGTTTTTCCCCTGTTTTCTTCTAGTAGTTTTACAGTTTCCAGGCTTAAGTGTTTAGTCCATTTTGAGTTAATTTTTATATATTGAGTGAGATAAGGGTCCAATTTCATTCTTCTGCAGATATTCAGTTTTCCCAACACCGTTTAGTGAAAAGACTATCGTTTTCCCAGTGTGTACATGTGGCACCCTTGTCAAAAATCAATTGACCATACATGTGTGGGTTTATTTCTGGGTTCTCTATTCTGTTCCCTTGGTCAATGAGTCTGTGCTTATGCTCGTATCATGCTGTTTTAATTACTGTTGCTTTGTAGTATAATTTGAAATAAGATAGTATGATGCCTCCAGCTTTGTTCTTTTGTTCATGATTGCCTTGGCAATTCGGTTTTTTCTGGTTCCATATGCATTTTAGGATTATTTTTTCTGTTTCTATGAAACGTGACATTGGAATTTTGATAGAGAAGGATTACATTAAATCTATAGATTGCTTTAGGTAGTATGGACATCTTAACAATACTGATGTTCAACAAACATTCCAATAATGAACCATCCCACTTAAAATAGCTACAAGAAAAAATACTTAGGAAGAAATTTAACCAAGGAGGAAGAAAGACCTGGACACTGAAAACTATACAATATTAATAGAAGAAATTGTAGAAGACACAAATAATGGAAAGATATTCCATGCTCATGGACTGGTGTGTGACTTTTGTATTTGAAGAATAGAATATTGTCTATTGTCCTGAATTTTTTTTTTTTAAGACAGAGTCTCGCTCTGTTGCCTAGGCTGGAGTGCAGTGATATGATTTCAGCTCACTGCAGCCTCCACCTCCCAGGTTCAAGCAGTTCTCCTGCCTTAGCCTCCCGAGTAGCTGGGATTATAGGCGTGCCACCACACCCAGCTAATTTTTGTATTTTTAGTAGAGAGGGGGTTTCACCATGTTGGACCAGGCTGATCTCAAACTCTTGACCTCAAGTTATCTGCCCGCCTTATCCTCCCTAAGTGCTGGGATTACAGGCGTGAACCACCATGCCCAGCCTTATTGTCCTGAATTTTTTCTACCTGGGAGGCTGAGGCAGGAGAATTGCTTGAAACTGGGTGGTAGAGGTTGCAGTGAGCCAAGATTGCACCACTGCACTGCAGCCTGGGGGACAGAACGAGACTCTGTCTAAAAAAAAAGTGAAGTTGTGACCCATGTCAAGTGTGGATGTATACTTTTAAGCCATTTCATACTAATACTGCTAAGGAATTGACTCTGATCTGTACATGCTATAGCCCATTTCCCCTATAATGCATTGTCTGGTCAGGATCAGGAATGGTTTGTGGTCCAACAGTAGGTTTTATTAATTTGAGTGGCTCACAGAAGAATCAGCCTCCCAACATGACCCCATTAGCACAGTCCTTTACCCAGTGGAACTAACAGGGCAGACAGACAGCTAACATGACAACACTGGGACCCTTAGGATTCATACAGTGCCCTTGCCATTTACCACAATATAGAAAAACTATTTTTGTTGTTTGCAAGTGGTTTTACAAAATAAAAATTTTTTTAATAAAAAAGAAAAATGTTTTTGCAAACAGTCATAGTTGGGGAGCAGTAGTGACCAGAAAACCATATTTTACCTTAACAGTAGAGGGCCAGTGAGATGACATACAAGAAAAGTAACATTTGTTATATACAAAAAAGTTAATGGTTTAAAGTGGGAGAAGGAAAGAGGCATATGTCTTCCCGTTTGGAACAGTGGAGGAAAAAATGTTAACCTCTACCTTGAATTAGTTTTTCTAGGATCTCTTTGAAATTTTGTAGGGATGGGGGAAGAAACATATTCACTAGTGAAATTTCAGCACCACCCACAGCCACTCTCAAACGATAATAGAGGAATCTTCCGGAAATGACAGTGGAAAGAATTTAAGCCATTCCTCTACAGAAAATCATAAAAACTGGAAAAAATGTTAAAAGCAAGTATTTGAAGTCACTGGAAAATGAACAGAGGCAAGTAGAAATTAAGAGCATCAGGTAACTATTGCAAGTTTATGGCTTTCTTGCCTGGAAGTGCTCCTCAGCCACCACCCACCCTCCCAGCACCCACTCAAGCATGCAGATTGATAAAAGTTTAAATCAGCTGAGTAACTGAAAATTTAAAGGGGAAATTTTGGAAATGAGGGAAATGCAGAAGGACTAAGATCCAAAATCTCAGTAGAAACCCTTCCCAAATCCCTGTGTCATCATTAAATAATGTATTTCCATGGTAAACACCAAAGAGCCTGAGGGAAAATAGGCAGAAACTGGAAGAGAGTCTACCCTTGATATACTGAACTGCTTCTTGGTGTGATTTGCAAGGTTGCTGTGCCTTTGATTGAGTGCATTTTCTGAGCTATGTGCAGGTTGAACACACAGCTTGGATGACAGAAAGTGAAAGCCTTACTGGCTTGAGGTGTCAGAGGGTAGAACTCAGGACTGGCAAAGCAATTGAAAATTTAGGAGAGATCCCTAGAAGCAAAAGATCCCAGAGAGGATAAGCCCTAAAATATGACTATAGAATCTGTCCAGACTACCACTACCCTACACAAGCTCAAGCTCAGTGGAGACTGTCAGGGAGTTAGGCTAAAAAAGGAGAAGCTAGAAACCAGGAAACTGAGCAGAAACATTAGCTGCTGCAGGTATGACAGATTTCACAGTTTGAGTCTAAGTAAATTAACTGCTTACTAGTACCAAAAAATTAACAGTTCTCAGAAAAACAAAACAGATTCCAAAGTCACTATAACATTTTACCTTCAACTAAAACTTGCTAGACATGTAAAGAAACAAGACTATATAACCAATGTTCAAGATAAAAAGCAGCCAATAGACACTAACTCCAAGTGGATCCAGATTATAGATTTAACAAAGACTTGAAAGTAACCATTACAAATATATTCAAAAAAGTGAACAAAAGCATGATACAAGTGAAAAGAGAGAATCCCAACAGAGAAATGGAAACTTTTAAAAAACAACAAAATAGAAATCCAAAGACTGAGAACTACAGTAACTGAAATAAAAATTTTACTAGGCTGGCTTAACAGGAGAATTGAGATGACAGAAGAATCAGATCAATAAAAATTCAGACTGGGCATGGTGGCTCATGCCTGTAATCCCAGAACTTTGGGAGGCCGAGGTGGGTGGGTCACCTGAGATTAGGAGTTCGAGACCAGCCTGGCCAACATAGTGAAACGCTGTCTCTACCAAAAATACAAAAATTAGCTGGGCGTGGTGGCACGTGCCAGTAGTCACAACTACTTGGGAAACTGAGGCAGGAGAATCTCTTGAACCCAGGAGGCAGAGGTTGTAGTGAGCCGAGATCAAGCCACTGCACTCCAGCTTGGGTAACAGAGCGAGACTGTGTCTTAAAACATAAAATAAAAAATGAGATAGATTAATAGAAATTATTTAATCTGAAGAATAGAGAGATAAAAGATTGAAGAAAAATGGCCAGGTAATCCCAGCACTTTGGCAGGCCAAGGCAGGCGGATCACTTGAGGTCTGGCCAACATGGCGAAATCCTGTCTGTACCAAAAATTTAAAAATTAGCTGGGCGTGGTGGTAGGAGCCTGTAGTCCCAGCTACTCAGGAGGCAGAGGCAGGAGAATGGCTTGAACCTGGGAGGCGGAAGTTGTAGTGAGCTGCAATCTCACCACTGCACCCCACCCCAGGTGACAGAGCGAGACTGTCTCAAAAAGAAGAAAAAACAAACAAATATTTTTTTAAAAAAAGATTGAAGAAAAATGAACAAAAGTCTCAGTAGGAGACAATATCAAGCAGTCCAACATTATTTTGGTTGGAGTTCTAGAAGAAAAGGAAAGGGGCAGAAAAAGTATTTAAAGAAATACCAGCCCAAAACATAAGAAAACTACACCTACGTGTATATATAGTGAAACTGCTAAAAGACAAAAATAAAGAGAAAATCTTGAAAGCAGCAATGGAAAACAAAAGTAATGGTTATTCAGCAACATTGTAGAATAAATAAACATACAAAAATCAATTGTAGCCAGGAGCAGTGGTGCATGCGCCTGACCAGCTACTCAAGAGGGTAAAGCAAGAGAATTGTTTGAGCCCAGGAGTTTGAATGCAGCCTGAGAGCAATATAACAAGACCCCATCTTGAAAATCAAATTTTTTTAAATCAATTGTCTTTCTATAAGCTGGCAATGGATATGTGGACATCAAATGTTTAAATACACTACTTACAATCACTCACAAAATGAAATACCTAGGTAGAAGTCTAACAAAACATGTATACAGGACTGTTTGCTGAAAATTATAAAACTAATGAAAAAAATCAAAGAAGATACAAATAAATAGACATACCATGTTAATAGATTGGGAGACTCAACATAGTAATGATGTTAATTCTCCCCAAATTGATATACAAATTTAATGTTATTCATTTCAAAATCCCAGCAAGATTTATTTGTAGAAATACACAAAACTATTCTAAAATTTGTACAGAAAGGCAAAATAACTAGAATAGTTAATACCATTTTTAAAAAGAGCAATATGAGAGGAATTTGTCTACCTGATCTTAAAACATATTTTATAGCTACAATAATCAAGACTGTGGTACTGGTAAACATAGATCAGTGGAACAGAAAAGAGAACCCAGAAATACACATGGCCAGGCACAGTGGCTCACACCTGTAGTCCCAACACTTTGGGAGGCTGAGGCAGGTAGATCACCTGAGGTCAGGAGTTTGAGACCAGCCTGACCAATACGGCGAAACCCTGTCTCTACTAAAAATACAAAAATTAGCTGGACATGGTGGCATGCGCCTGTGGTCCCAGCTTCTTGGGAGGTTGAGACAGGAAAATTGCTTGAATCCAGGAGGTGGAGGTTACAGTGAGCTGAGATTGCTCCACTGCCTGCCAGCCTGGGCAACAGAGCAAAACTCCGTCTCAAAAAAAAGAAAGAAATACACAAATACGTCCAGCTAATTTTTGACAGAGATGCAAAAGCAGTGCAGTGGAGGAAAGATAGCCTTTCACCAAATGGTGCTAGAGCAATTAGGCATCCATAGGTTAAAAATATGAATCTAAATCTAAGTCTTACACCTTATATAAAATTAAAACAGGCAGGGCACAGTGGCTCATGCTTGTAATCCCAGCACTTTGGGAGGCCGAGGCAGACGGATCACTTAAGGTCAGGAGTTCAAGACTAGCCTGGTGAACATGGCGAAACCCCCCTCTATTAAAAATACAAAAAATTAGCCAGGTGTGGTAGCGGGCGCCTGTAATCCCAGCTACTGAGGAGGCTGAGGCACGAGAATTGTTTGAACCCTGGAGGTGGAGGTTGCAGTGAGCCGAGATCCACCATTGCCCTCCAGCCTGGGCGACAGAGCAAGACGCCATCTCAAAAAAAAAAAAAAAAAATCAAAACAGATAATAGACTAAAATGTAAAACTATAAAACTTTCAGAAAAAAAAAAAAAAAACAGGAGAGAATCTTTGGAATCAAGGGATAAGCAAAAAGTTATTTACTTGATACCAAAAGTAAAATCCATAACAGGAAAAATTGATAAATTGGACTCCATCAAAATTTAACACTTTTGCTCGGTAAAGGACTGTTAAGGCCGGGTGTGGTGGCTGACACCTGTAATCCCAGCACTTTGGGAGGCCAGAGCAGCTGGATCACAAGGTCAGGAGTTTGAGACCAGCCTGGCCAAGATGATGAAACCCCATCTCTACTAAAAAAAATTTGCCAGGCACGGTGGCGGGCGCCTATAATCCCAGCTACTTGGGAGGCTGAGACAGGAGAATGGCTTGAACCTGGGAGGCAGAGGTTGCAGTGAGCCAAGATGGAGCCACTGCACTTTAGCCTTGGCAACAGAGCAAGACTCCTTCTCAAAAAAAAAAAAAAAAGACTGTTAAGTGCATGAAAAGATAAGCTACCACTGGGAGAAAATATTTGCAAGCCACTTATTTGAGAAAGCACTAGTATCTAGAATAAAAAACATTCAAAGCTTACATTAAAAAAAAAGCAGTGCAGTTAGAAAATAAGCAAAAATGATGAACGTTTTATTGTAGAGGATATACAAATGGCACATAACTGCATGAAAAGGTGTTCAACGTTGTTAGCCATTATGGATTCAACGTTGTTAGCCATTATGGATATGCCATTAAAACCACATTGAGATATCACTACACACCTGTCAGAATGGCTAAAATAAAAATTAGTGACAACACCAAATACTAATAAGAATGCAGAGCAACTGGATCACTCACACATTGCTGGCATCCATGTAGAATGGTATAGTCCCTCTGGAACACATTTTAGCTCTTTCTTTAAAAGTTAAACATGCAGGCCGGGCGCGGTGGCTCAAGCCTGCAATCCCAGCACTTTGGGAGGCCGAGACGGGCGAATCACGAGGTCAGGAGATCGAGACCATCCTGGCTAACACGGTGAAACCCCGTCTCTACTAAAAAAATACAAAAAACTAGCCGGGCGAGGTGGTGGGCGCCTGTAGTCCCAGCTACTTGGGAGGCTGAGGCAGGAGAATGGCGTAAACCCGGGAGGCGGAGCTTGCAGTGAGCTGAGATCCGGCCACTGCACTCCAGCCCGGGCGACAGAGCGAGACTCCGTCTCAAAAAAAAAAAAAAGTTAAACATGCAGTTAACACACCCTAACAATTGCACTCCAGGGCATTCATCCAGAGAAATGAAGATTTATGTTCACACAAAAAAATGTACTTGAACGTTTATAGCAGCTTTATTCATAGTAGCTCCAAAACTGGAAACAAATGAGATATTCTTCAGTGGGTGAATGGTTAAACAAACTGGTACATTCATGCCATGGAATACTACTTAGCAGGAAAAATGAACAAGCTATTGATACACGCAACAACCTGGATAAATCTCTAGAAAATTATGCTGAGTGAAAAAAGAATCCCCAAATAATATATACTGTATGATTCTAGTTATATATACATTTTTGAAATGACAAAATGGCAGAAATGGAGAACAGATTCATGGTTGCTGGAGTTAAGGAATTGGAGGTGGGAGGGAGATAAGCTGTATAGGTGCAGCCTGAAGGATCCTTGTAGTGATGGAAATGTCCTGTATTGTGACTCTATCAGTATCAGTGTCAGTGTCCTGGTTGTACTAGAGCTTTGCAAGATGTTTCAGTTGAGGAAATCTGGGTAAAGGGTACATAGAGTCTCTCTGTGTTTTTTCTCAAAACCACATTATGAATCTACAATTATTTCAAAAGTTTAACTAAAAAAAAAATAATGGCTGACTTCCTACTAGAAACAGCAGAGACCAGAAAATAATTGACTGATATTTAAACCACAATAGACATTTTTTAGCTTCTTCTCTTGTACACTACCACCAAACCTCAGCCTAGTGCATATGTTTTTCCATATTAGGAACTTTTAAATGACATTGGGCTAGTAACAGATAATTTCTTGTAAGCTACCTTTGTTATAAAGAGTCAATAGTGATGTTGATAGTAAAGAAAAGTTGAAGATGAAGGTGATCTAATTCTATAGTACCTCATATTGTTGGGGGTTTTTTAATTCCTTTTCACGTTTCAGAAGGTTTAATATTGTTACCTTCTTAAATATATGATCATTTCTTTTTCATCTACAATTCATTTGATAAGAGCAAAATTGGTTTAGAATTAATAGATTCTTGATGCAATTGAAAGTAAAAGTGAATTGTTTAAAACAAGGCCATGCTTGTCTATGTGCCTCTAACTTTCACTTCTAGTGATTACACTTCTTTGCCTATTATGAGACCACAGCACAGTGTCAGTCAACTTTACGTACTCAATCGATTCCACTCCACAGCCAGTCATTAGTGTTTGTTGTATTGTAGACACTGAAAATAAGAACAGTAGAAATGAGCTCTGTGCTTCCTCTCTTACAACTGCCTCCTTTAATCCTGCATGTTAAGCTGGAATGAACTATTAAATGAATGGAATAAAACCCTTGCTTTCTTTATGTATGTGTTCTAGCTTTTTCAACTATGAAAATATAAAAACCTAGAATTACTAAGCCTTAATCTTACAAGTCAGAATCTCCCTAGGTCTGAGCCTCTTCTTGGTTGTTTATTACATCTTCCCAAAATGGTGAGTGATGGTAGATGTGCAGTTAGAAGAAAGGCAGAAAGAGCTAAAAGAGCTGTGTTTCATTCACTCAGTATCCAGGCAAAGGTCATTTTCAAAAGGAAACAGTTAAGTCAACATGGCTGACATTCTTTCTTGTTAATATCATTTTAGCTAATGACTCAAAGAATTTCACCCATAGAAATATCATTTGATCTTTGGTACCATTGGTACTGTTTGTATTAGTCCCAGGCATAAATACCAATGCTGCTTCTTGCTCTTCACCATTTTTATCTTTTGCCTCCCAAAAACATCCACCTTGAGTTACATTTTTCTTTGGTCCTGCTACTCTATTTTTATTAGACTCATCCTAGTTCATTTTATGCCTGTAGGCCTTGGCCCATTAAACCCTTTAAATAATCAATTATGTACAAATGATCTTTTTTTTGATCCTCACTAGGACCCTGTTAATACCTTTGTGGTGGGTTGGGATATGCCAGCAGCTACCACTGTGCTAGTCGGTCCTCCACAGACTGAGAGGACAAAGAGTGATACGTTTCCTGTTGATTTATTCAGCCATAGGACAGATTATAGAAAGTGAGGGTATTGGACTTAGAGACTAATATTTTAGACGGGGACGGGTTTATGCAACTTTGCTATTTTTTTTTTCCTTTTGTCTGCCTTTGAAAAAGAAGGAAGAAAACATGTATTTCATTTCTAACTCTGTATTTGGTCCTTTAGTTAGGTATGTTAGCTGTTTTTTTTTTGTTTGTTTTTTGTTTTTTGTTTTGAGATAGAGTCTCACTCTGTCACCCTGGCTGGAGTGCAGTGGCGTGATCTCAGCTCACTGCAACCTCTGCCTCCTAGAGTCACGCAGTTCTCCTGCCTCAGCCTCCCAAGTAGCTGGGATTACAAACATGGGTCACCACGCCCAGCTAATTTTTGTATTTTTAGTAGAGACGGGGTTTCACCATGTTGCCCATGCTGATCTTGAACTCCCAACCTCAGGTGATCTACCCACCTCAGCCTCCCAAAGTGCTGGGATTACAGGTGTGAGCCACCACGCCCGGCCAGGTATGTTAGCTGTTTTATTTTGTCTTTAAATGGTAACTGTAGTAATTAAACTATGTATAACACGTTGTAGTTGACAACATGAATTCATATATATTATCTCATTTATCTTCACAACCATCCAGAGATGAGGAAATGAAAACTTTTTTTTTTTGAGACAGAGTCTTGCTCTGTCGCCCAGGCTGGAGTGCAGTGGCCGGATCTCAGCTCACTGCAAACTCCGCCTCCTGGGTTTACACCATTCTCCTGCCTCAGCCTCTGGAGTAGCTGGGACTACAGGCGCCCGCCACCTCGCCCAGCTAGTTTTTTGTATTTTTTTTAGTAGAGATGGGGTTTCACTGTGTTCGCCAGGATGGTCTCGATCTCCTGACCTCATGATCCGCCCGTCTCGGCCTCCCAAAGTGCTGGGATTGCAGGCTTGAGCCACCGCGCCCGGCCGAAGACTCTTAAGACCTCCCAGCTTCCAAGTGGCAGAGCCAGTCCTCAAATTTATTGCCCAGCCCAAATTCTGTTCTTCACCCAGGCCACATTGCTTCCACATAGTTTCCCTTCAGTTGTAAGTAGTGGAAAAGTAGGACTCCAGAATCAATATCCTTCCAGAAACAGCTCAGTACATGAGAGGCAGTTGTGAGACTGGAAAGTGGATGGGACTAGACTGTGAGGGTCCATGCTTCCTTGCTGAGGCTTTATATTTTCTTTCATTTCAGGATGGCAATGGCACGGAGAACAATGTTCCAGAAAGGGGAAGTGCATAACAAACCATCAGGTTTCTGGGGAATGATAAAAAGTGTTACCACTTCAGCACCAGGAAGTGAAAGTATCCTTTGTCTCTCTACTTGATTCTTTCTCTCAACTCTGGATCAAGAGCAAAAGAAAAAAGTAGTATTGGGATAGTCCCTTCTAAGTAAGGTACCTGACTGCATCAGAGTCCAAACTCCTAAGAGCTACTAGGCTTAGGAAATACCATGTGTACAGTCATCTTTCCAACACCCGCACAAGATCATAAAATCATTGTCTTTGAGCTGAAGCAGTCCTAAAAAGTCAGTCTTTCCATTTTACAGATGAGAAAATAGACCCAGAGAGGTTAAGTCACACAGTGGTTTGTGGCAAAGCTAGAAACGTAACTGTGATCTCCTCTTCATAGTTCTTTCCACTACACTATTACATTTCTCAACTCTGAAAAACCACCATAAAGCATAATGGCTACCTAAAATAAATGGCTTGTATATGGGATGGTAAAGGCCCATTTCTAAAGTAATTAGTATTCCTAAACAATTTTTAAGTAGCTCTGCTTCTCCAGCAACATTTTGGTTTAAAGAATCAAGGAGAGGCTGGGCGCAGTGGCTCATCCCTGTAATCCCAGCACTTTGCAAGACCGAGGTGGGCAGATCACTTGAACCCAGGAGTTCAAGACGAGCCTGGGCAACATGGCAAAACCTTATCTCTACAAAATATGCAAAAATTAGCCAGGCCTAGTGGCATGTGCCTGTAGTCCCAACTACTACAGGAGGCTGAGGTGGGAGGATTGTTTGAACTTAGGAGGCTGAGGTAGCAGTGAGCCCAGGTCGTGCCACTGTACTCCTGCCTGGGCAACAGAGCTAGACCCAGTCTCAAACTAAGAAAGAATAAAGGAGATTTGATTAATAGATTCATAAATTGTTCTTTCCTGACTGCTTAGATGTTGAACTACTTCCCAAATTATGTAACCAAATTTCTGTGTGGCTCTGGCACTATTAGGTCAAAACTTTGGGGAACTAAACATGAGATAGCATACTCCTGTTTCCTTCTCTGTCCCAGGGAAATACAAATTCCCTTTTGCCCCAATTACAGAAAGATGTCTATTCTTGCTACAAATTATGATTTATGTCCTGGTGTCAAATGAAGATAAGAATAAGATCAAAGAAAGGCAAGACGATTGTGGAAGAGAAAGAAAAAGGATTAATTTAGATTTATTTAATCAAGAAACTTTTATTTTGTATCTCCTATTTCCAGGCCGAGTGCTAAATAATAAAATGATGACTAGAGTACAGCCTTTCTCCTCAAGGAGCTTACCCTCTAATCATGGGAGAGACAGACATGTAACTAGTTAAACCATATTGTTTGGTGGCCTGAACCGTGCCAGTAGTAGCCTGTATTTAAGAAGGAACTGAAGGGCACTTACTGATTTGGGTAATAGTGGGAAAAATCAGAGAGGAGAGAGTGTTTGGATTGAAGTATGTGCTTCTATTTTAGAAGGGGCTATATTTACTGTATTTATTACTTAAAAGTTCATAAAAGCCAATAATATGAGTTTGAGCTGTGTTAATGATGAGTCAACAAACGTATCAGGATTATTTAACCTCCCTGAGTCCCTGTTCTCTAAATGAGAGAATAATAACTCTACCTGATTTAGTTCTTGGAAAATAACATAGTGTAATGGAAAGAGCAGGCTTTGGAGGAAAAGAAGATCTGACTTTGCATCTCTATCAATTAATCGTGTGACTTTGAGCAAGTTATTTAACTCTCTGAGCTTCACTTTCCTTATGTGCAAAATGGATAACACCATGGGATAAGACAATCCCATGAAGATAAGATATAAAAGAAGATAATGTTTGGAAAGAAGGTAATGTCTGTAAATCCTAGCCTATATTAGAACACAGTAAAGTATTAGTTCCCTTTTCTAACATTATAGTTATTCAGATAATGTAGGACACAGCTATGCTTTATTAGAGGTGTTATTATTATGTAACTATTTACAATCTTGAACATTACATTTGACTTAATCTAACTAGGTAAATCAAAAAACAAATGAAACCATCTGTTTGAGCCGCTTAACTTAAGAGAAACTGAGTGGTAATTGTTTGGTGGTGATGCTCTTGATGGAGAAGCTTTTACACACCTGCGTCAGAGGTTGGGAAAGTTGCTCTGAAGTAGCACTGCTGGCTGTGAAACAAGAAATTGAGAACACAGGCAATTCCTGGAATCCACTATAGGAAAAACCAAAAGTATATGCTTTCTCATTGCCATTTCTGGAAATTCCTATGTGATTTAAACCTTGATGCCCGTTCTGTATCAGATCTTACTCTTATTCAACAGGAAGTGGATGCTTTGGAAGAACTAAGCAGGCAGCTTTTTCTGGAAACAGCTGATCTGTATGCTACCAAGGTACAGAGCAAGGAATCTGAAGTGTGGTTTTTACCATTATGATTAAAGAGAGAACAAGACTAAATGGCTTTTTAGGTTTCTCTGTGGCCAAGCAAGAGATACCTCACAGCTTCAAATCAGCCAGGAAGCATTAGGGGATAAGGGATCTTCACTCTTCATGAAATTGCTCCTATCACTAGCAAAATCCTTAATGGAACACTCTCAATAGTAGCAGTTGGTGGGATAGTCAGAAGAGGCTTTTCAACATTTAGGAAGGTGGCGTGTACCACCTCCTACTAACCTGGGGTAAAGATGGTAGCTACTTTTATTCCTTTATAAGTTAGTGATATTTTAAGAGCAGTAGACACCTATCTGCCATGGATGGCCTAGCCCTGTTTTAAAGGATCCAGATCAGTAAGTGTCGAAACTGCAAGAAGTAACTTTCTTATGTACACCTAAAATAAAATATAATTTAAATATGCAAAATCTGTTAGTGAAGATTGCAAACTTTTAATTCTTTTTTAGGATAACTTTACAGGAGTAACCTCATAGGATAGAAGTTAACATAGGCTTTGGAAACATAGACCTGAACCTACTCACCAGCTGTATGACTTTGAGCAAGTTATTGAACCTCTCAAAGCCTCAATTTTCTCATCTGTAAAATTAAGATAATAGAACATATCTCACAAGAGTTGTATGAAGATTAAGTGGATAATGCATGTAAGATGTTTATTCCAGTCTCTGGCTAAAAGTAAGCATTCAACAAGTGTTGGCCATAACTACTATTATTAGTTTAATATTATTACAGTATATGGTAATATTAGTTTAATATTATTACAGTGTATGGTAAAATTAATTTTTTTTTACTTAGTCTGAGCAGTGATTCATAGAGGGAAGAATACTTGTGTTGAATATAAATTTATATTTTGCTGAGAACCATGTTTTGTGTTTGTTTTCCCCCAGGAGAGAATAGAATACTCCAAAACTTTCAAGGGGAAATACTTTAATTTTCTTGGTTACTTTTTCTCTATTTACTGTGTTTGGAAAATTTTCATGGTAAGTATGTTATTTTTAGTTGTCAGAATTTAGATGTTTTTTCCTAGTAATGGCAGGGAGATAAGAGTGGATTTGACTGATATATTGAACTAAATTCCAAATGTGATTGAGTCAGCAGAGAGCATGATCTTTCACATCTCTGGGCTTCATTCGTTATCCTCTCTCCTTTTTAGATTACATAGAAAAGGGAGGTTGCATTTTTCTTCTGTCAGAAATTGTTAATAAGGCCTTATTTTATGAAATATCTAAATTGAGGCCAGGCGTGGTGGCTCATGTCTGTAATACCAGCACTTTGGGAGGCCAAGGCAGGCATATCATCTGAGGTCAGGAGTTCGAGAACAGCCTGACCAACATGGTGAAACCCCATCTCTACTAAAAATACAGAAATTAGCCAGGTGTGGTGGTGGACACTGTAACCCCAGCTACTCAGGAGGCTGAGGCAGGAGAATCGCTTGAACCCTAGAGGCGGACATTGCAGTGAGCTAAGATTACGCCACTGCACTCCAGCCTGGGGACAGAGTGAGACTCTATCTATCTATCTATAGAGAGAGAGAGAGAGTGAACAATTCTTACTTTACATTCTCCTTTCTGTGTTACCCATGAGCACATGACTGTATATAACCTCAGCTTCTACCTTCAGCTCAGAATTTACTTGTCCTTTTTAATAATGTGTATACCTAAAAAATTAAGTTCACGGCCGGGCGCGGTGGCTCAAGCCTGTAATCCCAGCACTTTGGGAGGCCGAGACGGGCGGATCACGAGGTCAGGAGATCGAGACCATCCTGGCTAACACGGTGAAACCCCGTCTCTACTAAAAAAAACTACAAAAAACTAGCCGGGCGAGGTGGCGGCGCCTGTAGTCCCAGCTACCCGGGAGGCTGAGGCAGGAGGATGGCGTGAACCCGGGAGGCGGAGCTTGCAGTGAGCTGAGATCCGGCCACATCACTCCAGCCTGGGTGACAGAGCGAGACTCCGTCTCAAAAAAAAAAAAAAAAATTAAGTTCACAATAAATTCTAAAATGTATTTCCATAGATAAATTCATTTGCTGTACATATAGCTCTAATTCTTTTGTGGATTTCTCATAATATTTTTTATGTACAGTATTTGTCTTTACCTCTGACTCAGGTACTAATGGATTTCAGTGTGATTACAGAAAAGGCTGATTTGACTTCCTAGTTTGATGACTTTCCTGCTAGGTTTGTATTTGTGCAAAGAGGAGTTTTGTCAGCTTGTTAGTTCATTTTGATCAATATAGATGAATGAGGATTTTCATTATATAAAGGATCTAGTGTTATAATAAATTGATGTCAGTACTACTCAGGTGACGTTTTAAAATCTGGATTCATTCAGTGGGAGAGAATGAATGAAGATAGTATGTTCAGTTAGCAAAGCTACTAAAAGGTATTTTCCTAAGATGCAGCCTTTAGGGAAGCATGTCTTTTTTTGTTTTTTGTTTTTTTGTTTCGTTTTGTTTTGTTTTTAGATGGAGTCTCATTCTGTCACCCAAGCTGTAATGCAGTGGTGTGATCTCGGCTCACTGCACCCTCCGCCTCCTGGGCTCAAGCAATTCTCCTGCCTTAGCCTCCCAAGTAGCTGGGATTACAAGCATGCATCAACATGCCCGGCTAACTTTTTTGTGTTTCAGTAGACACAGGGTTTCACCATGTTGCCCAAGGTGGTTTCTAACTCCTGAGCTAGGCAATCTGCCCACCTCAGCCTCCCAAAGTGCTGGGACTACAGGTGTGAGCCATCGCACCTGGCCTAGGGAAGCATGTCTTTTTTGGGGGGCAGGGCGGGAGATGGAGTCTCACTCTATCGCCTAGGCTGGAGTGCAGTGACACGATCTCGGCTCACTACAACCCCTCCGCCTTCTGGATTCAAGTGATTCCCCTGCCTTAGCCTCCCATATCAGGGAACCAGCCCCTGATTTTTCAACATAAGTTCTTTTCTATTTTCCGTAAGTGTCAGCTGGTCTGAGAAATAAAGGGAAAGAGTACAAGAGAGAGAAATTTTAAACCTGGGTGTCCGGGGGAGACATCACATGTCAGCAGGTTCTGTGATGCCCCCTGAGCTGCAAAACCAGCAAGTTTTTATTAGTGATTTTTAAAGGGGAGGGCGTGTACAAATAGGGTGTGGGTCACAGAAATCACATGCTTCACAAGGCAGTAAAATATCACAAGGCAAGTGGGGGCAGGGTGAGATCACAGGACCGGGGCGAAATTAAAATTGCTAATGAAGTTTCATGTCCCACTGGACACGCATTGTCACTGATAACATCTTATCGGGAGACAGGGTTTGAGAGCCAACAACCAGTCTTGACTAAAATTTACTAGGCAGGAATTTCCTCATCCTAATAGGTCTGGGATCCCTATGGGAGATTGGGGCTTATTTCATCCCTTATCTGCAACCGTATAAGACAGACACTCTCAGAGCAGCCATTTTAGAGGCCTACCCCTGGGAATCCATACTCTTTCTCAGGGCTGTTCCTTGCTGAGAAAAAGAATTCAGCAATATTTCTCCTTTTCACTTTTGTAAGAAGAGAAATATGGCTCTATTCCGCCTGGCTGTCAGGCAGTCAGACATAACAGTTATCTCCCTTGTTCCCTGAACATCGCTGTTACCTGTTCTTTTTTTAAGGTGCCCAGATTTCATATTGTTTAAACACATGTGCTTTATGAACAATTTATGCAGTTAACACAATCATCACAGAGTCCTGAGGCGACATACATCCTCAACTTACGAAGATGACAGGATTAAGAGATTAAAGTAAAGACAGGCATGGGAAATCACAAGAGTATTGATTGGGGAAGTGATAAATGTCCATGAAATCTTCACAATTTATGTTCTTCTTGCCGTGGCTTCAGCCGGTCCCTCCATTCACGGTCCCTGACTTCCTGCAACACTCCCAAGTAACTGGGACTACAGGTGCACACCACAACGCCTGGCTAATTTTTTGTATGTTTAGTAGAGATGGGATTTCACCATCTTGGCCAGGATGGTCTCCATCTCCTGACCTTGTGATCCACCTGCCTCAGCCTCCCAAAGTGCTGGGACTACAGGCGTGAGCCACTGTGCACAGCCAGCATGTCATTTTTTAACAGGTTTATTGGGGTATAACTGATACATAAACCAAACATATTTATGTACAACTGGGTACATTTTGACACACATATATACCTATGCAACAACCATCATCACAGTCAAAACAGAGAACACATCCATCCATCACTGCCATAAGATTCCTGGTGTCCCTTCATAATGCCTCTCTCCCACACCTCTAGTCCCCAGACTGCCAATCTGCTTTCTCTCATTATATATTTTGTATTTTCTAGAATGTTATGTAAGTAGAATCCTACAGTATGTATCCTTTTTCTGTCTGGCTTATTTTACTCAGCATGATTATTTTAGATTTTATCCATGTTATGATGTGTATCAGTAGTTTATTCCTTTGTATTGCTGATTAGTGTTTCCATGGTTTGGATGTGCCACAATTTTGTTTGTCCATTCATCCGATGATGAATATTTGGTTGTTTCCAATTTGGAGATATTACAGATAAAGTTGCTGTGAACGTTTGTGTACAATTTTGTGTATAGACATGTGCTGTCTTTCTCTTGAGTAGGCACTTAGGAGTGGAATGTCTGGATCATATGGCAGATGTAATGTTTAGCTTTAGAAGAAACAGACAACTCTTTTCCAAAAAAATTGTATCATTTACATTTCTACTTGCACTGTGTATGAGTTTCAGTTGTTCCACATCCTCACCAACACTCTATATGGCCAGTCTCACTAATTTTAGACATTCTGATAGATATGAAGTGATATTGCATTGTGGTTTTAATTTATATTTTCTTAATGTCTAATGATATTGAGCATCTTTTCATGTGCTTATTTTCCACCAATTTTTTTTTTTTTTTTTTTTTTTTTTTTTTTGGTGAATTATCTGTTCAAATCTTTTGCCGATTTTTTTTTAAATTTTAAGTTCTGAGGTACATGTGCAGGGTGTGCAAGTTTGTTACATAGGTAAGTATGTGCCATGGTGATTTGCTGCACCTCTCAACCCATCACCTAGGTATTAAGCCCAGCATCCATTAGCTATTTTCCCTAGCCCTCCGTGTGTCTGTGTGTTCACATTGTTCAGCTCCCACTTATAAGTGAGAACATGTGGTATTTGGTTTTCTGTTCCTGCATTAGTTTGATGAGGATGATGGCTTCCAGCTCCATCCATGTCCCTGCAATGGACTTGATCTCATTACTTTTTATTGCAGTATAGTATTCCATGGTGTATATATACCACATTTTCTTTATCCAGTCTATCATTGATGGGCATTTGGGTTGATTCCAAATAGCCCATTCTTTGCTGTTGTGAATAGTGCTGCAATGGATGTACATGCGTATGTATCTTTATAATGGAATGATTTATATTCCTTTGGGTATATACCCAGTAATGGGACTGCTGGGTCAAATGGTATTTCTGGTGCTGGGTCTTTGAGGAATCACCACACTGTCTTCCAAAATGGTTGAGTTAATGTACATTCCCACCAACAGTGTAAAAGTGTTCCTATTTCTCTGTAGCCTTGCCAGCATCTGTTGTTTCTTGACTTTTTAATAATTGCCATTCTGACTGGTGTGAGATGGTATCTCATTGTGGTTTTGATTTGCATTTCTCTAATGATCAGTGATACTGAGCTTGAGCTTTTTTCATACGTTTGTGGCTGCATAAATGTCTTCTTTTGAGAATTGTCTGTTCATGTCCTTTGCTTACTTTTTAATGGGGTTATTTGATTTTTTCTTGTAAATTTGTTTAAGTTCCTTGTAGATTCTGGATATTAGGCCTTTGTCAGATGGATAGATTGCAAAAGTTTTCTCCCATTCTGTAGGTTGTCTGTTCACCCTGATGATAGTTTCTTTAGCTGTGCAGAAGCTCTTCAGTTTAATTAGATCCCATTTGTCAAGTCTTGCTTTTGTGGCAATTGCTTTTGACATTTTTGTCATGAAACCTTTGCCTGTTCCATGTCCTGAATGGTATTGCGTAGATTTTCTTCTAGGGTTTTTATAGTTTTGGGTTTTACATTTACATCTTTAATCCGTCTTGAGTTAATTTTTGTGTAAGGTGTAAAGAAGGGTTCCAGTTTCAATTTTCTGCATATGGCTAGCCAGTTTTCCCAGCACCATTTAATAAATAGGGAATCCTTTTCCCATTGCTTGTTTTTGTCAGTTTTGTCAAAGATCAAATGGCTGTAGATGTGCGGTCTTATTTCTGAGTTCTCTATTCTGTTCCATTGGTCTATGTGTCTGTTTTTGTACCGGTAGCATGCTGTACTGTACCTTGTAGTATAGTTTGAAGTCAGATAGCGTGATGCCTCCAGCTTTGTTCTTTTTGCTTACAATTGTCTTGACTGTACAGGCTCTTTTTCACTTCCATATTGAATTTTAAAATACTTTTTTCTAATTCTGTGAAGAATGTCAATGGTAGTTTAATGGGAATAGCATTGAATTTATAAATTACTTTGGGCAGTATGGCCGTTTTCACGATATTGATTCCTCCTATCTGGGAGCATGGAGTGTTTTTCCATTTGTATGTGTCCTCTCTGATTTCCTCGAGCAGTGGTTTGTAGTCCTCCTTGAAGAGGTCCTTCATTCCCCTTGTTAGCTGTGTTCCTAGGTATTGTAATGTCTTTGTAGCAATTGTAAATGGGAGTTCATTCATGATTTGGCTCTTTGCTTGTCTGTTGTTGGTGTACAGGAATGCTTGTGATTTCTGCACATTGACTGTATCTTGAGACTTTGCTGAAGTTGCTTATCAGTTTAGGTAGCTTTTGGGGTGAGACGATGGGGTTTTCTAGATAGAAGATTATGTCATATGCAGAAAAAAAATTTGACTTTCTCTCTTCCTATTTGAATACCCTTTATTTCTTTCTCTTGCCTGATTGCCCTGGACAGAACTTCCAATACTATGTTGAGTAGGAGTGGGGAGAGAGGGCGTCCTGTCTTGTGCCAGTTTTCAAAGGGAATGCTTCCAGCTTTTGCCCATTCAGTATGATATTGGCTGTGGGTTTGTTATAAATCACTCTTATTATTTTGAGGTATGTTCCATCAATACCTAGTTTATTGAGAGTTTTTAGCATGAAGGGATGTTGAATTTTATCAAAGGCCTTTTCTGTGTCTATTGAGATAATCATGTGGTTTTTGTCATTGGTTCTGTTTATGTGATGGATTACATTTATTGATTTGTGTATGTTGAACCAGCATTGCATCCTGGGGATGAAGCTGACTTGATCATGGTAGATAAGCTTTTTGATGTGCTGCTGAACTTGGTTTGCCAGTATTTTATTGAGGATTTTTACATCAATGTTCTTCAGGGATATTGGCCTGAAGTTTTGTTGTTGTTGTTGTTGTTGTATCTCTGCCAGATTTTGGTATCAGGATGATGCTGGCCTCATAAAATGAGTTAGCGAGGAGTCCCTCTTTTTCTGTTGTTTGGAATAGTTGCAGAAGATATGGTATCAGCTCCTCTTTTTATCTCTGAATTCGGCTGTAAATCCATCTGATCCTGGGCTTTCCTTGGATGGTAGGCTACTTATTACTGCCCCAATTTCAGAACTCGTTATGGGTCTATTCAGGTATTCAACTTCTTCCTGGTTCAGTCTTGGGAGGATGTATGTGTCCAAGAATTTATCCATTTCTTCTAGATTTTCCAGTTTATTTGTATAGAGGTGTTTATAGTATTCTCTGATGGTTATTTGTATTTCTGTGGGATCAATGGTGATGTCCCCTTTATCATTTTTTATTGTGTCTGTTTGATTCTTCTTCTTTTCTTTATTAGTCTAGTAGTGGTCTATTTTATTAATCTTTCCAAAAAGTGACTCCTGGATTCGTTGATTTTTTTGAAGGGTTTTTCATGTCTCTATCTCCTGCAGTTCCACTGTGACCTTGGTTATTTCTTATCTTCTGCTAGCTTTGGGGTTTGTTTGCTCTTGGTTCTCTAGTTCTTTTAGTTGTGATGTTAGGGTATTGATTGGAGATCTTTCTAGCTTTTTAATGTGGGCATTTAGTGCTATCCATTTCCCTCTTAACACTGCTTTAGCTGTGTCCCAGAGATTCTGGTATGTTGTCTCTTTGTTCTCATAGTGTCACATAACTTCTTGATTTCTGCCTTAATTTCATTATTTACCGAGGAGTCGTTCAGGAGCAAGTTGTTCAATTTTCATGTAGTTGTGTAGTTTTTAGTTAGTTTCTTAGTCTTGAGTTCTAATTTGATTGTCCCGTGGTCTGAGAGACTGTTTGATTTCAATTCTTTTGCATTTGCTGAGGAGTGTTCTACTTTCAATTATGTCATCAATTTTAGAGTAAGTGCCATGTGGCACCAAGAAGAATGTACATTCTATTGTTTTTGGATAGAGAGTTCTGTAGATATCTATCAGGTCCACTTGATCCAGAGCTGAGTTCAAGTCCTAAATATACTTGCTAATTTTCTGTCTCAATGATCTAACACTGACAGTGGGGTGTTAAAGTCTCCCACTATTACTATGTGGGAGTATAAGTCTCTTTGGAGGTCTTTAAGAACTTGTTTTATAGATCTGGGTCCTCCTGTATTGGGTGTATAGATATTTAGGATAGTTAGCTCTTGTTGAATTGAACCCTTCAGCATTATGTAAAGCCCTTCTTTGTCTTTTTTGATCTTTGTTGGTTTAAAGTCTGTTTTGTCAGAAACTGGGATTGCAACCCCTGCTTTTTTTTTTTTTTCTTTCCATTTGCTTGGTAAGTTTTCCTCCATCCCTTTATTTTGAGCCTGTGTGTGTCTTTGCAAGTGAGATGGGTCTCCTGAATACAGCACACCAATGGGTCTTGACTCTTTATCCAATTTGCCATTCTGTGTCTTTTAATTGGGGCATTTAGCCCATTTACATTTAAGGTTAACGTTGTTATGTATGATTTGATCCCGTCATCATGGTGCTAGCTGGTTATTTTGCAGACTTGCTATTGTAGTTGCTTCACAGTGTCATTGCTTTGTGTACTTCAATGTGTTTTTGTAGTGCGTGGTAATAGTTTTTCCTTTCCATATTTAGTGCTTCCTTCAGGAGTTCTTGCAAGGTGGTGATAAGTTCCCTCAGCATTTGCTTGTCTGGAAAGGATTTTATTTCATCTTCACTTATGAAGCTTAGTTTGGTCAGACAGGAAATTATGGGTTGGAAATTCTTTTCTTTAAGAATGTTGAATATTGGCTTCCAGTTTCTTCTGGCTTGTAGGGTTTGCACTGAGAGGACCACTGTTAGTCTGATGAGCTTCCCTTCATAGGTAACCTGTCCTTTCTCTCTGGCTGCCCTTAACATTTTTTCCTTCATTTTGACCTTGGAGAATCTGATGATTATGTGTCTTGGGGTTGATCTTCTCATGGAGTATTTTACTGAAGTTCTCTGGATTTCTGAATTTGAATGTTGGCCTGTCTTGCTAGGTTGGAGAAGTTCTGGCCTGTCTTGCTCGGTTGGGCAAGTTCTGGATGATATCCTGAAGTATATTTTCCAACTTGAAATTTGGTTCTGTTCTCCCCATCTCTTCCAGGTACCCTAATCAGCCATAGGTTCGGTATTTTTACATAATCCCATAGTTCTCAGAGGTTTTGTTCATTCCTTTTCACTCTTTTTTCTCTAACCTTGTCTGCCTGTCTTATTTCAGCAAGATAGTCATCAAGCTCTGAGATTCTTTCCTCTGCTTGGTCTCTTTAGCTGTTGATACTTGTGGTTGCATTGTGAATTTCACATTGTGTTTTTCAGCTCCATCAGGTTGTTACAGCTCCTATAATGTTCATGGTTCTTGGCTTCTTTGCATTGGGTTAGAACATTACTCCTTTTGTTCAGCGAAGTTTGTTACTGCCCACCTTCTAAAGCCTACTTCTGTCAGTTCATCCATCTCAGCCTCAGCCCAGTTCTGTGCCCTTGCTGGAGAGGTATTGTGATCATTTGGAGGATAAGAGGCACTCTGGCTTTTTGAGTTTTCACCATTTTTGTGTTGATTCTTTCTCGTCATCCTCAGTTTATCTACCTTTGATTTTTGAGGCTGCTGACCTTTGGATGGGGTTTGTGTGGGGTCTTTTTTTGTTGATGTTGTTGTTGTTGTTGCTTTCTGTTTGTTTTTAACAGTCAGGCCCCTCTTCTGTAGGGCTGCTGCCATTTGTTGGGGGTGGAATCCATACTCTACTCACCTGGGTCCCTCTTGCATCTGGAGGTATCACCAGTAGAGGCTGCAGAACAGCAAAGATGGCAGCCTGCTCCTTCCTCTGGGAGGAAGCACTGACCTGATGCCAGCAGGAATGGTCCTGTATAAGGTGTCTGGCGACCCCTGGTTGTGAGGGTCTCACCTAGTAAGGAGGCATGGGCTCAGGGACCGGCTTAAGGAAGCACTCTGACTGCCCCTTGGCAGAGCAGGTGTGCTGCACTGAAGGGAATCGCCCTCCTCTGGACTGCCCAGACTTTTCAGAGGCAGCAGGCAGGAAAGACTAAGCCTGCTGAACCACAAAGACGTTAGCCACCCCTACCCCCGGGGGCTCCTTCCCAGAGAGATCAGTTCTGCCCCTAAACCCCTACCTGGAGTTGCTGACATTTCTGCAGGGAGGCCCCGCCTAGTGAAGAGGAATGGATCCAAGTCCCACCTGAAGAAGCAGTCGGGCCACAATCTGCCACAGCCACTGTGCTGTGCTGTGGGGAATTCTTCCTGGTCCAAACCACATATTCTTCCCAGCACTGGCAGGGAAAAAAGGCCAGACTGGACCCACAGTGATGGCGGCCATCCCGGGAACTTGGTCGTCTTAGGCAATCTCCAGTCTGCTGCTGTTGGCTGCAACCTCAGTGGCCACTGAGCATCTGGGCAGCTCTGTACTTGGGATCCAAGGCCCTGTTGGTGTGGGCTCACGAGGGAATCTCCTGATCCACGGGTTACACAGATCTGTGGAAGAAGAATGGTTTCCTTAGGCAGGGTGCCACAATCCCTCACTGCCTTCCTTGGTTGGGGGTGGGAACTCCCCTTGCCCTGTGTGGCTCCCAGGTGGGGCTGTTGCACTACCCTGCTTTTCCTCGCTGTCCGTGGGTCGTGCCCACCACCTAGTCAGTCCCAATGAGAGAACCTGGTTACCTCAGCCTGAAAGTGCAGCATTTACTTGCTGTTTTCATTCTTGATAGGAGCGGCCAACAGCAGCTCCTTCTAGTTGGCCATCTTGGCCCCTTCTGTGACCTTGCCAGTGTTTTAATTAAGTTGTTCCTTTCCCCTGTTCTTCCTTCCTTCCTTCTTATTTTTCCTCCTGCTCCTCCTCCAGTCTTATAAAACCTTCAGTACAAAGTTGAATAGAAGTGGTAGGAATAGTCATCCTACTGTTATTCCTGATCTTAGGGAGATAGCATCCAGTCTCACCATTCATTATGATGTTAGGTTTTCCCTAGATGCCCTTTATCAGGTTGAGGAAGTTCCATTCTAATCATAGTTTATTGAGTGTTGTTAGTCATGAAAAGGTGTTGGATTTTGTTAAATGCCTTTTCTGCATCTATTGAGATGATCAAGGTTTTACTTTTTTAGTCTGCTATAGTTATTTACTTAATTTTTGAATATTAAACCAATCTTGCATTCCTAGAATAAACCTCACTTGGTCATGGTAAATTATCATTTTTCTATTTTGTTAGATTCGATTTGCTAAAATTATGTTAAGAATATTTGCATTGTCTGAGGATGTTGGCTCACACCTGTATTCCCAGTACTTTGGGAGGCTGAAGCAGGAGAACTGCTTGAGGCCAGGAATTCAAGACCAGCCTGGGCAACATAGCAAGACCTCATCTCAGCAAAACAATAAAAATTAACTGAGTGTGGTGGCATTCCTGTGTCCCCAGCTACTCAGGAGGCTATGGTGGGAGGATCGCTTGAGCCCAGAAGTCCAAGGCTGCAATGAGCTATTATCACACTGCTGCACTCCAGCTTGAGTGACAGAGGGAGACTCTTGTCTCAAAAAAAAAAAAATGCCTCCATATGTATGAGGATATTGGACTATAGTTTTCTTTTCTCATAATGTCTGTATTTGGTTTTGGTGTCAAAGTAATGCTTACTGACCTTAGAGAATGAGTTGAGAAGTACTGCCACATCTTTCAGTTAGTGGAAAAGTTTGTGTGGAGTTGTTATTTCTCCCCTAAATGTGTTATAGAGTTTGTCGATAAAGCTGTCTGGGCCTGTAGTTTTCTTTGCAGGAAGATATTTTTAAGTACCAATCTTTTTTTTTTATAAGATACAGGGTTTATGCAGGTTATCTATTCTTGAGTGAGCTTTTGCAATTTGAGTCTTAAGGAATTTGTCTATTTTTATTGAAGTTGTTTATTGGCATGATATTGCTCATAATATTATCTTACTATCCTTTTAATATCTAGGACCTGTAGAGACTTCTTTTTTTCATATAACAGGTTTATTGAAATATAATTCTCATACAATACAATATACTCATTTAGTGTACAATGCAATGGTTCTTAATATAGTCATAGTTTTATAACCATTACCACAATTTTTGAACATTTTTATTAAGCCAAAAAGAAATTCTATACTCATTAGCAGTCATTCCCCATTTCCCTCCAATTCCCACTCCCCCAGCCCTTAGCAACCACTAATCTATTTTCTGTCTCTATAGATTTTCCTATTCTGAATCTTTCATATAAATGGAATCACATAATTTATATTGTTTTATGATTGACTTCTCTCATTTAGCATAATGGAGTTTGGGGGGGCTTTTTTAATGTAATTTTAAAATATATATATATATTTTTTTCATAGAGACAGGTCTCACTATATTGTCCAGGCTGGTCTTAAACTCCTGGGCTCAAGTGATCCTCTTGTCTCAGCCTCCCAGAGTGCTGAGCTTACAGGCATGAGCCACTGTACCCAGCCCCAGCATAATGTTTTTAAGGTACAACCATGTCATAGTGTCTTTCAGTACTTCATTCCTGGCCAGGCACAGTGGCTGATGCCTGTAATCCTAACGCTTTGGGAGGCTGAGGAAGGAGGATCACTTGAGCTCAGGAGTTTGAGACTATCCTGAGAAACAAAGGGAGACCCCATTCTTTACCCCTCCCTCCCCGACACACACACACACAATTAATAGGGCATAAAGGCACAAGTCTGTGGCCCCAGCTACTTGGGAGGCTGAGCGGGGAGGATCGCTTGAGCCTGGGAAGTTGAAGCTGCAGTGAGCCGTGATTGTGCCACCACACACCAGCAGGCAACAGAGCAAGACTGTCTTAAAAAAAAAAAAAATTCATTATTTTCTACGGCTGAATAATATCTGTTTCATTTTATAGATATACCACATTTTTTGTCCATTTATTAGTTGATGTACATTAGAATTGTTTCCACTTTTGGGCTGTTATCAATAATGCTGATGTGAACATTTGTGTATAAGTTTTTTGTTTTTGTTTTGAGACAGAGTCTCACTCTGTTGCCCAGGCTGGAGTGCAGTGGGGTGATCTCAGCTCACTTCAACCTCTGTCTCCTGGGTTCAAGCGATTCTCCTGCCTCAGCCCCCTGAGTAGCTGGGATTACAGGTGCGTACCACCAAGCCTGGCTGATTTTTCTATTTTTAGTAGAGTCGGGGTTTCACCATGTGGCCAGGCTGGTCTCAACTCCTGACCTCAGGTGATCCACCAGCCTCGGCCTCCCAAAGTGGGATTACAGCCATGAACCACCGTGCCCGACCTCGTGTATAAGTTTTTATGTGATGTATGTTTTAATTTCTCTTACGTGTATATCTAGGGGTAGAATTGCTGTGTCATATGCTAAGTATATGTTTAACCTTTTAATTTATTTATTGAGATGGAGTCTCGCTCTGTCGCCCAGGCTGTAGTGCAATGGCGCAATCTCAGCTCACTGCAACCTCTGCCTCCCAGGTTCAAGCAGTTCTCCTGCCTCAGCCTCCCAAGTAACTGAGATTACAGACACATGCAACCGCGCCTGGCTAATTTTTTTGTATTTTTAATAGAGACAGGGTTTCACCATATTGGCCAGGCTGGTCTTGAACTCCTAACCTTGTGATCCGCCCACCTCAGCTTCCCAAAGTGCTAAGGTTACAGGCATGAGCCACTGCGACTGGCCTATATTTAACCTTTTAAAGAACTACCAGACTTTTCCAAAACAGCAGCAACAGTTTACATTCCTGTCAGCAGGGAATGTGTGTTCCTATTTCTCCACATCCTCACCAACTTGTTACTAACTTTTTTATTATAGCCATCCTCATGGGTGTGACAGTGATGTCTCTCTTGTTCTTAATATTGGTAACTTGTGACTTCCCTCTTTTGTCTTTATCAGTGTAGTAGAAGTTTATTGATTTTATTGAACTTTTCAAAGAACCAACTTCTGGGTTAGTTTTCTTTTTTTTTTTTTGAGATGGAGTCTCGCTTTGTCACCCAGGCTGGAGTGCAGTGGCACGATCTCAGCTCACTGCAAGCTCCGCCTCCCGGGTTCACGCCATTCTCCTGCCTCAGCCTCCGAGTAGCTGGGACTACAGGTGCACACCACCACGCCCGGCTAATTTTTTGTATTTTTAGTAGAGACAGGGTTTCACCGTGTTAGCCAGGATGGTCTCGATCTCCTGACCTCGTGATCCGCCCGCCTCGGCCTCCCAAAGTGCTGGGATTACAGGCGTGAGCCACCGTGCCCGGCCTAGTTTTCTCTCATCTTCTGCTATTTCATTGATTTCTGCTCTGGTCTTTGTTATTTCCTTTCTTCTGCTTATTTTGAGTCTTCTTCTTCTAATTTCTCAAGATGGAAACTAAGATCATTGATTGGAGACCTTTGCTGATATAGGGGTTTTAATGCTATACATTTCTTGCTATGTACTGCTGTACTAGATCTCACAAATTTTAATGAATTGTATTTCTCATTCAATTCAAAATGCTTTCTAATTTCCCTTTGATTTCTTCTTTGATTCATGGGTGATTTAGAAGTGTGTTATAAAATATTGAGGATCTTCCAAATATTATTCTCTAATTGATTTCTAATTTAATTTCATGTGGACTAAGAACATGTTTTGTATGATATGAATCTTTCAAATTATTGACTTGTTTTCTGTCCCAGATAGAATATGGTGATAAATGTCCTACATGTATGTGAGTAGAATACGTATTCTGCTCTTGTTGGCAGGAGTGTTCTATAAATGTCAATTATGTCAAATTGATTGATGGTATTATTAGAGTTTCTGACTAATTTTATTAATTATTGAGAGAGGGGATCCACCTATTGTTGTGGATTTGTCCATTTCTTTTTTATTTCTATCAGTTTTGCTTTATGTATTTTGAAGCTCTGTCAGGTATATAAACATTTAGAATCATTATGTACCCCTTATTGAAATGATCCTGTTATCATTCTGAAATGTCCCTTTTAATACCTGGCAGTATTTTTGCTATGAAGTCTACTTTGTCTGCCGTTAATATAGACATTCTGGCTTTCTTTTAATGATTAGTGTTAGCATAATATATTTTTCCATCCTTTTACTTTTAACCTATTTGTATATTTATTAAAGTGGGCTTTTCGTAAGGAAGATATAGTTGGGTCTTGCATTTTTATCCAATCTAACAATCTCTGCCATTTCGTTGACATGTTTAGACCAAGGATCAGCAATCTATAGCCCACAGGCCAAACCTAACTACTGCCTGCCTTTGGAAATAAAGTTTTATTGGAACACAGCCAAGTCCATTCATTTGTGTATTGTCTGTGGCTGCTGTCACACTCCAGTGGCAGAGTTTGCTCACCTATTATGCAGACCATTTACATTTCATGTGATTATTGATGTGGTTGGATTTTTTTTTTATGTAGTTGGATTTTAAACTACTGTGTTGCTATTTCTTTTCATTGGTCCCATCTGTTCTTTTCTCCCTTTTTCCTTTTTTTAAACTGCCGTCTTGGGGATTAATTGGGTATTTTTCATTATTCCATTTGATATCGTTTGTTGACTTATTAGCTATAACTCTTTTTTTATTATTGTTTTAGTATTTGCTGTTAGAGCATTCAGAAAATAACCACAAGGAATGACCCTAGGATGTCTTGATTCTCTTAATCTGACTCAATCTACCAGAATGTTACCTTTCTGGCTCCTGATAAATTAAGGCATAATGCCATAGCTTTATTTCCCTTGACTCTTTACAGAAAAGAAAGATGGAGTAAATAGGGACTTTTGTTTGCCTATATATGAGTATCCAAAATAGATTTCCTATATATGATTTGGATTAAGAGTAGAACTGCATTTTTAGGAACATTGACCTGTAAGATATAGTGATTAATTCATTAGTTTGAGTCACTTTTTGAAATAGTAAGTGATTGTTAAGATGCTCCAATGTAAAAATCTGCATCTTTGCAGGCTACCATCAATATTGTTTTTGATCGAGTTGGGAAAACGGATCCTGTCACAAGAGGCATTGAGATCACTGTGAATTATCTGGGAATCCAATTTGATGTGAGTGTTATATTAAGATTCAAGATACTGGTTTGTCATGTTTCTTTCTCTTGTATCTGCTATAACTTATTGTTAAGATTCTAATTTGTATGCTTTAGGTACTTGCTTCTGCTTTTGTTCTTCCCATTCTCCTCTGTATATTTTGACATATTCACATGGAAAATTTTTATATTTTGATGTATTCACATGGAAAATTTGTAAAAGGCCAAGATTCTCTCTCTTAACATGAAGCCAGAAGTAATGACTGATACTTAATATTGTCAGATGCTGATTATTTCTACAGCTGCTCCTCTGCTTCTCTATAGCCAGCTACCAGTTTACCATCTTCTCCCCACCAAAGTATTCAAATACTTCCCTCTGATTCTTGATGAGCTCTTCAAACGTACAACTTACCTTTGATGCCCCAGTGGAAAATTAACTACTAATTAGTGTTCCGTGTTAGAGCTGAAACGATTTCTGCTGTAAGAAATGATCTTTATCAATTAATGTGGACCTTGGGCTAAAGATGGTAACTGTCACTTCTGCACAAAGTTGTTTTTTTAAATTGGCTTTTTACTGTTTCATAATACTACTGTCATAAATACACCCTTGTCCTAATTGAAGTTCAGTGTATTTATTCATAAACCAGAGCCAATGACTCAGGCTGAATAGCACTTTAATGGTAAGACCAATGTCATATTCTTTTTTTTTTTTTTTTTTGAGACGGAGTCTCGCTCTTCGCCCACCCTGGAGTGCAGTGGCCGGATCTCTCAGCTCACTGCAAGCTCCGCCTCCCGGGTTTACGCCATTCTCCTGCCTCAGCCTCCCAGGTAGCTGGGACTACAGGCGCCCGCCACCTCGCCCGGCTAGTTTTTTGTATTTTTAGTAGAGACGGGGTTTCACAGTGTTAGCCAGGATCGTCTCGATCTCCTGACCTCGTGATCCACCTGTCTCGGCCTCCCAAAGTGTTGGGATTACAGGCTTGAGCCACTGCGCCCGGCCCAATGTCATATTCTTAGTCCCAGTATAGGCCGTTTAGCTGTGCTGTCAACCTAGACGCAGAGTGCATGCTACCCCCAGACATCCATCCCAGCCAGACATGCCCCTGATCTCAAAAGGACTTGGATAAAATGAAAATGAACCAGAGCAAACTGAGCCCCAATCCTTGAGAAACAGTTCAATGTACATGTTTCTTGATGCTAGATCAATAGTATATCCTCTTTGAGTGTGAAGGAGCATGGTATCTTTTATTCAAGTAGTATATAAATTATATTAAGTATGCTTTACAGGCCAGGCACTACTGTGGCTCACATCTGTAGTCCCAGCACTTTGAGAGGCCGAGACAGATCACTTGAGTCCAGGAGTTCAAGACCAGCCTGGGCAACATGGTGAAACCCCATCTCTAGAAAAAATATAAAAATTAGTTGGATATGATGGCATGCACCTGTAGTCCCAGCTACACAGGAGGCTGAAGCAGGAGGATCACTTGAGCCAGGGAGGCAGAAGTTGCAGTGAGCTGAGATAGTGCCACTGCACTCTATTGTGGGCGATAGGGTGAGACCCCTGTCTCAAAAAACAACAAAAAGTATGCTTTGCTATTGTTGCATTTGTGTTTTCTTAAGTGTTTTACTGGGCTGAATTTTTAGCAATGCTTCTCCTTTTCTGTACTTTCTGAGGATACTTAGATGGTCATGTATATATTCCATCTATAATTCATCTGTTTATGCCATATTTTGTAATTCTGAATAACGAATCTTTTAGATGTTAGTAATAGCAGCTCCCTTGCAGATACTTTTCAGAACTGAATCAAACACAGGGTCCCAAAACTCCTTCTCACTATGAAGCAGTGCAGGAGGAGAAAAAGGTATCATGTGGTTCCAGTGAAGTTCAGCTATTTCCTAGAATTTAGCTGAGAATGTCTATATATTCCTTTATTATAAAAAGAAAGATTTCTTGAAGTTTTGGTGGTTAGGGAACTATTATTCATAGAGATTGAAAATAATCAAGCTATTATTTAGTTTCTTTTTAATCCCTGCTTTTCATTTATCACAGTAAAACTGTATCATTAGTTCTGTTTCTTCTGATTTATTAGTGTTATTTTTATCACTCCTCAGTACTTACTGCCAGGCATGGTGACTCATGCCTGTAATACCAACACTTCGGGAGGCTGATATGGGAGTATTGCTTGAGCCCAGGAGTTTGAGACTAGCCTGGACTACATAGCAAGACCCTGGCTCTAAAAAAAAAATTTTTTTTAATTTTAAGGTTTAATTAAGTCTGCTAATTAAGATGTCTACTGCAGTCTTTCTGTAGTTGTTTTATTTGCCACTTACTTGCTTTCCTCTCTCCCTTAAGAAAAAAAAATCAGGTAGGGTCTAATGAAGTTCCTTCTCACAGTCACGTAAATGATCAGGATATAGATTTTACTTAGCCTTTACATCTCTCTGAACAGAGCTTTAGCAGCTGTTTTTTATTCCTGTTATGGTGGCAGGTGAAGTTTTGGTCCCAACACATTTCCTTCATTCTTGTTGGAATAATCATCGTTACATCCATCAGAGGACTGCTGATCACTCTTACCAAGGTATGTTTTATCACAGTGTTAAAAAGTACTGCTTATCATTTGTTTAATTAAATGTGATACCAGCTGGGTGTGGTGGCTCATGCCCATAATCCCAACACTTTGGGAGGCTGAGGTGGGCGGATCATGAGGTCAGGAGATGGAGACCATCCTGGCCAACATGGTGAAACCCCATCTCTACTAAAAATACAACAAATTAGCTGGGTGTGGTGGCATGTGCCTGTGGTCCCAGCTACTCAGGAGGCTGAGACAGGAGAATTACTTGAACTTGGGGGGCAGGGATTGCAGTGAGCCAAGATCGCACCACTGCACTCCAGCCTGCAAGACTCCGTCTCAAAAAAAAAAAAAGTGGTACCATGAGATAATTTTACCTAATTAAGAATTCTGCCTCCTGAGACTTTAAATAGTCCCAAGGATTTAAAAGACATACAACCGAATTTTTAAAAAGTTAAACTACTACATAAATTGATGGCAATATATTTATATCATATACCAATTATAGATAAGTACATTCACTAAAGGTAATAGAGAAAGATATGGTTCTGTTTTGTTCACTGATATGTTATCAGTATCTAGAACAGAACCTAGCACATGGTAAGCAGGTATTCAGCAGATATTTGAGACTGGAAGAATAATTGTGAGAATCACTTGTAGAGAAGATATGGAAGTAGGGGGACAGAATATAGCAAGTCCTCAATGTCATCAATAAGTTCTTGGAAACAGCGGCTTTAAGTAAAACTATATACCAAGTCCTCAAAAAAATGTTTCATTCAACATTTCATTATAATGCTGATGAGAAAAATGTAGTTTTTTTTTTTTTTTGAGACGGAGTCTCGCTCTGCCGCCCAGGCTGGAGTACAGTGGCCGGATCTCAGCTCACTGCAAGCTCCGCCTCCTGGGTTCACGCCATTCTCCTGCCTCAGCCTCCTGAGTAGCTGGGACTATAGGCGCCCGCCACCGCGCCCGGCTAATTTTTTTTTGTATTTTTAGTAGAGACGGGGTTTCACTGTGGTCTCGATCTCCTGACCTTGTGATCCGCCCGCCTCGGCCTCCCAAAGTGCTGGGATTACAGGCGTGAGCCACCGCGCCCGGCCGAAAAATGTAGTTTTGTTATACATCATTTCACTTAAAATCTCAGTTTCCAAGATCCTATAAATGGCATTAAGTAAGGACCTACTGAATTCAACTATTTTCTAATCAATGTAAGAAGACTTCACGGAGGTGGAAAGTGAGTCCTCTCTGGTAGGAAAGGTAGGGATTTAAAATCCAGGAGCTTTTGAATGAAAGAAGGGGTTGGGACGGGAAGGGATCTGCAGGCATCCAGCAGAGTTTAAAGAGCGCAGGAGCCTAGTAACAATTACAAACGCTCGCTCGCTCGCTCGGAGTGGGCTGGAGTGATCTGACTTAATGTTTATAGTGATGTTAAGTCACATGTGTTACATAGTTTCTGAAGTGTGATAGCAATAGGAATCCTTTCATATGTTATGTAAAGAAGTTACCTCCGGGGGAAACTGTAACTTTTTCTGCAGTCTATTTTAAGTCTCTTCTTTATAGGCTTAATCATATGAATTGTTCTATACAGGATTGTGGCATCGAAGAGACACTTTTAGTCAAATGTTAACCATATTTCTTATTGTTCATGACACAGGAATCTAACAGTACTGCATAAATTTATCTCCCTCTTTCTTGACAGTTCTTTTATGCTATCTCTAGCAGTAAGTCCTCCAATGTCATTGTCCTGCTATTAGCACAGATAATGGTAAGTTTAATGAGTTACCTTTATGTTTACAGCTGTAAAATATCAGAAATGTGCTTGATACTTTTAAGAATTTTAATAATTTCCTTTGTCCTATTCCTCACTACATTCAGAGTCACTTCTGGATTAATTCATTTGACTTACAGGGCATGTACTTTGTCTCCTCTGTGCTGCTGATCCGAATGAGTATGCCTCTAGAATACCGCACCATAATCACTGAAGTCCTTGGAGAACTACAGTTCAACTTCTATCACCGTTGGTTTGATGTGATCTTCCTGGTCAGCGCTCTCTCTAGCATACTTTTCCTCTATTTGGCTCACAAACAGGCACCAGAGAAACATATGGCACCTTGAACTTAAGCCTACTACAGACTGTTAGAGGCCAAGTGGTTTCAAAATTTAGATCTAAGAGGGGGAAAAAATTGAACCAGGGTCTGACATTTTATAAACAACAAAATGCTGTGGTAGCATTTTTCACCTCATAGCATACTGTTTCCCTGTCGGGTGATAACGACCATGAGTAGCATCAGCCAGAACATGAGAGGGAGAAGTAACTCAAGACAGTACTCAGCAGAGAGTGTCCCGTGTGGATTTGAGGCTGGTGCAAAGGCGGAGAGGAGCCAAGAAACTAAAGGGGAAAAATACACTGGAACTCTGGGGCAAGAGATGTCTATGGTAGCTGGGCCAAACACATAGGATTTCCGTTTTAAGGTTCACATGGAGAAGGTTATAGCTTTCCCTTGAGAGTGACTCATTAAAATCAGAGATTGTAACACTTTGGCCTTAGGTTCCTTTCATCAAGCATAGCTTGGTGTTGTGCTTGTGTGATCTGACATGAGTTAGCATCCCACACCTCCTCATCTGAGCCTACCCCCATTAAAATAACCAAGAGGTTATCTGTTCTTTTCCGGGAAAGGGGTAGTGTGCACCTGAAATAGATTCTACCAAAAGAGAGATTTCAGGTATGTCATTTTTTCTTGAGTTCCTGTCAACTTAGTATTATACCCTACTTTCAATTCAGTAGTGATGTTTCCTTTTTTTTTCTATCTGCCCCTCACACTGTGGGGTGAAACCATGAATAACTTTAACTGGGGGAATAAGTCACTTGTGAAAGGGAAATGTTGAAAAATTTTTAGAACATTCAGACATGCAATTTAAGAAAATTCTGAATTTTATTACTAAGGTCTTATTCTGTACTTAATGTGTTTTGGGTTTCTAGAAGCAAATGAAGGTTAAAGTATAAAAAGTGAATCCAAAACAAAAGCTCTATCAAGTGTACTCAAAAGGCATTTGTTAATGGTATTTATTCTAGCAACTACAACATTGTTACAAAAGCACAATTTTAATAGGCTTATCTGCTAAGATGCTTTAATAAGCAGCTATCACCTATACAGAGTTATGAATCATCTTTGGGTGCTCAAGGAACCTGTAGAAGTAAGAGACATCATCATACAGAGAAATGTAGTTAAGTTGAAGCTTGGAAGAGATCACATGAAAAAAATCTAGCTCTTGCCTTATCTCTTCCTAAGTTAAGCATAAATTAGCAGTCTGCAATAGCCGCCCGTAAGACCAATCACACATGGTGAATGGTTTCCAGTGGAGTTTTTCTTCTAAAGAGACAGTAAACTGGTCGCAACTCATTCCTTGAGAAAGGATTCCTATTAAATACCCAGAAATAGCTATCAAATAAAACAGCCAACGCTATTACTTGTTTTCATCACATCTCTGTATCTTCAGTATTGGAAGAAGAATGTGAGGCTGTACTGTGGGCCTGTGTAAAAGAAAACAAAGAATTTACAAATGGTAGAGTAATGAAAGAGGGATGATCTATTCTAGAGTTGCATGACTTAAGTCGGGGAGCAGGGTCACTCACTAGAATTTCTTACTTTCACAGCATGCAGTTGACAGCAATTGTCTAGAGCTGATAAATCAAGAAGTAAAAAGTTTATCAATATTGTAATGGGAACCCCCAGAAGAGCCTGAATCAGATGATCTAGGTATGACTAGAAGTCAGGTGACCTGAATTCTACACTTGACCATTTTCAACTTGCTGTTTGACACATTAACAAATTCCTTAATGTCTGTATATATTTCTTTTTTATAAGACTAGGATATTGACTTCCTAAAGAGAAATTATAGAATTTTTAAATGACAACTAAAATAGTGTTTATTAAGCATTCCAGAATACAAATCAGTGGGCATTGTGTGTGTTCATTAAACTGAGTTTATTAAAATGAGTATTCACCAATTAGCAGAATATAATGGAAAGAACAACAACATTGAGTTAAACTTTTTTAGAGTCTTGGCTTTGCTATAAATTTCCTTTATGAATTTGGATGTCAGTTTACTTTTGGACCTCAAGTTCATCTATGAAAAATTGGGCAAAAATATGAAACTGAGACTTACCAAGAAGTTTAATCCAAATATATAGAGAATGCTTAATCTTTCCTAGTAGTAAAACTGGAATACCTGTCAATTATTTTAAACAATATTGTCTATAACCATCACCATTTACATGCTTACTATGAGCCAGCCACTATTCAAAGCACTTTAATATAGTTAATATAATCTTAGTTAACATAATCCTGATAACAATCCTACAAATTATCCCTGTTTTATGGGTGGGAAAACTGAGGAACAGAACAAATAAATCCATTTCCTCGCAGCTGACAAATGACAGAACCAGAATTCATACATAGATCATCCAATTCAGGCTGTTCTGGGGGTTCCCATTGCAATACTGATAAACTTTTTACCTCTTGATTTATTAGCTCTAGACAATTGCTGTCAGCTGCATGCTATGAAAGTAAGAAATTTGTTGTCCTTGTACTGCAGCCTGTCCTCTACAACAACTTGATTTGTGAGTTATCTTTACATTGTCATTTTCTAGTTTTAAAAAAATCTGTGGCAAACAGACATTAAATATACTCATAGGGACTATACCCATACTCCAGTAAATTAGATCACGAAAAGAAATAGGCTGCCACTCACCCGTTCTTTTGCCATGTGCGAGTCATGCCCTGACTCCACCACGGTTCCTTCTTTAGAATCTGGAGGGGTGTCAAGTGGATCAGCCAAGGAGGAAACAATAGGGATTTTCTTAGCTTGGAAATAATCATAGGCCTTCTTTCCACAGACTAAAAGTGTGACATTCTTCCCACTGCTCTGGATTCTATCCACCACCTTCTCATAGGGTTCATCTAGCACATTCACCCCATTCACTTCAATGATGATATCTTCATCCTCTAGCCCAGCCAAGTCAGCAGGGCCGCCCTTCTGTACCTGTGAACAGAAGTTCTGAGTTATCATCAATTTCAAACACAGAGAAGGGGATGTCAGACTAGGTCTCCTTCAGAGGACAAATGAGGAGTTCAAGAATTTATTCTTAATCATGTTGTTATTTCTCCTTGAGGTATAGAGTTGAAAAAGATGTTCTAATGCTTTTGTATTTATGAAGGCTGTAACTTCCATACTCACATGATTAGTGGTATTATAACTAATGGTTCAGTGTCACATGTCTTCTGGGATGAAGGAGGATAAATAGGTCCCCCTTCTTCACTCCCAACTTGAAAGCTATAGGGAGTCTTATCAGTCCCTACAGGGTAAGGGGCATTATGCCGAATGCACAGAAGCAAACAAGTATGACTGCCAATCAGGGTTGATAGCGACTGTCAGCTAGAGTTCAGTCAACTCACACTGTTTGGAACAGATGTTTGGGAAGCAAAAAACACGTGAACTTATGATGTGCTGGTAGCTAACCTAAATGGTATGGGACCATGACAATATTTATCTGAACCCAGGTGAGACCCCTGAGTGTGTGCCTTCAATGGAACCTCTCTACTAAGCCGTCAATGGGTGGGAAAAGCTGAGACTATCCTAATTGTGGCTGTGTTTGTTGGGCTGCTGGAACCAGATTACCATACCTCTTTGATGAATGAGCCTGGCAGACCCCGAATCGAATTTAAGTGAAAGCCATAGCCATTTTCACCTTTAGCCAGCCTGCAGAGTTTAGGCTTATGAACTACTTCCTCTGTAGTATCTGGTGGACTTGAGACTTCCAGAGAAGCGGCAGTACGAGCTGGAGCCTCCTTGACAGAGCCATTGGGCAGTTCTTGACTTTGATAGTAGAGAAATGGAGAGAAGTGAGCCTTTTGAAAAATAAAGGGAAAAAACATTAACTTAGTTGTAACCATAAGTAAGTTACACTTTGTTAAATGTGCTAATTTTTATGGTATCATACATATTCCACTGTTCTTCTGGATATGTCTGATTGTAGGCTGTAAAATTTCTCTACTACCCCAACCAGGAAAGGTATAAAAGAAGATTGTGCTTCGTTGTGGAGTAATATGTGTATACATGTACACAAATGCACACATGAACATAAAAGCAGTATAGGATGCTGTACAAGGATCCAAAAAGATGTCTAAAAAATTGCTAATTTCTTTTGAGTTCATGATAGTGAGCAAGTCACTGAACAACCTATACATAATTCCCCTGTTGGGAAATGACACATCTGACTGACTAGCCCGGTACCTCATGCAAAGTACATTCTTCTGGCTTTTCCTTTCGGTCAGATGGTCTTCAGAGCTCCTTAAACACATTCGAAAAATGTAAAACACAAGACACTTGTGATAGTTAATTTTAGGTGCCAACTTGACTGGATTAAGGAATACCTAGAAACCCGGTAAAGCATTATTTTGGTGTGCATCCATGAGGGTGGTTCCAGAGGGGATTGGTGTGCGAGTCCGAGTGAACTACAGAAAAGGCAAAGGTGTCAGTCTGTCTGCTAGAGCTGGGATACACTCTTCCTCTCCTGTGCTTGGACATCAGAATTCCAGGTTTTCTGGCCTTTGGACTCAAAGATCTACAGCCACAGCCCCCCAGATTCTCAGGCCAAATGCACAGAAGCAAACAAGTAGGACTGCCAACCAGGGGTGATGCCAGTAGTGTGGCTCAGTCAGATATGGACGGAGCCACACTCCTGGCATCCCAGGGTTTCAAGCTTGAAGACAGCCTGTTGTGGGGCTTCTCAGCCTCCATAAATTCCCCTAATTAATCTCCTCTCATACCTGTATCTTTATATCCTACTAGATCTGTCTCTCTGGAGAATGTTAATATAACACTATTTTTATCACTATCCGAAGACTCAAAGCTACTAGAAGAGAACAACCCATATATACAGTAATAATTGGTGAGAGGGTGACAGCTATTATATGGTCACATACTGTAACAAAAGTTAATTCCAACCCTTTGCTGCTTGCCAACACCCTCCCCTTCCAGACCTGGGATCTGTGTGCTTATTTTACTACGTATTATTGTAACCATTAGCTGTCACTTGTGTTATGCCAAACTCTTCAACATCTTTAAATACTCCTAATTCATAGCAACTCCCAGACCATCCATGTGAAGAAATGATGGTCTTGAATACCGAAGAGGCATAGAACAGGAAACAGGACTGATTTTTTGTAATAGAATTATGAGCCTAACTGGCTGTTTTAGTTGAGACAATTAGAGTGGACCTGGGTATGGTGTGATCCTGGATCAGCAGCAAAATGGCTGCCCACAAGTGTCTGAAACATTTGTTAGGCGATGAGTAGGAAATCAAGCAATGGAAGGTGAGCACAGTGTGGGCTCTACTTCAAATCGCACTGTTAGCAGCCTGACTAAAATTAGATTTTGAGTCCTCTGGTTAAATCTGTCTTACTAACCACAAGACCACATCTCCTTCCTTTCTAAGTGAGAATACCACCAGCACAGAACCTCCTAGTTACCCAGTTCAACTAACTTCAGACCTTTTAGTCATATACTTGCAAGTTCCACAATGGAGTCTTTCCCCTCTTTAAAATATGGAAAACTATCAGGTGACTCATTACATACAAAAATAACATGTGATGACACTACCTAAACAAGCAAATCAACTGCATCTGACAGTCGCAGCTCATCTCGAGGCAAAGTACAGTAACATCAAAACACTTAATGAGATTTTGGCCGGGCTTGGTGGCTCATGCCTGAATTCCCAGCACTTTGGGAGTACAAGGTGGGCAGATCACTTGAGGTCAGGAGTTCGAGACTAGCCTGGCCAACATGGTGAACCCTCATCTCTACTAAAAATAAAAAAATTGGCCGGGCGCGGTGGCTCAAGCCTGTAATCCCAGCACTTTGGGAGGCCGAGACGGGCGGATCACGAGGTCAGAAGATCGAGACCATCCTGGCTAACATGGTGAAACCCCGTCTCTACTAAAAATACAAAAAAACTAGCCGGGCGACGTGGCGGGCGCCTGTAGTCCCAGCTACTCGGGAGGCTGAGGCAGGAGAATGGCGTGAACCCGGAGGCGGAGCTTGCAGTGAGCTGAGATCCGGCCACTGCACTCCAGCCTGGGCGGCAGAGCGAGACTCCGTCTCAAAAAAAAAATAAAATAAAATAAAAAAAAATAAAATAAAATAAAAAAATTAGCCAAGTGTGGTAGCAGGCACCTGTAGTCCCAGCTACTTGAGAGGCTGAGGCAGGAGAATCACTTGAATGTGGGAGGCAGAGGTTGCAGTGAGCCAAGAACACACCATTGCACTCCAGCTTGGACAACAGCGGGAGACACTGTCTCAAAAAACAAACAAATACTTAATGAGATTTTATTCATGCTTCATTCAGATAATTGGGTGTATAGTATATGCCAGGGACTGCTAGAGGGTTGTGTTTTATTCACTCATGTATCTCAAAGACCCACCCTGTACCCCAACCTACAGGGCTTACTTTGGAGAGGAGGGAAGGAGAGAATGAGGGCAGGCCTCTTTTTAGATCAAAGTTCTCTATTAACCAAAACAGAAAAATTACAATTAAATTATTCTGTGATAAGATCAGGAGGGGTCAGAATCCCCTTTACAACAAACAGCTGCAGAGCCACCTCTGATTTCTGCTTGACTTTTTCTACCAACTGTGAAATGACTCATCATTCCTGGCAGCTTCAGTTGGTTCTTAAGCCAAAAGCTAGCTCACTATGGCTTCTTTGGTCCTGCTCTGCCCCACAGGACACCTTTAAAAAATTGTGTAGGCCAGGCGCGTTGGCTCATACTTGTAATCCCAGCACTTTGGGAGGCCGAGGCGGGTGGATCACGAGGTCAGGAGATCGAGACCATCCTGGGCAACATGGTAAAACCCCGTCTCTACTAAAATACAGAAAATTAGCTGGGCGTGGTGGTGCGCACCTGTAGTTCCAGCTACTCAGGAGGCTGAGGCAGGGGAATTGCTTGAACCCGGGAGGCAGAGATTGCAGTGAGCCGAGATGGCGCCACTGCACTCCAGCCTGATGACAGAGCAAGACTCCGTCTCAAAAAAAAAAAAAAAAAAAGTGTGCTGCTTCTTACATGTAATAGCCTTTCAAATTCTCGAAGATGCTTTCGTCTCCAAAGCCTTACTCAAGCTAAATACTCACATGGTGGCTTCCAAAACCTCTTCCCTGGTTACCCTTGTCATTGCCTTCTTAAGTGAGGTTCTTGAAACCGGACACAATATTGATTTAACAAATAGAACATTTAGATGTGTGAGGCATTATTCTACATGCTCTAAATATTCCAATTCAACCCTCATAGCCACCCTTCACTTAAAACTAAGGAAACTGTAGCTACTACCCCTCTCTTAAAACTAAGGAAACTGAAGCACAGATAGAGGGGGTAACTGGATTACCAGGAATTTAAGTATGCTCTAACCAAGTAAGTACAGTAATGGTCATCTCCAGAAGCCAAGTGTCAGTTAATTTTTAAATTGCCAATTTAGGATGGGGCAACTACTTGAAGTATCAAGTTTCTGATCTTTTTCTATAGTCCTCGATCAGGTCTCACCATGTGGTATTCATACAATTTACTTTTAGGTTAGCATAGTACACCTGAAATTTATTCTTCTTTAGTTTTTATTCTTTCTATCCTGACTAAATATTTTGAGTATTAATTACACTCTCCAGCAAATGAATTATCTAGTACCACTTTAAGTATGTTAATGTATTTTCCATATCTCCTTTCAACTTTAAATACAAACAGTTAGGAACAAGTAGCATGCCATTAGAGACTTCTATTCAAGTTGATATTCAGGTTGATAGCAAGTATTTTCTAGGTATGATTGTTCAAGTAGTTTAAAAAAGCTATTAGTCCAATTCATTCTTTAATCCTGCTTACAAGATTATCTTGAAATATCTCATGAAAATGTGCGGAGGAGGAGTATAGTATAATGGATTATGAGTCCAAGAATTTGGGTTCAAATACCAGCTTCAGTCTTCACTAAGCTGCGTGACTTTAGCAAAGCACTTAGTCTCTCTAAGCTTCAGTTTCCTAATCTATGATGAAGGCCTAATATATCACCACCCATCATATTCCCCCCTCTGTACCACTTATTTTATTTTAGATTCTACTATCATTGTACATCACAGAAAACATTTATCTTGTTCATCTTTATGATCAGCACTTAGCAAGACAGATGGTACTTAGAAGGCCCCCCAGGTATCTGTTAAACTAGACTGAACCTCAGTTCTTGTGTTAAAAGTGTTAAAATAAAATAAAACCTTAAAACATGTAGTAGATGTTACGATAAAGAGCTGTTAAGAGAAAAGTTAGTTTGATTCAGCTTGGTCTTGGTCTATCTGTGTTTCTCTTTGATTTGCTAAAGGTTTACAAATTGTTTAATAATCCTTTCTAGGCTTTTATGTGCAGTTGATAGAACTTAACTGACCTAAAGCTTAAAATCTAATTGTTCCGCATTTGGGGAACAATTTTATTTCCAGGCTTATATTCTCCATAGATTTTCTCAGATCACCAAGAGTAAGTCTGCAGTTATATTCACAAATTGTTTGAAAATCTTAAGACCAAGGACTTAAAACCCATTTATCAATCATTTGGCATTCTCTTATCACTACCAATTTGAGTTGAGCTTCAGTTCAGCCTTAATGATGATTGTTAGGCCTCTTCCAGTTTAAGGAACAAAGTCCTAACTCAGTGCAAAGGTTGAGGGCATGAGGGAATGGGCCCAGCCTTAATGCATGAATATATGGCCTTGTATTACTTACCAGTCTGTACATGTTGTCCGTCTCTTTGTCTACCACCAACAGTGAAGTCTGATCTCCACCCTTTCTAATCATTTCCACCACACTGTCATGATCCAGGGTTTCCACAGATTCGCCGTTGACAGCAACTACCAGATCATTGTTCTTCAAGCCAGCCTCCTCTGCTGGACTTCCAGAATCTATGTCCTTGATGATTTGACCTGTCCTCCCCCCACCCCAAAAAATAAAATTATTAATAAGGCCCTTTAAAAAAAAAAAAAACATTTTCTGCTGGAGCGTAAAGCCCTGATGAAATAGATGTAAAAGGCATGCTGAGTACAACTATAGTCCCTTCCACCAGCATCCCAGGAAGTTTATAAGCACACTATCTAGGCTCATTTCCTGCTCAGAACTCGCTCCAGAAATTAACCCAGCCATTAACAATGAAGGGGTCTTATTGGAAATAATCATGTTACTAAAAGTGTCTGACGTTCGATTTTGGCACAACAGCATATTAAAAGACTGTAAGTTCCCAGGAAGTCAGTGGGCGCACTTGTAGCCATTCTTCTTATGTAAAAGCTGTCATAAAGGACAGGGAAGAATAAAGAACAAAACCTAAAACTTTGGACCTTAAGAAACCCATGCTGGCATTTTAGTAGCAATTGGGTGTATTCAGTTGTGAACGTATTTGTATATACATGCCTCCATGTGCCTTTGGCCTTCTGGTATCTTTACCAGATGCTGCCAGAGCTTTTTTTTTTTTTTTTTTTTTTTTTAAACAAGCTCCTGTTTCCCTTTTCCAGCTAGTTGCTGGGTATCTCCAACAAAATATCTCATAGATCTCTCAACTGTAATGTATTCAAACCAAAAATGAGCTTTGCCCATTTTCCACCCCAAAGCCCCTCCTCTTGGTTACCTGTTAGTGGAGCAACATCCTCCTAGCCACCAACACTTGGCAACTGATTCTTCCCCAGCATCCAATCCCTGTATCTAAATGATTGCTAAGTCCTCTCATGCTACCCTAATATCTTACACATCCCACTTCCTCTACCCTGAATGCAGTTTGTATTAGTTCCTGTCTAGAATTCTACATAAACTACTACAGCACCTTCCTACTGCTCTCCCTTCCCCAATCCTTCTCTTTGATACAGATCGGCCTTCAGATCCATCTTGATGCACTTTCTTAACCAAGTCACTCCCTGGTGCAACAGAATGAGTATGGGCTTTGGAACTAAACATCTATTTGACCTTACATAATTACTGTATCTTCTCCAAGCCCTCAATTTCAGCAGTTCTTCCTGCATAATTGTTAGGAGTAATTGAGACGTGCAAAGCCCCCAAGACATTATAGACTGGTTTTTTCTTCTCCCTTATACTGCTCAAAAAACAACTCCCCATCATCTAATGAGCCAAGTCCAAACTCGTCAATCTTGCATAGAAGTTCCCTTATCACCTCTCTCCAGCCTACCCTTCCAATGAATTCTTGCACCACGCATCATGTGCCAATTAAACTGTGCCCATGTCTCCTGACAGTGTTCACATGACTCCCCCCTTCCTGGAATGATCTTCCTTGTCCCGGCCCTGCCTACTTTCCCAAATCTATTCATGTTACAAAGCCTGAACTCAAGGGCCACCCCCACTATGAGGGCTTCTGGTACCTTTTTAGTGAGAAAAGCTTACTCTAACCTTGAATTATCACAGCGCTTAATCTGCCCTGTATGAAGGTACTTAACCTCTATCTCCCTTCATTGTGGACATAAGTCCCTTATCTCTTATCTACTAAATGGTAGACGCCTTGACTAAAGAATTCCTGTCTGATTCATGTGATTTTCTTTCTCCAAGGCACTGAGGATGTTTTTACAAAACACAAACCAAATTAATATTTGCTAAATTAATGTAAACATAAAGTGAAAAGAAAATAACAACTTACGGGTGAATAACAGTTTATATGGCCTGAACTCATGTTCTTTTATGTATTTACCTTCCCTGAAAGAACCTAGTGTTCTTCCTGTTGAGTTGCAAAGAAGGAGGACTCCTGGTTCTGAGTCCCAGATCCTCACCCACACCTCGGCCTCAGGTCCAGCGGTGTGCTATACTGGCTCACAAAAGCCAGTTCTGGGCACCACTTCGTTGTGTTCAGTGACATCGTGTTAGTAAGTTGAAATTGGACATGGGAGGAGTATTTACATCACAAAAACCAACAAATGCTACCAATTTGTATTCCACCACCACCCCCGCCCCCACGCCAGAGAGCCAGCTTACCAGGATACCATTGCCCAGATCCCAAATTCTGCCTTATCATAATGCTATGGAAACTTTTGATGCCCAACATCAGAGCCTCATGTGACATAGACTCTGACCCAGCTGTGCCTTCTAGTTTCTTGCTGTGCCCCTCATGCATCTGGTTGGAAGTTGGGAGCCTAATGGAACTCTGGAGTCAGACTGGGATGAGGAATTTGTTGGTTACACTGCCAAGTTTCCTGCTGTTGTACCTTACCTTTCTGTTCTGAGCATGCCCTCAGATAGAAACCATAACCATTGCTTCCTTTCTTCATCTCCACAATTCGGGGCTGGTGGGGTAACAGTTTCAAACTGGCTGTTTCTCTTTTGAATTGTAACTTCTGCTCAAGGTGACACTTGTCAGTTTCTTTGTCCACCAGCAGGAACATGACACGGCTTCCTGACTTCTTCACCTGTAACAACACACACAGATGAGAAACAACATCAACCCCCGAGAACAATGCTGGAGGATAAGAAAGTTTCTGTATGAAGGCACACAGTCTCTAGGTTCAACAAAAGATAGGGGATGGAAGGCCTGAGTTTAAGCTGTTACACTATGTCCTACCAGCTAACTGATATGTATCTATCTCCACTTCTAGAGTTGTTTTCCCTTATTTAAGTATAACCCACCCACATAGGTACTAACTGAGCCCAAGTAGGAGCTGGAATTCAGAAAACCCATAAAGGTACCTAGATAAAAGCTAGAACAGGAGTTTGGAAAAGAAAATAAAGTAGGAGTCCACGTCAAAAAATCATTCTACAAAGAGAAGAGAAGGTTGGTCAATTTTTAAGGTTCCATATGACCTCAAAGGAAAATCTCAGTTATATCCCACTTCCTATTAAAGCATTTCAGTATTATCGGCTCAACAGTGAATTTATTGTAAATTCAGAGGGCACAGTGACACACGCCCATAATCCCAGCACTTTGGGAGGCCAAGGCGGGCAGATCACTTGAGCTCAGGAGTTCAAGACCAGCCTGGCCAACATAGTGAGACCCTGTCTCTAAAAATATATATATATATATATATACAAAAATTAGCCAGGCGCGGTGGTGCACACCTGTAGTCCCAGCTACTCAGGAAGCTGAGGTGGAAGAATCATCTGAGCCCAGGAGGCCGAGACTACAATGAGCCAAGATGGTGCCACTACACTCCAGCCTGGGTAACACAGTGAGACCTTGTCTCAATCAGACAGTTCAGAGGGGGCTCCCAATCCGATACAAACAAGATCCAAAAGGTAAAGTTAATAGTTTTGTAGACCTTATGTGAAATTAGGGAAGGCTTTATTCCAAAACCTGTATTAACACTGCTTATACCACTAGTGAGATACCACTGTTCACCCTTAATATGAAGGGGCAACTCAGCTGGATATTTTTTCCATCATAAACTCATGCTGTCCCCTACCACCCGTCTTCCTGTCACCTCCAATGAGAATAGAGTGGAAGACGGTAAGAAAAGTACCCTTTGGGGCATACCTTTTCAACCACTTCCTGGTGGCTGGCATCCTCTACATTCTCTCCATTCACTTCAATCAAGTGATCATCAGCCAGAACTCCAGCTTTCATAGCCACACCTTGCGGTGTAATATCAGTCATGTATACCCCCTTTTTACCTGGAAGAGAGTAGGGGTGAACTCCATGTGGAGATAAAAGTGACTCCCTCTTGGATGGTAATCTGCGATGCTGACTTCTGATTAGCCCCAGTCCTGTGAATGCCTCCTGATTCCTAGTTCATTTACTGTCCCTAGTGTAAGAACATGTCAACCTTAATGTTACCACACAAATTACAGGCCATGATGCATATAGCATTCTTGGCTATTGCAGAGGGCTGCCTTTGAATGCCTTGCTGGAGCACATATACCCTTTCCCTATGGCATATCAGCCTTGGGTCTGGGGAGTAACACTGCAGAGATCTACATGTTTTGTGGCTGTCCAAGACCATCCTTCTGTTCATAAGTTCCCCTGATAAATTCCAATATACCTACAAACTGGATTTGCCTGCCTTGTTCTTTGGTTTCTGAGCTCCTTCGGCATTCGAGGACTGGTTTGCATACACCACCCTTTCATAGAACACTCCATTGCACAAAAAAAAAAAAGAAATCCAGTGGTAAAGACTTTTCTCCCAATAATGTGAAACTAGAACTTCCAATTTTAGAGCTAACTCAAACAGCCTTTGGCTTCTGATCTAAAATCACAGTTATAGCTCCTGGCACAGAACTTGACACAGCCTTTACTCAGTGGATATTTGTTGATTTGAATAGAATTTCTGAGGTCAGCTAAATGCAAAGATGGAATCTTGGGTGGCCTTGGCCCCTTGTACCAGAAAGCGCTAAACCATACCCACACTGCATTATTGTGTCTATATGCCCTTTTTTTGCATTTGTAGAATCAGAAAGCATCTTTCCCATTCCCTCCTTTTTAGTTTGTACTATTATATTAGCCATCGTATTCTGATGGAGTCATCTCACCAATGTAGGCTAACAAGGACAGGCACAGGAGTGAGGGAAGAACATGAATGCATTTAGGTGGTGAGATTTAGCTGCTACTTACAGAAATGCTGTCAATTCTTCAAAGATATTAATAGAGCAGTTCCCCCTTAACCATGGGGGATTCATTCCACGACCCCCAGCGGAAGACTGAAACTTTAGATAGTATTCCGAACCCTGTATGTTTTTTTTTTCCTGTGCTTACGTACCTATGATAGAGTTTAACTTATAAATTAGGCACAGTAAGAGATTAGCAATAACTGAGCTAATCTTAGCAACCTCAGCATACAATATTTTTTCTTTCCTTATTAAATTGAGAGCTTTTCACTTAATAGAAGAAGCACTTTACAGCCTTTTATTATTATTATTATTATTTTAACAGATGGGGTCTCGCTCTGTCACCTAGTCTGGAGTCCAGGGGCACAATCTTGGCTCACTGCAACCTCTGCTTCCCCGGTTCAAGCGATTCTCCTGCCTCGGTCTCTCAAGTAGCTGGGACTACAGGTGTCTGCCACTGCACCTGGCTAATTTTTGTATTTTTAGTAGAGATGGGGTTTCGCTATGTTGGCCAGGCTAGTATCGAACTCCTGACTCCTGACCTCAGGTGATCCGTCCACCTCGGACTCTCAAAGTGCTAGTATTACAGGCATGAGCCACTATGCCTGGCCACATTACAGCTTCTCTTTGTCATGTCTGAACTGCCAGCATCACAACTGTTGCATTTGGGGCTTTTTTTTTTTTTTTTTTTTTGAGACAGACTCTTGCTTTGTCACCCAGGCTGGAGTGCAGTGGCGCAGTCTTGGCTCATTGCAAGCTCCGCCTCCCGGGTTCACGCCATTCTCCTGCCTCAGCCTCCAAGTAGCCGGACTACAGGCGCCCGCCACCATGCCCAGCTAACTTTTTGTGTTTTTAGTAGAGACAGGGTTTCACCGTGTTAGCCAGGATGGTCTCCGTCTCCTGATCTCGTGATCTGCCCGCCTCGGCCTCCCAACGTGCTGGGATTACAGGCGTGAGCCACCACACCCGGCCTGGGCTATTATTTTTTATTGATACATAACATTTGTACATATTTGTAGGGTGTGTGTCATATTTTGATACCAAGAGCATATATGAACAAATCGTGGTATAATATTTAGGACATCCATCCTTGAACATTTATCATTTCTTTGTGTTGAGAATATTTCAAATCTTCTTACAACGCTTTTGAAATGTGCAATACATTGTTGTTAACTATAGTCACCCCACTTTGCTATCAAACATTAGAACTTATTCTCTCTTTGTGTTTGTACCCATTAACCTAGCTTTCTTCATCCCTGCCCTACCCCACATACACTCTTCCCAGCCTCTGGTATCTCTCATTCTACTCTCTACCTCCGTGAGATTCACCTTTTTTAGCTCCCACATATGAGAACACGTGATATTTTTCTTTCTGTGCTGGGCCATTATTAAGCAAAATAAGGATTATTTGAACACAATACTTTAATACCGCAACAGTTGACCTGATAACTGAGTAGTAAGTAGTAAGACTAACAGGCAAGTAAGCACATACCACACGGAGATGCTAGACAAACAGAGGATTCATGTCCAAGACGGGGCAGGACAGCACAAGATTTCATTACCCTACTCATAATGGTTCACAATGCAAACATTATGTATGGAATTCTCCATTTAATATTTTCAGACCACAGTTGCCTGCAGGTAAGGTAACAGAAACTATGGAAAGCAAAACAGGGTAAGGGGGGACTCCTGTATTTCAACCTAGGCAAGGGATCGCTTGCTAATGACTACATAAATCACTTGTAAGGAATGACAGTAACTTAAATTCTGCTTCCCTAAACATTCAGCATTTCTTCTGCCACCTTGTTATATATTTGTCATGAAGAAACCATTTTCCTCATAGAGCTAACCTAAACTGTTCACCATGTGCGTTAGCACACGAGCCAGATGAGTAGAATCTGAATTATGATTTTCTCTTTTTTTTTTTTACCACTTTACTGATAATAGGCTTCGAAGATGTGCCAAGCTTCCTTTGACTACCCACACCACTGTGTTTAATAGCTGACCAACCTGAGAAATACCCCTTATCGCGAGTTTCCATCTCTTGGTACAGGTTAAATAAGCCTCATAAACTATTGTGAATTTACCACTGGTCTGCTGCTGTACCACTTGCCAGATCATGACCTACCACCAGTGCTTCTCCAGCCCCAGAAAGAATATGGGCAGAGGCAACGTTCAAGAAGGAACCGACTAGCTAACACAGCCCCTCTGGTTCCAACCAATACCCCAGAGCCATGGTCAACTGAACACAGGTTAGTCTGCACCTCTGAAATTCTAGAAACAGAACTTCTAGTGCTTCCTGATGGTCAGGGTTTCTCAAATCACTCTGTACCTCTTAGAGCTCAAAGATGCACCTCAGAACAGGTGGGGCTGAGCCACAGCTGAGGATACTATCAAAATGTTACAGGAGGGTGGAGATTTTTGCAGTATTCTCAGCAAAGGTAACAGTGCCTGGCACATCAGTAGGTGCTCAAGAATTTGTTGAATAAATGAATGACTATCTGGGCACCCAGATTAAAAAAAGACACCAGTCTTACTCAAAAGTAGATATTATGAAAAATCTCATTTTTCTTGCCTCTTATTCCTCATTCTCCCCTTCATTTTCACCCTAAGAGGGCTAGAAGCATCAACGCTCTGACCCCCTGACCTCAAAGAGTCTTCAAGTGTCAGCCTGACAAACACTCAGGGAGAGGAGTGCCCAGTGCCCGCCACCCCCACTGCTGTCCAGTGTCCCTCCCCGATTGCACAGCTGTGCAAGGCAAGGGAAAGGGCAGGGAGGAAGGGAGGGAGAGAGGGAGGGAGGAAAGCTGTTGCAAACTATCTAAAGCAACTGAAAAGTAAAAGAAGAAAAGTCGTTAACCAATAGCATCTTTGTTCTGGAAGCCTGTTGTCTGTGCCCTGCCCCTGCCTCCCCCTACTCCCCCAAAAAATTCTCACCTTGGACAGTTTTCAGAGAGAAGCCATAGCTGCCTCCCTGCTTCACGAGGTAGCAGAGCCGGGGCTGGGTCCAAGTTTGCACGCCTCCATTCATCACAGGGGAAAGTGTATTATCACTCAAACCTTGCTCCTTCTGACTTTGACCCAACTCTTTCAAGTCCACCTGTGTTTTCATTGCTTTCTCATAGGAATCCCCATCCAGAACTAGTAAAGTCACTGAATTCCCACTCTTTCTGACCAGATCCACAACCTAGGAGGGAAGAAGAAAAAAAAAACTTTAATAACCCTCTATCAACTGCCAGAGGGAAATGCTGACCATCTGGCTCAATATCTGGCCCTGGAGATCCTGCTAGTTGACCCCTGACACCCAAGTAGAAGCAGGTAGTTCCTCAGCCACCTCCATCCCTGCCCTCCCGAGATCCAGGTGCAGATTAGGCTGAGCTTCTGGCACTGCTGGAATATAGAGTGTGGTCCAACCCCAGCCCAGAGGCTTCTTACAAGGACTGCCCCTTTCTAGAGAGGAGCGCTGCCCTAGATTGCAACCGTTCCTCCTGAGTGCATGGCGACAGCACAGTGTAAGGAAAAGAGCATGCTTTTGGAGTCAGGCAGAATAGGGTAAGGCCAGACTCTCCCATATATCCTCTGCATGAACATGTTAGCAAGCTAAGTTGTCTGTACTTAGCTACCTAATCTGTGAGATTGTAACATATACCTCACAAGGTCATAGGGAGGACTTAGCAAGATAATGAATATAAAATTGCCTAGCACCATTTTTGGGATGTAGTGAACATGCAATTCATGTTAGACCTGATGCTATTCAAATCCAAGAGTAATGTTTACAGTTCTTGGTTCCTCATAGGAGACTTGATTGGCCAACATAAGGTACAGCAATAAAGGTGTCCTGCCTTGCCCGTGGCAGCCAGAAAAGAACCAAACTCTACTGACCCCCAAAATTATAATCAGCAGAGAAGATATTGGGGCTGAAGAGATCCTGGAAGAGGAGCCCCAAATGTCTCATTCACCTGCGTATGTTCTTGTTTGTCCACGAAGACACCATTGATCCTAAGCACTCGGTCTCCATCCTGAAGGCCAGCCTTCTCTGCGGGGCTCCCCTTCTCAACCACCCGGACCAGGTGGCCTTCGGTGTCCTTCTCAATTCGCAGGAAGAAGCCATAGTTTTGCCCTTCTTGCTTGGACAGTTTACATTCTCGGGGGTTGAAGGTGGAGGTCATTTCTGTGATGAAAAAAAAAAATTAATAAATCCATGGAAAAGAGAAACTAATTGGAGTGAGGACCCCATCCTCCATCTCCTATAATTCTATTTTCCAATCACCAAATCTAGACTGCTTGGGTACACGCTGGGGGCACAGGAGGACACCTTCCAGAACGTGCTAATGATTTCCAAATCTGTTTCCCCAAGGACAACCTTTTCACTAGAGTTTCAGACCCACATATTTTACTGGGTACTGGACACAGATGCTGCCATTTCAGTATCTCCAACCAAACTCCTCTTTGTCCTCTGACCTAAAGAAATTAAGTCCAAATATATGAACCCAAAACTTTATGACAAGCCCACTCTCATTCAAACATTTGAAGAGCTTTTCAAGTTCAAGGAATCATGGCTAAATCTGTAGACAAGACGGACCCATACCTTGCCTTTCCTATTGGGGAACATAGTTACATTCCCATAACCACACGTGGTGAGTGTCATGCTGGGGAAGAATGCAGTGATAAGGGGGAAAATAACAAAGGGTCTTGGGAATAGGGAGCGGGATGGGAAGAATTAAGAAACCTTCCTGAAGGAATGACACTTCCAAGAACTGAAGGATTAGTAAAAGCTTGGTGAGGTAGGACAGGACAAGGAAGAGCTTAAACCATTAAAAAAGGCAGGCGCAGTAGCTCACTCCTATAATCCCAGCACTTTGGGAGGCCAAGGCGGGCAGATCACAAGGTCAGGAGTTTGAGACCAGCCTGGCCAATATGGTAAAACCCCATCTCTACTAAAAATACAAAAATTAGCTGGGCATGGTGGCAGGCACCTGTAGTCCCAGCTACTCGGGAGGCTGACGCAGGAGAATCACTTTAACCCGGGAGGTGGAGATTGCAGTGAGCCAAGATCATGCTGCTGCATTCCAGCCTGGGCAACAGACTGAGACTCTGTTTCAAAAAAAAAAAAAAAAAGACACCAGGCCTTAGAGATTGTCCAATATGTTGGAGATGCACTAGAAAAGACTGTTCCGGCCCCTGAAGTCTCTAGCCAGAGCACAGCAGAGATGCCCCATAGAAAAGGGATTCCTGTGGCTAGGTCGGGGCTCTCCCTCCCAAACGCTTTGTCACCCAGGCTGGAGTGCAGTGGCGCAATCGCCGCTCACTGCAGCCTCAAACTCCTGGGCTTAGGCGATCCTCCCACCTCAGCCTCCTGAATAGCTGGAGCTAAAGGCGCATGCCACTATGCCCTGCTATCTAATTTTTTTTAGAGACAGTGTCTCCCTTTTTTGCCCAGGCTGGTCTCAAACTCCTGGGCTCAAGTGATCGTCATGCTTCAGGCTCCCAAAGTGCTGGAATTACAGACATAAGCCACCATGCCTGGTCTGAAGCAGCTCTATTTCCATTCATCCTGCCCCTCCTGTTGCCTCATGGCAGAGGCAAGGTCCTGAGCCATAGGAGGAAGACAGGACAAGTGTAAAACCACAGCTGGGGTTCCAACACCCAGTTATTATTAAGGGAAAGACTTCTGCCAGTGCCGCTGACACCTGCTGGCTGAAAGCTTTTTCTTTTATAGGAGAATAAGAACAGGGGCCAGAACAGCAACAGGCTGATACAGAAGGCAGAAGGCTCACGAGAGAGCCCTGGAGTCTGCTCTTCACACCACCTGCAGAGCAAGCCCTCAAGTTCCTCTCATCACAGTTCCCTACCTACAAATCAGAATAAACCACCTATCTCTTCCCTCCTGGAGGGACAAGAACAGATGACCATACAGGATATGGGGGAGGGTGGAGAATAGGCCACAAAGTACTCCATGCACCCTAGAAGCCATGCTGTGATGATTCAAGATAGCCATGCCTGACCATGCCCATGGAGACGTACAGTACAAATCGGACAGAAAGGCCTCAACTGCCTGATACCAGGCTTCTCACACGGTCTCCGCAAAGTCGGAAGCCCATGCTGCCAGTGGCACAAGTGACTAAGCAGCCATGAAAGAAATAAACAAACAGACTCCCCATCGAGCATCAAGGCAAGAAAACAGCGAAGCCACACTCACCAGTGGTCAACACCAGCACCTTGGGAGAGCTAGGCAGCTCTGCCTTATCAAAAGCCATGACCAGCTGCCAGGAAACCACCACTCTGGGATGAAAGGAGAAAATATGGCATCACCAGAGTTGAGTCACATCCAAGCCCATTCCAGCTCCCTCACCTTTCACTCCTCTTTCTGCTGATCCCAACCTGCGAGCATCAGTTCAGTTTCAGCTTGAGTTCACATCTACGTCCAAGCTCACCTGTCGATCCCTACGCCTTTCCATTTCATAGGGCCAAAAGACCTCAAAAGAAAAAGAATCAGAAAAGAAAGACGACGTCTCAATGTCCTTTACGGGGAGGACCAGACAATAATTACATAAATGAATAAGATCATTTCAGATAATGACACTTGCTGTGAAGAAAATAGAATGTCAAGCAAAACATATGAAGCCCTCTTAAACTTGGGGGTAATTATTGGAGAACCTCATTCAAATCCTACACAATTTAAAATAAGTCCTTACAATCAGAATAAGGCCAGCAGATACTATGTTTTCATCAAGAGATGAGGCTGTTTGTGATCAGCATGTGAATGCTTATTTCTAAGGCACGCACACCCAAGATTCAGCAGTCTCACGCTCTGCAGCGCCAACCACAAACTCTTAATCTCTTTGTTTGTAGGCCAAGGATAGAAAGTGAAACCTCCTCACTAGGAGAACCAGCCCTGTGTTTGGAGAGAGGGGAAGAGACAAAGGTTTTCCTGTGTCTCACTGGAGACCTGTGAGCCTGACACACAAGGAAACACAAATCACTGTTTCTTGGCAGAATCTCAAGTTGACATTTTTGTTTGGAGTTTTCAAACAGCCCGATGGTGATCGCTCAGATCTGCACCTATGGCTTTGAAGCCTTAAGCATTCAGGGTCAGTTCCTTTTTTGGCTGTTTGAAGCCAGAAAATTAAAGCCACTTTATACCAATAGTGAAATGTTACCATGCTGGTGGGCAAACAGCTACTGCTGCAAGCCCCCGACTGCCTCCTGCCACTATGTACTCCCCACCACACAGCCATTAATGGATTAACGCTGTGTCCATCCATCTGCATGTACCCAGGCCAGACTGATTAAATATTTACACCCCCAGCTGCACCAATGGGGAAAGCAGACCCAAACCTCAAAAGTCTGGTCTTACATGGGACCCTAAAACTATCTGTTTCCTTTGCCATCTTGCAGAAAGATGATTCATCTAGGAGCCAGGAGAGCTGGGCTCTGGTCTACCTCCAGGCCTGGTTCTGTCTAGTCCACATCCTGGTGTTACTCTGGCCCCTAATTCAGAGCTAGGGTATGTCTCTTTCGCAAGACTCTGTCACTGCTCCATGATAAGGATGCCTGGGACTCTGGAACACAGGGCCTAATTAGGAAGGGTCTTTGTATTTAAGGATACTCTTTCCTACTTCTTCAACCCCACCTCATCTTCTGCCTCCTGAGAAAATCTGGAGATCAGACCCCTCTGGTGGATAGACACAGAAGAAGTGAAGGCCTATGGATTTCTAGACTATCATTAGCAGAAATCATCTGAAGCTGGAGTCCATTAAATCCAGCAGGTTTTGTTCCCCAGTTCAAACAGCCAAAATACATGGTGGTACACACCTTTAGTCCCAGCTACTCAGGAGGCTTAGGTGGAAGGATGGCTTGAACCTGGAGGCAGAGGTTGCTGTGAGCCAAGATCACACCACTGCACTCCACTCCAGCCTGGGCAACAGAATGAGACCCTGTCTCAAAAAAAAAAAAAAAACTGGAGATGAAAGAAAGCTATAACCATTCCTGAGCTCTGGGGGAAAAATCAATAGTTGACAACAAAGTTGTTTATCTGTGGGAACGAGAATGAAGTGTTGGCTGGCAGACAGGAACCGCTCGGGGGTGAGAGCCAGTGAGATTTTTTTTTCCACCAATTTTATTGATGAAAAAGCTAATTATACTATTAACTTTGCTTTTTTCCAAAATGATTAGATTAATGCTGCCAGGGAAGAGAATAATGGGGCCACAGTCAAGAAGAAACATTAGATAGCTTTTAGAAGTTAAGAAGGTTTGGTAATGACCATGAAAAGGAGGGTGGTATGACCTCTGGATATGGCAGAGTAGAAAGAACTAAAGCCACTGGTCTATTTTCCATAGGAAAGAAATAGCTGGTGGGACCTAGGTGACTTCTTCCAAGCCCAAGGCAGGCCAAGGACTCTCAGCCCCCAGACAGCCACCAACAGAATTGATACATGAGATCCTTAGCACCACCCTCACCAACTCCTCTGCACAGAAAGCTGGAAATCTGAGCTGGGAGCTGCTCCTGAGCACTCTTCATGTAACTCCTATAAGCTTCCAGGTGTTATTTTGAAAAGGAATTCTAGACCGGGTGTGGTGGCTCACACCTGCAATCCCAGCACTTAAGTAGGCCAAGGTGGGTGGATCACCTGAGGTCAGGAGTTAGAGACCAGCCTGGCAAACATGGCGAAACCCTGTCTCTACCAAAAAAGACAAAATTAGCCGGACATGGTGGTGCACACCTGTAATCCCAACTACTCGGGAGGCTGGGGCAGGGGAATCGCTTGAACCTGGGAGCCAGAGGTTGCAGTGAGCCGAAATAGTGCCAGTGCACTCCAGCCTGGGCGACAGAGTGAGACTCCATCTCAAAAAAAAAAAAAAAAGGAAGGAAGAAAGAAAAGGAATTCTGTGCTGGGCACAGTGGCTCACACCTATAATTCTAGCACTTTGGGAGGCCAAGGCAAGCGGATCATGAGGTCAGGAGATCGAAACCATCCTGGTCAACATAGTGAAACCCTGTCTCTATTAAATTAAAAAAAAAAAAAAAATTAGCTGGGTGTGGTGGCGCATGAGGCAGGAGAATCACTTGAACGTGGGAGGCGGAGCTTGCAGTTAGCTGAGACCGCGCCACTGCACTCTAGCCTGGTGATAGAGACTCCGTCTCAAGAAAAAAGAAAAAAAGAAAAGGAATTCTGGAGCTGCTAGAGACCAGAGAAAACATGGGCCATGGGGTAAATAAATTCTTCTTCTGAAGAAGGAAAATAAATGGCAACTCCTTGAGGAGTGAAGTCAGCAGAATAACAAGATCTTCCTTCATTTCCTCAGTCCTAGTTGTCCACCCATGCCCAAAGACTTCAGCTGTCTAATCTGAATAAGCAGAAAAATTTAGCTTCTGTAATCCCAGCACTTTGGGAGGCCGAGATGGGCAGATCACGAGGTCAGGAGATCAAGACCATCCTGGCTAACACGGTGAAACACCGTCTCTACTAAAAAATGCAAAAAACTAGCCGTGCGAGGTGGTGGGCGCCTGTAGTCCCAGCTACTCAGGAGGCTGAGGCAGGAGAATGGTGTGAACCCGGGAGGCGGAGCTTGCAGTGAGCTGAGATCCCGCCACTGCACTCCAGCCTGGGCGACAGAGAGAGACTCCGTCTAAAAAAAAAAAAAAAAAAAATTAGCTTAAATTGTGTAACTCTGTAGACTGTGTCAGGTGATGCTAGCAATAATAAATCATGTCATTTGAAAACTCTCTATGGCACATTATCTCATTTAATGCTCACAATCACCTTACAAGTTTGATTCTCAATCCTAGCTGCCCCTCAGAATCACCTGTAAGATTTAGAAAAATCGATGCTTAGGCCCCACCTCAGGTCTAATGCAGACCAAAAGACCTAAACCAGAGCAAAGGAACTAGAGCTTAAAAATCACCCTAGGCTGCCTCTGACTCCTCCTGTCTCCCCTCAGCCTCAGGATAACTCCTTCCCTCATGGGTCACAGAGGAATGTCGAGATTGAGTGAACTAATCACAGCCACCCCGGGCTCACCTTTATCCAACCTGAGAGGCCAAGGTGGCAGCCTGATTAGGAGAAGCTCTTGGTCACACTGTGCAGTCCTCGGGATCCTGTGTGCCCACAATCAGTGCCCCAGCCAGCAGGATAGGAGCATGTCGCAACCTGCAATCTGTTCCTTGTGCCTCCCTCCCCAAGTTCTAGTTCTGAGTTGGGTGAGCATAGAACCAAGCAGATAAAACAACCTTTTACAGTTCACATGGGCTCTTTATGCTATGAATTAAGTCTAGGGGATTGCTCCCCACCTCCCAAACCTAAACGTTAAAAGCTGAGGCCGTTCCTCATCCTCCTCCAATCCTATGGGCAGAATCTACCCAGGATTGAGGCCCTACCTGTCATCCTGTGAACCCTGGAGAAAAAGTGATGGTTGCCAGATTTACTCCACAGTTCTTTGCTCCCTACCAATCTCTTCCCTTTCCCAAACAATTAGCTTCTTCAGTTAGCATGCTGGGGCAGGTGAAATCTGTTTGGGATCATGAACATAGTTCCTTCTATTTTCCACTTCAGCATCAAGAAGATATACTACCCAAACCTGATTTCATTTGTTCATGCCACAGGCATCTGCCCCTCACTTATATGCAAAACACTGTCAAGTGGTTGATAGGATAAACTTATACACCACCCCTATTCTCAAGAGACTTTATAGTTGAATAGAGTTAAGAAAAAGTTTTAGAACAAAAATAACTGGCCAGGTGCGGTGGCTCACACCTGTAATCCCAGCACTTTGAGAGGCCAAGGAGGGCAGATCATGAGGTCAAGAGATCTAGACCATCCTGGCCAACATGGTGAAACCCCATCTCTACTAAAAATACAAAAATTAGCTGGGTGCGGTGGCACATGCCTGTAGTCGCAGCTATTCGGGAGGTTGAAGCAGGAGAATCGCTTGAACCAGAGAGTTGGAGGTTGCAATGAGCCGAGATCGCGCCACTGTACTCCAGCCTGGTGACAGAGCAAGACTCCGTCTCAAAAAAAAAAAAAAAAAAAAAAAGAAAAAAGAAAAAAGAAAGAAAGAAAGAAAAATATCATTGTGAGCAGAGTATAAGTGAGGTAAGACCTACAATATGAAACAATTAAGGAAACCTTCAAAATTAGGCAGGACTTGATTTAAACCCTAACAACAGATGGATGACATTTCAACAAGTGCAGAAGGACGACACCATTTTAGACACAGAACAGTGTGGACACCATGTTATGAAAGTGGGAAAGTTTGCCAGGTGCGGTGGCTCACACGTAATCCCAACACTTTGGGAGGAGGAGGTAGAGGTGGGCAGATCACTTGAGGTCAGGAGTTCAAGAGCAGCCTGGCCAACATGGCAAAACCCTGCCTCTACCAAAAAAATACAAAAATTAGCCAGGTATGGTGGTGGGCACCTGTAATCCTGGCTACTGAGGATGCTGAGGCAGGAGAATCACTTCAACCCAGGAAGTGGAGGTTGCAATGAGCCGAGACAGTGCCACTGCACTCCAGCCCGGGTGACAGAGTGAGACACTGTTAAAAGAGACAAAGAGGAGGGAAAAGAGGAAGGAGGGAGGGAGGGAGGGAGAGGGAGAGAGGGAGAAAGGGAGAGAGAAAGAGAGAGAAAGAGGGAAAGCTTGGGTGTAGTCAAGGAAGAGCTAAAACCCAATGTGGTTGAAGGACAGCCAACAGAAGGGAAATCATGAGTGACAAATTAGACTATAAAGGCCATTAATATCAGCCCAAGGGATCTGGCCTTAGCTTGGTGGAAAGGGGCACCACTCAAGGCTTTTAAGCAGAGGAGTAACAGGATCAGAGTTGGGTTCCAAGAATGGCAGGTAGGCTGGATTCAAGCAAAGACACACTGCAGAGAGGCCAGGTAAGAGGCTGTTCTCAAAATCCTACTCACACGTGATAAAGGGCCTGACACACATGGCAGCCGTCAGAATAGAATGAAGGTGACAGGCCGGGCGCGGTGGTCAAGCCTGTAATCCCAGCACTTTGGGAGGCCGAGACGGGCGGATCACGAGGTCAGGAGATCGAGACCATCCTGGCTAACACGGTGAAACCCCGTCTCTACTAAAAAATACAAAAAAAAACTAGCTGGGCGAGGTGGCGGGCGCCTGTAGTCCCAGCTACTCGGGAGGCTGAGGCAGGAGAATAGCGTGAACCTGGAGGCGGAGCTTGCAGTGAGCTGAGATCCAACCACCGGGCGACAGAGCGAGACTCAGCCTCAAAAAATAAAGAAAGAAAGAGAGAGAGAGAGAGAGAGAGAGAGAGAGGAGGGAGGGAGGAGGGAGGGAGGGAGGGAGGGAGAGAGAGAGAGAGAGAGACAAAGAAAGAAAGAAAGAAAGAGAGAGAGAGAGAGAGAGAAGAGAAAGAAAGAAAGAAATAAAGAAGAAAGAAAGAGAGAGAGAGAGAAAGAAAGAAAGAAAGAAGAAAGAAAGAAAGAAAGAAAGAAGAAAGAAAGAAAGAAAGAAGCAGAATGAAGGTGATAGAGGTTGAGGAACTACAGAGAGGACTAAGTGACATTGTAGTAACTCTTCAGCCTTGTCCCCTCAGATTTCTCCATGCAGAGATGATCTCAGACAGAACAGCTGTGACAACACAGATGTCCAAAACACTTCTTTACACTCACCATGACAAGTGTCCAGGAGGAACAACAGGTGTGCAGCACCCAGTCAGTGTCAGGGCCCATAGGCTCCTGCCACACTTCCTAATGACGGCTTACTCCCCTGGCATGTAGTTTTTTTGTTCTGGTTTCACTGTCATGAAAGCTCCCCTGTCACAGAGCAGCAAATGCACAGTTAAGTCTTCAGAGGCCACAGCTCAATTTGAACACAACTGTGCTTTGGGCTCCTCTTAGTCCAGGCATTGTAAGGACACTGGACGCTCACTTATTCTGCCTGCTTCTCCACAAGGGCTAGCTGAATACTTTCCCTGAACTAATGACCCTGGCTCAGTATTTTCTACTAACCAGCCTGGATAGCTTTCCTACTTCAAGCCCTGAACTCCCCTTCTATTATAGACTGATTTTTGCCCCCAACTTCCAATTCATACATTGAAGCCCTAATCCCCAATGTGACTATACTTGGAGACAGGAACTTTAAAGAAGTAACTAAGGTTAAATGAGGTCATGAGGGTGGGACCCTAATTCAACAGAACTGGCGCCCTTATGAAAAGAAGAAAAGACATCAGAGATGCACTTGCACAGAGAATAAAGCCATGTGAGGACACAGGCAGAAGACAGGAGAGGGGCTTCCAAGGACACAAACCTGTTGACACCTTGGACTTCCAGCCTCTAGAACCGTGAGAAAATAAATGTTACTTAAGCCACGCCTTCTATGGTCTTCTATTACAGCAGCTCTAGCACCTTCTGAGGAATGCTGCCCACCCAGGCTGTGTGTTGGAAAGGGAATGTGTCAAAGGAAACTGAATTCATGCTTTGGTGACTGGCAGAAATGTGATGCCATTAAAAGATGGTGTAGGCACGAGGAATGAGATGGCAACGTCAGTTTGGGGTAGGTTTCAATTAGAGGACTTGACAGAACATCACCTAGAGCTCAGGAGCTGCTGGACTAGAGTCTGGGTTTGGGACCATCTGCACAGCAGCACTACGTGAAGCCCATCAATGAAAATACGAAAGGAGGAGGGGCCAAGGATAAAGCCTTGTGCAATACCTATATCTAAGTGATAGGAAGATGAAACAAAAAGGCCGACGCGGTGGCTCACACCTGTAATCCCAGTGCTTTGGGAGGCCGAGGTGGGTGGATCATTTGAGGTCAGGAGTTCAAGACCAGCCTGGCCAACTGGTGAAGCCCTGTCTCTACTAAAAATACAAGAATTAGCCGGGTGTGGAGGCACGCACCTGTAAGCCCAGCTACTTGGGAGGCTGAGGCAGGAGAATCACTTGAACCCGGGAGGCAGTGGTTGTGGTAAGCCGAGATCACACCACTGCACTCCAATCTGGGCAACAGAGTGAGACCCTATTCCAAAAAAACTAAAGTTGGGGTGGGGGGAGCGAGAGAGAGAGAGAGGGAGGGAGGGAGGGAGGGGGGCAAGAGAGAAAGAGAGAGAGAGAGAGCAAAAAGGAATAATCAGAAATCAAAATGCCAAAATTTCAGTGTCATCAAAACTAAAAGAAGAATTTTAAGATGGGATAGTTAACAATGCCAAATAATGCTAAGAGGTAGAGAGAATGAAAACAGAAAATGCCACTGACATTCAGAAAATGGAAGTCTGGGCCTGATAAGACACTAAGAAGCAAGTGGATACCAAGTAAGAGAGGCAACAAATATTGATACATTTGAGAAGAGATAAATGAGAGAGTTGGAGCAGCAGCTGGAGGGAAAAGCAGGATTGATGGATGCTTTATTTATTTATTTTTATTTTATTTTATTTTTTGAGACAGAGTCTCGCTCTGTCACCCAGGCTGGAGTACAGTGGTACGATCTCAGTTCACTGCAACCTCTGCCTCCCAGATTCAGGCGATTCTCCTGCTCAGCCTCCTGAGTAGTTGGGATTACAGGTGCATGCCAACACGCCCAGCTTTTTTTTTTTTTTTTTTTTTTTTAGTAGAGACGGGGTTTCACCATGTTGATCAGGCTGGTCTCAAACTCCTGACCTCATGGTCCGCCCACCCCAGCCTCCCAAAGTGCTGGGATTACAGGCATGAGCCACTGCGCCCGGCCTGGATGTTTTTATTTTTAACATTAAGGAAATGATCGGCATGTTTCTGTATCAAGAGATGATATGGAGAACATGAAAACTGGGATTAGCCTTGATGATCCTTGATGATCTTCTCCGGGGGCAGGAGAGAAGTAGAAAAAAAATGGGATAAAGAAGAAAACAAGGTCACTTACCTCAGCATCAATCTCTCCTATGAAATAGTTGACAAAAATCAGGAACTTGGAGAATATGGAGCAAAAGTACCACAGAAAAATAGTCTCTAGGGTCAAACAGGTAAATCAGTGAAGGTGGCCAGGAGGGGACGGAGGAACAGCTGCTGCTCTTCATGAGAAGACAACTGCATGAGGAAGAGGAGACCAGCATGCCACCTTTCAATTTTCAAGAGACTCTGGAAATCTAGGTTTACATAAAATGTCCCCATTAAAAAAAAACTGACAGCTATTTCAAACTTAAAAGAAATTCTATGTAAACCAAAACAGAATGGAGCCCCCAAGCTGGCGGTGAACTAAGGCTTGTGAACTAAGGCAGTGAACGAATGGCCACAGCATTAGTTCACTACAAAGAGTCAATGAATTGAATTTAAATGTCTAAGAAACAACTTAGGTTAAAAATATAAATATAATAAATGTGGAGCAGCAAGTTTATTTTTTCTCACAGTAATATACATCAAGAATAGAAAAGGAAAGTGGTAACTTTTACCCTAAATTGGGGCTTAACATGTTTTTAAAACGTAAGAGTAGGCTGGGTGTAGTGGCTCACACCCATAATCCCAGCACTTTGGGAGTCCGAGACTGGTGAATTACTTAAGGTCAGGAGTTCAAGACCAGCCTGGCCAATATGGTGAAACCTCGTCTCTACTAAAAATACAAAAAAAAAAAAAAAAAAATAGCCAGGTGTGATGACAGGCACCTATAATCCCAGCTACTCTGGAGGCTGAGGCAGGAGAATTGCTTGAACCCGGGAGGCGGAGGTTGCAGTGAGCCGAGATTGCACCACTGCACTCCAGCCTGGGTGACAGAACGAGACTATGCCTCAAAAAATAAAAACTAAAGGCCAGGGGCAGTGGCTCACGCCTGTAATCCCAGCACTTTGGGAGGCCAAGGCAGGCAGATCATCTGAGGTCAGGAGTTTGAGACCAGCCTGGCCAACTTGGCAAAACACCGTCTCTACTAAAAATACAAAATTTAGCCAGGCATGGTGGTGGGCGTCTGTAATCGCAGCTACTCAGGAGTCTGAGGCAGGAGAATCACTTGAACTGGAGGCAGAGGTTGCAGTGAGCCAAGATTGCGACATTACACTCCAGCCTGGGCAACAAATGAAACTCTGTCTCAATAAAAAAATAAATAAATAAAGTAAATAAGTAAATTAGCTGGGCATGGTAGTGCATGCCTGTAATCGCAGCTACTCAGGAGGCTGAGGCACAGGCATCGCTTGAACCCGAGAGATGGAGGTTATAGTGAGCCAAGATTGCACCACTCACTCCAGCATGGGCGACAGAGCAAGACTCCATCTCAAACAAACCCATAAGTGTAGGATGTGAGGATTTCTAGATTTACAAGGAGCACAGAGCTGGAATGAAGGGGGCTGTCACCAGCGATGGCCAGATGCAATGAACTACCATCAGGAAAGAAAGAGCCCAGGTACTGTCATCTCTGCTCATATTCCAAGGTCTGGGACTTAGAAGTGGCAGGATTATTCCAAAAATATAGTCATCTACACCCGAACCCACCATCACCTTATCTAATAGTAATCAGGAATCAATTACACAGTCAGTATCACACCACGAAGAAAACAGAGCCTCTCCCCACAAGGCACTTATGTAGCCAACACGCAATCCATGAAAACACTAAACCCTAAAACCTTAGCAGGGGCCAGGCACGGTGGCTCACGCCTGTAATCCCAGCACTTTGGGAGGCCGAGGCAGGTGGATCACCTGAGGTCAGGAGTTCGAGACCAGCCTGACCAATGTGGTGAAACCCCATCTATACTAAAAGTACAAAAATTAGCTGGACGTGGTGTCACACACCTGTGGTCCCAGCTACTCAGGAGGCTGAGACAGGAGAATTGCTTGAACCCAGGAGGTGAAGGTTGCAGTGAGCCAAGATCATGCCACTGCACTCCAGACTGGGCAACAGAGCAAGACTCCATCTCAAAAAAAACACTTAGCAAGACTGCTGGTGAGGAATGTTTAACCCTAATTACTTTGACTGTGGAAGGGTATCTGATTGTATAATCTAGTGTGAAACCATAGAGTAAGTTATTTCTGTTTCATTGAGGGATAAGGAAAAGAAACGGCAGGGTCTCTCTGGCAACATTCAACCTAGACATTATTTACTTTCCACTGAACTCCGCGCTTGCCTATAAAACATTCTGAACTTCAGCAAGAAAAAAGCAGCATTCTCAGGATGCTTGACCACAGTGTGCACTTTGAGGAATGCTGTTCTTGCAGCACTTGTATGCATCTGTGTAACAAGAAAGAAGAAAACAAACCCACTAGACTTTTGTTAGGAAAATACAGTTGGTGGAGACTGTGCAATGTTAAGTCAGCAACTATAGACAGGCTGAGAATTCCTTACAGGCATCAGCCCTGACTCCAAGACTTCATGCCTCACACCAGCCATGGCTGGCCTCTTCAGAGTCTGCCACAGAGCCTTGGCACATGCCATTCCTTTCAACAGCATAAGGAAAATATCCTGCTGTATCTGAGCTGGTACTGACTGATGTCTCTAGCAAGGAAGAGATAAAGACAACTCAATTTCAACCTTCTTCAAATATATTTTACCTAGAACAGATCCTATATTTTTATGCAGATCATATTTAAGGCTGCCTGGATTTCTCCTTTGAAAAGCAAGGCATATGGAAATTCAAATACTCAAGTGTATTTACTTCAAATAGTTAATATCAAAAATAGAAGGAGAAGCAGGGCTCTAAAATATGTACTTGCTTAGTGTACTTTCCCATTGTGATAGTTACTGGTCTTAGCCAGAGAGAACTTTCAAATGTGAGAAATCAATGAAATCTATTCCATTGAGAATTATCTGGAGAAGAGTGATCACAGACCCACTGAGTAGTTTTTATTTCTCATTTATGATCAAGAATGGAATCTACTTATCTCAAAGTTCATTTGGCCTGTTGATACTAAGTACCTTCCCTACCCCCAGCCACCATAAACAATACTTCATCCTATATGGCGAGACTCTGGGCTGGAGTTCAAGGCCTTTCACAGTTGGATTGCTTATCTAAGAGTTTTGTGAGTTGGGAGAGGGATGGAGCCAATATTGTGTGGAAACAGAGGCACCCACAGAGAGAGGACATCCTCACGCTGCTGATAGAACTAGTACCTGAAAATAGCTCAACCATCCTGAGGGTCAGCTGAGACAAGGGTTTTCCCCAAATCGACATTTAGTGTTACATGACTTTTTGAACTTGCATTTCTACCCCCCTCACATTTTTTTTGGTATATCTAAACTACTACAAGAGTCCTGCCTCAAGACAAACTTTCTGACCCTGGTTTTTTTATACTATACTCTAAAAAAAAAAAAAAAAAAAATCACTCAAGGAAAAGAAGTTCAAGTTTCTTGCTCAGGCACTGAGGCTCAGCATAATCCAGCCCTACCTCAGGCCCCCAGCTCCTCAGCAAGCCCCAAATGGTCTATGCATGGTCACCCACACGAGCCTGCCCTTTGCTCATGCCCCATGCTCTGCCTGGAATCCCTTCCCCACTTCTGACTACTTATTCACAGTAAGTGCTAAGTAAACATTTTTTCCAAGTGAACAAAGTTAAGACCTACCATTTTCAAGGCTCAGTTGAAATTTTAGATTATATACAAACCCTTCCATGACCACCACAGTCTGAAGGTATCATTTCATCTTCTGAATTTCAGTTATTGCTCATATACTTAACAAGTTCTATGTGACACCTGCTGCAAGGCAGGTATCAGCGTTCAATCCAGAAGAGCTACCATCCTGCCCTGAAAGAGCCCGGAGTCCAGCGGGGAGAGCTATGAAGTATAACTGCTGAACAACGGTGTGGGTGCTGGAATATTTAAATACAAAGGCTTTCTTATTGTTATATGTATTTATTGAGCTCCTACTAGCATTAGCCTAGGTACTTTTTGTGGATTCTGATTCAATCCTAATGGGCCATTTTACAAGGAAAAAGAAAAGAGACTTTGAAAAGTCAACTTGGTTTCCCCTGGCTATTTGGATAAGCAGAGTCTGGATTCAAACCCAGTTGAGTCTGGATTCCTTCCACCATCTACCCTGCCTCCCAAGCCTGAGGTGTAGAATGTATTCTGGAAATACGTGTAGTCAGACTGGGAAGAGGAAGCCATCCCAGGCAGAAGGAACAGCACGAGATGCGTTCCCAGAATGGCGAATGGTTCAGGAAGGTCAGAACACAGTTACATGTTGAAAAAAAGAAGTAGGTTAGACTGTGAAGCACCCCGGACTCAATCCAGTAGACTACAGAGGAGCTTCAGGGTCCATGTCGTGTGTCCCCAGCAAGATAAGCTGTGTGTGTGTGTGTGTGTGTGTGCGCGCGCGTGCGCACGGGACAGGGGAACGGAATCTCGCTCTTGTGGCCCAGGCTAGAGTACAGTGGTGCGATCTCGGCTAACTGCAACCTCGGCCTCCTGGATTCAAGCAATTCTCCTGCCTCAGCCTCCTGAGAAGCTGGGATTGCAGGTGCCCCCCACCACACCCAGCTACTTTTTGTATTTTTAGTAGAGATGGGGTTTCACTATGTTGGCCAGGCTGGTCTCAAACTCCTGACCTTAAGTGATCCACCCTCCTCAGCCTCCAAAAGTGCTGGGATTACAGGCGTGAGCCATCGTGCCCAGCCAAGACAAGCTTTCTTAAGAGCAGGCACCACAGCCCCTTTCTGTATTTTCACACCATCAAGTTTGTATTCAATACAACTGGTGGAAAGCCCACGGGCTTTTCTGGATCATTTAGTTTCACGTCCCCAGTGGGACCCCGTGGTTTTATGCAGCTTTATGAATGCCGACTATCTGTGCCTCCAACAAGGCTTGGCAACTCAGAAACCAGTGACCACCTCAGACCAACAGCAAACCTCCTCTAGTTGCCACTAAGTGGGCTAGGGCTATCTTTTCTACTTATCAAAACTCCTGCCATTCCCTGGGTTCCTTCATTTCCGGGGATCATGTAATAGCAAAGCTGTCTGAAGATTATCTCAATAGCACTTAAGATGTGCTAGGCACTATGTGCATTCGTTTAACCCTCGTAACTTCTGGAACTAGATTCTAATATGCCCATTTGACTGATGAGGAAATAGAAGCTTAGAGAGCAAAAGTCAGTCTGATCTAGAGTGCAGGTTTCCAATCCCAATGCTCATTTTCTTAATCACTTAGCCATGATACCCACCAGGCAAAGAGATTAAGGAAATCTGGGCAGTCCCTCATGAAGAACCAAAGAAAGAAGTTGCTGAGATCTTGAGGAAAACACGTCCAGCTCCAGCTTGCCACTCTCATCGCACCCCTATGCAACGAATGCAAGAATCATTTCACTAAGATGTGACCAGAAAAACCCATTCCCACGTGATTAGACCCTGGGCTTCAGATGCCCTGAGAGAGTATTGGAGTCCTTCAACCTCCTTTCCTGAGGAACACCTTATCAAAGTCATCACCATCTGCATCATCTATTCTTCCAGCTCCTTCCCTGCCACACCAATTCCATTTATGCAAATGTGTTTGTGCCAGGTAGTGCTCAAGGGGCTGGTAATACAGCAAGTAACACAAATGATAAGATCCCTGCAGTCTTGAAGCTTAACATCTGGCAAAGGTGACAAGTAAAAGAGATGATTTTTTTTTTTTTTCTCGAGATGGAGTCTCACTCTGTCACCCAGGCTGGGGTGCAATGGCACAATCTTGGCTCACTGCAACCTCTGCCTCCCAGGTTTAAGCCATTCTCCTGCCTCAGCCTCCCAAGTAGCTGGGACTACAGACGTGTGGCACCATGCCCGGCTAATTTTTGTATTAGTAGTAAAGACGGGGGTTCACCATGTTGCCCAGGCTGGTCTCGAACTCCTGACCTCAGATGATCCACCTGCCTCGGCCTCCCAAAGTGCTGGGATTACAGACATGAGCCACTGCACCTGGCCAAAATGAGATGATTTCTGATGGTACATGCTATGAATGATAGATACTGGTGGCATGGAGATGGGAGGCTGTTTTAGAAAGTCCTTCCTGGGAGGTGACATTTGAATTCATACCCAAATGACAAGGAGCTACCCTCCAAGGCTCCAGGATCTACCTTATACTTGGCCAACTGAAAAAGACATTAACGATGATCTGGTCTCAACTTCTTATTTGTCAGTGAGCAAACAGAAGCTCAGTGAGATTAAAAGACTAGGACAAGGTTTCCCAACTGACTGCAATTTGTTTCTTCTTACTATTCTATAGAGACTTTCAATATATACATTTGACATCTAGGCATCTTAAGTTGTGTTTTTAACACATTCATGGTTTTTTTTGTTTTTGAGACAGGGTCTCACTCTGTCACCCAGGTTGGAGTGCAGTGGTGCAATCATGGCTCACTGTAGCCTCGACCTCCTGGGCTCAAGCAACCCTTCCATTTCAGCCTCCCAAGTAGCTGACACCACAGACACATGCCACCACACAGGATTAATTATTACTTTTTGTAGAGACGGGGTCTCACTTCATTGCCGAGGCTGGTCTGGAACTCCTGGCCTCAAGTGATCCTCCCGCTTGGGCCTCCCAAAGTGCTGGGATTACAGGCATGAGCCACCATGCCTGACCACACATTTGTACTTACAATTTTATTTTCAGTACACTCTTGGGGAAAAAATGACAGGCCTTCACTTGATCGATAATGAAATCGAGCCTCCAGTTGGCTGAGTAGTTTGTCTAATGGCCTGTCACTAGCAACTGAATCAAAACTCTGATGATTTGTATTCTAGTCCTGTGTTCTTTCCCCTGGGTGAGAAGTAGCTGCCTAGTCAGTGGTCTATGAATATAAGACATCATTACCAGCAACTTCACACCCTATGGTGCAAAGAACATACAAAAGTCAAAGATAAGCACAAATTACTGTCATAACACAGAAATTCAAAGACCCTGAGTAATTTGCTGCAGACTTCAGATGACTGGACAATCATGGCCTGAGGCAGTCCCCGCTATCCCCTCTTGCCTTCTGGGTACAAGACTGAAAGCTGCCCTGGTGACACATTGCAGAGATTTTAGTAAATAAAGAAGAATGTGTTTCTCAGAGCCAACCCCCAAATCTTCATAGCTGGATCCAACCCAGACCGGGAGTCTTCATAGTGAGTGAACCCTTAGATGAGTGTCATATTTAAGTCTCATGAGTCTTCTGCTTAATAAATAAACTACTAGTGGTTCCCAAACCTACCTGCACTGATCAGAATGATCTAGGAGAGTTTTCAAATAAAGATCTTTCGATTCACACAAGACCTGGAGACTTAGAAATGCCAAAGGTGAGAGCCTGGGGAATGTATGCTTTAAAATTCAGCCAGCCTGGAAATTCACTGGTTTTTCTCATGTCTTAGTGCTGCAATGTAATACAGAGAGGAAAGATGCCTGCTTTTATTATCAAGTGGGCCAGCTAAGTTAGGCTGCATCCTTTAAGGGCTGCTTCCAGAAGAGTCTTCTCTGCTACCCAAGGGCCCTGTACCAGTAGGAAGGTCCTGGGCGTATCCGCCTGGTTACCTGTGAAGTCGGTTGTCTCATTCCCTTTGGCTGCACATCAAACCCCCGTACAACCCAGGGAAAGCTTTTTCTGAGATCGGCTTGCCAATTTCTTTGTGAAGCAGACCCCAGCCTGCAAGGGTGAGGGGCCTCTCCAGCAGAAAGAATCTCAGAGTGTGGATCATCTCTCACCTCCAACCACCGCCAAAGGGGCCTGGCTCCCTCCCCATGGGATTCTTCTCTGCCCTAGACAGCCAGCTACTGGCTTGGAAAAAGAGAAAGGGAAAAGGAAAAGAAAGAAGGTAATTCAGGCCCCAGTGGCCAGCACCCTCAAGGACACGAGCAGTTCTTACCTGGAGATGGAAGACGAGCGGCTCTGTTCGTTCGATCAGGAATTCTGTCTCTGCAGGTGAGCACTAGGCTTGCAACTCACTGGACTTTGAACAAAGGTTGATTTAAAAGCTAATGTATTTAACAGGGACATGTGGTCTGAATTCAAGTGACCTCTGTCCTGCTTCCTGCCAGCTGGCTGGGCCCTGAGCTGGAAAACCTGACAAACCTCAGCAAACCAAATGCTCTGGCCCACCTGCCTGGCCCTGCGGGGAGGCTGCTGCTTGCCAGACACTCCCAGAGAACAAGGAGGAGAGAGAGGGCGAAGGACAGCCAGGGAGGAGGTGCTTCCACTTTCCTTGGTACTCTCCCTTTGGCAGATGCCTTGGTCACACCCAACCAACCCCCAATCCTATTAGGGTCCTCCAGTCCCCTATCCCGGGGTCGGGGCCGAGACTCATACAGGAGCATCCTCAATCACTGAGGCCTCCTCAAGGAGCAGTAGCCTGTAATACTCCCACCCAGGAGGCCAGTAAGCCCCAGGAAATGCGGCCAAGCGTTCAGGGCACCCATCCTGCTTCCCTCCGCCCTGGATTCTCACTTGTGTGCTCCCTAGGAGTTTAGCAAACAAAGCCCTTGCTCTTATGTCCCAGGCTTCCTTCTTATCCACTCTCTCCCCTCTCTTTTTTTTCTTCTCTTTCTCACCTGACGGCGCTCTTTCTGTTCTCCAGCCTAGTGATAATTGTCTTCCCTTCATACACTCAGAGTCTCTCAGGCAAGCCCAGCAGGGTAGGCGGAAGACATTTTTACAAACCCCTCCATCCTGCTGCCTTGCTGCCCGAGAAGTAGGCTGGTGCCGGTGTGCTCAGCCCCCAGCCCTAGCCAAGATCAGCAGCTGATTCCTATCAGCAGCACCCACAGACAGTTCTAGCACTGGCCTTCTCACTGACCTGGATCCTCAGCCCACACTGCAAATCAGGGCAAGAGATTGCTCCCGGCACTCAGGCAAAGCAAACCACAGGCCGAGGACTGGGTGACCTCACCCCTCTTCCACCCACACTGCAAAGGCCATTTGTCTTTGCTGGGCCTTGGCTTGGCCCCCAACAAAGACATGACCTGAGCCAGTGGATAAACGGTTTAAAATGACAAACACTGAGCGGCTTCCTCATACCAGCTTATCTTCCTCCACCTCGGAGCTAAGCCCTCTTGGCTTCCTCTATATCTTTCAAAGCAGAAGGCAGAATGGGAAAATCTGGATTTAGGATCAGAACACCTGAGTTCACTGTAATCCCAGCACTTTGTGAGATCGAAGCGGGCAGATTGCCTGAGCTCAAGAGTTCGAGACCAGCCCAGGCCACCTGGTGAAACCCTATCTCTACAAAAGGTTAAAAAAACGCCAGGCATAGTGGTACATGCCTGTAGTCCCAGCTACTCTGGAGGCTGAAGTGGGAGGATCACTTGATGGAGAGGCAGAGGTGCAGTGAGCCGTGATCATGCTACTGAACTCTAGCCTCAATGACAGAGGGAGACCCTGTCTCCAAAAAAAAGAAAGAAAGAAAGAAAGAACACCTGAGTTCAATTCTGACGCCACCGTTTCCCAGGTGTTTGATCCAAAGTAATTCAGTTTTAGCACTCTGGGCCTCACTTACCTTCATCACGTATAAATAGTTGTTATTGTATGGTTTTTAGAAATTTTTAAAAATTGTGAGTTTTTTTGTTTTTTGTGTTTTTTGAGATGGAGTCTCACTCTGCTGCCCAGACTGAAATGCAGTGGTGCAATCTCAGCTCACTGCAACATCCGCTTCCTGAGTTCAAGTGATTCTCCGGCCTCCGCCTCCCGAGTAGCTGGGATTACAAGCGCCCACCACCATGCCTGACTAATTTTTTTGTATTTTTAGTACAGACAGGGTTTCACCATGTTGGCCAGGCTGGTCTCGAACTCCTGACCTCAAGTGATCCGCCCGCCTTGGCCTCCCAAAGTGCTGGGATTACAGGCCTGGTGTATTCCTTTTGTATCTGGTTTATTTCATTCAATATGATGTTTGTGAGGTTCACTCATGTTGCTGTGAGTAGCCGTAGTTCATTTGTTTTCATACTAGGATTCCATTTACATAATGTCCAAATATAGGGCAGAACTTTGGGGGATTCCCGGTTAGGTGGTAACACATGACCCTAACTTCTGGTATACTGGCAAGATTCTAGTTCTTGAGCTAAGTGAAGGTTACACAGGTATTTAAGATTAATTATTGAGCTATGCATTTTTGTTTCATGCACTAATTCTGTATAAATAATAATTAAATTATATTGAAATTTTAAACATTACAATATGTATTTAGCACACTGGAGTAAGAAGAAGCTCTTCAAGGCTAGAAGTGACCTGCCTGAGGATTTCAGCTATGCTCAGCTCTGCATGATCTATTCAAAAGTGGAAGGGATCAGTATCTTGGCATGCCAATAACCTACATGTGGCACACCTGAGCAATCTGGTCAGGAAGCTTTGATCTCTCCACTTCAATTTTTAAAAAACTGGCTGGGCACAGTGGCTCATGCCTATAATCTCAGCACTTTGGGAGGTTGAGGTGGGAGGAATGCTTGAGTCCAGAAGTTTGAGACCAGCCTGGGCAACATGGTGAAACCCCATCTCTACAGAAAATACAAAAATTAGCTGGGTGTGGTGGTGCACATCTATAGTCCCAGCTACTCAGGAGACTGAGGCAGGAGGATTGATTGAGCCTGCAAGGTCAAGGCTGCAGTGAGCCACGATCATGCCACTGCATGCCAGCTTGGACTACAGAGCGAGACCCTGTCTCAAAAAAAGAAAATTGGCCGGGCGCGGTGGCTCAAGCCTGTAATCCCAGCACTTTGGGAGGCCGAGACGGGCGGATCACGAGGTCAGGAGATCGAGACCATCCTGGCTAACATGGTGAAACCCCGTCTCTACTAAAAATACAAAAAAAAACTAGCCGGGCGAGGTGGCGGGCGCCTGTAGTCCCAGCTACTCGGGAGGCTGAGGCAGGAGAATGGCGTGAACCCGGGAGGCGGAGCTTGCAGTGAGTGGAGATTGCGCCACTGCACTCCAGTCTGGGCGACAGAGCGAGACTCTGCCTCAAAAAAAAAAAAAAAAATTACCATTCTAATCATTTTGAGTATACAATTCAGTGGCGTTAAGTACTTTCACACTGTTGGGCAACCATCACCACCATCCATCTCCAGAACTTTTTTATCTTCCCAAAGTGAAACTGTGTAGCCATTGAACATGATTTTCTATTCCCTCCTCCCCAGCCCCTGGCAACTACCTTTCTACTTTGTTTCTACAAATTTGACTACTCTAAGCACCTTCTATGTGTGGAATAGTATACTATTTGTCCTTTTGTGACTGGCTTATTTCACTTAGCAAATGTCTTCAAAGTTCATTCACGTTGTAGCACATGTCAGAATTTCCTTCCTTTTGAAGGGTGAATAATATTCCACTGTGTACATACAGCACATTTTATTTATTCATCCATCACGGAATGAATTGCTACCACCTTTAGGCTGTAGTCAATCATACTGCTGTGAAAATGGATGTGCAAATATTTGTTCAAGTCCCTGTTTTCAAATATTTTGGGTATTTGCCCAGAAATGGAATTGCTGGATCATACGTTTAATTTCTTAAGGAACTGCCATACTATTTTCCATGGTGTCTGCACCATTTTAGCTTCCCACCAGCAACATAGAAAGGTTCCAATTTCGCCATAGTCCCATGAACACTTGTTATTTTCTGTTTTTTGTTTGTTTGTTTGTTTTTTAAATGATGGCCATTTTAATGGGTTTGAGGTGACATCTCATTGTGGTTTTGATGCATCTCCTTAATGATTCATGATGTTGAGCATCTTTTCATGTGCTTACTGGCCATTTGTGTCTTCTTTAGATAAAAGTCTATTCAATTTGCCCATTTTAAAAATCAAGTTGTTTTTGTTGTTATTGAATTGTATCATCTCAATTTTTCTTTATTGTAAAACAAAGACTCAGAGACGTGAAGTGACTTAGCCAAAGTCACCTCAGGCAGACACATGGCTAAAAACACTGTGCTCTTGCTTTCATGGCCAATGCCCTTTCTACTATACCAGTCTGACTGGTTTAATGGGTATCCTCGCCGGGCGCGGTGGCTCAAGCCTGTAATCCCAGCACTTTGGGAGGCCAAGACGGGCGGATCACGAGGTCAGGAGATCAAGACCATCCTGGCTAACACGGTGAAACCCCGTCTCTACTAAAAAATACAAAAAACTAGCCAGGCGAGGTGGCGGGCGCCTGTAGTCCCAGCTACTTGGGAGGCTGAGGCAGGAGAATGGCGTGAACCCGGGAGGCGGAGCTTGCAGTGAGCTGAGATCCGGCCACTGCACTCCAGCCCGGGCGACAGAGCGAGACTCCGTCTCAAAACAAACAAAAACAAAAACAAAATAATGGGTATCCTCAAATTTTTCTCCAACTTCAGGTCTGATTGTCCTAGGATGCATGTCCTACTACCTTGTCTTTTTAGTAGCTCATTAACTTACTCTGAGCCTGGAATTTTAAGCTCCAGTGGTTTTCTCTCCCTGTCTAGAGTCAATATTTATGACAGGCTCCCTTTCCACTCTCTCTGTTACTCTGGCCTCATCCCACCTTAAGTGGCAGCCTGTGTACTCTGCATACCTTTGGAGGAATTTATTAGGCCAGGGTCCAGATGCAAGACTGAGATAAATGTTTTACAGCAGTGTGGGTGACAAGCTGGAGACAGGGCAATGCCACATGGCTCCACATGACTGCTGACTGGAGCTTTCTAGCTCTTTTCAGTAACCAGGTGTCAGGACAGGGGAGGCCTGAGGATCCTTGGAGAGCTGTGAATTATTAATACTTGCAAGCTGGCTGCCAAGGATATCTGAGTAGTAATTCATTTGCTCTTCCTTTTCCCAGATAAGGGGTCAGAATACACAATCCTTTTCCACATAAGAAAAAGGCACAGAACAAGAACATGCCATGTTCTGAGTTCCTGCATATAGCAAGGTCTGGTCTTGGCACTCTTAGAGTATTGGTTAAAAGAATATTTGGGGCCGGGCGCGGTGGCTCAAGCCTGTAATCCCAGCACTTTGGGAGGCCGAGGCGGGCGGGTCATGAGGTCAGGAGATCGAGACCATCCTGGCTAACACTGTGAAACTCCGTCTCTACTAAAAATACAAAAAAAAAAAAAAAACTAGCCGGGCGAGGTGGCGGGCGCCTGTAGTCCCAGCTACTCGGAGGCTGAGGCAGGAGAATGGCGTGAACCCGGGAGGCGGAGCTTGCAGTGAGCTGAGATCCGGCCACTGCACTCCAGCTTGGGCGACAGAGCGAGACTCCGTCTCAAAAAAAAAAAAAAAAAAAAAAAAGAATATTTGGTTGCCCCTTTGTAAAAGATACAGAAACAATCAGTGGTCCTTGGGCAGTTTGGATTCTGCCTTAAAAAGCCAGACCCTCAAGGGCCCCCAGCGGCCCAGAATGGGGAACAGGAGAAGAGCAAGAAAAGTGTCAGGGATCTCAAGGCCACAGCCTCAGCCTGACCTCATCCCTCTGGGGACCATCCCATCCAGAGGCAAAGGGTCAGTGAGAAAGAAGCAGGAACCATGAACAGCCTAGTGGCCCAAGTCTGTAGCTTGATTTAAAAGACATCCCTCGGCCGGGTGCGGTGGCTCACACCTATAATCCCAACACTTTGGGAGGCCGAGGCAGGCGGATCACCTGAGGTCGGGAGTTCGAGATCAGCCTGGCCAACATGGAAAAACCCTGTCTCTTCTAAAAGTATAAAATTAGCCAGGCGTGGTGGCGCATGCCTATAATCCCAACTACTAGGGAGGCTGAGGCAGAAGAATCGCTTGAACCCAGGAGGCAGAGGTTGCGGTGAGCCGAGATTGCACCACTGCATTCCAGCCTGGGCAACAAAACGAGACTCCATCTCAAAAAAAAAAAAAAAAAAAAAGACATCATCCCTGCCAGGCGCAGCGGCTCACGCCTGTAATCCCCGCACTTTGGGAGGCCAAGGTAGGTAGATCACCTGAGGTCAGGAGATCGAGACCAACCTGGCCAAAATGGCAAAACCCTGTCTCTGCTAAAAATACAAAAAAAAAAAAAAAAATCATCCAGGCGTGGTGGCAGGTGCCTGTAATCCTAGCTACTTGGGAGGCTGAGGCAGAAGAATTGCTTGAACCTGGGAGGTGGAGGTTGCAATAAGCTGAGATCGTGCCATTGCACTCCAGCCTGGGCAAGAGAACGAGACTCTGTCTCAGAAAAAAAAAAAGACATTGCACCTCAAAGTATTGCTTCTCCCAGAATGGTTCCAATGCCCCCTGACATTCTAGCTTGGAGAGTAAACTAATTGTGCCCATCCTGTTTTCTCTGTTGCTTAGAATTCTTGACAGGATGCTGGGCACGGTGGCTCACACCTGTAATTCCTGCACTTTGGGAGGCCGAGGCAGTTGGATCACTTGAGACCAGGAGTTCAAGACCAGCCTGGCCAACATGGTGAAACTCCGTCTCTACTAAAAATACAAAAAATGAACCGGGCGTGGTGGTGGGCACCTGTAGTCCCAGCTACTCGGAAGGCTGAGGCAGGAGAATCACTTGAACCCAGGAGGTGGAGGTTGCAGTGAGCCGAGGCTGCGCCACTGCACTCCTGCCTGGGCAACAGAGTGAAAGAGCGAAACTCTGTTTAAAAAAAAAAAAAAACGAATTCTTGCCAAGGAAAAAGCAATGCTTGTCTTGTTTTTTGGAAATGTAGTCTCGCTCTGTCACCCAGGCTGGAGTGCAGTGGCACAATCTCAGCTCACTGCAACCTCTGCCTCCTGGGTTCAAGTGATCCTCCTGCCTCAGCCTCCCAACCGGGATTCCAAGTGTGCTCTACCATGCCTAGCTAATTTTTGTATTTTCAGTAGAGACAGGGGTTCACTATGTTAGCCAGGCTGAATTTGAACTCCCGACCTCAAGTGATCCACCCACCTCAACCTCCCAGAGTACTGGGATTGCAGGCATGAGCCAACACACCTAACCAATGCTTGTCTTTATTATCCACGGAAGAAAGTACATTTTCTCTTCCGAAGCCCAAGTCAGCATGAGGATGGCCCCATTCGGTTTGCCTTAGGGTAGAGTGCAGCCTCTGTGCCTCCAGACAACTGTAGAAGTGCCTGCAATTCCACTCAGCAGAGTATTTTTTTGCTAAGCACCCTTTGCTAAGTACTACCTATTAATTTCCTCTGGGTCAATTGAAAATGCCAGGGAGGGTAAATGTTAAATCCTTGATGGAAGAATGAGGCATCAAGGCCTGGAACTCTTCGTGCCTGAGGGAAGGTTGAGAAAGAACAGCCATTGCCAAGTGTGGGAGACCAGTTTCCCCAATTTCTTCAGCCAAAGACAGCTTCACAGGTGTCTTTCAGAGGAGCCCTGCACTGGGATTCACATAGTGTGGCTTGCAGGCAGCTCTCGGAGATGATGAGCCAAAGAGGATGGGGGACCTGCAGTTGCAGGCCACACCCTGTCACCGTGGCATCCAGCAGGCCGTGGGGCCTGCGAAGGGGAAAGTCACATTCCCCTAGGCATTCACACAGCAGAGTGTAGCTTCGTGGGGGTGGGTGAGGGGGAACCACCCCACGGTACAGACAGAGCTGTGACTGCAGCCATCTCTGCCGGGAGGCTGGTGTGTCCTGGAGAGACGCGCGCTGTCCCTGTAGAAATGGGCACGCAGAGCCCGTGGCAGTGTTTGAGCAGCAGTGCCACAGGCCTGGTCTCCCTCAGGAGGAGGCCTGGCCGTAAAGGAACTTGGTGTCTTCTATGACCGGAGAGGGACAAGACAGGCTCTTCAGGATACCAAAGTAATTTGGGCACATTTTTGTGTGCCTTCTGTTTTGAAAGACAGAACTTAAGAGTACCCGGTGAGCCATTCACTGCAGACTGGACATGAGAATGGAGGCTGAGAGAGGCATTTTCTCCAGGGCCTGCCGTGTCATCTTGATACCCAGACCCCTGAAGCTGCCACCTCTGTCCCCACAATAAAACAGCCCTGAGGCCAGGCGCGGTGGCTCATGCCTGTAATCCCAGCACTTCGGGAGGCCAAGGCAGGTGGATCACCTGAGGTCAGGAGTTCAAGACCAGCCTGGCTAACATGGCAAAACCCTGTCTCTACCAAAAATACAAAAATTAGCTGGGCATGGTGGCGCGTGCCTGTAGTCCCAGCTATTCAGGAGGTGGAGGCAGGAGGATCACTTGAACCCGGGAGGCAGAGCTCGCAGTGAGCCGAGATTGTGCCACTGCCCTCCAGCCTGGGCGACAGAGTGAGACTCCCATCTCAAAAAAAAAAAAAAAAGCAAAACAAAACAAAAACAGCTCTGACTCCCTCTCCATATTCTATCATTATTCTATTACCAAGGACTCTGGGCAAAAGGCCAGCAAGGACAGTGGCTGGGGCAGGCCTGAAATGCCTACATAACTTTGTTGTATGTGCCTCTGGCTCTGAGGCTTGGTTTCCTTCCAGAAAACTGTTGGCTGTGCTAGGTGTCAGTTCACCCTTCTCTGGGGGAGAGGCTGGGCCTCGCACCAGCCCCTGGAGCCTCGATTGTGCTTGCTCACAGCTACTGGGGCAGTAGGCCCTGAACTGGGCCAAGGTCAGAGTTACTCTCCCTCACCCACGCTCACCAAACTCACACATGCTAAGCAACAAGGAGAAATGTGACAGGAGAATGAGCTCTACTCTCTACATGCAGGTGTAGCCTCTGGCACCTTCATGGCCTGGAAGTCTAATACAGTCCAGTGAAATGTGGAAATAGCTACAAAGCTAAAGTTACCTTTGGCTGCAGTGAACACACGAGACTTGGACTAAGCCGAGGCAGGTGGCAGGTCTGAGCCATGCACCTGACAAGGGAGACTGACAAACTGGACTCTGTTCAGAGAAGAGTGGAAAGGACAAACAAAATATTGGAACCATGAAAGCATTGAAATAATTATAAGAAATAATTGCAGGAGCTGGGGATATTTAGCCCAGAAAGGAGAAACATTAGGATGATTAACTTTCTTCGGAGATTTGATAGACTCCCGAGCAGAACGGAAAACTAGGTAATGCTGGCCGGGCGCAGTGGCTCATGCCTATAATCCCAGCACTTTGGGAGGCTGAGGCAGGTGGATCGCCTAAAGTCAGGAGTTTGAGAACAGCCTGACCAATATGGTGAAACCTCTTCTCTACTAAAAAAATACAAAAAATTAGTCGGGCGTGGTGGCGGGTGGCTGCAATCCCAGCTGCTTGGGAGGCTGAGGCCCAAGAATCACTTGAACCCAGGAGATGGAGGCTGCAGTGAGCCAAGATTGTGCCACTGCATTCCAGCCTGGGCAACAGAGTGAGACTGTCTCAAAAAAAAAAGAGAAAGAACACTAGGTAATGATACTAGCCCACACCTGAGTACTTAGCATATGCCAAGCACCATGTCAATTGTTTTACACACTTTTCTCATTTACTCTAAACAGCAGTTCTGTGACATTGTTATCCCCATTCCACAGTTGAAGAACATACAGAAAAGGTGAATGACTTATCCAAGGTCACATGGTAAGTGGTGGAGTCAGGATGTAAATCCAGGCAGTCTGCCGCATGTGCCTGAGATTTGCCTGCCATCCACAGACATTTCCCACGTGGGGCCCTCAGCAGACTTCACTGAAAGTTAAAGGCAGGCAGGACTGACAGCAGCACAAGGAAGAATTTTACCGGAAGTATTCCACAAGGGATATTGCATGGACACTGTGGGTGGTGGTGAGCTGCAGAACAGTAGAGCGATTCAAGCAGAGGATGCAAGAGGTATTACCCTGAACAGTTTGCAAGGAGCATTACAGCAGCAATAGCACCAGGGAACTTGTTAGGAATACAACTTCTTGGACCACCATGCCCTGAGACCCTGAATCAGAGACTCTGCAGCTGGGCCCAGCCATCCGAATTGTTCAAAGATGCCCTCCTGGTGATGTTAATACACGCTCAAGTTTGGGAACCACTGGCATGCAAGTGTCTGCACGTTTCCAGGGACTAGAAGACTGCTGCAGTCTTCTGCTTCCAAAACCCCTTAATTCTACAGAAGTAAGATGGAAATACAATTCAATGTCCACTCAGGTTTTCTTTTTCTTAATGTTGAGCACTTGCTATGGGTGTCTTGAAAACAATCTATCAGGTGCTAAATTGTGTCCAGTTACACAATTTAGCAACTGATAGATTGTTTTCAAGATATTCAAAGGCCCACAGGATACAGATTTGGGAGGCTGTGGATGACCAGGAGGCAGCCTCGATTTCCGCTACCTCATTGTTTCACTGACTTCCAAGCCAGCCCCACATGTCCCCGCTCCTTGCCGGTTCATACTGTTCCTCTACCCCTGCCTTTTGAAATCCTGCCTTCTTTCAAAGCTCAATTTAAATGTCACATTGTCCACACAGAGTGCCTAACACTGTCTGCGCCCACAGGGCAGTCTCCTTTTCTTCCTCCCAACCTCCCCTGCTTCCTGGGTTCTCTCTCACTTCTGGGGTAGTTATAGCTCTTGCTGCATTCTGTTTCATCTCACAGGGATGCAGACCTCTCTCCACAGTGTGCTCGCCTTGAGAGCAGGCCCCATTCAGTCTTCGACAACCCCACAGGGCCTGGCACACAATAACCTTGTGAGAAGTGACCAAAAGTAACATTTGCAGAAAACTGTGCATGCAACGGTTTGCAGGATGGACAGACACTACATGGCTGGTGAAAAGGAAGTACGCTGCAATTCACTTTTGAGCCCTGAGGTCTCTGCAGAACTTTGAGGTTTTTTGCAATAACCAGTATGAATACATGTGTGTAAACTAGTACGAAAGGGGCCTCAACCTCACTCACACGCAACCCTGGTTGCCTTTAACTTCTCTTCATGTTGCTAATAATCACTGTTTTACAGCTCCTCAATGAGAAGGAATGCTGAATGCTCTCAGAGCCAACCTTTGGAAGGATCCCACGGACGCAAGGAGGGAGAGGTCTCCAGTTGAGAGAGCAGAGAGGTCATCTGTTTGAACACTGTCATAGCGACAGCAAATAAGGACACTGGGATAACAGAAACCAGGCCCAGTTTAGCAGTTCATACCTGTGGGACCCGGTATCCTGTAGGCTGTGGTGGACTGGTCCTGTGACCAGGATGGTGGTGAGACACTCCTCTACCCAACATGGGTTCCCAACCCCCAGGCTCCCAGAATGGACTCATTCTGCAGTGAAAGCTAACACTTTGATGGAGTGAGGAAGTATTTCTTTTTTTTTCTTTTTCTTTTTCTTTATTTTTAGAGACACAGTCTCGCTCTGTCACCCACGCTGGAGTGCAGTGGCGCGATCTCAGTTCACTGCAAGCTCTGCCTGCCGGGTTCACGCCATTTTCCTGCCTCAGCCTCCCAAGTAGCTGGGACTACAGGCACCCGCCACCACACCCAGATAATTTTTGTATTTTTAGTAGAGATGGGTTTCACTGTGTTAGCCAGGATGGTCTCGATCTCCTGACCTCATGATCTGCCCGCCTTGGCCTCCCAAATGCTGGGATTACAGGTGGGAGCCACCATACCCAGCTTGGAGTGAAGAAATATTTCTAATATCTGTCTCATCTGACGATGGCTTCAGTGGAGCGATCTGGGAGTTCTCAAACCCCAGAGCACCCTACTGTTTTTAGGACCACAGAGTACTACAATAACAGGAATAACAAGGAAAAGAGAGGCTCTAGACTAGTCATGAAAAAATTTCCCCCACCCTCCCTGCACCCTTGAATTCCTGCGTAGCCTGGCACTGGGTGTCAACCATGACAGGTGTTCCCCCAGAACCAGGGGGCTTCCTGGTGTGCTGTGCCCTTTGGCACAGGGCCTGGCCCAGCCTTGCAAGACTTAGAGCCCAATGTTTCTGATTCTCAGACTAATGCTCCTGCCATCTAAGGGCACAACCCTAGAATTTAGGAACAATCATAATCTCCCAAGCCATCACTGACCAAGGAAGAATAGAACAGAATAGAAATGGATGTGAAGCTGGGCATGGTGGTTCAGGCCTGTCATCCTAGCACTTTGGGAGGCCAAGGCCAGAGGATTGTTTGAGCCCAGGAGTTCAAGAGCAGGCGGGGCAGCATAGGGAGACCTCATCCAAACAAATCATTTTTAAAGTTATCAACAAAGCGTGGTGGCTCACGCCTGTAATCCCAGCACTTTGGGAGGCCAAGGCAGGCGGATGGATCACTTGAGGTCAGGAGTTCAAGACCAGCCTGGCCAACATGATGAAACTCTGTTTCTACTAAAAATACAAAAATTAGTCCCGCATGGTGGCAGGTGCTCATAATCCCAGCTACTCGTAAGGTTGAGGTAGGAGCATCACTTGAGCCCAGGAGGCAGAGGTTACAGTGAGCTGAGATCACGCCACTGTATTCCAGCCTGTGTGACACAGTAAGACTCCATCTCTAAATAAATAAATAAATAAATAAAAAGTTATCCAGGTGTAGTGGTGTACACCTGTGGTCCTAGCTGCTTGGGGGGCTGAAGTGGGAAGATCACTTGAGCCTAGGAGGTTGAGGTTGCAGTGAGCTATGATTGCCCCACTGCACTCCAGCCTTGGTGACAGTAAGATCCTGTCTCAAATTAAAATAAATAAATAAATTAATTAATTAATTAAAAAAAGAAAAAAATGGGTGGGAAGTTAAGGTCAGTCATTCATCCTCCCCCACAACCACATCAGGACCATTTTGGTGCCCCTACTCGTTGCCTCCCCTGCTCACCCCCACCCTCACTCAAGCCTTCTTGACAGCTCCCTGCCCTTCTTCCCTTTCAGCCTGGAGCAGCTGTGTTCTCTGTCCTACTTCTAACCAAAACCTACTCTCAGGAGAAGACTTGGTACCTTTCTTTATACTTGAGAGGACATTCTGTCCTTTTATCTTCTAGTTATTCTATCGTCAGTCCTTTCCTTATTATGAATTAGCAAATGCAAAATCTTTGTTCCCCAGGGGAAAGAAAAGAATTTTAAGAGGTGGTTTTTCTCAGCCCCCTCAGCACCCTAGTCTATTTCTAACACCAAAAAGACAAAACAAGGGAGAGGAAAGAAGGAGATGGAGGACCAGCTGCAGGAGAGAAAGGAGAAAAAAATCCACAGTGCGGGTGGAGAAAGATCTCTGACTGCTTAACGACCCATCCTGTGGTTTTCAAAGACTGAATATAACAGCTATGAAAGTGTGAGCAATGACGAAACTGGAGAGATGGGGTTTTAACAAGATGCAAGAACAATCTGAGGACTGAGAGCCATTTCACCGCGAGCCCCCAGCCTGAGAGCAAGAAAGAAGAACTTCTGTCTTGAGGTAAAAAGATCTGTTGGGGACCTGGGGTCCGGGTGGAGGGACGGGATGGTTGACAGAACTGCTCAGGCGAGCACAGGCTTCCCATGAGGTCCCTGAGAAACCTGCCTTTTGGAGGGAAATGTCCTCTGTCCTCTGGACCCTGGGGAGAAGGTTATTTCTGCCTGCCAGACCAGCATGCTCGCTCTTCTTCCATGGCCATTCAGGGATCCTGGCCCCATTCTGACATTCCTCAGATGGAGGAATTCCTCAAATTACCAGAGGAAAGTTACCAAAGTTTAGATCAGCGTTCTGCTGGAGTTCTTCAAGGCCTGGGCTGAGACAAGCCGGAGGCGCCACGGGGCTTGGAGCTGGCGCTGTGAGGCACCTCTAGGGGAAGTTCACGTCCTAGGTGGTTCACGTCGTGGACCTCTGGGAGGTCCATGAATAGATTCGTTCATGGGATTTGTGAATTTTGGGGAAAAATACATCTTTATTTTCACTAATCTTTAATTGAAAGTTAGCACTTGCTTCAGTTATGAATATAGACAATGAACCACAATAGAATTTGCCATCAATAGAAAACACAAATATTTTCAAATCTCATTACAGTTGTTATAGATTTCTCCAAATGACATTAACGCTCAGCACTACTACAGAATTACAACAGTTATTAGGCTGATGCCAGATCTAAAGAAGCATGTGTACTGCTCTATCACACATTCTTCTCATGCTTTGACAACTGTCTTGTCATCATTTGTTCCCTTTATTATCCCATGTATCTTATTAATTTTTAAATATTATTCTGAGGAGGGACTCCATATGCCTTCCCAGACCACCAAAGAGGTCCATGGCCCCTTTACCTCAGGCGCCTGCTTTGGTGTGTTGAGCAGGAAGCCCGAAATCTCAGACAAGAGCTTCAAGGGCCCCCCCAGCCCAAACGTCTGTTTACTAACAAGTCTGGTTCTACTTTAAGGCAGTTGGGGTTGTGGAGATAGAAAAAGAAGCCCCTTCACAGCAGCAAACGAGATCTTTCTGGGCATCTTTTTCAGTGTTGTGGGAGATCCGTATTCAGAGGTATTTGTGGAGCTCAGAGCTGACCTTCCAGCTCCTCCAAGAGGTTAGATCCGGGCTCCGGTGACAGAGGAAATGGAGTCTCTTCCTTGCCATCTTGTCCCCACCCTCCCCAGAAAACCTCTGGCAAAGCTTTATGTGTCATCTAACCGTCACCACATTCCTATGAGGGAGCTTTAAACACAAGAGGAACGTGAGACTGAGCGAGGTCCAGCAATGTGCCACAGGTCACACAAAGCTTGAATTTGAACCCAGGAGCCTAGGAGACTCCAGGACCGCCTCCGAAGGTGCGGGAGGGGAGAGTTTCCCGCAGTCTGTGAGCTGTTGCCTGAGAGAGGCCCCGGGCTCTGGGGCCACGAGCACAGCTCGGGAGCCCTGGGGAAGATCAAAGGTGAGGATGCCAACTGCACGGGCACCCTCCCCCCTGGGGCTCACAACGTTTTAAGAGGGGAGACCCGCCCCTGGCGTGTAGTGGGCCCGGAAAACTCCCAGACTTTTCACGACCACCTGCTCTCCCCCTATTGAGGGCCAGGTGCCGCTCTAGTACATGCTGCGTCCCCAGGACCCACCAGGCCCAACTTTGCACCCCTTCAACTCCCCTCCTAGTTTAGGCTTTCCCTGTCTAGCCCCCATGCTCTCTGGATGGGTCCATGGCTGGAGTGACCAACGCCCGGCAGGTTGGGGTCACTCGGCTTTGGCTGGAAGGCAGCGCCCTCTAGCGGCCAGAGTGCGGAATCAGCGCCGCCGGCTCCGCGCTGCGCGACCTGCAGCACACCAGGTGCTCCCCTCCCGGGCACCAAGGTCACTTCCCAGAGCATCCTTGCCCAGACCCCGCCTCCCCCCAGCGCTGGTGAGTGGCCCACAACAGACTTACACGCTCGTCTTCAACTCAGCCCTAGGCACTGCGAAGCCTGGCCACTCCAGCGGAGTGACCGGCTGCCTCAGCCCCTCCGAACCTGTCTGCCTGTCCTCTGTCTCCTTGGAAGCGGTCCCTACCCTGCGCCCCTCCCATCCCGCTGCACCAGTCCCTTAGGAAACACGCCTAGAGAAGGGACACGACCTTGTCAACATTCCATGGCTACGTAGTGCGGAGCCAGGACTGGAAGGAAGCCCGATCTCCTCAGCCCATTCCCCACCTTAATTCACCCACCGTATTCTTCAGGCACCAGCTCCCCAAAGGCCACAAACATCTACGAAGGCCTAACTCCATTGCCATCTTGCAGCCTTTCCACATCGCTCATCCAGAATTTCTCCTTTCCTGCCCCTTGACACTTTATAACCTTATTACTGTTCTTAGTACAGTCGTTCTTGTGTTACAGCTGTTCGTGAATGGATGAGTGGCTGTGAGGAGAGGGACAAAGAGGACTCCAAGAGAAAGACTCTCGTAACTTGGGTTAGAATCCTGCTCCCCAACTTAGGAGCTATGATTTTAAGCACGTCGCAAGGCTTCTCCAAGCCTCTACATGCTTCGTGCAAATAATAAATTTTAAAAAATAATAATGGCTTAGTGTTTTATAAGGACTAAACACAGTCTTGTAGGTAGATGTGCCTGGAACACTGTCCATTGATTCCAATATACGAAAGCATAAAAATAATCATAGCTATCATTTATTGAACCCTTAGTCTCTGCCAGGCATTATGCTAAGTAGTTTACACAGGTTACCTCATTTGACCCTCACAACCCTAGGAAAAAAATATTTTGTCACCATTTTATAGGTCAGTAAACTCATTTTCAGAGAGGTTAAGAAACTTGCCCAATATTACACAGAGAGTAAGTGTCAAAGCCAGATCTCAAACATGCTGGTCTGACTCTAAAGACCATTGAACCACTAAAACGTCTTTGCCTCTGCTGTGTTAGTGATCTCTCTGTGCCCCATGGTGCCTGACACATTATATATGCTCCGTGTTTCTGAAATATGTCTATTTATTAAAGGCTGAGCATACTGCCTGGCCCAGGAGCCTAAGAAACTTGACCAAGTCATGCAACTATTAAGTTTTGGGACCAGGATTTGAACACAAACACTCTGGCTCTAGAGTCTAGGCTTTTTAACCATAATTCTGGGCTGAATCAATAATTGCAATTCTTCTTTATCTTCCTCTTTGAATCAAATGATGCTTTGTCACTAAATATTCCATGTTTCAAGAGTCACCAGGACATTCTGGTATAGCATGAAGGTATTTTAACACAGGAGAGGGAGCAAGAAGAGGTCAAGGCTAGGGGAAAGGACGTTGGGGCCAGACCATGAGCCGCTGCTGGGATGTTTTATTAGGATTTTTTATTAGGATTGTGACAAATGTACAGATAAGTACGGACAAAATTAACGATCGTCTCTACTTAGATTTTCTTTTATGTTTCTTAATAGTACTGTATAGTTTTAATCCTATAAGTCCTATTCGAATGTTGTTACATTTTTCTGGACACTTCATGGGTTTTTTTGGTTGCTATAATGAATGGAACTTTTTCTTCTACCATACTTTCTAATAATCATATCTAGGAAAATAATCTTATGTATTAATACCTTAAATTATATTTATATACACTAATTTAATTTTATACAAATTATAATTACATAACATTCTATTTTGTGGATCTGCAATAATTTATTCAACCATTCTTACCAGTGGGTCTTTACCTGTTTCCTTTTTTTGTTGGGGCGGGAGGGCGACGAAGTTTTGCTCTGTTGCCCAGGCTGGAATGCAGTAGTGTGATCTTGGCTACTGCCATCTCCGCCTCCCAGGTTCAAGCAATTATCCTGCCTCAGCCTCCTGAGTAGCTGGGATCACAGGCACCTGCCATGATGCCCAGCTAATTTTTGCATTTTCAGTAGAGCCAGGTTTCATGTGGGCCAGGCTGGTCTCGAACTCCTGACCTCAGGTGATCCGCGTGCCTCAGTCTCCCAAAGTGCTGGTATTACAGGTGTGAGCTACCACACCTGGCCTTCAGCTGTTTCTATTTTTTTGGTATTATAAACAATGCTGCAGTGAATATCCTTGTACATCTATACTAGCACACTCATGCTTTTATTTCTGTAAGCTATAGCCTAAGGGACAAGGGTATGTGCATTTGAAATGTTCCCCCAAAGCTCCATAACAATGTATAGTTCTACCTAGAGTGAATGATTGCACCTATTTCTTCTTACCCTTACCAAAATTTGATTTATCAATCTTTTAAATTTTTGTTCATTTAACAGGTGGTAATTCTGAAATTCTGAACTCTGAATTTTTAATTTGTAATTCCTTGAATACTTGTAAAACCAAAAAACTTTTTATTCTATTTCCTCTTTTGTGAACTGCCTATTCAGATACTCTATCTTTTATTGTTTTTAATAATTCTTAATTAAGTTTCTTGGGTTTTCCAGATGTAAGTTATATCACATATAAATAGTAATAAATTTGCCTTAAGACTTCCAATATTTATACCCTTTGCTTTATTTTCTTGTCTAAATGTAATGGCAAACACTTCCAGAACAATGTAAAATAACAGAAATAATAGGAAGCATCTCTGCCTTAAATTATCCTATATTTTACCATTAAATATGATGCTGAAATTTTATCTGAGATATACATTTCTCCATTATATTGAATAGTATTCATCCATTACCATTTTACTTAGGATTTTAGTGGGAATTAATGTAAGACTTTATCAGAAGGTAATATTGACTTTCTTTTTTGATGCAGTAGTATGTTAATTAATAATTTCCTAATATTAAATCATCCAAGAATTTCTAAAAATGAAACCTCATTCCATTTGTCATGGTGTGTTATATTTTTAATATCTTGTAGGACTGGTTAATTTTTGTGTGTGTGTAATTTTTGTTTTTGGTTTTCTTGAGACAGGGTCTCACTGTCAACTAGGCCAGAGTGCAGTGAAGATCATACCTCACTGCATCCGTGAACTCCTGGGCTCCTCCCACCTCAGCCTCTTGAGAAGCTGGGACTACAGGTACGCACCACCACACCTGGCTAATTTTTGTATTTTTTGTAAGACAGGGTCTCACCTTGTTGCCCAGGCTGGTCTCAAACTCCTGGGCTCAAGCGATCCTCCCACTTCAGCCTCCCAAAGTGTTGGGATTATAGGCATGAGCCACCACACCTGGGCCTTTCCATTTTTAAAAATTTAAATAAAATATTATAAAACAGAATACAGCGGCATATGAAAAGAATGACATACTAGGCTGGGTGTGGTGGTTCACGCCTGTAATCCCAGCACATTGAGAGGCCAAGGTGGGTGGATCACGAGGTCGGGAGTTCAAGATCACCCTGGACAAGATGGTGAAACCCCGCCTGTGCCAAAAATACAAAAATTAGGCGAGTGCAGTGGCAGGTGCCCGTAATCCCAGGTACTCGGGAGGCTGAGGCAGGAGAATCGCTTGAACCTGAGAGGTGGAGGTTGCAGTAAGCCGAGATCGTGCCATTACACTCCAGCCTGGGTGACTGAGTGAGACTCTGTCTCAAAAGAAAAGAATAACATACTATGACCAAATGGTTTCAGTTTTTGTTTGTTTGTCTGGGACTGCAAAGATGTATCAATTTTAGGAAATCTATTAATGTAGATCACCATCTTAATATATCTTAAAGAAAAATAATATCATTTTAGTTGATATTTAAAGGCAATTAATAAAACATTCACATCCATCCTTGACATTTTTAAACTCTTAATAAAATAGAAATAAATGTATATTCCTTAACATAATGAAATACATCTCATTCTCAAAGCTACTATAATACTTAAAAAGGAAACATTTAAGCATCCCCCATTAAACTTAGAAAAAAGACACAGATTCATTATTACCATTATTATTTAATATTTTCCTGGAGACATTAACCAACACAATTAGAAGAAAGAAATCAGAGGTATAAAACAGAAAAAGAAGTAATTATCATTATTTACACATAATATGATTGCATGACTGGAAAATCCAAGAGAATCAACTGAAAAATGATAGAATTAAGGGAGGGGAGCTGGATATGAAATTAATATCTAGTAAAAAAATAGCCTTTCATATATGAACAACAATGAAAAATTAAAAGATATAATGAATGATATAAGGAGACTGAAAAAATAAGTTAAAAGATACAATGAGTGGAAACAACAGATGCTGGAGAGGACGTGGAGAAATAGGAATGCTTTTACACTGTTGATGAGAGTGTAAATTAGTTCACCCATTGTGGAAGACAGTGTGGGGATTCCTCAAGGATCTAGAACTAGAAATACCATTTGACCCAGCAATCTCATTACTGGCCACATACCCAAAGGATTATAAATCATTCTATGATAAAGAGGCACACATATGTTTATTGCAGTACACAATAGCAAAGACTGGGAACCAACCCAAATGTCCATCAATGATAGATTGGATTAAGAAAATGTGGCACATATACACCATGGAATACTATGCAGCCATAAAAAAGGATGAGTTAATGTCCTTTGCAAGGACATAGATGAAGCTGGAAACCATCATTCTATGCAAACTTCACAAGGACAGAAAACCAAACACTGCATATTCTCACTCATGAATGGGAACTGAACAATGAGAACACATGGACACAGGGCAGGGAACATCACACACCGGGGCCAGTTGGGGGGTGAGGGCTGGGGGAGGGATAGCATTAGGACAAATACCTAATGTAAATGACAAGTTGATAGGTGCAGCAAACCAACATGGCACATTTATACCTAAGTAACAAACCTGCACAAGGTGCACATGTACCCTAGAACTTAAAGTATATTAAAAAAAAAAAAGATATAATGGGTAAAAGATGACATTTTCAATAGTGAAAAAGAATATGAATTACTCAAGAAACAAACTTAGCTAAGAAATGGACAAGGACTTTATGAAGAAAACTTCTATACATACCTGAGACATATATATTTGAAAAATGAATATCACATTCTCGGATCAAAAGAATCAGTGTCACAACAAATTCAGTTCTCCCTAAGTTAAAATATAAATTGAACATATCCCAATTTTAAAATACCAATAGGACTTTTTCTTGGTGGTACACCCAGTAGGAAGGGCAAGACTAGGCAAGCCGATTATAAAAATCAGAAAAATAAATTTATAGAAAAATTCTTGTTTTCCCCTTTTGAATTTTAAATGCTGTGAATGTAATTACCTATTCAAACGTTATAAACTACAAAACTTTATATTTTTAAAACATATATACACAGAGAGGATTTTTTAAAATAAAAATACATTTAGTTTATATACATAATTGCAATTTGCCCTTTTCGACCTAATGATATATCATGAATATCCCTCCAGGCCCATATTTATAGAAGTATCTCATTCTTTTAATATATATAATATTTTATTGCATAGATTAATTGAAACTTATTAAACCATTTCCCTATTGATGAAATTCAGGTGTTCGTTTTTCTTCAGTTTGTTTATTTTGAAACAGGGGTAATTTTTCTTAGCCAGGATTAGAAGGCATAAAAAAGTAAAACATAAAAATGTTGAAAGAAAATTATAGCCTCAATTGGAGGGAAACTTTCCTAAACAATGCAGGAAACCCAGACAACTTAAAGGAAAATATGATTAGATATGTTGTATTTAATTACATACAATGTAAATTTTCCCTGTGAAAAAAAGCATCATAAACAAAGAGAAGAGACAAACAACAAATTGGGAGAAAGGATTTGCCTAAAGAAATGGCAGATGGGTTAATTATCTCTAATATAGAGAAAGTTCCTAAAAGTTGAGTTAAGAAATACAAAGAATATGAACACACAATTCATAGACAAGGGAATACTGATGACCAATAAGCATATGAAAAGATCCTCAACCTCACTAATCATGGAAATGCAACATAAAACAGATCTAATTTTTCATCTATCAGATTGGCAAACATTTTAAAGTACAGATAATACCCAGAGCTGGCAAGGGCATAAGGAAATGTACACTATTAAGCATTCTTGGTGAACATCTGATTCTCAACAGTCTTTTTGGAGAGCAATCTGTTTATAGTAGAAAAAAGTTTTAATCCTCATATTCTTTGACCCAGCAATCCAATTTAACTTAAAAAAAAACATATATATATATGAGAAAACAGCCTTTAGTGTCTCCCTACGACTCTCCCTCCCCCGCCCTCCCAGTATATCTCACTTGGTTTACCACCTCAATTCCCAGCCAGTTGGACTCTCATGCCCAAGCCCTCCTCTACCTCCATCATACTCTAGCCAATCAAAGCTAGTGCCTGGGATGGGGAGATGGTCTTGGAGCCCTGGAAGGCTTTGTCTAGTGGGTCCCCCTGTGCTTTCAGGAGACTGAAGCCAAGGATACCAGCAGAGCCAACATTTGCTTCAAGTTCCTGGGCCTGCTGACAGCGTGCAAGATGCTAATGGAACCCGGCAGAGGCTGCTGTGCCCTGGCCATCCTGCTGGCAATTGTGGACATCCAGTTTGGTGGTGAGGATAGGCCCTAGAGCAGAGACGGCCATGGGGAGGATCCTGGGCTTGTGGGAAGGGCTGGATCCCATGATTTTCTCTGATGGGGAAACCAAGGACTCACTCTTTTTTTTTTTGAGGGAGTCTCACTCTGTCACCCAGGCTGGAAATGGTGCGATCTCGGCTCACTGCAACCTCCGCCTCCCAGGTTCAAGCAATTCTTCTGGCTCAGATTCCTGAGTAGCTGGGACTACAGGCATATGCCACCACACTCGGCTCATTTTTGTATTTTTAGTAGAGACGGGGTTTCACCATATTGGTCAGGCTGGTCTCCAACTCCGGCCTGACCTCAGGTGATCCTCAGGAGCCCGGCTGACTCACTATTCTTGACATTAAGGAAAGGGTAAAAAATACAGTGTCTTTTTCTTTTTTGTTAGAACTGATACTACTGCCTCTCTATCAGATATTCTGCCTCTGCCACGCGTTTCAAAGAGCCTGGTAATCTGTGCCTCAACCTAAGATTCCTTTAGGTTCCTATATACTATAAATTTATGAAATCCAGGTTTGAGATCCAGATACTGTAATCTTCATTAACTTCAGCAGCTAGTTTAACCACGTGTGCCTCAATTTGTGTATTTATAAAACAGGAACAGTAACACCTGTCTCTATGGCTATACTGAGGATTTGATATATAGAAAAGCACTCTAATAGAGACCCTATAGAAGTTCCAGCTGGAAAGTAGAAATAAAATATAAACCATTTTGGAGTTAATCAATGGCTGGGATTGCAAGTCTCCCTCAGATACGGGTCTTGTAAGACCCATATCTCTTACTCTTGTAAGAGAATTGCATTTAATATGTAGGGGGAAGCCTCCATCTCTGCCTCTTCACCATTTTCATGTGAGTGAATTTAGTTTACTGTGTATACCAAGAGGAGTCTTACAAGGAAAAGCAAGCCATAGGGGATCAAGCTGCCAAGGGAGTGGGGCTGGCAGCCTCAGCATCTGCCTGATGAGTTTTTAGCAGAGAGCTGGATGTAACCAAGGTTGGGGTTTTGCAAGGATCCATCATAGCGGGAGTAAAGCTAAGGGAGCTGAGGGTGGATATAAGGGAGAGATTATAGTAATGGACTATAAAATATAAACTACAGAAGGAAGCGAAGTTTGAGGATAGTGAGGGGTAGTACAAAGGTGGCAGGGCCAACGCACTGGAAAATTAGGTCAGAGACACCCATTGAGCCGAAACATCCTGGGTTAACCCAACTATTTTCTCCACTTCTGTATCCAGGTTATAGATTACTTACAGGGAAAATCATCCAGTCGGCAGATTGGCACCATCAGAGTCATGGTCTTTGGCTACCAATGGTCCCTCAATAATTAGTCTGTTTCTCCAGTCCATTCTCACTCCATTTCCACACAGTGGCTGTTTTTAATCATCTCTGGTATTTCTGTGGTCTCTCTCATCCTGTATTTCTTAGAAAAACTTTTACTCATCCTTCAAGTCTCCGCTCCAGCACTAAATTCACTGTGAAGTTTTCCTGATTCTTCAGACTCAGGAATCTCTAAGATTCCTCAGTTATAATAACTGTGGAATTAAATTGTAATTTTTTGCTAATCTGTTTTTACATTAGGCTTTAAACTCTGAGAGCGGCCAGGCACGGTGGTTCATGCCTGTAATCCCAGCAGTTTGGGAGGCAGAGGCAGGAAAGTCGCTTGATGCCTGGAGTTCAAGACCAGCCTGGACAACATAGTGAGAATCTGTCTCTACAACACAAAACATTAGCCAGGCATAGTGGTGCATACCTGTAGTGTTAGCTATTCGGAAGGTGGAAGCAGGAGGATTGCCTGAGCCCAGGAGTTCAAAGGTGTAGTGAGTTATGATTATGCCACTGCACTCCAGCCTGGGTGACAGAGCAAGACCTTGTTGAAAAAATGTTTTTTTAATTAAAAATCCCCGGTCATCTAATGGTTAGGAAAAAAAGGTATGACAGTGGGGCTCATGTCCTAGTCATCATTGCCCCAGCAGGGCTTGGCAGGGTGAATACCTAAACATATTTGTTAAGTGGAGGAACAAATAAGCCTATGAATGGAATGATGCTTTAAGCATATTATTTAGTCCCTTAATTTTCATTTTCCAGATGAATAAACTACTGCCCAAGGAGTTAGGTAACTTGCTTACAGTCACACAGCCATCGATAGAGCTGTAATTTGTATTTCCTGTCTGCCAGCACTGCTGCCAGGTTCTGCTTCAGTCCTTCCTTGAAGACTTCTGGTGATAAGGAGCAGTAATGGTGAAATTCAAAGAACGCTACCTGACCTCTGGGTAATTCTTCCCTTTCCATTCCAGGATGCATTAACATCACCAGCTCAGCTTCCCAGGAAGGAACACGACTAAACTTAATCTGCACTGTGTGGCATAAGAAAGAAGAGGCTGAGGAGTTGGTAGTGTTTTTGTGCAAGGACAAGCCTGGAGACTGTTTTCCTGAGACCAGTTTAAAACAGCTGAGACTTAAAAGGGATCCTGGGATAGATGGTGTTGGTGAAATATCATCTCATTTAGTGTTCACCATAAGCCAAGTCACACCGTCACACAGTGGGACCTACCAGTGTTGTGCCACAAGCCAGAAGTCAGGCATCCGCCTTCAGGGCCATTTCGTCTCCCTTCTAGTCACAGGTGAGTCTCTAATACCCCTAATGCCACCAGGTGGGACACTAAGCAGGGTTGACAGCTGATGATGTAACCAGATGGTTCGGGTCCTGGATAGGCAATTTCCTTCTTCCTCAATCCTTTTCCAGCATTCCCATTGGCAGATGCTGCCTTTCTTCAACATGCACATACAAACATAAACTCATTTTTTCTTTAATTTTAAAACTCTTACTGGGGTGGCCATCGCATTTTTATTGACAGGGAGATGGTGACACAGGGGTTGAAGAGATTTGTCCAATGCTACTCACTGACCGGTGAAAGTAAAAACAGATAGAAATTAGGCCTCCTGGCCAGGCACGGTGGCTTACGCCTGTAATCCCAGCACTTTGGGAGGCTGAGGTGGGAGGATCACCTGAAGTCGGGAGTTCAAGACCAGCCTAGCCAACATGGAGAAACCCCATCTCTACTAAAAATACAAAATTAGTCGGGTGTGGTGGTGCATGCCTGTAATCTCAGCTACTTGGGAGGCTGAGGCAGGAGAATCGCTTGAACATGGGAGGCAGAGGTTGCAGTTAGCTGAGATCGCACCATTGCACTCTAGCTTGGGCAACTAGAGTGAAACTCCGTCTCAAAAAAAACAAAAAAAAGAAAAGAAAAAAAGAAATAAATTAGGTCACCTGATTCCCAATTCAGAACTCTCCCAGAAATGTGGCTATATTTCTAAATTCAGGCAGACAAAGAGATTAGGTTTGAGATAATATGAGTATCTGTCTTAAGGAGCATTTAGTTGGAAGAAACAGAAACCCATTCAAGGTACCATAGATTAAAGGAGGAAAAAATAAAGCAAAAAGTACAGCTGGCCCTCATGAGCTCTAGCTCCTGGAATCAGAAACTAGAAAGGGGACAGGATGCAAAACAGTTACCATTTCAAACTCTGAGGCGGCAACGCCTCTGGCTTCTGCATCTGTCTTTTTCACTCTGTGCATGCTCCACCTGCTCCATTACTACTTTGGCATGTCCTAAATATGGCCACTCCAGCCCCAGCTTTATGTGGCTTCCTTCAGTCAAATTGTGCCCAACAGAAAGTGTCTGTGTTCCTATATTCCCAGACAACAGAGCAAGCCTCCACAATTCTGTGAAAAAAAAAAAAAAAGTTTACCTGGCTGGGCTTTGTGGCTCACACCTGTAATCCCAGCACTTAGGGAAGCCGAGGCAGGCGGATCACGAGGTCAGGAGTTTGAGAGCAGCCTGGCCAATATGGTGAAACCCCATCTCTACTAAAAATACAAAAAACAAAATTAGCCGAGCATGGCGGCGCACGCCTGTAGTCCCAGCTACTTGGGAGGCTGAGGCAGAAGAATCGCTTGAACCCGGGAGTTGGAGGTTGCAGTGAGTCGTGATTGTGCCACTGCACTCCAGCATGGGCGACAGAGCGAGACTCCGCTAAAAAAAAAAAAAAGTTTACCTTGAATTATATATTCAGCCAAACTATAAACCAAATGTAAGGAAAGAAAAAAGATACTATCACGAGACACAACGACTCAAAAAAATTTGCCTTCCATGTGATCTTTTCAAAGAAGCTACCAGAGGATGTGCTTCAGTCAAATAAGCAAGTGAATCCATAAAGGAGATAAAATGAGATACAGGAAACAAGGAATCTAACAGGGAAAAGGAAATTCTAAGCTGGACACAGTGGCTCATGCCTGTAATCCCAGCACTTTTGGAGGCCAAGGTGGGAGGATCACTTGAGCCCAGGAGTTAGAGAAAAAGCCTGGGCAACATAGGGAGACACCATCTCAAGTGGAAAAGAAAAAAAAAAGGAAATTCTAGAATTAAAAAAGGGCAGTTAGTCCAGAAGAGAGCAAGAGAAAGAAGACTCTGGAAGGGAAATCTCTAGGAGGTAAAAATGGAATTGATAGATCATCTTTCTAAAGGCCCATTAAAGACTCGATAAAAGGATTAAAGAAATGGATATGGAAAACTCTGCCAGTAAAAAAATAAAATAAAATCAGGCTCTAGAAAAAACTACATTTTACAAAAGAAACATAGCACACAACTTGATTCTGCAAAAAATCCAAATTAAAATCCAAATTATGTAAACATGACTAATTTAAATAAAATTTGTGATACAATTATTTTTGCAAGAATGCAGACAAGGAAAATGGGTAAAAGTATAACCTTTATCTACTATAGCAGAAAGCCAATAGAAAATGTCTACATTTTATCACTAGGAAGCAGCAATATGAGCATATTATTTAGGAATATAAGACATCTCGAAGAGTTGGCAGTGGTTGTCTCAGACAATAAGCCTAGGAGGATAAAAGGGCACGGCTATTATTCTCTAAGAACTTACAACTACCTTACTTTTTTTTTTTTTTTTGAGACGGACTCTCACTCTGTGGCCCAAGCTGGAGAGCAGTGGCACGATCTTGGCTCACTCCCAGGTTCAAGGGATTCTCCTGACTCAGCCTCCCAAATAACTGGCACACGCCACCACCCTCGGCTAATTTTTTTGTATTTTTAGTTGAGACGGGGTTTTGCCATGTTGGCCAGGCTGGTCTCGAACTCCTGACCTCAGGTGATCTGTCCGCCTTAGCTTCCCAAAGTACTGGGATTACAGGTGTGAGACACCGTGCCTGGTCTATCTTACTTTTAAAGAAAAATAAGTATAAATTACCCACTTACCACCACCCTCCCCCCATGAAAAACTGGCCCAGAGCCTTTGAACAAATGTTTTTAATCACCTCCTCTGGTTCCTAGTTAATTCAAATGTTCAACTTGTTTAGTTTGATTGACTTTCTTCCTTGCTTCCTGGTGTCTTCCTGTCTGACCTAGCTATAGCATTCAGCACTTCTGACTATTCCCTCCTTCATCAAACTGTCATCTCTAGTGGTTTCTGTGACTGTACTCCAATGGTTCTCTACCAGCCTGGCTGTTCTTTTGTCTTCTCTACTTCCTCCTCCCACCTCTCAAACATGAGTATTCATTCCCCAAGACTCACTTCTCATCACTTCAACCTTGTCTCTTTACTCTCTCTCCCCAGTTCTCATCTATCCATGATTTAAACCAGTATCTCAATGCCATTGACCATCAAATCAACTTCTCCAGTTCGAACCTCTTTCCTAAGTTTTAATTAAACGTTTAAACTAACAACTGTACTCCTACCTCCTAGATGCCCCACCATTTCCTCAAACTCAGTATCAAAGCTATCCTCCTGAGACCCTGTTTCTGTTCATGACTGAAGTCACCTTTGGTTCCTCCTTTTTTCTTAACCCCGAATTCAGAGAGTTACTAAGTACTACTGTTTTCCGCACAGCAGTACTTTGTTATTCCTTTCCTTCCAAAGGTGTTTTTCAGGTCTTCATCACCTCACACTTAACATATTCCAACAGTCTCCTAACAAGTGAGTCCCCTGAGTTCAGCAACTGTACCCTACTCACCTTTATATCTCCCACACCTACCACAGGGCCTAGCACTGAGCTGTTGCCTAATAAATGGTCCAGCAACTCTAAATACTGTTTCTGCCTCCAATCCATTCTACATACTGCCACCAGCTTGTCTTTCCAAAATGCTAATTGGTACATGCCACACCACTCAAAGTTTTAATGGCTTCTCACTGTCTACGGGATAAAGTCTAAATTACTGTAGCCTAGCACTACAGACTCTATAGCATTTCATTATATTTATGTGAATACATTGCTTCAGTTAAACTGCACTAGCAGATACTCCTCTTTCATTCATCCAACCAATATGTATTGTGCATCCCACGCCCAGTGCTAAGCCTTGGAGAACAGAATGAGGTACAACACAGTCCTTGCTCCTTATAACCTAAAATTCCTGTTCTCCTAATACATTGTTTTGGTTGTGAAGATTCTCCCTAAGAATGCTTTTCTCATCTTCTCAGCATATTTAAGTATTAGAGTCAGCACATCTAGATGGTTCCCCAAATGTGGAAATTAGGTGCATTTTGGAAAGTAAAACTGGTGGAGACAGGTAACAGATAATAAACAATGTCAGCTGGGTGGGGTGGCTCATGCCTGTAATCGCAGCACTTTGGGAGGCTGAGGCAGGCGGATCACTTGAGATCAGAAATTTGAGACAAGCATGGCCGACATGGTGAAATCCCATCTCTACTAAAAACACAAAAATTAGCCGGGTGTGGTGGCATGTGCCTGTAACCCCAGCTACTTGGGAGGCTGAGGCAAGAGAATCACTTGAATCCAGGAGGCAGAGGTTTCTGTGAGCTGAGATTGTGCCACTGCACTCCAGCCTGGGCGACAGAGCCAGACTCTGTCTCAAAAAAATAATAAAATAAAAAACAATGTCTGCCATTTACTTACTGTGGGCCAGGCATTGTGCTAAGTGATATTATATTATTTAATCTGCATGGTCTTTTGAGCTATTGTGCGGTGATAAGTCAAGCTTGAAGATAATTTACGTTTATCCAACTAGTATATGACGGATAAAAATCCAGATCTAGGCCAGGTGCGGTGTCTCATGCCTGTAACCCCAGCACTTAGGGAGGCCAAGGCAGGTGCATCACCTGAACCCAGGAGTTCGAGACCAGCCTGAGCAACATAGTGAAAGCCTGTCTCTACAAAAAATACAAAAATTGGCTGGGTGTGGTGGCACATGCTTGTAGTCCCAGCTACTAGAGAAGCTGAGGTGGGAGGATCGTTTGGGCTCGGGGCTTGAGGCTGCAGTGAGCCATGATCACGCCACTGCACTCTAGCCTGGATGACAGAGCAAGACCCTGTCTCAAAAAACAAAAACCAAAACAAACAAAAAAACCCCAGATCTATTCCAAAGGGCAAGATTTTAACTTATGCTAAATTGCTTGACCCACTCTAGAAAATGGGGCTATTTGGGGATACCCAAGTCCAAGGCAACTAAGCTGTTTCAGCTATCTCTGTGGCAGAACTTCAGAATTACTTTAAGGTCTATCTGCATCCCCAGTGTCTGACACACAGGAGATTCTATTTATGGCTGCTTAAGTACACCATCATTACCCACAATGTTAAAGATACTTATTTGGGCAACAAATTACGGCGGGAGGAATCCTTGGAGATCATAAAAGAGATGTGATGAGATGATGCAAAAGGAGGTACTGATGATTTCTGAAACCCTCCCCTGATCCGTGATTCTCTTTTGAACCAGAGACAGGGAACTACACAGTGACGGGACTGAAACAAAGACAACACCTTGAGTTCAGCCATAGTGAAGGCGCTCTCAGCTCAGGCTTCCTACAAGAAGAGGTCTGGGCAATGCTGGTCACCAGCCTCCTGGTCCTTCAAGGTATGTCCAAAAGAGCCGTAAGCACCCCAAGCAATGAGGGTGCTATTGTATTTCTGCCATCTTGGTTATTCTCCAGGAGGAGAAGGTTGGAAAGGAAGTCCAGAGGGAGAGGAAAATGTTACTCAAGCCCTGGTTATCCATAGGAAAGTTCAAACCAGTTTCACTGAGCCAAAGGCACTGAGGAGGAAGACAGATAAATCAGACTTTCCAAAGGGTAGGAGGTAAGACTTATTAGGAAAGAAGGCCTGTGAGAGAGGCAAGTTAGTACAACCACCTCTACTCGCTGTGTGAACACAGGACTACAAGTTGAAGCAACAGATTTTTGACTATTAGAGGAAGAACAAGAGACAGACTTGGTTTGGAGATGGTTTTTTGTTTTTTGTTTTTTTCAGATGGAGTCTCGCTCTGTCACCCAGGCTGGAGTGCAGTGGCACAGTCTCGGGTCACTACAAGCTCTGCCTCCCAGGTTCACGCCATTCTCCTGCCTCAGCCTCCCGAGCAGCTGGGACTACAGGTGCCCTCCACAGCGCCCGGCTAATTTTTTTTGCATTTTTTAGTAGAGATGGGGTTTTCACCATGGTCTCGATCTCCTGACCTCATGATCCGCCTGCCTCGGCCTCCCAAAGTGCTGGGATTACAGGCGTGAGCCACTGTGCCCGGCCTGGAGACGGGTTTTTGAACATTGCAGCTCCCCAGCAAAGGCTGATGGCCAGATTGAGTATATTAAACACATGTAGCCGAGTCTTCTGAAAACCATTTACCGATATGGATTGGCGTTTTCCCTATTAGATAATAAAAGTGAAACTTCCAATAATTTGTCATTGTTTTTGCATAATAAGCACCAGATTCAGGTTTTTGCCTGTCCTTGGCATTCTTTTTTTTTTTTTTTTTTTTTTTGAGACGGAGTCTCTCTCTGTCGTCCGGGCTGGAGTGCAGTGGCCGGATCTCGGCTCACTGCAAGTTCCGCCTCCCGGGTTTACGCCATTCTCCTGCCTCAGCCGCCCGCCACCTCGCCCGGCTAATTTTTTGTATTTTTTAGTAGAGACGGGCTTTCACCGTGTTAGCCGGGATGGTCTCGATCTCCTGACCTCGTGATCTGCCCGTCTCGGCCTCCCAAAGTGCTGGGATTACAGGCTTGAGCCACCGCGCCCGGCCGTCCTTGGCATTCTTAACTCCATTTTATTTACGCATTCCTCAAATCAATACCACTGTTTTGAGTGGCATCAGAATGTAAGCTCTATATATGTAAGGACTTCGTCTTCTTTACCCCAACAAAAAGTCCCACACGTATAGCACGCTCTTAATAAATTTGTTAAAGAACCTGTATGATGAATCAGATGCTTTACACATGATGATTCTAACCTTATACAACCCTTGCAAGCAAACATCCGCTGGTTACTCATCAGGAAACAACACAAGGAAGTTAAACAGGGCCTGGTGCGGTGGCTCACACCTGTAATCCCAGCACGTTGGGAGGCTGAGGCAGGCAGATCCCTTGAGCCTAGGAGTTTGAGGCCAGTCTGGCAACACGGCGAAACCCCATCTATACAAATAAATAAAAAATTTGTCACATGTGGTGGCACACACACCTGTAGTCCCAGGCTAAGGCACAAGGATCACCTGAGCCCAGGTTGGTTCAGGTTGCAGTAGGCCATGTTCACGCCACTGTACTCCAGCCTGGGTGCCAGACTGAGACACTTTCTCAAAGAAAAAAAAAAAAAAGAAAAAGAGTTAAATGTTGCCTGTCACAGCAATTAATACAGATCCTTCTCACTCTAAAACCTTACACTCAGTAATGACCTACTATATGCAAAGCACCTCTTACCTCCTTTACCACCCCATTCATTCTGAGATTGACTCCTCCCCTTTCCAGAAACAGGACCACCTAAATATTCCCTATTCCAGTCCCTTATCTGCAAGTCATCAAAAGAAAACACAGATTTCAAAAAGAAAACAGACCTTATCCATAATCCTTGATAAGGATCTTCCAAATTTAAGCCTATGCCAGTTTTCAGGAGGAAACATGAATATAAAAGAGTCTGACCATTTAGACATAATTTTTTATTGACTTTTATTTTAATTCCCTTGGTTAGGCTACTGTAACCAGTAAAATACATTTCATTTTAGAATAAAAATTCTAAAGGGTAAATTGAGTCTAGCCATACAACCTACTAGCAGTTACTATCTCTGATTCCCAAGTCATCCTAGAGAAAAAAAAAAAAAAATCTGGACTTTTTTTCCTTTTCCACTCAGGTGAAGAGAATGAGCTTTTGAATCCAATTTTTTGTTTTCTCCTGTATCCAATTCAAGTAGCTTTAAAGTTAACCAAAGGAAAAAACCAAAGCTCAATATTTGATTAAACGAGAAAATATACACTACTTAGAAGCTTTCTTTTCTTTATCCTTCTCCCCCAACTCAAGGCTTAGTAGAATTATGGAAAGAGGTAGTATTCAGTAGAACAGTACACATGCTTTTTCAGGTCCAGAAACACCACATAGATCAAGTTATCATGCTTACATGTGGGGAAAAGGAGGAGGGAGTTTCCTGGATCTCTGTGCCTCAGCTCATGAAGCTAATTTCAGTGAATATCCTTGTCTTATCACTATGCCAACAATTCAGAGCTATACATGGAAAACCTACCTTCAGCTTTTTGAGTGGCATCTATCGCTTCGATTGTCCCTTCCAGCAAGGAGCGATCAAAGACTAGCCCCCTTCCCACTCCCACCGGAATCAGATTTGCTCAAGATTACAACCCTAATTTAGTAATGTGCAATACATAAAATAGTTCCCACTTTCCTTTTCCAATCCCTTTACAGTCATGAGGGCCTATCAAACACACATCTCAGGACAGGTCAGACTTCATTATATCAGGTATTTTGTTGCTATTCTAAGTTATAAGGCAGTAATACAAACTTTCTTTTTCTTTCTACAGCTTTGTAAGCCTTGTGCCAAAAGAAACTTTTTTAAAAAGCTACAGCAAGATGAGTCTGACTCTAGCTTAGTATGTTTCTCATTACAAAAGGCACAGAGAAGAAAGCAATGGGGCATAGGGGAAGAGACGCTAAATATACCAAGAATCTGTGGAAATACAAACTGGGGCAAATCAGTGTGATCCTTGACTTTGCTGCTCACCATCAGAGCAAACCTGCCTTCTTCCCTCCTAAGCTCCAGTAAATAAACAGAACAGTTTTCACCAAAGTGGCTGGTATAGTCCTCAAATATTGGATAAATATGTGCGTTTTTGTACCCCAGAACAACTTTTCCTCCCTCCTCCTCAACATAGTAAAATAAGTCAAACAAAATGAGAACACCAAATTTTGGGGGAATAATTTTTTATTTAACACTGTAAAGGAAAGAGAGAGAAAACAAGCAAAGATAGGTAGGACAGAAAGGAAAAAGCCAGACCCAGTGACTGACTTGGCATGAAAATGAGGAAATGCAGACAGACCTCAACATTCAACAACATCCACACAGCACTGCTGGAGGAAGAGGAAGATCTGTGCAGACCAGAAGCACCACAGACTACAACTGCCCAGCTTCAACTAAACACTTGTTAACCTCTTTGGTCATTTCTCTTTTTAAATAAATGCCCATAGCAGTATGTGCAGTCTTTTCTTTTCTTCTAAATCCACAAACTCTCTTCTTTCTCTTTGGACAGATGACCTATTGTCATAGTTAAGCAGAGTGGGCAGGATATTCCTGATAGGAGGAACTACATGAATAAAGGGGTAAGAGCACAGAAATTTAGCTACAGCTTCATGGTGAGCCATTAAAAGGAAAGAGACACTTTACCTGTGCTCTTTGGCAAGGACCTGCCAAATGTGGGAGCTAAGGTTTGTGGGAACGGAGAGAGATATGGCTGAAGTAGACGAGTAAGACCCTTATTAGCGATAGTCTTGAACCTCAAACTAAGGATTTTAGATTTTGTATCCTATGGAGATAAAAGAACCAGCCACAGAGTCAAAAAGACCTGGATTCAAATTCTGGCTCTGCAACATACCAGCTATTTGTCATTGGGCAAATGAATTTTTTTTTTTTTTTTTTTGAGACAGGAGTCTCACTCTGTTGCCCAGGCTGGAGTACAGTGGCACGATCTCGGCTCACTGCAACCTCCACCTCCCGGGTTCAAGCAATTCTCCTGCCTCAGCCTCCCAAGTAGCTGGGATTACAGGCATGCACCACCAGGCATGGTTAATTTTTGTGTTTTTAGTAGAGACGGGGTTTCACCATGTTGGCCAGGCTGGTCTCAAACTCCTGACCTCAAGTGATCCGCCTGCCTCAGCCTCCCAAAGTGCTGGGATTACAGGCGTGAGCCACCACGTCCAGTGCAAATGAGGTTTTGAGATGCTATTTCTGTTTACCTATCTGTAAAAAGGGATACTGCCAACTGTATCTTCTGTTTCCACAGGACTGTTCTGAGAATCAAATGAGAGTCTGGATTTGGAACCTAGAGCCATTTGAATTCTGACTCCAAAGTCACCAAAGCTTTCTCCATTATATCACATTCATCTTAATCTTTCTCTACCTGTTTTATGTATGTTAGTTCTGTGTTTCTAACTAACTAAATAATAAGCTCACATGGGTAGAGATGTCTTTTGTTTTTACTATTCAAAGAATCTCCTGGAGCTACTCAACATTATACAATCATTGGAAGTCTCAGAAAGAAGATATATCCAACTATAGGAAAGGTTTCAGCCATTGTACTATACTAATTATAGTCCACATATAAAAATCTGTGACACATAATCACAGAAAGGAAACATGATCACTGCCCAAGTTTATGAAGACATTTAAGAGCATTAGATTACTAGCTCTGACTCGAACTAAGCAGAATACATAAAAAGCAATCATACTTTGTACATACCAACTGAGTTTTGCTTCTTAAGAGTTTATTTACTCTGCTTATCTCTCAATACTTGGTTAAACAAAAATTTAAAATATTTGTGTCTTGGCTTCCAAAATGTGTTGATAAACTGACTTCAAATAAGCCTACAAATTTCCATGCATAACAGGTAGTTTTCTGGACACACATCTTAGTCCCAGTCTACGTGAATGATTCACAACCATGGGTTTTGAACCTCTGTGAGGCCATGAGGTTATTAGAAGGAATCTATATAGCATAACCTTCAGCCTGAATAAGTATCTTTCAAGTATTTGTATATACATTTCAATTGGATGTAAATTCTGGTGTGACTAATAAAGATACATTGATTTAGGCCGGGCATGGTGGCTCAAGCCTGTAATCCCAGCACTTTGGGAGGCCGAGACAGGCGGATCCCAAGGTCAGGAGATCGAGACCATCCTGGCTAACACGGTGAAACCCTGTCTCTACTAAAAAATACAAAAAACTAGCCGGGCGCGGTGGCGGGCGCCTGTAGTCCCAGCTACTCGGGAGGCTGAGGCAGGAGAATGGCGTGAACCCGGGAGGCAGAGCTTGCAGTGAGCTGAGATCCAGCCAATGCACTCCAGCCTGGGCGACAGAGCGAGACTCCGTCTCAAAAAAAAAAAAAAAGATACATTGACTTAAAAGCATTACTGAAATCATAGCAGCTTTTTGTTACATATTCTTTAATCAAAAATACTAATAATATGGCTATCACGTTGTTGGAAGGGAATCTAATAATTTGGGGGTTTGTTTTTGTTTTGAGACAGGGTCTCTGTCGCCCTGGAGTGCAGTGGCACAATCTTGGCTCACTACAACCTCTGCCTCCTGGGTTCAGGCGATTCTCCCTCCTCAGTCTCCCAAGTAGCTGGGACTACAGGTGCGTGCCACCACACCTGGCTAAGTTTTGTATTTTTAGTAGACATGGGGTTTCACTGTGTTGCCCAGGCTGGTCTCGAACTCCTGACCTCAAGTGATCTGCCTGCCTCAGCCTCCCAAAGATTACAGGCATAAGCCACCATGCCCAGCCAAGAATCTAATAATTTTTGGACCTTGAAAATTGTATTTCTTATTAGAAAAGGTAAAGAACCACAAGCTTACATCCTATGATTCACAGATCTAAGTGTTCTGGTTGAAAGAGGAAGAAGGGGCAACATTCAAACTACACTTCTGTGGACACCAAATGTAGTCTGGCAGGAAAACATAAAGTTTACATGCATAAAACCTTAAAGTTGAATGCCTATAATGCACCTGTCTGTGGCACGTATGAGATCAAAACCTTACAATGTCATTTGGATCAGACAAGGGCTCTATTTTGATCCTGGAAAGCATCTCTGGTTGTACACATTGTATTCTATGCATTCTATTTTAAACCCCTGGAGCAGCGCAGTGCTCCCCGGCTGAATACTGAGACACTGACATTATTGCAGGCTAGGATTTCCCCCTACAGGACAGCCACTTGTGATGCTTATCCCACCAAAGTTTTCCTCCATCTTACTGCGACAGAATATAAATGAGATTCATTCAGGAAATTCTCAACAAGAGTATTCTATTCTGTAAGTCGCCCCCAATCCCCAGAGCTCCAATGGATTATTCTTGTAAACAGCACTTTTATCTTCCAATCTCTCTACCACAGAGGCCAAAAAGGGTTTTCCCCTAACATCCAAATACCTATTCAGATACCAGCCCTGCTCCTTCTCTTAAAATCTGTCTCCTCACCTGGGCATGGTGGCTCATGCCTGTAATCCCAGCACTTTGGGACACTGAGGTGGGTGATCACTTGAAGTCAGGAGTTCGAGACCAGCCTGGGCAACATGGCAAAACCCCGTCTCTACTAAAAATACAAAAATTAGCCGGGCATGGTGGCATGTGCCTGTAATCCCAGCTACTTGGGAGGCTGAGGCAAGAGAATCGCTTGAACCCAGGGGCGGGGAGGTTGCAGAGGGCTGAGATCATGCCACTGCACTCCAGCCTAGGTGAAAGAGTAAGATTGTGTCTCAAAAAAATAAAAATCTGTCTTCCACTTCTTAAGTCCCAAAGCTGTTTGTTGTTGTCATTTAAAACAGACTCAGACTATGCTTCCCTCCTGATTTATTAAGACGGATATATTTAATTTGTATTTCTTGAGGGAATAGCACCTGGAAACCAGGGAGAAAGAAGCTGAAGCATGCAGGTCATGAATTATTCCATTTGGTGTCAATAATGTCAGAAAAATTAAAAAAAAAAAAAGCAATAGATAACTGTATTATAGTTCAACTGATTATAATATAGAAGCAATGGATGATGAACACCCTTTCCTCAAAGTCTTTTATTCCCAACCTTTGGAAATGATTAGGTTTTTACCTCCAGGGAATCCCTTCATCACAGAGCATAACAGGGTACCAGCCCAAGCCAACATACCAGAGAACTCAGGGAAACAAAGATCCTAACAGTTATGTACAATGAGAGAATCAGACTGTGAGGCTCCAGCCTTCTTCTGTAACTCTGCTCACTTTACCTCAGTGCACATCATATCCCTTCTTCCTCTATTGTGAAATGTGCATATACATGTATATAAGTATCTATATTTACACATATATACATACATAAAAATGTGCAATACAAAGACATAAGCAAGGAGTTCTTCCTAACAACTATTTAATCAGAGACTGGTTGGAGAAAAAACAAGTTCTTCCCCTCGAATTTTCCTTCTAACTTGAGAACCAATTCCCACTTAAAGAAAACATTTAAGAAGCACCTGTCCGCTGGGCGCGCTGGCTCAGGCCTGTAATCCCAGCACTTTGGGAGGCCAAGGTGGGTGGGTCACCTGAGGTCAGGAGTTTGAGACCAGCCTGGCCAACATGATGAACCACTTCTCAGAGAGACACATTATTAACCTGGTGAAACCTAAGTGGGATGAGGAGCACTCTGTATACATGCATCATTTCTGTTTTTCCTCATTGTGACGGTTAATCGTACGTGTCAACTTGACTAGGCCACATGATGCCCAGATATTTGGTCATACAGTACTCTGGGTGTGTCTGTGAGGGTGTTTTTGGATGAGACTAACATTTCAATCAACAGACTGAATACAGCACATGGCCCTCCCTAATGTAAGTGGCTCTCATCCAATCAGTTGAAGGTCTGAATGGAACAAGTAAGGGAGAAGTCCTCCTGCCTGACTGCTTGAACTAAGACCTCAGTCTTTTCCTGCCTTTGAACTGGAATGGAAACATCAGCTCTTCTAGGGTCTCCAAAAGCTGGCTTTCAGACTGGAACTACACCATCAGTTCTCCTGGATCTCTAGCTGGCCCACTGCAGATCTTGGGACTTCTCAAACTCCGTAATTGTGTGAACCAATTCCTTATAATACATCTCAGGCTGGGCATGGTGGCTCCTGCCTGTAATCCCAGCACTTTGGGAGGCCACGGCAGGCAGATCACCTGAGGTCTAGATCTAGAGTTCAAGACCAGCCTGGCCAACATGGTAAAATCCTGTCTCTACTAAACATAAAAAATTAGCTGGGCATGGTGGCAGGTGCCTGTAATCCCAGCTGCTAGGGAGGTGAAGGCAGAAGAATCACTGAAACCCAGGAGGCAGAGGTTGCAGCAAGCTGAGATTGTGCCACTGCACTCCAGCCTAGGTGACACAGCGAGACTCCATCTCAAAAAAAAAAAAAATAAATAATAAATAAGAAGAAGAATAAAGGCCGGGCGCGGTGACTCAAGCCTGTAATCCCAGCACTTTGGGAGGCCGAGACGGTCGGATCACGAGGTCAGGAGATCAAGACCATCCTGGCTAACACGGTGAAACCCCGTCTCTACTAAAAAATACAAAAAAAAACTAGCCGGGCGAGGTGGCGGGCACCTGTAGTCCCAGCTACTCGGGAGGCTGAGGCAGGAGAATGGCATAAACCTGGGAGGCGGAGCTTGCAGTGAGCCGAGATCTGGCCACTGCACTCCAGACTGGGCAACAGAGCGAGACTCCGTCTCAAAAAAAGAAAAAAAAGAATAAGAATAAATTCCTGAAAAACCCTAACTCCTCAACACAAATTAACGTGGACATTTGAGGTGCCTCCCATTATAAGAAGAAACACAATAGATTCATTAAGAGGGACAGTCTGGGAAACAGCAAAATGAGTCTCACGTCCTCTATCCATCAGAGCAAAAAAAGTGAAGAAAATTTCATATAACTTAGTCTGATGCTGTTTGCTATACTGTGTAAAAAAGGTAGATCCCTATCCAGCACTTTGTTTCCACCCTTTGTAAAGCTACTCAGATCCTTTCTAGTTCTCTAGGCATTGGTTCTGTAGCTGTAAGTAAAACTACAACTGCCTTTCCTGGCATCTCCAGACACTGACAAGCAGATAAATATGTCCAGGCTGTCATAATTTTTCTGACAACTGATATTGTGTACTTGAAAACTGCAATGTGTCCCAAGTTCAACACAGCCTTCCTCCATCTAAGTAGTGGCCAAATATTCATAATACACCTCTAATTTCCTTCCATCCTCCTCCCCAATTCAAAACCAATGTGTATTCTCAAGCTACATTTCAGGGGATACACACAGTAAGTAGGTCTCATTCCCCAAATAATAATCACTACAGAGGTGTAATACAGGAGATATATGAAAAAACATATTTTATTCCCTCTGGGCCCAAATGAATCATACTTTCTGGTCACAACTTTTAGAGGCAGGCTATTATTTCAGCAGGCCACTCTCTCACTTTTTCTTTTCCCTCTCTGACTCCTTCATCCTCTACCAAAGTACAGAAAAAAGTATCTCTAGCCCCCTTCTGTCACCCACAAATCAGTGTATGATAGTCAACAAAAACTGAGGAAAGACTCCTAGCCAAGAAAGAGACCCACTAAAGAGTGGTGTTTTTGTTCTGATCATTCTAAACTATACAAGGCTGATGTGACAACACAAATGGTGCCCCTCTGTACCTTTTTTTGGTACACCAATAGCTGTTCTATGTCCCCATCATTTCCTTTTGAGACCTTGAAGTTTCAACAACATTCTTGACCTTACTGTATTCAATGTTAAACACTTGAATGCTACAAAGAGCATGTGCATGGGATGCTACTAGGCTGAAAAAATAAGGCCTACCTCTCCCAGGCCAAGCTGTTTTGGACATGATCACACTGATCAGTTTGAGTCCAAGTATAGCCAGAGAACCAAGCAGAAAAGGAAAGTTTCAGAGATGAAAAATAGGCTTAAAAATTAAAATGTGACAATGTAAAATCTTAACTCCTGAAGACCAATGAATTACCAAAAACAGTGAACTGGCTGCAGACGCTCACTGCCTCTATTTCTGTGAGGCAAATTATTTTAAGATTACTAGGAAAAAAGACAGTAAACAATGAGTTGAGCACTTTGAGAGGTTGAGGCAGGCAGATCACTTGAGCCCAGGAGTTTGAGACCAGCCTGGGCAACAAGGCAAAACCCTATCTCTATAAAAATACAAAAATTACCCAGGCATGGTACCCAGGCATGGTGGCACATGCCTGTAGTCCCAGCCACTTGGGAGGCTGAGGTGGGAGGATCACTTGAGCCTGGGAGGTCGAGGCTGTGGTGAGCTGAGATTGTGTCACTGTGCTCCAGCCTAGGCAACAGAAAAAAAAAAAAAAAATCAGTGAGTTGGGGTTTTTTTTTTTTTTTTTTTTTGAGATGGAGTTTCATTCTTGCTGCCCCAACTAGAGTGCGACGGTGTGATCCTGGCTCACCACAACCTCCGCCTCCCGGGTTCAAGTGATTGGCCTGCCTCAGCCTCCCGAGTAGCTGGGACTACAGGCATGCATCACCACGGCCAGCTAATTTTGTATTTTTAGTAGAGACAGGGTTTCTCCATGTTGGTCAGGCTGGTCTCGATCTCTTAACCTTGTGATCCGCCTGCCTCAGCCTCCCAAAGTGCTGAGATTACAGGTGTGAGCCACCGCATCTGGCAGGAATAATTTTTTAAAATCTCAGAGGCAAAGATCTCAAACACCTGTCTTTCTGTGCCTGTATGCTGCCCAACTCATTCCCAAAAAGGAATAGGAATCAGATTCCTACCAACATAAGGCTCCCAATATACGTTATGTAGGTTTCTGGGGAAACTACATCAACTGAAGTAGTCTTTAAAAATTAAAGTAAGACGCCAGGCACAGTGGCTCACACCTGTAATGCCAGCACTTTGGGAGGCTGAGGTGGGCAGAGCACAAGGTCAGGAGATTGAGACCATCTTGGCTAACATGGTGAAACCCCAATCTCTACTAAAAATACAAAAAATTAGCTGGGCATGGTGACAAGCGCCTGTAGTCCCAGCTACTCGGGAGGCTGAGGCAGGAGAATCGCTTGAACTTGGGAGGCAGAGGTTGCAGTGAGCCGAGATCGCGCCACTGCACTACAGCCTAGGCAATAGAGCAAGACTCTATCTCAAAAAAACAAACAAAAATTAAGAAAACCAAAGCACACAATGATGAACCACTTTTCTCTTCTCGCTGTAATTTTTTTTTGATTTGCTCTCTGGGGATCAAGACTAAACAAAATCATTAGTCTTAGATTCCTGAATTTGACCTCACCTCATAGCTAATGTGAGCAAGAGTAGTTTTTTTTTTTTTTTTTTTAATACAATTAAGACAAAAGGACTTTATATCAGCAGGACTTTAGGGCCGTGGTTCCACTGTTTTTATAGTAAAATACACTAATGGTGGGGTAGAGGTTGGAGAAGGAGGTGGAAACACCCGTTACAAGGCAACATGACAGATAGCAGGACCCTAACTAGACTTTAAGGAATTAATTCTATTCAGGTAGGGGGAGCCCTACATAATTAAGTTTCACACTTATAAAATTATCACTCTGAATTCAGGGATAAGAGGCATTTGGTTGTAGACACAATTCCATCTGTAGATACTAACTTTAAATTTAGAGAAGAAAAACATTCATTGCATTAATATTATGTGTTGAGTTTCTTACATGATTCCTAAACCCATCTACTAATTTTTTGTTTTGATACAATTTACAGCTATGATAAGATGATTACCACAGCCCAGATTCAGGTGTGGTCTTTAGCTTCAGAAAGTCCATCGGTCATGTAACTGACTGTCATTGCTAAATCTGTTGCTTGCAGAGGCCTCAGAGCTCTGGCTTTGCCGAGTAGAGTCCTCACCATTTAAGCTCTTCCTACATACAGGACATGTGTCATGCTGAAACAGAAAAATATTAGTCTATGTGAAGATCCTGGCCTGAGAAGCTGGGAGTACTGCACACTTAAATAACCCTGAAAATTGTCACATCAAAAATTACAACTTGGAATAGAAAAACAATAGGGAATGCATCCTCATACAGCATGCACTGGCCTCTAAGGTGTGATACCAGGATATCTCCCAAACAGAACTTAAGCAGAACTGACAGGCACAATTCTAGGCCAGCAAGTTAATAATAGCTAACACATACCACCAAACAGAAATAACCAGAAACAGTAAGTGATCTATGACAAGAGGGTAACTGCCCATTACTTCCCATATGGTCTAGAGCAGAGGTCAGCCAACTTTTTGTTTAAAGGGACAGGAAAATTGGCCGGGTGCACTGGCTCACACCTGTGATCCCAATACTTTGGGAGGCCGAGGCAGGTGGATCACTTGAGGTCAGGAGTTTGAGATCAGCCTGGCCAACATGGCAAAACCCTGTCTCTACTAAAAACACAAAAATTGGCTGGGCATGGTGGTGCATGCCTGTAATCCTAGCTACTCTGAGAGACTGAGGCACAAGAATCACTTGAACCCAGGAGGTGGAGGTTTCAGTGAGCTGAGATCATGCCACTGCACTCCAGTCTGGGTGACAGAGTGAGACTCTATCTCAAAATAAATACATAAAAGGACTGAAAATAAATATTTTAGGCTTTGCAGGCCACACTACAGTCTAATCAACTCTGCTGATGTAGCACACGACTAATCAATTCTGCTGATGTAGCACAAAAGTTGCCACAATCTATAAACAAATGAACATAGCTGTGTTCCAATAAAATGTTATTTACAGTAACAGGTGGCAGGAAACAATGACCTGTAGAACATAGTTTGCAACCCTTGGTCAGAAAAGTTCCAAACAAATAACAGTACCAGAGTTACCCAGGGATTTACGGGATAAAATCTGATCTACTTGGATCTCGAGGAACTGTTAACTCTATCTTTACTCTGAATCATCCCCCCAAGAAGCCATGACTTGCCGTACTCACCAGTTCCAGCCATGGCACAATACAACTGCTGTGAAAGAAGTGATTGCAAGGTAACTGCCGGACTTCCTCTTCAACTGTGTAATCTTCTTTGCATACTGGACACTCTAAACCCATATCTGTTGAAGAAGGTAATGCCTTTTAAAGTAAACAAGCAAAAGGAAGGAAGACAAAACTAACCCAATGTCTCTACCAACCCTATGAATGCATAAAGACACAAGAGACAAAAGAAAATGTACACCCAAGTAGCAGGCAGCTAAAAGGCATGAATTTATTTCAAAACGAGGGTAAAGGTATAGTAGACGGAGACATGAAAAGGAGGAATGACGAATGGGGCCTACTCCAAAAAGGCCTACGTAGGAACTATACAAGGCCTATTTTTTGATGTAAAGAGTTGGAAGAAATAAACCGGGGCTTAGATGATCTGTTCAGTAAAACGGAAAAACTTCTTCCCAAATGTGCGACAGCTCTCTGGCAGTCAGTTTCCACTGTCAATCTTTCCACTATAGCCAAGGGATTCATCTCAGCAACCTTAGCAGTTCAGTGTCTCAAGCCACTTGCCACTTTCACCATGCTCTTTTCAGCATGGGATAAAGCACTCTATATTTCAGTGTGGCTACCCTAAAGTCCTCTGTAAAAATTGTTAATGAGGGCGAAGGCGGGTGGATCACGAGGTCAGAGGTTCAAGACCAGCCTGGCCAAGATGGTAAAAACCCTGTCTCTACTAAAAATACAGAGATTAGCTGGGTGTGATGGTGGGCACCTATAATCCCAGCTACTTGGGAGGCTGAGGCAGAGAATTGCTTGAACCCGGGAGGCAGAGGTTGCAGTGAGCCAATTCACGCCACTGCACTCCAGCCTGGACAACAGAGCAACTCTGTCTCAAAAAAAAAAAAAAAAAAAAAAAAATTGTTAATAAAAGCTATACCAGAAAAGAAAAAAAAAATACCAGAAGCTATACCAGAAAAACTATACCAGAAGTGGTGCTGCAGAACTGCAAAGTTGAAGTCTAGCTCAGGTCACCAAATCAAGAGACAGAAAACCCTCTTCTCTGAGAAGCAACAGTCACCAACTATATTGGGAATTCCAAGCAGCAAGTTTTGAGTTTCCCAAATTTGGCTAATACTGTCAGCTAGTCTACATGCCTAGTGGCTGGGATATGCTCCATGAACCAACAGCAGATAAGGCATTTGGGGCAGTACTACTACTTAACCGATTTACTCCTTACTCTCCATTCTTACCACCTTAGCCTTAATTATTTTACTCCTCATGCCTAGTCTGCTGCAACAGCCTCCCAGCTAGTATCCCAGATTCCACAATCTTAAACCCTCCAAATATATCCTATACTTTGCTACAACTTAATTTTCCCTCAAACCAGGTCCATAGCAATCCCCAGCTCCTCTTCACTTGGATTCTCAGCTGGCACCTCAAAAATCAACGAATTAAAAATGTAAAACATCACCTCATCTCCTTACCCAAAGCAGGGCCCATTCACTATTTCCCCAGCCCTTAAGATGTCAGCACCATGTTTACAGTTACAAAGCTGTGAAATCTCAGAATTATCTTTGACTTTCCCCTCCTTCATCCTATTACGCAATCAGTGAGGAAAGCCTTTCTCCAAAATGATCTTCTGAATCTACCCTTTCCTTTCTGTTAGTATTGTCACCATCACCTGAACCTCACCTGAAATGCTGCCACAGACTCCAAAATCCCTGTTTCTGCTATCTCGCTTCCAATGTGCTACACACTGCCCCTAGACTAATCTTCCCTAAAGACCACTTTACCTGACTCACACACCATGTATATTAAATAGAATGACCTAAGATGGCCCACCTTGTCTTTGAAATCTCTAACTCTAAACTCGAACTGATGGGAACAGAAACTCCCAGTCCAGAATGTTGTCCCTTGTCACTAAATTCCTCCAGTGCTTACAAATAAAGTAGTATCTATGACTAATATACCTAACTGTACCTGACACAAAGTAGATCTGAAACAAATTTCCAGTCTCCTATTTTTTTCTCTTCTCCTTTCCCCAATGTCAGTATCATGTGTCCAACACAGTTTTTAATCATTTGATGAGTTTTTCTTCAACTTATTAGAATCAAGTCTTATCTATCTTTGTACCTCTTTATTCCCAATGGCACCTAAAAAAGAGACACAATTGCTTAGGAAATACCTACTGACTAACCTAATAAAGGGGTAGAACTTTCCAGATTTGGCACCCAGGTAAGAATTTTAGAGGGCCATAGCTTCACTTAAAGGTCCTTAATATAGGAAGGTATTGGGATTTTTTTTCTTATTTATCTTTTTTGTCTTTTTATTTTGTTCGCTTTTTAAACTTTTCACTTGTCAGAAGATACTGGGATTTTGAACAGAGATCAGAAGATGACAGAATAAGTATAAAAATGAACCTACCAACTTGTTCCTGAGTTACTGTCACTGTTGGAAGAGATGTGATCTTTTCCTTGTCAGCTGGGGGAGGGCCTGTGTTTTCCAGTTGTCCTAAAAGCTACAAAAAAAGAGAAAGAAAAAGATGAAGTGGCAGACATCTCAATATACCTGGAGAGGGAGCTGCTCCAGCTGAGAACCAACAGCGCAGACATTAGGTATGTTAGTTACTCTTACTTCTGCTAGGCTCTGAGAGGCTTGGGTTTCCCCTTTCCTGCTGCCAGAACACTCATAATTGCTTTACAATTTCAGAGTGACATTGCATAAGCCTACAGACAAACCCATGATTGCAAGGCCCATCTCTGGGTATAAAGCAACTTCAGGGGCAGCAAAAGGGTTGTGATGTCATGAATAAAACTACAGCTTAATAAAAAGTTAATATGTAACTGGTCCAAAAGCTTCATTCTGCTGGAATAAGAAAAAAGCGAGAATATGAAAAGCAGCATAATGTAAGCCAAGAAATAGGTAAATTACCGCCTATAAGAAGACTGAATATAAAGGACATGCTTTCTAGTCTCAGAAATCCACAAGGGAAATGAAAAACCAATCAAATTAAAATGAACATAAACAAGTGGAAGCAATTATACATGGCATGGGAATACCTTTTTCTCTGCTTCCTTCCCCTACTTTGCTCCATCTAGCAGAAATCCCTGCTTCAACATGTGAGGAAATCCTTTTTTTGTGAAATACTTGTCAACAGAATCCTTATTGGACTGAACAAGAAAGACCAAAAATACAAAATACTATTTTTTATAGAAGTCTTTTCTTCCTATGGAGATGAAACCATCTTCTAGAAATTCCCTCTGACCTAGGAAGTGCATGGATGCTGAGCTAACCCCAAAAATCATTCATCCCTTTAGTAAAACGGAAACCCCAAAGCTCAAAATATTAGAGAAAGCAGAGTGACTGCCATTTCAGAAAGTAGCAGAAGGAAAGCAGGAAGCCTATGGAACCATGAAACACACTGAACAGACACCCTCAAAAGGCAGCTCCTCACCTGGGTTACAATGGCATCAAGCCCTGTCTGACCCCAGGCATAGTCCCCAGGGTTGGAGTGCAGCATCCCGCTCCTATACATGAGATGAGACAGACAGCATTAGATGGAGTGACCAGGCTCTGCCTTACACCACAGAAAAAAAGTGGCAGAGGGATCCTGTTCTCTCTCAGAGCTGGAAAGTCACTAGTCCTCAAGGATCAAGAGGCAAAGAATTCTGTATATTTTCAAGATCAAACAAACTATCCAGAGATAGTATATCATTCTCTAGGAATTTTACTTAACTAGAACATAAAATGTGAAGCTACCTAAAGTACCCCATGACATGCCAGAACAAAAAGAGTGACTCATTGCCTGTTGGTTTCAAAAATTTGTCTTTTCTGTGCCCACTTATATTAAACACAGATGGAGCTGCTTTTTAAGGAGAGTTTTCCCTTCATGACTGGTCAAAATCTACAGCAAACATCCCTCATTATAAGAGGCCGCCCACAGTTCTGGACAATGAGGAGCTTTCAAGTAGAGAAGCAGCCATAGCAGTCTCTCTGAATCACAACTTAGAGCAATTACAAAAGGGATTTGGCAACACCTTTTTTTTTCCCCCCACAGAGCTGCTGGTACACTACCAGCAGAGGTCCAGACTACTGGATGACAGAGGTCCTAAAGGGACTGAGGTTCCTTTGAGCAAAGAAACCTTCTGGGTCACAGTCAGAAGTGGCAAATAATTTCTCTGACAAGAAGAAATTCCATCTTTAATCCCTATCATGATAAGTGTCACTCTGATACTGAATTACAGCCTATTGTTTCTTCTGACAAATCCTCTTACTTTGAAAAAAATAAAGTTCAGCATAATGTTTTCAACTTCAGAAATTCTTAAGGAGTAAAATATTCCTGTGTAGTCTACTGGGGAACCCACAAATCAGATACCAAGCCTGGCAGGGACCATCTCATTCCCTGCATCAACACAACTCTCAGACCTGAATATAAAAGGGATCAAGACATTTCTAGCAACCAAACATTCTGGGGGACCAGAACAGCCTTCCTGAGCCTGAATAATAAAAAAATAAAAGTTATGATTAAGTTTGGGCTTAGCAGATAATGGCAGTCTAGCAGCCTCCAGTTACATCTACATACTCACCTATGCAGTTTTTTTGTTTTGTTTTGTTTTTTTGAGTTGGAGTCTCGTTCTGTTGCCCAGGCTGGAGTACAGTGGCGCGATCTCAGCTCACTGCAACCTCCGTCTCCCGGGTTCAAGTGATTCTCCTGCCTCAGCCTCCAAGTAACTGGGACTACAGGTGCATGCCACCATGCCTGGCTAATTTTTTGTATTTTTGGTAGAGATGGGGTTTCACTATGTTAGCCAGGATGGTCTCGATCTCCTGACCTCGTGATCCGCCAGCCTCGGCCTCCCAAAGTGCTGGAATACGATTATGGTTGTGAGCCACCACGCCCGGCCTATGCAGCTCTTTTTCTCTACTGCACAGAAATGAGAGCACCTAAAATGATGTCACTCCAATAGAATAAGATAGAAAGCAATTAGTTACTTACCAGGAAAAAGGGTGTGGAGATCCAGGAATGGCAGAATTTGCAAAGAATCCTGCAAAGATGTGTTGTAGTATTCTGTTAAGAGAAAAAAAAATTAGGTAAGACAACAGACTAATGAAAGTACTCTACAGATAGCCATGGCTGCCTAATTACCAACTACTTCCCTAAACCAAAATGGTTTTTCATTGGCTATTACACAAGAGACAACATCAGAAATCAGCCTGCCACACGGCGGTGTGCTATTTTGCTATTATGGCTATCTTCCTGAACTCTGCTATCTTATAGATTAATAGATTTTTGTGAATTAAGCTGGAAAGGGATCTGATGGTATGGTATAGTTTTTCAAACTATGTTCCTTGTATATCTGACACCAACATAAGGAAGGGTTAAAAGGGATGCCGAGCCAGTGGAATTCTGGATCCACCTCCCTTTAACAAGGGTAGTTCCATTTTTGAATGTTGTACACATTGGGTTTCTGAGTAAGATATCATTTAGTGGGTCCTTCAAAATAAAAGTTCAAGTAACAATTCTATTTTAAGGTTGTTTCAGATGATTATAACACAAACACATATAAACACACACATGCTTAGCATTTGTCTCTCTCAATACTTAAGATGGCACAGGTACACAGTTCTTTATACGAATGAGTCTTTGCTACCCAAAGAGATATTGGAGTGATGCCTCAGCAAAAGAAAAACCTGAAGAAATTGTTCCCCTAGATCTTCTGTGTTCTGGATGATATGCAATTTTTTTTTTCTTTTTTGAGACAGAGTCTCGCTCTGCCGCCCAGGGTGGAGTGCAATGACGTGATCTCGGCTCACTGCAACCTCTGCCTCTCGGGTTCAGGCAATTCTCCTGCCTTAGCCTCCCGAGCAGCTGGGATTACAGGCACCTGCTACCCCACCCGGCTAATTTTTTGTATATTTAGTAGATTTAGTAGAGACGGGGTTTTACCATGTTGACAAAGTTGATCTTGAACTCCTGACCTCGGCCTCCCAAACTGCTGGGATTACAGGTGTGAACCACTGTGACCAGCAATGATATGCAATTTTAAGTCCCTGGTTCCCACTTTACTTATTAGGCCAATTAATGTAACAATGGCAGTAGCCAACATTAGACTTTCCCTGCTACTAAAGTTCAACAGCAGCTAACTGCACTATCCCGTTTGTTTGCTTGCCTTTTTGTATTATTTTTCATTACTTATTTTTAACTGATAAAAAATATATATATTATGGTATAGAACATATTTTGAAATATGTAAGCATTGTGGAATGACTACATCAACCTATCAACATATGCATTACCTCACAAACTTATTCACAACAATAACACTTAAAATCTACTCTCTTAGCAATTTTCAAATGTACAAAATACTGTTTTTTGTTTTTTTGTTTTTTTTTGAGATGAAGTCTTGCTCTGTCACCCAGGCTGGAGTACAGTGGCACCATCTCGGCTCACTGCAAACTCTGTCCCCCAGGTTCAAGCAATTCTTGTGCTTCAGCCTCCCAAGTAGCTGGGATTACAGATGCGCACCACCATGCCCAGCTAATTCTTGTATTTTTAGTCGAGATGGGGTTTCACCATATTAGCCGGGCTGTCAAGTAATCTGCCTGCCTTGGCCTCCCAAAGTGCTGGGATTATAGGCATGAGCCATTGCACCTGGCTGAAAACATTGTTATTAACTACAGCCACCATGTTGTACAACACATCTCTTGAACTTTTAACTGAAATTTTGTGTCCTTCAACATCTCTCTAATCCACCCCCTCTGCCCCACAGCTCCTGGTAACTACCATTTTACTCTCTGCTTCTATGAATTCATTGGCTTTTTTAAAGAATGCTTCATGTTGTTTTAAAAATATATCCAAAAATTATTTGATAATCTTCCCTTCAGTGTGGGCTGGACTTAGTGACTCACTTAACAATAGAATATGGCAGAATTGATCACCTGTGACTTCCAAGACAAGGTAACAAAGCGGGAGAAATGGCCAGGTGTGGTGGCTCATGCCTGTAATCCCAGCACTTCGAGGTGGGTGGATCACTTGAGGTCAGGAGTTCGAGACCAGCCTGGCCAACATGACTCCATCTCTACTAAAAATACAAAAATTAGCTAGGCATGGCGGCACATGCCTATAGTCTCAGCTACTCAGGAGGATAAGGCAGGAGAATTACTTGAACACAGGAGGCGGAGGGTGCACTGAGCCAAGATCATGCCATTGCACTCCAGCATGGGTGACAGAGTGAGACTTTGCCTCAAGAAAAAAAGGTGGGGGGGGGCAGGGTGCGTAGTGCTTCCTCCTTGTACTTCTGTTGGATCAATCACTTGCTCTGGGAGAGTGCCATATCAAGCAGTCCTGTAGAAAGGTCCATGTGATGAGGAACTGAGTACTCCTGCCACCAGCCAGAACAAACCTGCCAGAATATGTGTAAAGCCTAGTCACCCCTATATACTGCAGCAATGGCCAACATCTTGACTGTAAGCTCATGAAATCCTGGGCCAGAATCACTCAGCGACGCTACTCCCAACTGAACCTGTTCCTGACCCAGTGAATCTGTGAGATAATAAATATTTGTTTGTTTTAAGCCACTAAACTCTGAGATAATTTGTTAATATGGCAATAGGTAACATATAGATTTTCATATCTGGATACACGTGCTACCATAATAAAGACTTAAAACGTGAGAGTATCTTTGGAACCCAGCAGTGGGGCAGAAGTTAAAAGGACTTTGAGGAGAGCATCAGTGAAGTTTGAAGAGCCTTGAAAAGAAACAGAAGCACTATGGCCTTTGAGGAAGTTAAAGGTGAGAGATTAAGAAAAGGCAGAAAAATCTTATTAGAAACTGGAGGGAAAAGGATCCTTGTTATATACTGGCAAAGCTGTTGCCTTACCATAACATGGAAAGTAGATGTTGCGGTCCACAAACTGGTTGATAATCTAGCTAAAGAGAGTTCTACTTTTGAAAGTACCTCCTGGCTTCTTGTTGCTTATTTTAAAATGCAAAAGAGGGATAAATTAAAGGAAGGACAGACGGTTAAACAAAAAGGACAGAATTATATAATTCTGAGAATTCCCAGCATCTCCAGATTAGTAAATGACACTAAAATTAAGAAATGGATTTCAAGCAAAGATTAAATCCAAGGCATTGCCAAAAGACTGATTTCAAATGAAGCCAAGGATCAGACTATAACAATTCTTTGTTAAGACCTCAGAAAGGGCCAGGCACAGTGGCTCACACCTACAATCCCAGCACTTTGGGAGGTCAAGGCAGGAGGATCACTTGAGGCCAGGAATTTGAGACCAGCCTGGCCAACATGGAGAAACCCGTCTCTACTAAAAATACAAAAATTAGCTGGGCATGGTGTCGCACACCTCTAATGCCAGCTACTCGGGAGGCCGAAACATGAGAATCACTTGAACCCGGAGGCAGACGTTGCAGTGGGCTGAGATTGCACCACTGCACTCCAGTCTGGGTGACAGAGTACGACTCTGCCTCAAAAAAAAAAAAAAAAAAAAAAAAAAACCCACAACCTCAGAAAGATCTAAAATAGTACCTAAAGAATCATTCAGTTAGAAAATTGGACTAAGAAGTTTAAGGGTGTTACTGCTATAACAAACTACCACAAACTGGGTAGCTTAAAACAAAAGGAATTTATTCGCTCACTGATTTGGAGGGTGTCAGTAGGGTTAGTTCTTTCAGAAAGTTCTAAGGGAGATTATTTCCATGACTCTTTCCCGGCTTCTGGTGATGGTTGGCAGCAATCTTTGCCATTCCTTGATTTGTAGACGTTATGTCCTCCCAGTCTCTGCCTCTGTCATCACACGGCTTTCTTCTCTTTGTCTTCTGTGTTCATGTCCAAATTTCTAGCTTCCTCTTTTTTTTTTTTTTGAGGCAGAGTCTCACTCTCGCCCAGGCCGTAGTGCAGTAGGTACGATCTTGGCTCACTGCAACCTCTGCCTCAAGGTTAAAGCAATTCTCATGCCTCAGCCTCCTGAGTAGCTGGGATTACAGGCATGGGCCACCACACCTGGCTAATTTTTGTATTTTTAGTAGACAATGGGGTTTTACCACATTGGCCAGGCTGGTCTCGAACTCCTGACCTCAGGTGATCCTCCCACCTCGGCCTCCCAAAGTGCTGAGATTACAGGAGTAAGCCGCCACACCCACCAAATTTCTCTCCTTATAAGACTATCAACCGTTGGATTAAGGTCCTTCCTGATCCAGTGTGATCTTACTATAACTTGACTACATCTGTAAAGACCTTATTTCCAAATAAGGTCATATTCACAGTGACCTTATCAGGGTTAGGACTTGAACACAGCTTTTTGGGGGACACAATTCTACCCACTACAAGTGGTATCCCTCAGCAATCCCAGCAGAAACCCAAGGTGGAAAAAGCCTAATTAGAAGAGATTGGTGGACGTGGCTTTTGCCTAATGGCATGAATCCCAGTGAGATTCACAGGATACTCAAAGTTTTAAAAAGAAACACTGACAGCTTAAACTGAAAGGTGGAAAGACAGTACAAAATGAAAACAGGTCTCTGGGCCCTCAAATTTCTACCGGCAAGAAGCATGCTAAGAAAGCTATGCAGCTACAAATATGAACTACTTTTAATGGAAAAGAAAGGATGACTAACAAGGTGGACTCCAGAGTCACAGAGAAGAACTCCTGGGCAGAAGCAGAAGTCCTAGTCAAGGAACTTCCGACATTTGTCTAGACAACTATCAGAACTGCTATGAACCAGCAATTTCTTTGTGCCGCCATTTTTCCCTTTTGGAAGAGGAAATCTTTACACCTGTTCAGAATCACTGCCTGTCCACATCACTGCATGTTGGGTGTGTGATAGACAGATAACTTGTCTCTTTAGTTTACAGGTCTTCATATCAAAAGGAACTGTGCCTGAGGAGCTACACCCAAGAAGCCACACCCACACCTGGACCTAGTTAAAGGACAGCTACCTGTATTTCAAGCTGATGCTACAGAAGAAGGAAACTTTTTTTGATAGCTCTTGGGAGGAAGAAGTGTAAATAATTTGTGGCTAGAGGGCAAACTGGTGATTTTAAAATACATCCATGAATTCTTTAGAGGTGGAGCTAATTCTCTTCTCCTTGAAAGTGGGCTAGACTTAGTGATTCACCTCTTACAGACAAAATGCAGCAGAAATGACAGTGTTTGACTTCCAAAATTAGGATATAAAAAGGCATTATGGGTTTTTTTCCTTCTTCCTCTATCATTCTCTTGGATCAATAACTCCAAGAGAAGCTAGCTGCCAAGTAATAGGGACATTCAAGGAGCCCTATGGAGAGGCCCAGATGGTGAGGAACTAAGGCCTCCTGCCAACAGTCATGTGAGTGAGCCATCTTGGAAGTGGATCTTCCAGGTCCAGTTAAGTGTTCGGATGACTGCAGCCACAGCTGACATGTTGATTATAACCTCATGAAGCCCTTCACCAGAACCACCTAGCTAAACTGCTCCCAAATTCCTGACCCTCAAAAATAGTGAGATAATAAATATTGTCACAAGCTGTTAAATTCTGGGGTAATGTGTTACACAGCAATAGGCAACTAATATATACCCACCTATTTGCCAGTGACAAGAAGGGCAAATTATCACATGCTTAAACTGTTCAATAAGTAAATGGTAATAATCAAGTGTGAGAGATAGCCTAGTTCTTGAAGCTGTTAAAAGTCAATCCTACAGGAATGCTTGGAATTACGAGGAACAATTCACCAGCAGCTGATGAGCTGATGATTCCTCTTTCTTGGCTGCTTACTCTCTGGAAGTCAGATGTTAGTCCCATATTTTTGCAGCAGTAACAGAGACTGCTCAGGGTGGCCCCAATGCATATGAGCTGTTGCTCGGAGAACAGTTCACAGAGTATTTACAATGAATTTTGTTTATTTAAAAAAAAAAATCTTTTCTTGTTAAAGCTAAATGTCTGGGAAGATGTGGAGGGAAGAAAGATAGTGTATACATTTAATTTTAGAAACTTACAGAAGAGAAAAATCAACCCACTGGGTCTGGAAGGGAAGTCACATGCTAAAACCAGGTAAGAGTCTTCACATAGTTTCCAGAGCTGTACTCTCTCTAGGTTTTCCTCGTACTTCCCAGGCTGTTTCTTCTGAGTTTCCTTGGCTTATTCTTATCTTCCAAACTTCTAAGTTTGGAAGGCCCAGGCTTCCATTCTCTGAGCTCTACTATCTCCTATCTTGACTTCTTTGACCATTTTATCCAGCTTTATAATTTTAAATACCATATATAGGCCACAACTTCCAAATTTTATCTCCAGCCAAGACCTCTGCCTACTCAACATTTCCACTTGTGTAATAAGCACCTCAAACTTATTATGTCCCAAACTGAATTAACTCTTAAATATTTTCCTCCAAACTTACTCCTCCTAATGTTCCCCATGTCAGCAGATGGTGGCTCCATTTTTCTTGTTTTCAGGCCAAAAACCTTGATGTGATAACTCTTCTTTCTGTTACATCCCATATCCAATCTGTCAGTAAATCCTATCATGAATATTGCCAAACTGCATCTGAAACCAAACCATTTTTCACTACTCTCACCCAAACCACTGATATCTCTAGCTTATATGAATGCAATAGCCTCTTAAATAGTTTCTCTGCTGTGTCTTTGCCTCGCACACCTTGCAGCCCCCCATTTTATTTTCAGCACAGCAGTTAGAGCAATCATTTCAAGATATAAATGACACCTAAATTCTCCACTGGAATAGAAGCTCTTATAATTGCCAACTAGGCTTCATATAATCTAATACCCACCTCCCCATTCCTACTCCCATCAATTTCTCCTACCATTCCCCTCACCTTCTCTGCCCTACATTGGTCTCTCCTTGTTTGTACATCCCTACACTTCCTTGGTGTCTATTCAGATACTTTCTCAATAAGACATTTGCTGACCATGCTCTTTTTAAAACTTCACTTCCACCATATTCCCTATCTCCCGTCCCTGCTTTTCTTCCACCATAGCACTTACTACTGCTTAACATTCTGTTTATTGTGATTGTCTATCTCTCCCCATTAGCACTTAAGCTCCATAAAGGCAGTCATTCTTGACTATTTATTGACTACTGTATGCCCAACATCTGGCACATAGTAATACACAATGTCTGTTGAATAAATTAAGAGACCTCTTATGGGCCAGGCAAACTGGCTCACACCCGTAATCCCAGGACACTGGGAGGCCAAGATGGGAATACAAGACCAGCCTGGACAACATAAGGGGACCCCATCTCTACAAAAAAATTTTAAAATTAGCTGGGCCTAGTGCTGCACACCTGTGGTCCCAGATGCTTAGGAAGCTGAGATGGGAGGATCACTTGAGCCCAGGAAAAAATTAATTAATTAAGAAACCTCCCCTAGATGGCCTCTGATATGGTTTGGCTGTGTCTCCACCCAAATCTCAACTTGAATTGTATCTCCCAGAATTCCTACATGCTGCAGGAAGGACCCATGGGGAGGTAATTGAATCATGGAGGCTGATCTTTCCCATGCTATTCTCATGATAGTGAATAAGTCTCATGAGATCTGATGGGTTTATCAGGGGTTTCTGATTTTGCTTCTTCCTCATTTCTCTTGCCGCCACCATGTAAGAAGTCCCTTTCACCTCCCACCATGATTCTGAGGTCTCTCCAGCCATGTGGAACTGTAAGTCCAATTAAAGCTTTTTCTGGTCGGGCACGGTGGCTCACGCCTGTAATCCCAGCACTTTGGGAGGCTGAGGCGGGCGGATCACAAGGTCAGGAGATCGAGACCATGGTGAAACCCCATCTCTACTAAAAATACAAAAAAAAGTTAGCTGGGCGCCGTGGCAGGCGCCTGTAGTCCCAGCTACTGGGGAGGCTGCGGCAGGAGAATGGCGGGAACCCGGGAGGCGGAGCTTGCAGTGAGCCGAGATAGCGCCACCGCACTCCAGCCTGGTGGACAGAGTGAGACTCCGTCTCAAACAAAAAAAAAAAAAAAAAAAAAAGCTTTTTCTTCCCAGTCTTGGGTATGTCTTTATCAGCAGCGTGAAAAAGGATCAATACAGTAAATTGGTGCCAGGAGTGGGGCATTGCTAAAAGATACCCAAAAATGTAGAAGTGACTTTGGAACTGGGTAACAGGCAGAGGTTGGAACAGTTTGGAGGGCTCAGAAGACAGGAAAATGTGGGAAAGTCTGGAACTTCCTAGAGACTTGCTCAATGGCTTTGCCCAAAATGCTAATAGTGATGTGGACAATAAGGTCCAGGCTGAGGTAGTCTCAGAATGGAGATAAGGAACTTGTTGGGAACTGGAGCAAAGGTGACTCTTGGTATGTTTTAGCAATGAGACTGGCAGCATTTTGCCCCTGCCCTACAGATCTGTGGAACTTTGAACTTGAGAGAGATGATTTGGGATATCTGGCAGAAGAAATTTCTAGCAGTAAAGCATTCAAGAGGTAACTTGGGTGCTGTTAACCTGTTTTATAAGGGAAGCAGAGCATAAACATTTGGAAAATTTGTTTTTATTTTTTTTATTTTTTATTTTATTTTATTTTTTTTCTTGAGACAGAGTCTCGCTCTGTCACCCAGGCTGGAGTGCAGTGGCCGGATCTCAGCTCACTGCAAGCTCTGCCTCCCGGGTTTATGCCATTCTCCTGCCTCAGTCTCCCGAGTAGCTGGGACTACAGGCGCCCGCCACCTCGCCCAGCTAGTTTTTTGTATTTTTTAGTAGAGACGGGGTTTCACCATGTTAGCCAGGATGGTCTCCATCTCCTGACCTCGTGATCCGCCCATCTCGGCCTCCCAAAATGCTGGGATTACAGGCTTGAGCCACCGCGCCCGGAAAAATTTGGAAAATTTGATCCCTATGTGATAGAAAAGAAAAACCCATTTTTTAAGGGGAAATTGAAGCCAGCTGCAGAAATCTGCATAAGTAGCAAGGCACCTAATGTTAATACCCAGGACCACAGGGAAAATGTCTCCAGGCCCTGTCAGAGACCTTCACGGCAGCCCCTCCCATCACAGGCCCAGAGGCCCGGGAGGAAAAAGTGGTTTCATGGGCTGGGCCCAGGGTCCCCGTGCTGTGTGCAGCCTAGGGACTTGATGCCCTGTGTCCCAGTTGCTCCAGCCATGGCTGAAAGGGGCCAACATAGAGCTTGGGTTGTGGCTTCAGAGGGTGCAAGCCCAAAGCCTTGGCAGCTTCCCTGTGGTGTTGAGCCTGCGAGTGCACTGAAGACAAGAATTGAGGTTTAGGAACCTCCACCTAGATTTCAGAAGATGTATGGAAACACCTGGATGCCCAGGCAAAAGTTTGCTGCAGGGGCGGGGCCCTCATGGAGAACCTCTGCTAGAGCAGTGCGGAAGGAAAATGTGGGGTGGGAGCCCCCACACAGAGTCCCTACTAGGGAACTGCATAGTGGAGCTGTGAGAAGAGGGCCACCATCTTTCATATCCCAGAATGGCAGACCCACCGACAGCTTGCACCATGAGCCTAGAAAAGCCACAGACACTCAACACCAGACAGTGAAAAGCAGCAAGGAGGGAGGTTGTATACCGCAAAGTCACAGGGGTAGAGCTGCCCAAGACCACGGGAACCCACTTTTTGCATCAGCATGACCTGGATGTGAGACTTGGACTCAAAGATGATTTTGCAGCTTCAAAATTTGACTGCCTCGCTGGGTTTCGGACGTGCATGGAGCCTGTAACCCCTTTGTTTTAGCCAATTTCTCCCATTTGGAATGGCTATATTTACCAAATACCTGTACCTCCACTGTATCTAGGAAGTAACTAGCTTGCTTTTGATTTTACAGGCTCACAGGCAGAAGGGACTTGCCTTATCTCAGATGAGACTTTGGACTTCTGCGTTAATACCTAAATGAATTAAGACTTGGGGGGACTTATGGGAATGCATGACTGGTTTGGAAATGTGAGGGCATGAGATTTGGAGGGGCCAGGGGCTGAATGACATGGTTAGGTTGCCGCCATGTTAGAAATGCCTTTAGCCTCCCACCATGATTCTGAGGCCTTCTCAGCCATGTGAAACTGTTAAGTCCAAATAAACCTCTTTTTCTTCCCAGTCTCAGGTATGTCTTTATCAGTCTTGTGAAAACAGACTAATATAGGCCCCAATCAAATGTATCTTGAAAGATATATACAATCTATTAAGATAAAAAATATTATAAAATATGTGTAGTATAATCAATTCAATCTCAATTATATAGATGTAATTATCATATATATGTATTTTAAAAGGTCTACAACATTATACATCAAGGTGTAACTATGGCTATTTCTGGATAAGGTTGTCTTTTTATTCCATACCAAAAAAAAAATTTTTTTTTAATAAGAAAAAAAAAGTTAACAACCAAAAAAAGTCAGTTCTCAAAATCTGAGATGTGATCAGTGGTCAGAAAACCAAGGTCCAAGAACCTAGGGTTAACTTCAGAAGCACATATTCTCTAGGTAGGAAATCTTAAAACATATTCTTTACACAACCATAAAAAAGAACAAAATCACGTACTTTGCAGCAACATGGATATAGTTGGAGGTCAGTAGTCTAATAAGCAAGTTAATGCAGAAAACAGAAATACCACATGTTCTTACTTATACATGGGAACTAAACATTGGGTACACAGGGACACAAAGTAAGGAATAATAAACACTGGGGATCACAAAACGGGAGAGGGAGGGAGAAGGGCAAAGGTTGAGAAACTACCTATAGGTACTATGTTCACTGCTAAGGTCATGAGATCATTATAAGCCCAAACCCCAGCATCACACAATATACCTGTGTAATAAACCTGCTGTTCTGTGAGTTACCAGGAGAGCAAATTTTAAAAAATTAAAAAATTAAAACCAAATCTGTACATGTACCCCCTGAATCGAAAATAAAAATAATAAATTTTAAAAAGAACGTATTATTTAGGTGGGACAGCTTCTCAGAAGTAATGTACCCTACAAAACGAATCGGAAACAGCTTACTGCTAACTAAAATAAAAGAGGCTTCCTTTATATAGCCAGGAAGGAGACTAAACCACCAGGCTAAAAAGTAACAAAGAACCAAAAGAGTAAAGCACAACAAAATAAAAATGGGGCTGGGCGGCCGGGCGCGGTGGCTCAAGCCTGTAATCCCAGCACTTTGGGAGGCCGAGACGGGCGGATCACGAGGTCAGGAGATCGAGACCATCCTGGCTAACATGGTGAAACCCCGTCTCTACTAAAAAATACAAAAAACTAGCCGGGTGAGGTGGCGGGCGCTTGTAGTCCCAGCTACTCGGGAGGCTGAGGCAGGAGAACGGTGTAAACCCGGGAGGTGGAGCTTGCAGTGAGCTGAGATCCAGCCACTGCACTCCAGCCTGGGTGACAGAGCGAGACTCCGTCTTAAAAAAAAAAAAAAAAAAAATGGGGCTGGGCGCAGTGGCTTACGCCTGTAATCACAACACCTTGGAGGCTGAAGCAGGAGGATCACTTGAGGTCAGGAGTTCGAGACCAGCCTGGCCAACATGGCAAAACCCTGTCTTTACTAAAAATACAAAAAAATTATCCAAGCATTGTGGCTCATGCCTGTAGTCCCAGCTACTCAGGAGGCTGAGGCAGGAGAATTGCTTGAATCTGGGAGGCAGAGGTTGCAGTGAGCTGAGATCACACCACTGCACTGCAACCTGGGAGACAGAGTGAGACTCCCTCTCAAAAAAACAAAACAAAACAAAAACAACAAAATAAAAATGGGGCTGGGCGGCCGGGCGCGGTGGCTCAAGCCTGTAATCCCAGCACTTTGGGAGGCCGAGACGGGCGGATCACGAGGTCAGGAGATCGAGACCATCCTGGCTAACATGGTGAAACCCCGTCTCTACTAAAAATACAAAAAACTAGCCGGGTGAGGTGGCGGGCGCTTGTAGTCCCAGCTACTCGGGAGGCTGAGGCAGGAGAACGGTGTAAACCCGGGAGGTGGAGCTTGCAGTGAGCTGAGATCCAGCCACTGCACTCCAGCCTGGGTGACAGAGCGAGACTCCGTCTTAAAAAAAAAAAAAAAAAAATGGGGCTGGGCGCAGTGGCTTACGCCTGTAATCACAACACCTTGGGAGGCTGAAGCAGGAGGATCACTTGAGGTCAGGAGTTCGAGACCAGCCTGGCCAACATGGCAAAACCCTGTCTTTACTAAAAATACAAAAAAATTATCCAAGCATTGTGGCTCATGCCTGTAGTCCCAGCTACTCAGGAGGCTGAGGCAGGAGAATTGCTTGAATCTGGGAGGCAGAGGTTGCAGTGAGCTGAGATCACACCACTGCACTGCAACCTGGGAGACAGAGTGAGACTCCCTCTCAAAAAAACAAAACAAAACAAAAACAACAAAATAAAATAAAGATGGGTTTTAATGTAATAAGTGCAGACTAATGGGTGGTAATCTCTATTACTTGTCTGGAAAATATGAATGTGCTGGTGTTGACCTAACACAAAGGAAAAAACCTAACAAGCATTAATACTTTACTGTCCTAAAAAATTATTTGAAGTGAAATATGAGTAATTCCTTAGCATTTATTACAACCTGAATGGAATTTCTCTTAAAGATCATGCAATTTCCTTGCTGATTCTATATGTACCAAACCACCATCTGATTGCTTTTGATTTCTTGACATCTGAGAAATTCACAGACAACAGTATGCTAACAAACAAGTGAGTTTTGGAGTCACTGAAACAGAATACCCTCAGTTATAAATGTATAAATTAATCTTCTGACACAGGTCAGATGCACTTAAAGTCAGATGAGATGAGCTAGTCTATTCAAGACCTAATTAACTATTATTCAAAAGCTGCAGATTAGAGGATAAAGCACATACTTTAGGGACACTGAATAAATATTTGCAGAATGAATGAACAATGTGAGATTTCCCTGTCTTTGTGTTACTAAAAAACTTTTACTCATGCCAATGAAAAAGTCAAAGAAAATGGATCTCATTTCAGGGAAACTTATTAAGTTGGTGTGAGGAACACACTAATAATCCCACAAAGGCTCATCTCTGATACCTGATTTCTTAAATACAAAGTACTCTTTTTCTTGAAATGGAGTCTTGCTCTGTTGCCCAGGCTGGAGTACAGTGGTGCGATCTTGGCTCATTGCAAGTGATTCTCCTGCCTCAGCCTCCTGAGTAGCTGGGATAACAGGCAACCACCACCATGCCTCGTTAATTTTTGGATTTTTAGTAGAGATGGGATTTCATCATATTGGTCAGGCTGGTCTGGAACTCCTGACCTCAAGTGATCCACCCACCTCGGCCTCCTAAAGTGCTGGGATTACAGGTGTGAGCCACCGCAGCCAGCCATTAAATACAAAGTACTCTGTTTACAATGAAACTAGTAAAATGAACAGGAAACTGAGATGTAGCCCATGGAAACCATAAATGGAATGCCCATATGTTTCTTCTCAAAGCAAGAGGACAAAACTGTTATCAGGAAGAAGCCATGCTAAAGTTTAATCAATTTTTTAAAATTTGTAAAACATGAAATTGTACTTTCAAAACATACAGTGACATCATAATGACAATTACTGCAAAGTAACAACCATATGGAACAATCTGGGCAGGCCTGCTAACTAGCTATAATAATAGGCCCCAAAGATATACTGTGTTTATTTATACTTCTATGAAAGAAAAGAGAAAAGAAACAGAATTAAAAATTTTCAAGTTCTATTCACTGATATGCTGGTGCCTTGGAAGGAAAGTTTCTGAGAAAATTAGGGAAATGTTTAATTCTTTGGTTAAAAAATAAGTGAGAAGGCTACTTAATTTTAAATTTTTGACTTATCCTAAACAGTTATACTAAAATTTTTCAGTATAAGTAAACAGTTAAAAATCTCACCAAATACAAACACTTTCATTTTTGCACTATCCTGGCTCCAATATTTAACTGCCTTTATACTCTTAGACAATTTACCTAAACTCTCTGTGCCTCAGTTTCTCTGGTAAAATGGAGATAGTCACAATACCTTCTTCACAGGGTTATAGTGAGGATTAAACAAATGAATACCTGTGAAGCATTTAGACTAGTTTCTGGTACGTACTCTTAGCTATTACTACTACTAATTTATATTTTTTTATACTTTTTAGGGACATAATTACAATTATCCACTTACTCAAAACAAACATGTTTAGTAGCCACTATAAAACTGATACTGTGCTAGAAGCTGAGAATACAGAGATAAATAAAACACTACCCTACACTATTAACCCCAGAAGTAACTGAAAAGACTGTAATAGATCTAGTTCTCAAAAGATACCAGGTCCAGATGGAATTACAGGTAACTTGTATTAAACCTTTAAATAATAGGTAATTCCTGTGTTATTTAAACTATTTCCAAGCATAAGAATACAGCAAGTCTTCCCAGTTCTTTTTATGCAACTAATATAATCCTGACACCAAAACTTGATAAAGAGACTCACCCTCGTTTGAATAAATGTAAAAATCCTTTTTAAAAAAAAAAAAAAGGTAAAGAACAAATCAACTCCAATAATGTATTAAGAGACTCCAGCCTGAGCAACCTAGTCTCTACCAAAAATTGAAAAATTACATGTCTGTAGTCCTACCTAGTTCGTAGGTTGAAATGGGAGGCTTGCTTGAGCCCACCGAGTTTGAAGCTGTAGTGAAACATGATCTTGCTACTGCATTCTAGCCTGGGCAACAAAGTGAGACCCTATTTCCCCAACCTCTGACCCCTAAAAAAGAGAGATTAGTGCTCCCTGACAAAGCAGCTTGAATAGAAACACTAGAAAACATTAGAAAACATACTTGTTAATAAAATGCATTAACTGTTTAAGGGAGAAAAACTCTAAGGTCATTTTGATAGGACTGCAAAGGGCATGTGACAAAATCATTAGTCATTCTTAATTAAAAGCCCCTAATAAATTATGAATAAAATTAAACTTTCTTAGTGTGATAGTGCATATATTAGGAACCAAAAGCAAACATGTTTAACAAAGAAACACTAATTCATTCTCACTGAAGTCAGGAAAAACACAATGATGCCTATATTAAACAACTTTGTTTTGGTAATATAGTCAATATAACAGATAAGAAAAATAAGAAGTATAAACATTGGAAAGAGAAACATAATCAATATTTGAGGATGACATAAGTGCTAACCAAAAAACTAAAGAGAATAAAATGAAAAACTATTACAATTAATAAGAGAATTCAATTAAGTAACAAGATGAAGGGTAACAAAAAGTTTGCCAGCAATAATCAGTTAAAAAGTTAAACCGGCCGGGCACGGTGGCTCAAGCCTGCAATCCCAGCACTTTGGGAGGCCAAGACAGGCGGATCATGAGGTCAGGAGATCAAGACCATCCTGGCTATCACAGTGAAACTCCGTCTCTACTACAAAATACAAAAAACTAGCTGGGCGAGGTGGCGGGCGTCTGTAGTCCCAGCTACCCGGGAGGCTGAGGCAGGAGAATGAGATAAACCCAGAAGGCAGAGCTTGCAGTGAGCTGAGATCCGGTCACTGCACTCCAGCCTGGGCGACAGAGTGAGACTCCGTCTCAAAAATAAATAAATAAAAAGTTAAATCAAACTATGAAACTTGACTGAATGATGAAAAGTGCCCTGTATCTTCTACTCAATTGGCTGCAAACCTAAAACCGCTCTTAAAAAGTCTATTTTTAAAAAGAAAGGAGAAGAAGGAAGAAGAAAAAAGAAGGAAGAGGAAGAAAAGAGAAGGAAGAAGAAGATGGAAGAGGGAAGGAGAAAGAAGAAAAGGGAGGAAGAAAAAGGAAGGAGGAAAAAGAAAGGAAGGAGGAGGAAGAAGGAAGAGGAGGAAGAATGAAGAAGAATGAAAGAGGAAGAAGGAAGAAGAATGCAGGAGGAAGAAGGAGAAAGGAAGAAGAAGAAGGAAGAAGGAAGAGGAAGATAGAGGAAGAAGAAAAAAGAACCAAATAAACTGAGACCATGAGCCATAGGTCTGAGAAGTTTCAATATTACTAAAACGTACAGGCTGGGCATGGTGGCTCACGCCTGTAAACCCAGCACTTTGGGAGGCTGAGGCAGGCAGATCACCTGAGGTCAAGAGTTCGAGACCAGTTTGGTCAACACGGCAAAACCCTCTTATCAAAAATACAAAAATTAGCCAGGTGTGGTGGCGGACGCCTGTAATCCCAGCTACTTGGGAGGCTGAGGCAGGAAGAAATGCTTGAATTGGGAGGCAGAGGTTGCACTGAGCCGAGATCACACCACTGCACTCCAGCCTGGGCAACAGAGCGAGACTTTGTCTCAAAAAAACAAAAAAGCCTTTCCTGTCCCGGCCTGCGTGGTGTGGGCTTGTGGGTCTTTGAGACCTGAAAATTGAGAGCGTTTTCGCACCCCAAGGGCTGCTCCTGGCAGTTCTGCGGCCATCACCATGCCACAGACCGAATATATTGAATTACTCCATAAAAGCTATGGATACTGTTTGGATTACCATGAGAAAAAGAGAAAGAAGGAAAGTCGAGAGGCTCATGAATGTTCAAAGAAGGCAAAGAAAATGACTGGTCTGAAGGCTAAGCTTTACCATAAACAGCACCATGCTGAAAAAATACAAATGAAAAAGACTATCAAGATGCATGAAAAGAGAAACACCAAACGAAAGAATGATGAAAAGACTCCACAGGGAGCAGTACCTGCCTATCTGCTGGACAGAGAGGGACAATCTCGAGCTAAAGTACTTTCCAATATGATTAAACAGAAACGAAAAGAGAAGGCGGGAAATTGGGAAGTCCCTCTGCCTAAAGTACATGCCCAGGGAAAAACAGAAGTACTAAAAGTTATTTGAACAGGCAAGAGAAAGAAGAAAGCATGGAAGAGGATGGTTACTAAAGTGTGCTTTGTTGGAGATGGCTTTACAAGAAAACCACCTAAATATGAAAGATTTATCAGGCCAATGGGCTTGCATTTCAAGAAAGCCCATGTAACACATCCTGAACTGAAAGCCACCTTTTGCCTACCAATATTTGGTGTAAAGAAGAATCCCTCATCCCCACTGTATACAACTTTGGGTGTTATTACCAAAGGTACTGTCATTGAGGTAAATGTGAGCAAATTGGGCCTTGTGACACAAGGAGGCAAAGTTATTTGGGGAAAATATGCCCAGGTTACCAAACAATCCTGAAAATGATGGATGTATAAATGCAGTCTTACTGGTTTGACAGCAATTTCATATATAATTATTGAGGACTACACACCAACTGAAAAAACTGCCATTACTGTGATGTTTCTGAATACTACCAAACAGCCATACATGTCTGTAATGAAGAGATTAAATTGTACATTAAAATGGTCCTGTTTAAAAAAAGAAAAGAAAAGAAAAGAAAAAAAAAACTCAAAGTACCAACTGTCCCCAAATTAATATATAAATTCAATGCACTTCCAATCAAAATCCTAATGGGATGGGAAAAGGGGCAGAGATTGAAAAACTGCATCTAAAATCCATTTGGAAGGGTAAACACAAGCAAAGCATTAATAAACTTGCAAACAAACTAAGAATTTTTTTTTTTTTTAAAGAAAAGAACAATAATGAGGTGGACCTTCTCTGCCAGTTTTCAGATCACAGTATAAAATCATAGTGCGTACACCAGAATGGTACATGAATAGAATACAAAAATAAAGATCTACAGCACATAATAGAGAATCCAGAAAGAGAAAGGTAAGTATGAAAATGTATACATAATAAAGGTGACATTTCAAATCAGATATGCTATATATTATGCTGTAAATAACTGGATACGCATATGGGGGGGATTAGATCTTTAACTCAAAAATACACAAAAATACTCCCCACCCACCAGAGATTTGGGCATAACGCCCAATCAGGGCCAGAAACCTTCCACAAAAGTCGATGGATAGGCACGCCTGTAATCTCAGTACTTTGGGAGGCCATGGGTGGATCACTTGAGGTCAGGAGTTCAAGACCAGCCTGGCCAACATGGTAAAACCCCATCTCTCTTAAAAATACAAAAAAAAAAATAGCTAGGCATGGTGGCATGAGACTCTAATTCCAGCTACTCAGGAGGGTGAGGCACAAGAATTGCTTGGATCTGGGAGGCAGAGGTGGCAGTGAGCTGAGGCCACACCACTGCACTTCAGCCTGGGCAACAGAGCAAGGCTGTCTCAAAAAAAAAAGAAAAAAAAGTTGACAGATGGACATATCCTCTGGGATGAATCCTCCATAATTCCTGTAAACTTGGAGCCACCACCGGTTATCTTTCATTTCACAAAGAGAGAGCCATCATGATAACACAGGAAAGCAGATTTGAGAGAGAAAGAATGATAGACAGATGAACATAACATATTGACTGACCATCTAGATCCACCTATAGACTTCTAATTTACACCAGTGCTTCTCAATGTCACTCCAGTGATTTAGAAATCCAAGGGAACAGTTTTGCTAGTCACAATAAATGGTAGGTACCATTCACATTTACTAAGCAGGAAAAATGAGTGCTAGCTACCCTGCAATAAACAGGAGGACAGCCAGGCCCAACAAAGAACTGTCCGCCAACCTGCATATTCTGAACATTCTGCCTGGACATTCATTTGGTGACAAACTACCTATAATTAACTGAAACTAAATCCAGCTCCATTCTACACATAAACACAAATTATTTTCCATTTGGTTTTAATATATACTGAATTTTCCAGGGATGTAACTATTGTGAAAACTGACGGAAGTTTATGCTTCCCCACAAACCCCAGAAACTTCCTACGAGTTCTTCACCATTTTGAAAAGTCATAACATTGTACCAACAATGCTTGTGGCAGATGAACTGTAAAATATAATCCTCTTGTACTGTTTGCATTTGTAGCTATCATCTTAATGATTCTATATACAGAAACAAGCACCTAACTATTCATTTTGTCTCCCATAATAGTTATGGCTAGGCATTTATACATTAAAACACATATATTCATATATTATTTTTATTTCTCCTTTATATTAATTGGAGAACTGTATATATATATATATGTATATGTGTTTTTATTATGTTTTATAGTTTACATTATCAATGAATTTCTAATCAGAATAGTAGAGGGCATTACAAGACAATTGTTATAATAGGGAGATGTTGGGTCTGATATAGCTAACAACCATTTGAGCTATGTGAGTCAATACATTCTAGTTTTTTGGGTTTTTTTGAGACAGAGTTGTGCTCTGTCACCCAGGTTGAAGCAATCGTGGCTTACTACAACCTCCACCTCCCGGGTTCAAGCGATTCTCCTGCCTTAGCCTCCCAAGTAGCTGGGACTGCAGGCACGTGCCACCATGCCCAGCTAAATTTTTTTAATTTTTAGTAGAGATGGGGTTTTGCCATGTTGGCCAGGCTAGTCTTAAACTGGCCTCAAGTGACCTGCCCACCTCGGCCTCCCAAAGTGCTGGGATTACAGGCATGAGCTACCGCGCCTGGCCGCCAGTAAGTTTTTTCTTAAGTTATATTAAATTGAATTTCTATCACTTGTAACCAAAAAGAGTTCTAACATAACCATAAAAAGCATTAAGAAAATATAAAAATTAAATTTTAAATCTTGGAGTAAGAAGAGCCTCTTTTTTTTTTTTTTTTTTGAGACAAGACAAGGACTCACTTCTGTTGCCCAGGCTGGAGTGCAGTGGCGCAATCACTGCTCAGTGCAGCCACAACCTCCCAGGCTCAAGCAATCCTCCCACTCATCCTCTGGAGTAGCTGGGACTACAGGCACATGCCACCATGCTCAGCTGATTTTTCATTTTTTGTAAAGATGAGGTCTTGCCATGTTGCCCAGGGTGATCTTAAATTCCTGGACTCAAGCAATCCTCCCAGAAGTTTGAGACCAGCCTGGGCAACATAGCAAGACCTCATCTTTACAAAAAAAATTTAAAAGTTGGCCAAGCATTACAGGCATGGTGGTACATGCCTGTAATCCAAGCTACTTGGGAGGTTAAGGCAGGAGGATTGTGTGAGCCCAGAAGTTTGAGGCTCAGTGAGCTATGATCACGCCACTGTACTCCAACCTGGGCAACAGAGCAAGACTCTATTGCAAAATAAAGAAAGAAAGAAGAAGAAGAAAAAAAAGTAATTTCAAGGGGGAAGAAAAAAGATTAAAAGGGTTGAATTCAGTGAACTAGACCTATACAATAAGGATTTTAAAGTATCCACTGGGTCTGCAATTATTAATAGAAAGTCACCAGGGATTTTAGTGCAAGGAGGGCCAGACTACAGCAGGTAGAATAATGAAAGATAAAAAAGTAAACACAAACAACTCTTAAGAAATTTTATTGAACAGGAAAGGAAAAAGATTACTAGGCAGTAACTGGAACAGTAATTCTCAATTCTGGCTACAATAAGAATAACTTTAGGAGCTTTTTAAAATTACCAATGCCTGGTTTCACCCAGACTAATAAAATCATAGTCCCTGGGGATGGAGTCCAGGTACCAGTTCAAAAGATATCCTCAGTGACAATGATGTACAGCCAGGACTGAAAAACACAGAGCTAAAGAGTAAAACAGTGGCCAGGGGGCATCAACTGGGAAAGAAAGCAGGAAGAAGAAGATGGATGATACAAAATCCCAGACGAAACAGCTAGAGAATGGGTCAGAACATGGGCTGATAGGCTTGTCTCGAAAAAAAAAAACAAAGGACACCTCATCTCAGGAGGTTGGAAGGAGAAATGAATGTTGATACAGAGAAGCTGGGCACAGGGATTTGGGGAGTTCATGCCCAAGGCCCCAATTTTCATAAAGGAGAATATAAATCAGCTTCTGAGAATCAGCTATTGGATAGAAAATTTGAAGAATGAAATTTAGTGAAAATTAAACTATCTGTCGAGGGAATGCAAAACAAAAGCCTAATCAAAAGCATGAAATCTTGTGGAAATTAAATGCACCTTACTATCTGCAGGGGTACGATTGGGAACATTTATGTGACTTTTCTGAAGCAGTACTGAACCATCCACTAGTAAAGGAGCAAGGAAAAGTGAATCACAGCACTGCTCCAAAATTGGCCATTTAGTGGGTTGAATGGAGGAAAAAAAAAAAAGATGCACAGGAGGTAAAAGTTTAGACGAACCGTAGTTGAGAAACTCAATAATGGGATCTCAAATCTCAAAACAGGTAGAAAAGGGAAAGTAATCCACACACAGTTTAACTGGCACAGGATATAGTAGCTTTAACTCTGGGTGCCATAAGCTATTAAAACAATGTAAGACTTCACTGATTTTTGTCCTAGACAATCTCATTAAATCAGATTTCCCATATCCTGTATTTGTTCCATGAAGCGATGTCTGCAACTAACTTTGAAATGCACAAAACATAAGATGAACTAATGGAAAGCTAGATTGATAGATATGTAATAAAGCAAGTATAGTAAAATGTTAATAAAGCCTAGAAGGTGTGTGCTGGGGGAGAGGGGGAGTGTAGGCTCTAGAACAACACTGTTCGATAGAACTTTCTAAGATAATGGAAATTTTCTATAATATGTTCTGTCAAATACGGTAACTATTAGCTACATGTGGCCAATGGGCACTCAAAATATAGCTATTTGGGATTGAGGTCTTTGAATTCTGAGTTTTATTAGCTTTTGGTTAACTTAAATGTAAACATATAGCTACATGTGGTTAGCAGCTACCATATGAGACAGTGCCGCACTAGATTCATAAAGCCCTAGATTCAAGTCTTAGATCCACCAATGGCTGTTACCTTATTTCTCTGAGACTCAGTTAATTATTTTATAAAATGAAAACAGCAATAGCACCTATTACTTCACACAAATTAAACAACATAAAGCAGATAAAGCATGAAGCACAGTACTCTACATATGGTAAACACTTAATAAAATTAACATTTATTATTCCATCTAAATGAGATCCATGAGCAAAACCATCTATTTGACTCATCATTGTGCTCCTACTGTCCAGTACAGTGCCCCATACAAAAAAGACACTCAACAAACATGTATTACATGAATGTTTTTACAGTCACAAGACTTCATATTTATCCTATTAAATTTTTTTCCTTTCTTCACAAAAAGCAGATACTTGATTCAATTTCATGTTAAGTCCACTGTTCCAATCTGTTGAAATATTTAATCCTAATGCCTAATATATTTGATACCCTTTTGAAATTTTGATAAATATACGGCTATAGTTTGAATGTGCCCTCCTCAAAAATTCATGTGTTGGAAACTTAATCCCCAATGGAGCACTGTTGAAAGGTAGAGACTTTAAGAGATGAATCTCCCATGAGTGGATTAAATGCCTTCATCTCGGAAGTGGATTAGTTATTGTGGAGTGAGTTCCTAATAAAAGGATGAGTCTGGCACCTTTCTTTCTTGCTCATGCATGCTCTCTTGCCCTTCTGCCTTCAAACATGCAATGACACAGCAAGAAGGCCCTCGCCAGACGTAGATCCCTCAACCTTGGCCTTCCCAGCCTCCAGAAATATAAGAAATGAATCTCTGTTCTTTATAAATCACCTAGTCTCAGGTATTCTGTTATAGCTACACAAAATGGACTGAGACACATATCGTCTATATATTAATCTAATCCATTAATAAAAACGTTAATCAGAGACGTATAACATTTCTCATTCTCTAGTTCATCATCAGGTGAGTACTAACATTCAATTTAGCTTCACTTTCATCCTTTCTACTTACGTCCATCTTGTCCGCAAAGGTAGTAAGTATGAGACCCTTATAAAGATTAGATTACAGCCGGGCACGGTGGCTCAAGCCTGTAATCCCAGCACTTTGGGAGGCCGAGACGGGCGGATCACGAGGTCAGGAGATGGAGACCATCCTGGCTAACATGGTGAAATCCCGTTTCTACTAAAAAATACAAAAACTAGCCGGGCGAGGTGGCGGGCGCCTGTAGTCCCAGCTACTCGGGAGGCTGAGGCAGGAGAATGGCATAAACCCAGGAGGCAGAGCTTGCAGTGAGCTGAGATCCGGCCACTGCACTCCAGCCTGGGCGACAGAGCGAGACTCCGTCTCAAAAAAAAAAAAAAAAAAGATTAGATTACACCAATTTGTCCTTCACTGAAACTACCTTAAAAATAACTTTAAAAACAACTCACCCTTCAATAGCTGGAGATCTGTCAGGACGAGAACTTCCTCGAGATCTGTATCTCCGACCCAATGGTAACCGTGGAGGCCTTGCTCCCCAGAAGTCAGTGTGAGTCTGGTGACCCCTTTCATTGGCTCTATTATCTTGGTCCAGTGGATTGCCACTTAGAAATGGTCTAAAATCTTGAAAAAACATCGTGTGATCCAAATGGCCCCAAAGCTAGTAAAGACCAGAAATAAGTCACGTGTTAGAAAAATCAATCAATAAACACCTGGATTGTTTACAGTTTTTCATATTACAAATGGCCACTGTGAATATTACTGGATGTGTCTGCTGCTGCAGAGGTACAAGAGTTTTTGTTTTTGGTCTGTACAACTATTACATGATCCATACATCTTCAACTTTACTGGGTAGCGACAAATTGTTTTCCAAACTGGTTGTAGCAATTTATACACCCACCAAGTGTTTAGGAGTTTCTATTGTGCTATATCCTGGCAAGCACTTGATATCACAGGACTTTTTTTTAAAAAAGTTTTTAACAATTTGGTGAATAGAAAATGATTTTCCAATGTGGGATTTTTGGTTTTGCTGTGTAAGAAAAATTGCGAATGTTTAATTAAAATGCATATGTTTTGGTCCTATGCCAAAAAGAAAATTTAATAGATGTGTGGTGAGCCTGAAGACTCCTTTTAGCATTTCTTACAGGGCAGGTCTATTAATAATGAAGCCCCCTCAGCTGTTGTTTATCTGGGTATGTCATGATTTCTCCTTAATTCCTGAAAGATAGTTTTGCCAGATTTAGAATTATTGGTTGGCAAGTCTGTCTTTCATCACCTGAAAAATGTCATTTCACTGCCTTCTAGCCTCCATGGTTTCTGCTAAGAAATCAACAGAAATTCATCTTATTTAAAATCTCTTATATGTTACAAGTTGCTTCTCTCTTGCTGCTTCCAAGATTCTTTCTTTATCTCTGGCTTTTGAAATTTTAATTATAATGTGTCTTGTATGGATGTCTTTGAGTTTATCCTTCTTGGGTGTTAGCTGAGCTTCCTGGATGTGTATATTCATGTCTTGTCAAATTTGAAATGGTTTTGGCAATTATTTCTTTTTTGTTTGTTTTTGTTTTTGAGACGAAGTCTCGCTCTGTCACCCAGGCTGGAGTGCTGTGGCCGGATCTCAGCTCACTGCAAGCTCCGCCTCCCGGGTTCATGCCATTCTCCTGCCTCAGCCTCCCAGGTAGCTGGGACTACAGGCGCCCGCCACCTCGCCCAGCTAGTTTTTTGTAGCTTTTAGTAGAGACGGGGTTTCACCGTATTAGCCAGGATGGTCTAGATCTCCTGACCTCCTAATCCGCCCGTCTCGGCCTCCCAAAGTGCTGGGATTACAGGCTTGAGCCACCGCGCCCGGCCGGCAATTATTTCTTAACCATGTTTTCTGCACCTTCCTCCCTCTCCTTACCATGATACATACGTTGGTATCCCACACATCTCTTGGGCTCTGTTCATTTTTCTTCAATCTTTTAAATGTGTGCTCTTCAAACTGTATAATTTCAGTGGACCTATCTTCAAGTCCACTGATTGTTCTGTCTGCTCATATCTTTTGTTGAGCTCCCCTAGTGAATTTTCATTTCAATTATTGTAATCTTCAGCCCCAAAATTTATTTGCTTACTTTTAAAAACTTCTATCTCTTATTGATATTCTCTATTTGTTGAGACGTTATTATCTTGAATCCCTTTAGTTCTTTGTCCATGGTGTCCTCTAAGCTCTTTGAGTATACTTAAGACAGCTGATTTAAAGTTTTTGTCTAGTAATTCTAGTATTAGTGCTTCCTCGGGGTAGTTTCTGTTCATTTTTTTCTTGTGAATGAGGCATATTTTCTAGATTCTTCACATGCTTCGTAATTTTTTTTTAAAAAACTGAACATTTATAATGTGTAAAAAATAAAACAAAAACAAAAAGAGATGGGTGCAGTGGTGTGTGCCTATAATTCTGGCTACTCATGAAGCTGAGGTGGAAGGATCGCTTGAGTCAACGAGCTCAAGATTAACCTGAGCAACACAGCAAGACCACATTTCAAAACAAACAAATAAACCAAAGAGAAAAAAAAAAGGAAACAAAAAAAGAAAAAGACGCCCAGGCACAGTGGCTCACACCTGTAATCCCAGCACTTTGGGAGGCCGAGGCGGGTGGATCACCTGAGGTTGGGAGTTCAAGACCAGCCTGACCACCATGGAGAAACCCTGTCTCTACTAAAAATACAAAATTAGCCGGGCATGGCGGCACATGCCTATAATCCCAGCCACTAGGGAGGCTGAGGCAGGAGAATCGCTTGAACCTGGGAGACGGAGGTGGTGGTGAGCCGAGATCGTGCCATTGCACTCCAGCCTGGGCAACAAGAGTAAAATTCCGTCCCAAAAAAAGAAAAAGAAAAGTAAAATGCTCGCCAGGTCTTTGCTGATTAGCTGCTGGGGCACTCCTTTAAAACTTAGCCAAGGCCTTTATAAATCTGCCTTAATATTCACTTCCTGCTTGTGCTGAACCTAAAGACAAGCCAAGGTGAAAGCTAACCGCCTCAGGTCTTTTCTGAGCATGCATACTGCCCTGAGTTGCGCACTTGGCTTTCCAGTTTCTCATTCACAATAGCTTTTCAAAGCTCCTATTCCTCCACAAAAACTCACTCTACAGCTTTTTCTCTCAGGCTTTCAATATCTTATTGTTTGCCCTGGTTTTTTGTTTGTTTGGTTGGCTGGTTGGTTGGTTGATTTTTGCCCCTAGTGGCAGTCCTTTGCGGAAAGGACAAAAACAGTACACACAACCAACCCCTTAGGAGGAAGAGGGTTCACTCTCTGGAATCAGGCACCAGCACGGGGAACACAGGCTCTCATCTTCAAAACTGCAGCCTTACCAGAAAGGGAGGTGAGGGTAGGGTAAACTAAAATGCTACAAAGATCTCTTATCTTGTTTTAGTGCCCTTTCTTCTGGTGAAGTATTTGCTTGGCTGCTGTAAACCTCTGACTATCTTTCCAGAGTTTCAATAAGCTTGATTCTGACTTTTTTGTCAAGGTATTTGGTGTTTCTGCAGAGGGATGACCCCCAGAAGCTCCTACTCTGCCATTTTCACTGACATCACCCTGCCATTGTGGTTTTAGTTTGTTTTCCCTGATACTAATATACTAATAAGGCTAAACATCCTGTCACGTAATATTTACCAGCCATTCCTATGTCTTCTCTTCCCTGCTGCCCCCATCACCCTTTTTTTTTTTTTTTTGATGTTTTAGAAATCCAAAAATTTCTTTCTTTTTATTTTTTTCCTTTTTGAGACTGAGTCTTGCTCTGTCGCCCAGGCTGGGGTGCAGTGGCACGATCTCGGTTCACTGTAAACTCCACCTCCTAGGTTCAAGCCATTCTCCTGCCTCAGCCTCCTGAGAAGCTGGGATTACAGGCATGTGCCACCATGCCCAGCTAATTTTTCATATTTTCAGCAGAGATGGGTTTCACCATGTTGGCCAGGCTAGTCTCAAACTCCTGACCTCAAGTAATCCGCCCACCTCGGCCTCCCAAAGTGCTGTGATTACAGGCGTGAGCCATGGCACCCAGCCACATTTATTTCTTAAATTTAAAACATATTCTTATTAAATCACACAGTTTACTTTTTCAGCACTCATCAGTTATTTCAACTAAATCAGTTTTAAATCTCTATTCTTTCTCTTTTATGTCTTCTCTTCTTTCATGTCTTTTGTCCATTTTCCCATTGAACTGACTTTCTAATTGCCTTAGTATCTTTTTTTAAAATTCTATATTTTAATAGTTAATTCCTGGTAACAGAAATGCAACTGATTTTTGTATACTGACCTTAGTATACAGAAAATATGCTGAACTCTTAATAATTCTAATAATTTGTGTACATAGAAAACCCAAAAATAGGCTGGGCACAGTGGCTTATGCCTGTAATCCTAGCACTTTGGGAGGCCAAGGCAGGAGGATCACTTGAGCCCAGGAGTTCAAGAACAGTCTGGGCAACATAGTGAGATCCTGTCTCTACAAAAAATGTAAACATTAGGTGAGTGTGGTAGCATGCACCTGAAGTCCCAGCTACTCAGGAGGCTGAGTGGGGAGGATCACTTGAATCCAGGATCCTGAGCTCAAGCTCATGAGGTCGAGGTTACAGTGAGCTATACAGAATCCTAATTATATGCTATGTTTTTTCATATACATACATACCTATGGTAAAGTTTAATTTATAACATAACAATTTATAACTTAGGCATAGTAAGAAACTAACAATAACTAATAATAGAATAGTTATAACAATATATAATAATAAAAGTTTTGTGAATGTGGTTTTTTGGGTTTTTTTTTTGAGACAAGGTCTCAACTCTTGACGCTCAGGCTGGAGTACAATGGCGCGACCATGGTTCACTGCAGCCTCAATCTCCTAGGCTCAAGTGATACTCCTACCTCAATCTCCCAAGTAGCCAGGACTACAGGGGTGTACCATCACACTCAGCTAATTTAAAAAAAAATTTTTTTTTTTTTTTTAGAGATGAGGTCTAATTTTGTTGCTCAGACTAGTCTCAAATATCTGGCTTAAAGTAATCCTCCTGCCTCAGCCTCCCAAAGTACTAGGATTGAACTATGAGCCTCTGGTGCCCCACTTTAAGATATCTTATTGTAGCTGGGCACGGTAGTTCAAGCCTATACTCCCAGCACTTTGAGAGGCTGAGGTGGGAGGATCACTTGAGGCCAGGAGTTCAAGACCAGCCTGGCCAACATGGTGAAACCTTGTCTCTACTAAAAATATAAAAAAATTAGCTGGGCATGGTGGCATACACCTGTAGTCCCAGCTACTCAAGAGGCTGAGGCATAACAATCGCTCAAACCCAGGAGGCGGAGATTGCAGTGAGCCAAGATCACTCCATGGCACTTCAGCCTGGGCAACAGAGCAAGACCCTGTCTCAAAAAAATAAAAATAAATAAAATAAAATATCCTATTGTAGTATACTCACCTGTTTTCAGACCATGGTTGACCACAGGGTAAGGGGGGGCTACTGTACCAATTTAGACTCCTACCAGAGTATAAAAGCTTACATTTACCCCTACACTGACCAACATTTTTTTTTTTTTTTTGAGAAGGAGTCTCGCTCTGTCGCCCAGGCTAGAATGCAGTGGCACGATCTTGGCTCAATGCATTCTCTACCTCCCAGGTGCAAGCCATTCTCCTGCCTCAGCCTCCCGAGTAGCTGGGATTACAGGTGTCTGCCACCGTGCCCGACTAATTTTTGTATTTTCAATAGAGACGGGGGTTTCACCATGTTGGCCAGGCTGGTCTTGAACTCCTGACCTCAGGTGATGCACCCACCTTGGCCTTCCAGAACACTGCAATTTCAGGCATGAGCCACCGCACCCAGCCTGACCAACATGTTTTAAAAGTTTTAAAAATTCCAATACATAAGCTGAAGAACAAAAAGTAATATGCAGAGTAAGAACATCAATTAGATTTCTCGGACAGGCACAGTGGCTCACATCTGTAATCCCAGCACTTTGGGAGGCTGAGGCGGGTGGATTACCTGACGTGAGGAGTTCAACACCAGCCTAACACGGTGAAACTCCATCTCTACTAAAAATACAAAAAGTTAGCTGGGCATGGTGGAACATGCCTGTAATCCCAGCTACTTGGGAAACTGAGGCAGGAGAATTGCTTGAACCCAGGAGGCAGAGGTTGCAGTAAGCTAAGATCAGGCCATTGCACTCCAGCCTGGGGAACAAGAGTCAAACTCTGTCTAAAAAAAAAAAAAGATTTCTCTAAATACTGGTGACATAAAACATCTTTTCATTTTAACTGCCACTTGCACTTCTTATCAAATCTGCCTTATTTCCCTTTACTTTCTAGTTACAGTCTTCATCTATTAGAGATCACTGGTTTCTAGTCTGAAAAATTGTCTAGAACACAAGAATTCTCTTGACCCAAAATTCCAAAGTAAACGCAAGATTTAAAAACCTAAAACTATACTTGTCTTCAATAAGTGAAAAAGTACCAGCAGACTCCTCCATGTTCTCAATCATCTATCACACTAAGGTGAATTACAAGAAGAAATCTATGATTCCCTTACTATATACGATTTCACAACATTTGCTCACAGAAAACAACTCTCAAAGTAACCATTAGTGTCATTATAATTTAAAAATAAAATATTTAAAATCTTGACTGGAAGAAAAGTCAAGCACCAAGTTCATAATAATCTACTTTGATACTAACATACTTTTAGATGCCACACCTAATAATATATAAAATTTCTAAAGGATCCATGCTTAAAAACAGCTTCAACATCATAATGAGGCATTTTTCAACTTGTACAGAAAGTGCAAATTAGTGCAAATTAATAATAACAGTCAATGTATTTGTGGCCTATTTTAATCTCAAAATAATAGTGTACCCTGAACAAAGAACACAGGACAGCAGAGCACACCTCACAAATTTATACCAAATCAGCACTAAGGATAAAAATAGCTTCAGGTCATTTGTCTCTCAGTAGACTTAGATAAGCATAAAAGAAAAAAAAGAAAAGCTTATACAACAAAACTGGGTATTTAGGACACAGCTTACATAAGTAAAAACTAATAGGGAACACTATCATAGAGTTTTGCTAAAATAGTCTAAAGAATCACAGAGACAGTTTGACAAGTTTTGCCTTGAAAACCTGAAAACATTACTCTGAATATAAATACAATGACAATATTTCTGAAATATTTCTGAAAATATTTGGGGTGAACTACTTACACATTCAAAATAAAAAACAGGATAGACAATATCTTCCATTTAGCAGAACTTGCTCTACACTAACCATGATCACATCAGCACTTCTTAAAATATTATGGTCTGCTCCTCAAAAATGTAAACAGTTACCAAATGCCCCAGCAATTTCACTCCTAGTTATATAACCAAGAAAATTAAAAACATATGCTCACACAAAAACTTGTACAAAAATATTCAGAGCAGCATTATTATTCATAACAGGCAAAAAGTGTAAACAACCTAAATGTCCATCAACTGATGAAGAATAAATAAAATGTGGAATATCCATACAATGTAGTATTATGCAGCCATAAAAACGAATGAAGTACTGATACATGCTACAGCATGAATGAATCTTGAAAACAGTATGCTAAGTAGAAAAGAGTCAGTCACAAAGGTTCACATATTACATGATTTCATTTATAACAAATATCCTATATATGCAAATCCATAGAGACAGAAAATAGATTGGTGGTTGCCTAGGGCTGAGAGAACTGTGGAGAAGTATGTAGTGACTACTAAGGTGTATGGGGATTCTTTTGAGGATGACGAAAAAGTTCTAAATCAGTGGTAATGGTTGTACAACTCTGTGAATATACTAAAACCACTTAATTGTATACTTTAACAGGATGAATTATATAGTATATGAATTATACCTCAAAAAATAATATTAGAGTCTATAAAGATGAGTCAATTAAGAGTAAATAATTGTATAATTATTAACCTTAGAAATGTAATCTCGAAAAAGTTCACAGGCGATTTTGTGAAAACATTAAAGCAAAGTACGAAGATACTCATCACTCCGAAATGTTTCCTCGTGTGCCTTTATAATCCTTCCCTCCTGCCCCTCACCACCCCCAAGCAACCCCTGATCTTTCTGTGGTATGCGTTTTTTAGAATTTTATGTAAAGGGCATCGTATTGTATGTACTCTTCAACAGAGGAATGATGTAGCTGATTAGTGAATGGCAAAGTCTAATCTCTAATGATTTCACATTTCTCCAGCAAGTGAAGTAAAGTTGCACAAATGCAAAAGAAGAGGTTCTGATTATGTGTGCCTGCTCTGCAGACTCTAATTCTCAGGTAGGTCATCCTGTATCAACTTAGGATGCCCATTTGGCCACAGTTCAACTTTGTGTTCCAATTCAGCTGAATAAAAATTAAATTTTTAGGCCGGGTGCGGTGGCTCAAGCCTGTAATCCCAGCACTTTGGGAGGCCGAGACAGGCGGATCACCAGGTCAGGAGATCGAGACCATCCTGGCTAACATGGTGAAACCCCGTCTCTACTAAAAATACAAAAAACTAGCCGGGCGAGGTGGCGGGCGCCTGTAGTCCCAGCTACTCGGGAGGCTGAGGCAGGAGAATGGCGTAAACCCGGGAGGCGGAGCTTGCAGTGAGCTGAGATCCGGCCACTGCACTCCAGCCCGGGAGACAGAGCGAGACTCCGTCTCAAAAAAAAAAAAAAAAAAAAATTAAATTTTTATATCCATCTGTCTGGTGTTCTATGTTTTATTTCTCAGTATGTTGTAGACTTAGGTAGAAGAAGTATGATCAATGATCAACCATCATATATAACTAGACATGCCTAACACAGGATAGTTTAATAAATATAGCGTAGCCATTAAAGAATATGAAGTCCTAAAATTTTTTTTTTTTTGGAGACAGGGTCTCACTCTGACACCCAGGCTGGGCTACAGTGGCACAATCTCAGCTCACTGCAACCTCTGCCTCCCAGGCTCAAGAGACTCTCCCACCGCCGCCTTTCGAGTAGCTGGGACTACAGGCATATGCCACTACACCTGGCTAACTTTTTATTTTTATTTTTGTAGAGACAGGGTTTTACCATGTTGCCCAGGCCGGTCTTGAACTCCTGGGCTCAAGCAATACGCCTGCATCCACCCTCCCAAAGTGCTAGGATTACAGGCGTGAGCCACCACGTCCAGCTATAATTCTGTTAACTATAGAGAGACAAGTAAAAGGTTTATGACATAACACCAAGTAAATTTTTAGAGGCAGAAATACGATATACTCTTATGACAGCAACCCAAACAGTTATGAGGTATGCATATGAGAAATGAGAAGTATGCTAAAAAATGCATAAAGCTATAATCAAGTAATGAGAATATGGGATATCTCTCTTTTTTTTTTTTTTGAAGACAGTCTTGCTCTGTTGCTCAGGTTAGAGTGTGGTAGTGCGATCTCAACTCGTTGCAACCTCCGTCTCCTGGGTTCAAGCGATTCTCCTGCCTCAGCTTCCCGAATAGCTGCGATTACAGGCGCCCACCACCACATCCAGTTATTTTTTTTATTTTTAGTAAAGATGGTGGGGTTTCACCACAGTGGTCAGGCTGGTCTGGAACTCCTGACCTCATGTGATCTGCACACCCTGCAGACATTTCTCATTTTTAAAAAAGCTTAGGCCCAGGCATGGTGGCTCATGCCTATAATCCCAGCACTCTGTGAGGCCAAGACGGGAGGATCACCTGAGGTCAGGAGTTCCAGATGAGCCTGGCCAACTTGGTAAAATACAAAATTACAAAAATTATAAATTATTTTACTTGGTAAAATACTAAAAATACAAAAATTAGCCAGGCTTGGTGGCGGGGGCCTGTAATCTAAGCTACTCAGGAGGCTGAGGTGAGAGAATCACTCAAATCCAGGAGGCAGAGGTTGCAGTAAGCCGAGATCGTGCCACTACACTCCAGCCTGGGCAACAGAGCGAGACTCCATCTCAAAAAAACAAAAACAAAAAAGCTTAAGGTTGTTATTTTTCAGTATCTATGCCTTAGGACAAAATCTGAAAGGAAATGTATGGAGAAAGGGGGCTCTTTGAATAGTGAAACTCGAATGGGCGCGGTGGCTCACGCCTGTAATCCCAGCACTTTGGGAGGCCAAGGCGGGCGGATCATGAGGTCAGGAGATTGAGACCATCCTGGCTAACACGGTGAAACCCCGTCTCTACTAAAAACACAAAAAATTAGCGAGGCGTGGTGACACGCACCTGTGGCCCCAGCTACTCAGGAGGCTGAGGCAGGAGAATCACTTGAACCCAGAAGGCAGAGGTTGCAGTGAGCCAAGATTGCACCACTGCACTCCAGCCTAGACAACAGAGTGAGACTCTGTCTTAAAAAAAAAAAAAAAATTGTGAAACTAAAGATATATATTTTTAATTTTTTTTACTGCCACTATAATGCTGCTTATGTAACAAAAACAAATTTTATTTAAATACATATAAATCAGATAGCTCAGAGCACCCTGCCCTCTTGTGCATACCTGAGAGCTCTTTTTTCCAGAAAGCCATGTATCTTATTTTCTCCTAATCTGAGGCAGCCGCCAGAGCCACTCTTGCACTGAAGTGATCCATTCAGGTAAGCTGAGACTCTAAGATTAGATGACCCACTGGCACCAGGTCATGGTCAGAAGTACAAGTAATCAATGAAACCTTCAGGTAGCTATAGGGCTCACTTTCCAGATTACCATCAGGAGCTTAGTATAGCAATGTCTTCTCTCTACAAATTGCTAGCAACATTTTCAGATTCACTCTCCACTGGCCCTCACACATTATTCAAACATTGCTCCCATGTAACTGGCAACCCTCCCCTACCTTCTCTCTACCCCATTAGTCTCTTATCTCCCAGCCCAGTCTCATTTTTTTTAAAAAAAGTCAATACTGATTTTGTCAGAAATTTTCTTGGAATGAGCCTCTTCTAATACAGTCAGTATTTTAAGAATTCAGCTATCAGTAAATGTTACTTATAGAAAATAACCACCTCATTGTACAAGTAGCTCCGGCTAAAGAAAAATAGAGCAAACCTGAGCATAAGTCTTTGCTGAAATTACTAACTAAAACAGGGGAAAGAAAAACAACTTTAGTTTCTATATATAATTTTATTTCTGTTTTTTCTTCAGGGACATAAGCATAAAACCTTACAGCTTATGAATACTATTTTGAGATAATTTTCACATCTTTGCTTATCTAAATTCCACCTACTCTTCAAGTCTCCAGTGCAAGTTTTACCTTCTCTATGAAGTCTTAATAATGGCTAAAATGTATCAAGCACTCACTAGATGGCAGGCACACTGGGGTCTACACACTTAGCATGTATTAACTCAATTTAATCCTCATAACATCCCTATGAGGAAAGGATGATTATTTCCCCCAATTTACAGACAAGGAAAATAAGAGAGGCACTGAGAGATTCTAAGTAACTTTGCCCAGGTTACACAGCCAATAAGTGGCAGGCACAGGATTTGAGCTCAGGCAATCTGGTTCCAGAGGCTGTGTTCTTAATTACTGTTATATGACCGCTCCTCAAGACCATGGCTCACCTTATCTCTTCCTTCTACTATACTTGTTACATATACCCCACAATAAATTTATTATACTCTGTACACTTTTTTTTTTTTTTTTTTTTTTTTGGAGACAGAGTTTCGCTCTTATTGCCCAGGCTGGAGTGCAGTGGTGCAACCTCCGCCTCCTGGGTTCAAGCAATTCTCCTGCCTCAGCCTCCTGAGTAGCTGGAATTACAGGTGCCCACCACCATGCCTGGCTAATTTTTTGTATTTTTTAGTAGAGATGGGGTTTCACCATGTTGGCCAGGCTGGTCTCAAACTCCTTACCTCAGGTGATCCACCCGCCTTGGCCTCCCAAAGTGCTGGGATTACAGGCATGAGCCACCACGCCCAGCCTTCCCTGTTTTCTTAAGTGTTTCACTTGCTCCACAACTAAATTTTAAGTTCCTTTCAGGCAAGGCAACTGTGACATTTACTTCCTGGCCCTATTTCTAGGAGAGTGCTATGTATGAAACATTCAATATATACTTTTAGTCAGGTACAGTGACACCTGCCTGTAATCCCAGCTACTAGGGAACCTGAGGTGGGAGGATCACTTAAGCTCAGAAGTTCGAGTCCAGCCTGGGCAACACAGTAAGGCCTCATCTCTTAAACACATACACACACACACAAACACGCACGCATACACACACACACACACACACACACACACTTCTTAGCTAATTTTTTAAAAATCCCTGGCAACATCTAAAGAACACGAAGTTACAAGCTATGAATCAGCAAAATTACTTTAACACCTGAAGAATAACTCATGCCATCAGTGTCGGATTTAGCATTACTAAAGTTAGGAAACTGACTACATATATTTATTTTTCTTCTTACTCAATGCATCTCTTCCTGGTGAGTCATATCTACAAAATTGGCAGACCAATCTATTTCCACTACCTAAAAGAGAACACTAAAGAAAAATCAAATGAAATTTCTTCTTCTGCATATGCATAATCAGTAAGTGACAATCTGTGTTATCACAAATAGCACACACAAGGGAAAAGAATACTGAAATCATAAAGGCTTCCAGGACTGGCAAACAGAATACATTTTATTTTATTTTATTTTTTTGAGATGGAGTCTCGCTCTGTCACCCAGGCTGGAATGCAGTGGTGCAATCTTGACTCACTGCAACCTCTGCCTCCCGGGTTCAAGCAATTTTCGTGTCTCAGCCTCCCACGTAGCTAGGATTACAGGCGCATGCCACCATGCCCAGCTAATTTATTGTATTTTTAGTAGAGATGGGGTTTCACCATGTTGACTATGCTGGTCTCAAACTCCAGCCCTCAGGTGATCTGCTCACCTCAGCCCCCAAGGTGTTGCGATTACAGGCGTGAGTCATTGTGCCTGGCCCAGAATACATTTTAAATAACGTTTTTCAATTCATTAAAATGAGAAAATAAAAATGGAACTTCAAAACATGATCTGTCTGGAATCACTCTAATCAATCTAGGCAGTTCAGAGTTAACCAAAACTCTTTTTTTTTTTTTTTTTTGAGACAGAGTCTCGCTCTGTCGCCCAGGCTGGAGTGCAGTGGCCGGATCTCAGCTCACTGCAAGCTCCGCCTCCCGGGTTTACGCCATTCTCCTGCCTCAGCCTCCTGAGTAGCTGGGACTACAGGCGCCCGCCACCATGCCCGGCTAGTTTTTTGTATTTTTTTAGTAGAGACGGGGTTTCACTGTGCTAGCCAGGATGGTCTCGATCTCCTGACCTCGTGATCCGCCCGTCTTGGCCTCCCAAAGTGCTGGGATTACAGGCTTGAGCCACTGCGCTCGGCCCACCAAAACTCTTAATACTGGATATTAAGAAGTAGTACAGACCATAAGCAGAAAAACCACCCTAAATAGAACTGGACCGTTACCCACACAATATTGATAAATCTAACAGCATCAAAATGTGGGGGCTACAGGTCTTAAAATAATTTTCAAATAATAAGGGAAAGAAGCTTACGGCTTTACAGACTTCTTCTTAAATATGACTTTTCAAATATACTACTAGTACAATTTCAATTTACATACCAAACAGTGAAATATTTTGCTATCTCTCTAAGCACTTCAGCTATCTCTGGAAAAGGCTAATGTGATCCTAAAACAAAGAAATCCTGATTATGGGATTTAACTTATTTCTTACTTTTAGCATCTGTCAGCTTTCTAGAGCAAACATTTGTATGGCAATATAGGGTACACATACAAACAAGCAAAAGAAAAACATCAGTGTTTTTTGTAGGCTGGCAGGTTTGTACCTTCTGGGCTGTAGTCTCTAAATGATTAAAAACAGAGAGCATTAATGCCACTGAATTATACACTTAAAAATAGTTACAATGGTTTCTTTTTTTAAAAAAAGACAACTAAAGAGACTTTAGGTCAATGGACAAAGTGAAAAAAGAAAATTACTCTGGATTTGATATAAAATGGTATTCAAGAATGAAGACTAATACCCTATTTTCAAATCACAGTTAAGATTTATTTTTCCAAAAAAAATATGGACGCCACATTATAAGAAGACATAGCAATTATTTACAGACCCCATCTTGGGATCTGAAAGGCAAGTAAATATATCCTTAATCTACACCAAACGACTGTGTTGACTAAAGGTAAACCCTGGAAACCAGTACCTCTGTACAAGGTTGAAGACTATTTCATTGTGACTTCGACAACTCATCCTGGCCTGCACTTTACCTGGTTGTCACACCACTAAAGCGGAGTCTGCAACACTGTTATTTCAAAAACAGCACAAGCTTTTTATTCTCACACTGTATGTACAATAACAAAGTAGAAAACAAGAATTAAAAACACTACCAGTTTAAAAGAATACAGTTTGAGGCTATTACTTTCTCCTAATCAAGGGTTTATCAAAGGTAACATGCTCAAGCCCCAGTTACTGAAAACACAAATCTTCCCAAGGGTTACTCTGGCCCACATTTTTTCTTATACATTCAGTTAAACTCTGATGTTTTGCCACACTGGAAAATTAGTATGTGCCATGATTTTAACACCTAACCACTTCTTAAAGAATTCCTATAGCTAAAGGAAAACTTACCTCTGCAAAATGTGTTGTTGTGCTATTGTCTATCCGACTGCCGCCACCACCTAAAAAACTAAAGAGAAAAGGAATGAGTGGTGATTCTATTCCCAGGAACAAGCTCCCCTCCCAGAAGCTAAATATAGAATGGCATAATGAGAACAAAGCCCAATAAGGAAAAATAACTCATCCCAACACAACACCTATAAAGGAAATTATGAATAACTGTCATGTAAATTAATCTATGAGAAGTATCATAAACCACAAAATCAAGTGATTTTCAAGGCTAAATCCAGTGAAAAATTGGAGAAGTCACCATAGAGAAGGAAGAAGGACCCACAGCCAGCAATGCAATTCAGATTTGACCTATCAAAAGAAAAACATTTATCCTCAAAAAACACTAACAAAACAAAATGTTTCACTAAAAAATCATTCAACCACCAGATGAACAAAACATGTGCAGCTATAATAGTTAATATTTCTTAGGAATGATTAAATGTGGTAACGTAAGGGGCCTGGTACTGTATTTAAAACATTATAAAAGGATTAAATAAACATTTCTCCCCCTACCCACCTTTCAGGACCCATCTCAAATGCTACCTCCTCCATCAAGCCTTTCTGTACTCACCAACCAAATAAGACTCTTCCACACCCCTCTGCACTCTCACTTTGATTCTAAAACCTACCTTGCATTATAAATATCTAGGATTTGCTGCATCCATTTCAACCCATTTGCCTCCTTCATCAATATAAATTCAGGAGGTAAAGACTGCAATTTATTAATGCCTCTCAAATACACATAGAGTGTTCATTAAGTGTCAGACATTACACAGTATTATCATCTTTAAAAACCCTGCAATGTCAATATCCTATACTGATACTCAAAAATAAAAGTTGTTGAATTAATCACATGTGAAAATGATAAAATAACTATCTATTCCCAAAGACCCTGAAGAGTGGAGATTAATATTAAATCTCACTGTCCCCATGAAATTTGCAAAGAACAAAGAAAACAAGCTAACACATACGGGAAGGGGGAATGGAAAGAATCACAGGAACTGCTGGATACCACTTCTACCTCAAGAGACACACTTAAGCACGCAAACATACAAACACTCACCCCAATGATAAGTTCACAAACTACTACAAATAGTTTTCATCTGTAGGATTACAATACCAATCCAGGCATTGTGCTGAGCTCACTGAGGAAACAAACACACCCTAGTTAGTCTGAAACCAAAATTGAAAAAGCAAAGCTAACGCCATCCTTTATGCAATCATTCTCAAGCCTTATTCCATGATTAGAAACCATTTAATAACTCTATTAATTTCAGAAAACCACTTTTGTAAAAATCACTCCAAATGTATAACAAGCCCAAAAGTACTTGTACATCTATGTTAAATAAACAGCTAATTGAACTACCACATACCATAAAAAACTAAGTTGAGTGGCTATGTATCCATTTGATTGCTCAAGCCCAGACAGGTTTCCAGGACTCTTCCTTCTTGTCTTTACTACAGTTTCAAGGATTCAAATATCCTTGGTAATTGAAACTGCAACTCTTATCTTCTGGGGTTCTGCTCTCCCTGAAGCTACGTCACCGTTCGCTTTCCTTACAATTCCTTTACATTTTAAGAGTAACAGAGCTAATCATAGAGAAGGGATAATAGAAACCACCATGTTGTTCTGAGAAATGTTACAAAGCTTAAGAAAACTTACAATGTGCTACTCTACATGGAAGTTTAAGAGCAGATGGAGCCTATCATCTAATATTTACATGCGAGGACCTCCTCTTACTGGTTTTTACCCTTCCACTACTTACCAATGCAATTGCTAAATATTTAAATCAGCAAATATTTATGAACTTTATAAAAGGAAATACCATACTGCCTCTAAAACAAGGATTCTAAGAAAAAGATTTCTTCTTTCACGTAAAACACTAATCTCTTTCAAAACACCCAGTCTTTGTATTTGAGTAAATTGCTACCAATAGCACCTATATAAGACAACTTTTAATCTACGAAGACACATAAAAGAATTAAGAACAAAAATCACAGAATCCATAGTTCCCTGCTAGACAAAGATTCATCCTACAGTTATTCATTCTCATTTATAACCATATTTGCATAAAACTACTATCTGCCTAAAGAAACCAGGGTTACTACTTGAAAACTTGGCAAAAAATAAGCCCATTAATCGTTCCCTCACAACCAATATATCCTTTATTTAGCACATGCAGAGCATAAGTGCCTGGAATAAGTATTTGATGCAATTATAATGGCACAAACAAAAAGCTATCCCAAGTTAGCATGCCATCCACACAAAACTGCTAATTTTGCAGTCATGCTCATCTTAAAGGTTTAGTGTTGGTATTGTACTATTTAAAACCAAGATGATATTTAACTGTATCAAAACAGATCCCATGCCACATATTGCCCCAGAAGCTTCAGCTTGTTTACACATATAATCACCAATCATTAGTAAAGTAAAACTAATAGTACATACTGTAAAATGTGTAGTTTTTCCTGGTTGTGGAAGGGACCTTCAACTTTAGATTCTGCCAACAGTAACAGTAAAGGAATTACCTACTGCCATTAAAATCCCCAAAGTCACTCCAAGATTAAGATGCTTCAGATTACAGGTTCTTTTTGACCAGTCGGTATTTCTTCAATTTTCAGACCCATGTTTAACCAAATAGCCCCAAAAGAACAAATGTGCCATTGTGTTTACCAAAAGAGGCCATCCTATCAATGCTATTTCAAAATTTATTAAAATTTTAGGTTAGGCCAGGTGTAGTGGCTCACACCTGTAATCCCAACACTTTGGGAGGCTGAGGCGGGCAGATCACAAGGTCAGGACTTCAAGACCAGCCTGGCAAACATGATGAAACCTCATCTCTACTAAAAATACAAAAATTAGCCAAGCGTGGTGGCGGGTGCCTATAATCCCAGCTACTTGGGAGGCTGAGGCAGGAGAATCACTTGAACCTGGGAGGCAGAGGTTGCAGTGAGTCAAGATCGGCCACTGCACTCCAGCCTGGGCAGTAGAGTGAGACTCCGTCCCAAAAAAAAAAAAAAAGATTTTAGGTTGGGCACAGTGGCTCATGCCTGTAATCCCACCACTTTGAGAGGCCAAGACAGACGAATCACTTGAGGCCAGGAGTTCGAGATCAGCCTGGCCAACACAGCAAAACTCCGTCTCTACTAAAAATACAAAAAAAATTAGCAGGGCACAGTGGCAGACACCTGTAGTCCCAGCTACTGGGCAGACTGAGGCCCAAGAATCGTTTGAACCAGGGAGGGAGAGGTTGCAGTGAGCCGAGATCGAACCACTGCACTCCAGCCTGGCAACAGAGCAAGACTCTGTCTCAAAAAAAACAAAAAACAAAACAAAACAAAAAAAAAAAGAAAACACATTTCATAGTTTTGTTCACATAAACAAAAAAAGAATGTGTAAGTCACTTCCAAAAATATTTCCCCTTTTTATCAGCTGTATACCTTTACTAAGGCCAATAAGAACAAATTCCAAGCATTGCAAACCCATATATTAATATTACACTGGAAAGATGGCCTAAGTTTGACAGCAATAATCTTTTTTTTTTTTCTTTTTTTGAGACACAGTTTTGCTCTCGTTGCCCAGGCTGGAGTCTTGACTCACTGCAACCTCCGCCTCCCGGTTTCAAGTGATTCTCCTGCCTCAGCCTCTCAAGTAGCTGGGATTATAGGCACCTGCCACTATACCCAGCTAAGTTTTGTATTTTTAGAGGAGATGTGGTTTCACCATGTTGACCAGGCTACCAGGCTAGTCTCGAGCTCCTGACCTCAGGTGATCCACCCACCTCGACCTCCCAAAGTGTTGGGATTACAGGCATGAGCCACCACATCGGCCAAATAATCTTAATAAGAACAAGAGACTCAAGGCTTCCTCAAAGTAGAGGAACAATCAGCTTCCCTGGCTAGAACAGAATGTTTACTGATTAGGTATCTAGGTCAGAAGTCACTCCCTAACCCACCAAAGAGGTATAACAGCAGTTTACCTTCAGGCATCAGAGTGGTCACTAAAAACCAACCAATAATCTAAGATAAGCCCCCAAGTCTCAGATAATAAATGAAAACTTACCAGATTTACTCTGACATGCATACAGTTGTACATAGAATGCCACATACAATCAGAAGCAGTGCATATCACCACATCTGCTTTTATTACTTTCCAAATTTTCCCATTTTTCTTTCTTTTTTCTCTCTCATTCTTCTGCCCTCTCTTGTGCAAGCTCACGCACTCACTGACACTCTCTTTCTCTCTCTCTCTCTCACTCTCGCTCTCTCTGTAGAGTGTAAGTTACAAAACAAATTCAATTTACTCAGTCCACGCTGAGAGAAAATAGTTTTGATAATGTAATGTCTGACTTATTCATGAGCTTGTACAATACCTGGAATCATCTGTCACTTCTTCAATAAAGCCTGATTCACATCTGGGACAAATATATTCCTATAAAAGAAAGGAAGAAACAAAAATTTTTCATTAGAAAGTTAAGTGAGATCTGTAGTTTTAGAATAACATGCAGTATACAAACTGAGGCTCTGAAATGCTGTATGTACTTGCTGGCTCGAGTAGTATTTTTTTTTTCTTTTGTGATCTGTCACCCAGGCTGGACTGCAGTGGATCATGGTTCACTGCAACCTCGATCTCCCAGGTTCAAGAGATCCTCCTGCCTCAGCCTCCAGAGTAGCTAGGACCACAGGCATATGCCAACATGCCTGACTAATTTTTTTTTTATTTTTTGTAGAGGATGAGGTCTTGCTATGTTGCCCAAGCTGATCTCAAACTCCTGAACTGATCTTCCTGCCTCAACCTCCCAAAGTGCTGGAATTACAGGCATAAGCCACTGAGCCCAGCCTAGTTTCCTCTTTTCCTTTTTTTTTTTTTTGAGACAGAGTTTCGTTTTTGTTGCCCAGGCTGGAGTGTGCAATGGCATGATCCCGGCTCACGGCAACCTCCACCTCCTGGGTTCAAATGATTCTCCTGCCTCAGCCTCCCGAGTAGCTGGGATTACAGGCATGCGCAAACATGCTCGGCTAATTTTGTATTTTTAGTAGAGATGAGGTTTTTCCATGTTGGTCAGGCTAGTCTCAAACTCCTGACCTCAACTGATCCACCTGCCTAGGCCTCCCAAAGTGGTGGGGTTACAGGCGTGAGCCACCATACTCAGCCTTTTTTTTGAGATGGAGTCTTGTTCTCTTGCCCAGGAGCTCAGGAGCTAGAGTGCAATGCAATGGCGTGATCTCAGCTCACTGCAACCTCCACCTCCTGGGTTCAAGTGATTCTCCTGCCTCAGCCTCCCGAGTAGCTGGGATTACAGGCTCCTGGCTAATTTTTGTATTTTCAGTAGAGACGGGGTTTCACCATGTTGGTCAGGCTGGTCTCAAACTCCTGACCTCAGGTGATCCACCCGTCTCGGCCTCCCAAAGTGCTGGGATTACAGGCATGAGCAACCGTGCCCAGTCCAGTACCAGCCTAGTTTTTTCTATTATACTCTGGCAAATACAGAATTCCATAAAATATTTGCAGAATTGCTTCATAGCTACCTAAGTGGTTTCCACTGACAGCTGAAAGGTAGAGTGCCAAAGATTTTTTTCTTTATTTTAAAATTTAGGTTATTTATTTATTTATTTATTTATTTTGAGACGGAGTTTCGCTCTTGTTGCCCAGGCTGGAGTGCAATGGTGGGATCTTGGCTCACCACAACCTCTGCCTCCCAGGTTCAAGCGATTCTCCTGCCTCAGCCTCCCAAGTTAGCTGGGATTATAGGCATGCACCACCACCATGCCCGGCTAGTTTTGTATTTTTAGTAGAGACTAGAGACTGGGTTTCTCCATGTTGGTCAGGCTGGTCTTGAACTCCCGACCTCAGGTGATCCCCCCGCCTCAGCCTCCCAAAGTGCTGAGATTATAGGTGTGAGCCACTGCGCCCGGCCTATTTTTATTTTTTTTTAAAGACGGAGTTTTGCTCTTGTTGCCCAGGCTGGAGTGCAATGGCACGGTCTTAGCTTACTGCCATCTCCACCTCCCAGGTTCAAGCCATTCTCCTGCCTCAGCCTCCCAAGTAGCTGGGATTATAGGCACCCGCCACCATGCCAAGGTAATTTTGTGTTTTTAGTAGAGACGGGGTTCTACCATGTTGGTCAGGTTCGTCTCGAACTCCTAACCTCAGGTGATCTGCCCACCTTGGCCTCCTAAATGGTGGGATTACAGACGCGAGCCACCTCTCCTGGCCTAAAATTTAGGTTTTTTTATTTAGAATGAATTCATCGTCTAATTTTATCTTCAAATCTAACAAAAAAGCTCCACTATATATATACATATATCAAAGCAGTAAAATATTATGATAATGACAGGTATACAAACCACTACCTTTAGGCTGGGCGCAGTGGCTCACACCTGTAATCCTAACACTTTGGGAGGCCAAGGTGGACAGATCACTTGAGGTCAGGAGTTCAAAACCACCCTGGCCAACAGGGTGAAACTCTGTCTCTACTAAAAATGTAAAATTAGCTGGGGTGTGGTGGCGTGTGCCTGTAGTCCCAGTTACTTGGGAGGCTGAGGCAGAACTGCTTGAATCCAGGAGGCAGAGGTTACAGTGAGACCAGATAGTGCTGTTGCACTCCAGCCTAGGCGACAGATCCAGACTCTGTCTCAAAAAAAAAAAGTAAGAAACTGCTACTTTTTACTATGTAAAGAAAGAGACTGCCACTTTTTACTATACATACAAGAGACATAAATTGGGCCAGGCGTGGTGGCTCATGCATGTAATTCCAGCACTTTGGGAGGCCAGGCAGGTGGATCACCTGAGGTCGGGAATTCGAGATCAGCCTAACCAACATGGAGAAACTCCATCTCTACTTAAAAAAAAAAAAAAAAAATTACAAAATTAGCTGTGGTGGCACATGCCTGTAATCCCAGCTACTCAGGAGGCTAAGGCAGGACAATTGCTTGAACCTGGGAGGTGGAGGTTGCAGTGAGCCAAGATTGCACCATTGCACTCCAGCCTGGGCAACAAAAGCGAAACTTCATCTCAAAAAAAAAAAAGAGAGAGACATAAACTGAGTAACAGCATAAATCAATTTGTAGACTAGGGACAATGAAGTAGTACAATATTTCTATTCTAATCTATCTTCTGTTTATCAATGATTCCAAATAAAACCTAACATTCTCAAATACCCTACAGAAATGACAATTCAAATAACCAAAACAATTCCATTAAGTCAATTTCTATTTCCTTCAATAATAAATCTTTATTTTAAATAGTATCAAGCGTTGGGGACAAGAATATACTTTAGAGACTGCCTTATAATAATTTTTTAAAGTATATTTTAACTACCTATGAAAATAGATCTGGGAAACATTTTTTTTTTAACCTCATCCTGGACTCCAAAGGCACAGGAAAGACATTTTCAACCATTTTCTTTCTCATTTATTTATTTATTTATTTTTGAGACAGGATCTCACTCTGTTGCCCAGGCTGGAATGCAGTGGCACAATTTTGGCTCACTGCAGCCTTGACTTCCAGGGCTCAGGCAATCCTCCCGGTCTTAGCTGGGACCACAGGCACACACCATGGCCAGCTATTTGTATTTTTGGAATAGATAAGGTCTCGCCATGTTGCCCAGGCTGGTCTGGAAGAACTCCTGAGCTCAAGCAATCTGCCCACCTTGGCCTCCCAAAGTGCTGGAATTACAGGCATGAGATACTGTGCCCAGTTCAACTATTTTCTTATGCCCTATAGTTTCTGAACCCTAAATTTTGTTTTACCTGAAGATGATGTAAGCTGTATTTGACTCTTCAAAGAAAGACAGGATGGCAATTCAAACACTCAAATGCTTTTTTTCTAAAGAGATGGGGTCTCATTCTGTCACGAAGAGTGGTGTGCAGTGGCACAATCACGGCTCATGGCAGCCTCAAACTCCTGTGCTCAAGTGATCCTCCCTAAGTGCTGGGATTACAGGCATAACCCATCATGCCTAGCCCTCAAGTCCTTTTTAAAAAGGAAAAAAAAAAAAAAAATCCCTCATGTCAAAAAGATTAGTTTCTTGAGGAGACAGTCAAACCAAGAAACAGCGAATCTAATACAATAATTGCTATAATCAATGAACACTGGAAACAGAAACAAATACAGAGTTTGCCTGGGAGAACTAGGGAAAGCTCTGACTGAAACAGAGACCTAAAATATTTGTCCAGTGAAAAAGGAAATAATAGGTTTAGGACCATGATGATAGAAAACAGCATGCATGGAGGTTGGAAGGGAGTGGTATGAATGTGGATATGCAGACAGGCAGATAGGGGTCAGAATGTAGAAAACTTTAGATAACTATTAATATCAACTTTACCCTGAGGATCAGAAACTCAACCTTTTTTCTCCACTACACACATGAAGGATGAGACACATTCACAACTGGCATACTGTAAACTACTCCAGAAATAAAGTAATCTGAGGACCACATAAATCCCTGAGTCCTCCTCTACTCCTTCATCCCCTACCCTCCCAGAAAGCTGCAACTCCATCCCTTTCTCTCCCATTAAGAAAATTTATCTGGTCAGATGTGGTGGCTCATACCTATAATCCTAACACCTTGGGAGGCTGAGGCGGGAGGATTGCTAGAGCTCAGGAGTTTGAGACCAGCCTGGGCAACATAGTGAGACCTTGTCTCTACAAAAATTTAAAAATTAGCCAGGCATGGTGGCACATGCCTGTAGTCCCAGCTACTTGGGAGGCTGAGGCCAAAGGATCACTTGAGCCCAGGAGGTTGAGGCTGCAGTGAGCTGTGATGGTGCAACTGCACTACAGTCTGGGTGACAGAGTGAGACCCTGTATCAAAAAAAACATATATATACACACACACACATATACACATACACACATACACACGAGTGTATCTGAATGCCGAATGCAAATGAGACTGATTTTGGAAAGCTAACCTTATCTATTCTAATGTCTAAAATTAAATTCAAAAAAAGAGTCAATAGCAAAATGAAATCACAGTGCTAGGTCCTCTTTTCTCTCCCTCTCTCACTCATTCCTATTGCTATAAATATCTCTATATGCTAACTCCCCCCAAATGTATATCTCTATCCCAGGCCAGTCTTCTGAATTCCAGACTCACTCACTCTTATATGTATGCTCTCTCACACACTTTTTCTCTCTTACACACACACACCCTCTAGAGACGTGGCATACCAGTTTGCTCATACTAGAAACCCAAGGGTCATTCCTAACGCCTCTCTTTCACCTCTCACCATCAAATCCTGGTACTCCAAACACAAACACATTTCCCAAATCTACATACTCCTTGTGCTGCTGCCGCTGCCGCTACCTTAACCCAAGTCAGTACTGGCTCTGGGCACTAAATATCTTCCCCTCTTTCTTTTTCCTTTTTTTTTTTTTTTGAGATGAAGTCTCGCTCTGTCATTCAGACTGGAGTGCAGTGGCACCATCTTGGCTCACTGCAATCTTTGCCTCCTGGGTTCAAGCAATTCTCCCACCTCAGCCTCCAGAGTGGCTGGGATTACAGGCATGTGCCACCACACTCGGCTAATTTTTGTAGTTTTAATAGAGACGGTGTTTTGCCACGTTGGCCACGCTAGTCTTGAACTCCTGACCTCAAGTGATCCGCCTGCCTCAGCCTCCCAAAGTGCTGGAATTACAGGCATGGGCCACCACGCCCAGCCTGAATATCTTCCTTCTTAAGTCGTGTCCTGCTTCTCATTTAGTCCTTTCCAACATAAAATCAAAAAAGAACCATCTTTTTAAAAGCATAAAACAGACCACGTCATTACCCAGCTTAAAATCTTTCAATTATTTACAAAAACACTTAAAATTAAATTCTTTAACACGATTTACAAGGCTGGTCTGTGCTCAACTTGACAATCTCATTCTAGACTACCCACCTCTCCCTTCCCTCAGTGTGTTCTAGCCATAAACTAGCCTTCTTTTGATTCTTCGAACTTATCAAGCTCAGTACTGCCTAAAAGCTTCCTGTAACTTTCTGCATGGCAAGAGGCATCTAATCTTTTTTTTTTTTTTTTGAGACAGAGTCTCACTCTGTCGCCCAGACTGGAGTGCAGTGGTGTCACCTCGGATAGGGATCACGTGAAGTCCCCACTTCACATGGTCACTTCACGTGATCCCAGTCACGGTTCTGTGTCCGGAATGTATTCCTTCCGGTGGGTTCTTGGTCTCACTGACTTCAGGAATGAAGCCGCAGACCCTGGCAGTGAGTTTTACACTTCTTAAAGATGGTGTGTCTGGAATTTGTTCCTTCAGATGTTCAGATGTGTCCAGAGTTTATTCCTTCCGGTTGGTTCGTGGTCTCGCAGACTTCAGGAGTGAAGTCGCAGACCTTCGCAGGAAGTGTCACGGCTCTCAAAGGTCGCGCGCCTCTGGAGTTGTTCCTCCCAGTGGATTCGTGGGTTCCCTGGCTTCAGGAATAAAGCCACAGACCCTCCAGGTGAGTGTTTCAGCTCATAAAGGTAGTGCGGCCCCAAAGAGTGAGCAGCAACAAGATTTACTGTCAGGAGCAAAAGAACAAACCTTCCACAGCTTGGAAGGCGACCAGAGCGGGTTGCTGCAGTGGCCTGAGGATGGCCCGCTTTTATTCCCTTATTTGTCCCCACCCACATCCCGCTTGATTGGTTCACTTTACAGACCGCTGACTGGTCCATTTTACAGAGCGCTGATTGGTCCATTTTATAGACTGCTGATTGGTACCTTTTTACAGTGTTGATTGGTGTGTTTACAATCCTTTAGCTAGACACAGAGCGCTGACTGGTGCATTTACAATGCTTTCGCTAGACACAAAAGTCCTCCAAGTCCCCACCCAATCCAGAAGCTCAGCTGGCTTCACCTCTCAGTTCTAGGAACCAGGCTGTCAACCACTACAGCTCCTTCACAGGAACATGACACTTCAGAGATATGAATCAAACTGTAAAAGTGCTCTATGGTTCTTCCTGTCATTTGGAAGTGACAAGTACTCCTTCCATTTATAAGCAACAATCAAAGCTTTCTAAATAGTTATATTTTGATTTCAGGGAAGAAAAGCTAAAACTCTTCCCAAATGCTCTGTTAATTATTCTTGATAAAAGTAGCTAATTATAAAATAAACCTCACAGCCTGGACTATCCTCCTGCAATCAACATTACAGGAACAACAGAGAATTTTTTAGAATATACAAGATCTTCATTCTCTAATTATCTAAGTAAAAAATGCACATTTGTATCTTACATACTTTAGTAGTCTGATTTCAGAACAAAGTCTGGTCTCAGAAAACTATTTCACTTCCGTTTCTTTAATCTGCCTCTTAGATACTTGGAAACCCCAAAATGATACTCTAAAGTTATTATATTTCCTGTTTCTAGATTTTCCTTATAAAGGCTTCATATCACTCCACTTACTAGTACCACTTTTCTTCTGGATTCACACAAGTCACTAGCTTTCCCATGATTTCCAGCTATGTTAAGGGTCCACCCCTTCACTGTAAGAGCTCAAAAACTCTATCAATTGCTTCAAACTAATCAACAGACAAGGTGTTAGATGAGGACAGATATAAGATTGGTTATAAGCTGATAATTGTTGAAACTGTATACATATAGATTTGTTATATTATTCTGTCTACACATTTTGTGGTACAAAATACATAAAAATTTGCCATCTTAACCTTTTTTTTTTTTTTTTTTTTCCTGAGACAGGGTCTCCCTCTGTCACCCAAGCTGGAGCGCAGAGGCATGATCTCAACTCATTGTAACTTCCGCTTCCTGAGACTACAGGTGTATGCCACTGCACCCGGCTAATTTTTGTATTTTTTGTAGACATGAGGTTTCACCAAGTTGCCCAGGCTGGTCTTGAACTCCTAAGCTCAAGCAATCTGCCTGCCTCAGCCTCCCAAAATACTGGGATTACAGGCATGAGCCACCACACTCGGCCCACATTAACCATTTTTAAGTGTAACAGAAGTGTTAAGTATATTCACATTGCTGTGAAACAGCTCCAGAATCTTCTCATCTTGCAAAACTGAAACTCTATACCCATTAAACAACAACAACCCATTTCTCCACTTCATTCCCTGGTAACCACCATTCTACCTCTGTTTCTATGAATTTACAATTTTTGATAATGACACCAACAACCCAACTGTCCCACAGAACTGACGATTATAGTTTCTTTTGAAAAAAATAGTTATTGACCCTCCCAGTCTTAAAACGTGAAAAACTTACATGTCTTATCTGAGTTCCTTTCTCAGGAAACCATCAGGTCTCCCAGATGATATCAAGGAACTGAAACTTACCAGATCACTGCATCTAAATAATGAAACCTCAGACCCTTCAATCCATCATGATTGCCTAAGTGACCTCCTGCTTCCTGTTGACCAACTTCTCTTCCTTATCTCTCCCTAATTCCTGTTTTCCTACATGTAGTTACAGTTCTTCCCTGCTATATAAGGCCTTAATTTTAGTCAGCCTGGGAGATGGATTTCAGACTGAGTTCCCGTCTCCTCAGCTACAGCACCCAATTAAAACCTCCTTCCCTGGCAATATTCATTGTCTCAGTGACTGGCTTTCTGGGCAGCAAGCAGCATGACCTAGAATACACCCCTGGTGTTTCAGTAATAATACCTAACATAAGTGAAAGCATACAGTATTTGTCTTTTTTTGACTGATTTATTTCACTTAATATCCTCAAGGTTCACCCACACTATAGCATGTGACAGGATTTATTTCCTTTTTAAGGCTAAATAATATTCTATTGTGTGTATATACCATATTTTATTTATTCATCAAGAACATCTGGGTTGTTTTCACCTCACAGCTATCCTGAATGTGCTGCTATTAGCATAGGTGTGAAAATATCTCTGAGGCCCTGCATTGAATACTTCTAGATACATATCCAGAAGTGAGTTTGCTGGATTACATGGTAATTCTATTTTTAATTTTTTGAGGAACTGCCATGCTGATTTCCATCACAGTTGTACCATTTTACAGTCCCACTAATAGTGCACAAGAATGGTTCCAATTTCTCGTAATCTTCACTAACACTCATAATTCCCTGTTTGATTTTTAATAGAAGGCATCCTAATGGGTGTGAGGTGATATCTCATCGTGGTTTTGATCTCTCTGATGATTAGTGATGATTAGTGATGTTGATCTCTCTGATGATTAGTGATGTTGAACATCTTTTCAAATGCGTCTTGACCACTGGTTTATTATCTTTGGATAAATGACTATTCAAGTCATTTGCCTATTTTTTAATCTGTATATCTGATCTTTTGTTGTTGAGTTGTTGTTCTTTCTACATTCTGGACATTAATACTTTAACAGATATACAATTTACAAACATTTTCTCCCATTCCACAGGTTGCCTTTTCAAGTTGATTGTGTTCATTGATGCACCATAGTTTTTAAGTTTTATACAGTCCTATTTGTCTATTTTTGCTTTTGTTGCCTGTGCTTATGGTGTCATATGCAAGAAATCACTGCCAAATCCAAAGTCATAAGGCCTTTCCCCTAAGTTTTCTTTTAGGGGTTTTACAGTTTTAGGTCTTATGTTTAGGTCTTTAATCTACTTTGGGTTAATTTTTATATATAGCGTAAAATATGAGTCCAACTTTTTGTTTTGCATGTGGAAGTCCAGTTTTCCCAACACTATTTGTTGAAGAGACTGTCCTTGCTCCACAGAGTGGTTCTGGCACCCCTGTCCAAGATCATCTGACCACATATGCAAGGGTTTATTTCTGGAGTCTCTATTCCATTGTCTATATGTCTGTTGTTATGCCAGTACCACACTAGTTTTATTACCATAGCTTAGTAATATAGTTTGAAATCAGAAAGTTTGAGTCCTCCAGCTTTGTTCTTCTTTTTCAAAACTGTTTTGGCTATTAGGGGTACCTTGAGATTCCAAATTAATTTTGGGATGAAACTTTTATTTGCAAAAAAAAAATGCTGTTGGGATTTTGATAGGTATTCTGTTGAATCCGTAGATCGCTTTGGGCAGAATTCATATCCTAACAATATTAAGTCTTCCAATCCATGAACACAGGATGTCTTTCTATTTACTTGTAAGCTCTTGAATTCTTTTCAGCAGTATTTATATTTTGTTTTGTTTTTTGTTTTTTTTGAGACAGAGTCTCGCTCTGCCACCCAGGCTGGTGGTGCAGTGACGCGATCTCAGCTCACTGCAAGCTCTGCCTCCCAGGTTCATGCCATTCTCCTGCCTCAGCCTCCCGAGTAGCTGGGACTAGAAGTGCCTGCCATCATGCCCAGCTAATTTTTGTATTTTTAGTAAAGACGGGGTTTCACCATGTTGGCCAGGATGGTCTCGATCTCTTGACCTCGTGATCTGCCTGCCTCGGCCTCCCAAAGTGCTGGGATTACAGGCATGAGCCACTGCGGCCGGCCTCAGGGTTTTCAACAAATAAGATCATATCATCTGTGAACAAAGGTAATTTTACTTCTTCCTTTCTAATTTGGGTGCTTTTAAGTTCTTTTTCTTGCCTAAATTGGCTCTGGTCAGGACTCTTAATACTATGTTGAAATAGTGGTGGCAAGAATGAGCATCTTTGCCATGTTCCTGATGTTAGGGAGAAAGCTTTCGGTCTTTTACCACTGAATAAGATGTTCACTGTGGGCTTTTTTTTTTTTTTTTTTTTTTTTGAGACGGAGTCTTGCTCTGTCGCCCGGTCTGGAGTGCAGTGGCCGGATCTCAGCTCACTGCAAGCTCCGCCTCCCGGTTTTACGCCATTCTCCTGCCTCAGCCTCCCGAGTAGCTGGGACCACAGGCGCCCGCCACCTCGCCCGGCTAGTTTTTCGTATTTTTAGTAGAGACGGGGTTTCACCGTGTTAGCCAGGATGGTCTCGATCTCCTGACCTCGTGATCCGCCCGTCTCGGCCTCCCAAAGTGCTGGGATTACAGGCTTGAGCCACCGTTGGGTTGAGGGGTGGGTGAGGGTGGGAAGGGTCTTGCTCTGTTGCCCAGACTGAAATGCAGTGGTACAATCTTGGCTCACTGCAGGCTCAACCAATCCTCCTACAAAAGCCTCCAAAGTAGCTAGGACTATAGGCGTACATCACCATGCCTGACTAATTGTGCTTATTTTTTGCAGAGATTAGGTCTTACTTTGTTGCCCACGCTGGTCTCAAACTCCTGGACTCAAGCGATCCTCCCACCTTGGCCTCCCAGAGTGCTGGAATTACAGGCATAAGCCAATATGCCCAGGCCACTGTGGGCTTTTCATAAATGCACTTTGATATGCTGAATTTCCTTCTATTTCTAGTTTGTTGAGTGTTTTTATCATGAAAGGGTGCTGGATCTGTCAAATGCTTTTTCTGCATCAATTGAGATGATCATACAGTTATTGTCCTTTATTCTGTTAATGTGGTATTCTCTTTACTTTGATGTGTCTGGAATTTTCCATGATAAAGTTTGTTTTGTTGTTAAGTTACAACAGTCTAAGAAACATAGGCCAAGAAACAGTTAACCAAACCATATACTGAGCAAACTTGTGGCCATTTAAAGTAGACGATCAGGCCGGGCGCGGTGGCTCAAGCCTGTAATCCCAGCACTTTGGGAGGCCGAGACGGGTGGATCACGAGGTCAGGAGATCGAGACCAGCCTGGCTAACACGGTGAAACCCCGTCTCTACTAAAAATACAAAAAACTAGCCGGGCGAGGTGGCGGGCGCCTGTAGTCCCAGCTACTCGGGAGGCTGAGGCAGGAGAATGGCGTGAACCCGGGAGGCGGAGCTTGCAGTGAGCTGAGATCCGGCCACTGCACTCCAGCCTGGGCGACAGAGCAAGACTCCGTCTCAAAAAAAAAAAAAATAAAAAAAAAATAAAGTAGAAGATCAGAAGTAATTTGTTACGTTAGAATTAAGGGGGGAAGTCTACTTATATTTACTAAACACATTTTGTGCTTGACATTGTGCTATTCCACTTAACCACTCTGTGAGGTAAATATTGTTATTGCTATTTTACAGACAAAAAAATGAAGGAAAAAAATTGTTTGTGCCCAGATGACCTTCCAGAGACAGCCCTAATAAGATCTCTCAGCCCATATATTCTTCTGCAATGTGACCTTCCCACTCCCTTTAAAGACATGGAGTCTATTTCTCAAGCCCCTTGAATCTGGGAGGCCCTGTGACTTCTTTGATACAATACTGTGCCAGTTCCAAAGCCCTTAACTGCCTGGCAACTTCTACTTCCTAACTCTTGGAACCCTGAGTAGCCACATAAGTTTAGGCTACTCTGATATAGACAGGCCATCTCAAAGAGCACAGAGACATCAGACAAGTAAAAGGAAAAAAACATCTTAGATCCAGCCTAGGGCAGAGTCTTCAGATGGCCCCATCTCCAGGTACCATCTGACCACAACCACATGAAAGACCTTAAGGGGAGAAGTGTCCAGCTGAACCCTGTCAATCCACAGAAACATGAGAGATAATAATAAGCTATTGTGTTAAGCCACTACATTTTGGATAGACTTGTTAGGCAATAATAGAAAACCAGAACATAGCCCAAGGGATGAAAAAGAGCTTTAGGCCGGGCGTCGTGGCTCACGCCTATAATCCCAGCCCTTTGGGAGGCTGAGGCGGGTGGATCACAAGGTCAGGAGATTGAGAACATCCTGGCTAATACGGGGAAACCCCATCTCTACTAAAAATACATAAAAATTAGCTGGACGTGGTGGTGGAAGCCTGTAGTCCCAGCTACTCCAGAGGCTGAGGCAGGAGAGTGACGTGAATTCGGGAGGTGGCGCTTTCAGTGAGCCGAGATTGCGCCACTGCATTCCAGCCTGGGCACAGCGCGGAGCGCAGAGCGAGACTCCATCTCAAAAAAAAAAAAAAAAGAAAAGGCGCTTTAAACCTTGGTCTTTCTTGAATCCAAAATTCCATCTTCTTTTCATTACACCACGTTAATTGAAAATAACTATGCTTTTAGGCCAGGCACAGTGTCTCACGCCTACAATCTCAGCACTTTGGAAGGCCGAGGAGGGAGGATCACTCGAGGCCAGGAGTTTGAGCCTGGCTCAACATGGCAAAATCCCGTCTCTACCAAAAATACAAAAATTAGCTAGGCATGTTGGCACATGCCTGTAATCCCAGCTACTCTGAAGGCTGAGGCAGGAGAATTGCTTGAACCCAGGAGGCAGAGGTTGCCGTGAGCCAAACAGTGAGATTCCATGTCAAAAAAAAAGAAAAGAAAAGAACTATGCTTTTAAAGGAACACTAAATCAAGAATAATAATGAATCAAATGCCAGTTATATGGCAGGCACTATGGAAATCCTACACTTACATATTAATACGTCAAGTCTTCGCAACAAACCTCTCCCCAAAATATTTCCAATGTATACAGTCAAAAAATCTTACCCCTCAAAATTCAGTAACTAAATTCTTTCTTTTTTAACTGAGACAGGGTCTCGCTCTGTTGCCAGGCTGGAGTGCAATGGCACGATCTCGGCTCACTGCAACCTCTGCCTCCCAGGCTCCAGAAATTCTCTCACCTCAGCCCCCCAGTAGCTGGGACTACAGGCATGTACCATTACGCTCAGCTAATTTTTGTAATTTTTTTGTAGAGATGTTTTGCCATGTTGCCCAAGCTAGTCTCCAACTCCTGAGCTCAAGCAATCCTCCCATGTCAGCCTCCCAAAGTGCTGGGATTACAGGCGTGAGCGACCACGCCCGGCGGAGTCATTTCTGTCATCCCATCTGTAAAAGAAAAGCATAACAAAAAATCAGTTACTTACCTAGAATCATTGGAAACAGGAACCCAATTGTTTCCAGCAAACTAAGTTGCTTTCCCCCTTGGATCTAAAAGATTACTGTAAACAACTCTAGTGAAGATACTCAGTAGCAAGTTCTGAATCAAGAACAACTCCCTAAGCTTAGCTTAGCCCTGATGCTGACCCACATAAAAGAACAGGCCGGCCCGGCCTAGTGGCTCACACCTGTAATCCCAGCACTTTGGGAGGCTGAGGCAGGAGGATCATGGGGTCAGGAAATCGAGACCATCCTGGCTAACATGGTAAAACTCCTTCTCTACTAAAAATACAAAAAAAAAAAAAATTAGCCAGGCGTGGTGGCAGGCGCCTGTAGTCCCAGCTACTCGGGAGGCTGGGGCAGGAGAATGGCGTAAACCTAGTAGGCGGAGCTTGCAGTGAGCTGTGATCGCACCACTGCACTCCAGCCTGGGCGACAGAACAAGACTCTGTCTCAACAAACAACAACAACAACAACAACAACAAAAAGAACAGGCCAAGAGGACACAAAGCACTAGAAATATAGGAAGGAAAGGGAAAGGGTGGTTTTAATGCATTATTTTCTTTTGTCTCCAGTATTTCAAAGGATTAGTTATCACAATATGTGACATCTTAGAGGACAAGGAGCTATGAATTCAGATCTTTTATATCAGGTCACATAATGGGAAATTTACATATTCTTGAACCCTATACAAGTTTGTATCCAATACATATTCAGTGCATCAAATGTAATATAAAGACTTACTACAGGGCCGCGCGCGGTGGCTCAAGCCTGTAATCCCAGCACTTTGGGAGGCCGAGACGGGCGGATTATAAGGTCAGGAGATCGAGACCATCCTGGCTAACACGGTGAAACCCCGTCTCTACTAAAAAATACAAAAAAAATTAGCCGGGCGAGGTGGCGGACGCCTGTAGTCCCAGCTACTCGGGAGGCTAGAGCAGGAGAATGGAGTGAGCCCGGGAGGCGGAGCTTGCAGTGAGCTGAGATGCGGCCACTGCACTCCAGCCTGGGCGACAGAGCGAGATTCCGTCTCAGGAAAAAAAAAAAAAAAAAAAAAGACTTACTTATTTCCTAATTTCACAGCTATGTTTGTCTACCTCTTCATTATCAACTCAAAATGTTTATTTTATCTAAAACAGAAGTTCCAATGGTGATTAAAGTGTCAAAAAAAAAAAAGCCCATTTTCTGTCTAGTCTGACAGTCACAATATTAAGTTAGTCACATTCTATTGTTTATATTCTCTTTGAGTATGGCATGGCAAGACAGTCAGAAATTCCTAATTAGAAGGATTAAGAACACAAAATGTTTGCTACACATCACAGCTTCTAGGCCAGTACCCACTGTACTTTTAATCTGATGCTAAGTCTCATCACTAGGTCAAAGACCCTGCTTTTTTCTAGAGACTGGTTCCCTTTTCAAGCCAGGTTATACATCCTCCTCCCTTTTCAAAAGCATCAAATGAACCCCAAAATAAAGACAACAGAACTTCTGAGTTCCGTTCCCAGTTCCACCATTATCTTCAAGGTCTCTGTGAAAATCTCTTTCTAAAGTACAAATACTGTCCTCACTGACTTCTTTCTCTCAACTCTCCTTCAAGAAAATAAGGAAGACATACCTCTCATTCATTACAAGAAAGAGAAAGTTTCCAGTCTAAACATTTTGAAATTAGTTCTCTGAGCTCAAGGAGTTGTAAGCAATTGTTCTCTTGGCTATTAATAAGGAAAAGCAGTTTACTAAAAAGGAAAACAACAGGCCACAGTTTCAGTGTTACACAAGGATACCTATACAATTTAAATACTGTTTGAAGAGCTGTGATTCAGTTCCAGGCCAATAAAACTACCTTGATTTATTTATGGTCTCACCCCTAAGAATAGTAACATTCACATTCACAATCTTTATCATCTTTTTTTTTTTTTTTTTTTGAGATGGAGTCTCACTCTATTGCCCAGGCTGGAATGCAGTGGCGCGATCTCGGTTCACTGCAACCTCCGCCTCCCACGCTGAAGCAATTCTCCCACCTCAAATTCCCAGTAGGTGGGAATACAGGTGCCCGCCATCACGCCCAGCTAATTTTTATATTTTTAGTAGACCAATGGGTTTCACCACATTGGTCAGGCTGGTGTTGAACTCCCGACCTCAAGTGATCCACCTGCCTCAGCCTCCCAAAGTGTTGGGATTACAGGCGTGAGCCAGCGCACCCAGCCACCTTTATCATTTTGTTACTTAATTCAGGCCATGATTGAACACTGACATTACAGATTCCAAACAGGAGTGCATAATCAACCAAGCTTCTTTAGCTCATTGTGTACCAAAGCAGAAAATCAGGTCACAAGACAAAGTGTTACTTGATACGAGCTTGATCAGATGGTCAAGAAGCCAAATTTTCTATGGAAAAAACACACGGGACTACAAGAATTACCAGAGAAAATGTTAACCTCAGACAACATAATATAGCAGAAAAGATTTATAGTGTTTTTGGCTTGCTCACACTAAAGGCAGCAAGAAAGGAAACAACCCAGTGGCATAAATATAAAATGATAAATTGAGCCAAACAGTATAGATGTTTAGCTCTGATGTGTACCACAATCGTTTAGAAAATGTATTTTCTTGCTTTTAGCTTAGGCCGACAGAATCTTCTTTCACAAAGTGACAACATTCATTCACTCAGCAAAAATTCTAAGCTGTATAATATTCCAAGCATTATGTAGAAAGAAAAATAACCTGGAATTAAAAGTCACTAAAATCACCTACAAAGTGTATGGTTTGATAAAATCATACTTCCCTTAACCATATTCTAGTAGTTAGGGAAGTCAAAAGGCATATAAAATGAACTTCTGAATATCCTAGTCTTAGGTACTTAGCCTCGAAATGAGAACTGAGCAACGCTTCACAACAGCGTAAGTGGTTAGAGTAATGAATGTGAAGCAAAACAAAGCCGGACTGGTAATCATTTCAACTATGTATGTGCACTTCAAAACATCATGTTGTCCATCTTAAATGCATGCATGCATGCACGCACACACACACACACACACACACACACACACACACAATTGGACTGGAATCACAGAATAACCAACCAGTTGTGTGAGATTGGGTAGCTTACTTCATCTAAATGAGATAGTACCTGGAATATACTAAATTCTCAACAAACTGTAGATTCTAATAAATTATTCTGAGTGATTTGGATATGGAATATTTCTCAAACCATGTTTCACAAGATATTAACCAGTGGTTAAGGGGGAAAAAAAAACTAGATTTAGAAAAGCCTGAACTAAATATCAAACATGCTGCTTTAATGAATTTTTCAGAACCATTAATATGCCATTCTGTGTCACAAAAGGGGAAGTGGAGGGATGGAGATAGGGAAACAGTTTGGTATGCAATATTTTACCATAATTCTGAACTCCTATTAAATCTCCTGGCACACAGTTTGAGAAACACTGACCTAGACTACTGATTTCCATACTTTTGGTTCCCATAAAGCAGTTCGATTTTTAAATTAAAAAACTGGAAACCCGCACGTATTGCCAGCTTTTTTATTTTGCCAAGTATAAATATTTTTTTAAATAACCATCTACTATCACCATCATTTCATTTTAAAAAGTACTATTTTACCATGTACCCACAGAGCAATCAGAGCTTCTGACTGAGAACTCTTCATCAAAATAAAAGTAATACTTGGAATTCTAGCACTGACTTTCCATCAATGACATAAGAGAACTTCACAAGTATGATCTAATTCAATTCACGGCAGGAATATTCAAGTCAGGAAAGATCACATACAAACTGGTTGTTAACAGTAGCCGCTGACTATTGGATTAAGAAAACAATTAGTTAACTGAATAGAACTTTAAGAAAAGCAACATAAATGCAACCTCAAAGCAAAACAAAGAATATTCATAAAACAGTTCTAAAAACAAAAATTATCCCAGGCCAAGTTTACCTGTTACTGAATCCCAAGTCTTAAAAAAAAAAAAAAAAAATGAAGTTTTAATTTATTTAGTCAACATTACCAGCATTATTGCTTTGTTTGATTTATAAAAGGAAAACTTTGACATTGCTTTGCATTATGCCCTCCATCCTAACATTTTCAAGACTGTTCATCATTATGAGATAAAATATGTACTAATAGTTTATAACTCATGAAGCAGATTATTTCAGGAGTAAAATCTAAATCCTAGTATGTCAGTGGCTACCACATGATCTATGTGGAAAAACTACAGAAGAAAATTTCCTTACACAAAATCCAAAAATATGCCAAAGCTCAAATCACTAAACCGTAGCTAGCAGGAATAAACACAACTATCTCATTTTACAGACAAGGAAAATGAAGACCCTGAAATGTTCAATAATTTAACAGCTAAAATAAAACATTTTTCCCATAGTACTATATTATTATTTATATATAATTAAAATAAATAAAATCAGCTATAAAAAGGGCTGACAACCGTTGCAAAATGAGGGCTAGTTGTTAGTTTTACAGCTTACAACAACAATATCTCAGATCTGAAATGGGCAAAAAGGCATTTGCTCTAATCCAGAGATAGCTACATTAATATAATGTTTAAATGAAATATGAAATTTAAGTCCAGGCGCAGTGGCTCACGACTATAATCCCAGCACTTTGGGAGGCCGAGACGGGTGGATCACTTGAGGTCAGGAGTTCAAGACCAGCCTGGCCAACAGGGTGAAACCCCATCTCTACTATAAATACAAAAATTAGCTGGGCATTGTGGCACATGCCTGTAGTCCCAGCTGCTCGGGAAGCTGAAGCAGGAGAATCTTTGAACCAGGGAGGCAGAGGTTTCAGTGAGCTGAGATCGTGCCACTGCACTCCAGCCTGGGCAACAGAGAGAGACTCCATCTCAAAAAAATAAAATAGATAAATAAACATTAAATTTAAAGAAAGCCAAAGGAGGAGAAAATATTTAAAACCTCATTTTACTACCCATTTTTCTCAACATTTTATTAATCTCCTTACTTCTTCCTCAATATAGCTGATACAGTTTGGATATGTGTTCCCTCTAAATCTCATGTTGAAATTTGATCCCCAATGTTGGAGGTAGGGCCTAGTAGGAGGTATTTAGGTCATGGACACAGATCCCTCATGAATGTCTTGGTGTAGTCCTTATAGGAATGAGTGATGTGGTTATTTACAAGAGTGTGGTACCCCTCCCCTTTCTCTCTTGCTTGCTCTCTTGCCTTGTGGAATACCTGCTTCCCCTTGGCCTTCCACTATGACTGGAAGCTTCCTGAGGTCCCACCAGAAACAGATGCTGGTGCAAAGCTTCTTGTACTGTCTGCAGAGTAATGAGCTAAGTAAACTTCTTTTGTTTATTTTTTGTTGAGACAGAGTCTCCTTCTGTTGCCCAGGCTGGAGTGCAGTGGCAGGATCTCAGCTCACGGCAACCTCCACCTCCTGGGTTCAAGCAATTCTCCTGCCTCAGTCTCCTGAACAGCTGGGATTACAGTGATGTGCCACTGCGCCCAGCCGTAAACCTCTTTTAAGTTACCCAGCTTCAGTTATTCCTTTATAAGCAACACAAAATGGACTAAGTACCTAGAACAGCTCCTGGAATATAGAAGGTACCAATACAGTTACTGAATAAATAAAAATGGACTACCGGGCACGGTGGCTCAAGCATGTAATCCCAGCACTTTGGGAGGCCGAGGCGGGTGGATCACGAGGTCAGGAGATCAAGACCATCCTGGCTAACATAGTGAAACCCCGTCTCTACTAAAAATACAAAAAACTAGCCGGGCGAGGTGGCGGGCGCCTGTAGTCCCAGCTACTCGGAGGCTGAGGCCGGAGAATGGCGTGAACCCAGGAGGCGGAGCTTGCAGTGAGCCAAGATTGCGCCACTGCACTCCAGCCAGGGCGACAGAGCGAGACTCCGTCTCAAAAAATAAAAAATAAATAAATAAATAAATAAAAATGGACTGCTGTTACTGTTGCATAATCTAGTGCCTGTTACTTTAATATTATCAAATACAAACTAAATTCAAAGTGCTGTACTTCACAAATAGAGTATACGTGTGTGTCCTCAAAGAAAATATTGAGAATCAATCATTCAGGAATAGAAATAGACATACTTCTGGAGACCTTTTACAGTACTAGTGTTACAGTACTAGTGTTACAGTACAAGACAGACCTATATTATACTGCTAATCTTATTAGAAACCTTAGGAACTCTGAATCTGTCCATCTAATACTGATTGCATATTAAAACAGGATGCTAATATAATATTAAAACAACTTCTCCCTATCCATTCAATCAGCACCTGCACTTGATAGAGAATAATAAACCAACAATTTTAGTGATCAGTAAACTAAGGTTGAAAAATTCAGGAAATTAAACATTTTTATGATTCTCACTTATTAATATTACTTTCAACCACTTTTTTACTGCTACAGGTATCTGTAAATATTCATGGGGTACATGTGATATTTTGGTACATGCATATCAAGTCAGGGTATTTAGGGCATCCATCACCTTGAATATTTATCATTTCTATGTGCTGGGAACATCTGAAATCCTCTCATCTAGCTATTTTGAAATATACATTGTTGTTAACTTCAGTCATTCTACTCTGCTATCAAACATCAGAACTTATTCCTTCTATCTAATTTGTTTATACCCATTAATCAACCTCTCTTTATCCACATACCTCATACCCTCTACCTTCACACACCCTTCCAGCCTTAGATATCATTCCATTCTCTACCTGCATGAAATCAACTTTTTTAGCTCCCACATATGAGTGAGAACATGCAATATCTGTCTTTCTGTGCCTGGCTTATTTCACTTAACATAATAACCTCCAGTTCCATCTATGTTGCTACAAATGGCATGACTTCATCCTTTCTTATGGCCAAATAGTATTCTGTTGCATATATATATACACCACATTTTCTTTATCCATTCATCCATTAATGGATACTCTGATTCCATCTTTGCTACTGTGAATAGTACTACAATGAACAGGGAAGTGCAAGTATCCCTTTGATACACTGATTTCTTTTCTTCTGGATAAATAACCAGTAGTGGGATTGCTGGATTGTATGGTAGTTTTTAGTTTTTTTGAAAAATATCCACTCTGTTTTCCACAGTGACTACACTAATTTACATTCTCATCAACAGTGTTTAAGAGTTCCCTTTCTTCCACATTCTCGTCAGCATCTGTTATTTTTGTCTTTTTAATAATGGCCATTCTAACTGGGGTATAATGATATCTCATTCTGGTTTTGGTTTGCATTTCTCTGATGATTAGTGATGTTTCATATACCTGCTGGCCATTTATATGCCTTCTATTGAGAAATGTCTATTCATGTCCTTTGCCCAACCATTATTTGTTTTTTTAATTATAATTTCAACAACTCTTTAATCTAAAACACACAAATCAAGACTAGCAGTGAAAATTATTTGCTGTTTGCCTTTTACATGTTATTAAAAAGTAAATGTACCATTTATAAATAGTTTTTGCACTATATCAGCAATCCAAATAACTACTTTTTTTTCAAACCGATGAAGCTAAGATACAAAAATTTCTATTCCTCAACCTAACTTTTCTTAACTAGGTACACTAATACCTGTAAACATTTAGCAGTGACCATATTACAAGATCAGGATCTAATAATTGGCACCATAAATTCAAAATCAGGGAACCAACAGTTTAATAAGTTTGAGAGTAAAAGTACCTCACATTAGTACTTAGAGAAGATCCTCAAAGAAGCTTTCATTCAACAAATTCAGCTATTAATGACTAATGAAGTAACTCTGCCTACAAAGCCCATCAGCTGTTTATCTGACAGGCATGCAATTATGGGATGACTCCTCTACTTATAAGCTCTCACACGCAGAAATAAAGCCATATTTCACAAGAGGCTCCACTCTATTGGCCACTAACAAATGGCAAGTGGTCCATCAAACTGCTGCTTTGAGCCAACCCTTCAGTCATCAGTCCACAGGTCTGTGCTTTGTTGCTTTGTTTTCAAGGACTTTTTTTTTTTTTTTTTTTTTGAGACAGAGTCTCACTCTGTTGCCCAGGCTGGAGTGCAGTGGTGCAATCTCAGCTCACTGCAACCTCCACCTCCTGAATTCAAGCAATTATCCTCCCTCAGCCTCCCAAGTAGCTGGGATTACAGGCGTGTGCCACCACACCCAGCTAATTTTTGTATTTTTAGTAGAGACAGGTTTCACTATGTTGGCCAGGCTGGTCTCAAACTCCCGACCTCAGGTGATCTGCCCGCCTCAGCCTCCCAAAGTGCTGGGATTACAGATGTGAGCCACTGCACCTAGACCCAGCTAATTTTTTTATTTTTTATTTATTTTATTTTATTTTATTTTTGAAGACAGAGTTTCGCTCTTGTTGCCCAGGCTGGAGTGCAGTAGTACGATCTTGGCTCACTGCAACCTCGGCTCGCTGCAACCTCCACCTCCCAGGTTCAAGCAACTCCCCTGCCTCAGCCTCCCGCGTAGCTGAGATTACAGGCATGCACCACCATGCCCGGCTAATTTTGTATTTTTAGTAGAGATGGGGTTTCACCGTGTTGGTCAGGCTGGTCTTGAACTCCTGACCTCGAGTGATCCGTCTGCCTCAGCCTCCCAAAGGGCTTAGATTACAGGCGTGAGCCACAGCGCCCAGCCTGTTTTCAAGGTTTTTACGAACACTAGTACCTCCATCCTTTTCAACAGGTACAAAAAGAAGAAAGCTGCAAGAAGAAAAAGCCTACAATTAAGTTTCCTTCATTAAATATTAGTTGAATATCTACTATGTACCAAGGCACTGTCCTAACACTGATGAAAAAGAAAACATCAATAATAAGAGTGGTGAGGATATAAGAAATTTGAAGACATGTAGGAATTGTCTAAAGGCCAAGTAAATCTTTGTCTTTTAGACTAAAAGACTGTGCTAAAGTAGTGAATAATAAGCAAGAAAAAAAGACAAAAGTGAATGATAAAACAGAAAAACGTTTTCCTGTATGACGTTATAACCTCATTAAAGTCATTCTTAATGAGGACAATACAATCATCTAGGGGACATTTGGGACATCTATGGAAGTGCTTTGGTTGTCACAGCAGTTAAGAAGTGCTTCTCACTCACTATTCACAATAGCAGAGACATGGAATCAATCCAAATGCCCATCAATGAGAGGCTGGATAAAGAAAATGTGGTACATATACACCATGGAATACTATGCAGCCATAAAAAGGAACGAGTGATTACTTTGCAGGGATGTGGATGGAGCTGGAAGCCATTATCCTCAGCAAACTAACATAGGAACAGAAAACCACACATCACATATTCTCATTTGTAAGTAGGAGCTAAATGATGAGAACACATGGACACATGGTGGGGAACAACACACACTGGGGCCTGTGAGGAGAGCCTCAGGAAGAATAGCTAATGGATGCCAGGCTTCATACCTAGGTGATGAGTTGATCTGTGCAGCCAACCACCATGGCACACATTTACCTACACAACAAAACCTGCACATCCTGCACATGTGCCCTGGGACTTAAAATAAAAGTTGAAGAAAAAAAAAAGTGTTACTGACATTCAATTGGCAGAGGCCAGGAAAGCATAGGCAAGTCTGGCACAAAGAAAAAATGTCTTTATTCTCAAACTTCCTTATGAATAGTTAACTAGATTTTAAAAATTTGTATAATTACCAAAGCCTAGAACCTAATTCCATTCTACATATAAGGCACCAAATCCTTCTGCATAATTTTACTGATTTATTTTTTGAGACAGGGTCTCACTCTGTCACCCAGGCTGGAATGCAGCGGTGTGATCATGGTTCACTACAGCCTTGACCTCCTGGGCTCAGGTAATCCTCCCACCTCAGCCTCCCAGGTAGCTGGGACTTCAGGCACGTGCCACCACGCCCGGCTAATTTTTAAAAAATTTTTTTGGCCGGGCGCAGTGGCTCAAGCCTGTAATCCCAGCACTTTCGGAGGCCGAGATGGGCAGATCACGAGGTCAGGAGATCGAGACCATCCTGGCTAACATGGTGAAACCCTGTCTCTACTAAAAACTACAAAAAAAAAAAAAAAAAACTAGCCGGGCTAGGTGGCGGACGTCTGTAGTCCCAGCTACTCAGGAGGCTGAGGCAGGAGAATGGCGTAAACCCAGGAGGCGGAGCTTGCAGTGAGCTGAGATCCGGCCACTGCACTCCAGCCTGGGCGACAGAGCGAGACTCCGTCTCAAAAAATAATAATAATAATAATAATTTTTTTGAAGAGACGGAGTTTTACCATGTTGCTCAGGCTAGTCTCCAACTCCTGGGCTCAAGTGATCCATCTGCCTTGGCATCCCAAAGTGCTGGGATTACAGACGTAAGCCACCGTGCGCAGTCCATAATTTTAATACGTACTGAATGTCCAGAAAAGCAACTGTTGAATAAAGTAAGAGAAAACTGTACTTTGGGGCCAATACAGTAGCTCACGTTTGTAATCACAGCACTTTGGGAGGCCAAGGAGGAGGACAGCTTGAGCCTAATTCAAAACCAGCCTGGGCAACTAAGTGAGACCCCATCTCTACCAAAAAAAAAAAAAAACAGAAGAAGAAGAGGAAGAGGAAGAGGAAGAAGAAGAGGAAGAGGAGGAAGAAGAAGAAGAAAAGAAGAAGAAGGAGAAGGAGGAGGAGGAGGAGGAGGAGAAGAAGAAGAAAGAAGCTGTATTTGAGTTTTATTTGTACATTTGCAAAGAACTGTTCACTGTACTGGTTTGCTTCTCCTGGTATTTAAGTTGCAAATACCCTTACAGCAGTCTACTCAGGCAGCTGTCATGTCAAGCGAATCTGTCAGAAATGTTTTCTATTTATCCTTCATCTTACTGCAAGATAATTTTTTAAATTATATATGTAGGGCCAGGCGTGGTGGCTCACGCCTGTAACCCCAGTAATTTGGAAGGCCGAGGTGGGCGGATCACTTGAGGCCAGGAGTTCGAGACCAGCCTGGCCAACATGGTGAAACCCTGTCTCTACAAAGAATAAATAATAATACAAAAAAATTAGCCAGGTGTGGTAATGCACACTTGTAATCTCAGCTACTTGGAAGGCTAAGGCACGAGCATCGCTTGAAGCACCCTGGAGGCAGAGGATGCAGTGAGCCAAGATCACGCCACTGCAGCACAGCCTGGTTGAGAGAGATTCTGTCTCAAAAAAAAATATATATATATATATATACACACACACACACACACACACGTGTAGAAAAGTTGTATTACCTGTGGATTTCATTTCATTAAAGAGAGTATTTCAAAATACTTATAAAAAGAGGGCACTGGATCTGAGAGGTTTGAGAACTAACGGGCTGGAAGATCAGCATCACTGTAGGACGCTTGCAGGTCTCAGTTAATCCAGCAAAAGGTAAGAAAGAGCATGTAACTATAACTGTTTTTTCTTTTGAGAATGTAAATTCTAAGCATGGTGAAACGTAAGCAAAATGAAACTTCTGGAAGATGGTACTATGACTTAAAAGTCTATTCAAATCTATACAACATCAAAGTGGCAACGAGGTAAACATTACCTTGTCTACTAAGAAGTTTCCTGTGACACTTGCTCAAATTGTCAAGGAGAGAGATTAATCTGTCTTAACAGATTTTCAAGGAAGATAAAACTAACTGGTCTGGCCAGGCGTGGTGGCTCACGCCTGTAATCCCAGCACTTTGGAAAGCCGAGGCAGGCGGATCACTTGAGGTCAGGGGTTTGAGACTAGCCTGGCCAACATGGTGAGACCCTGCCTCTACTAAAAATACAAAATTAGCCAGGTGTGGTGGCGCACACCCATAATCCCAGCTACTCGGGAGGTCGACGCACCAGAATTGCTTGAACATGAGAGGCGGAGGTTGCCGTGAGCCAAGATCGCACCACTGCACTCCAGCCTGGGCACCAGAGTGAGGCTCTTGGTCTCAAAAAAAAACTGGTCTGTTTTGGGGAAAGAGTCACCAACAGTCTACTTATCATACAAGAAAAGTATGCCTGGTTTAGAAATCACTAGAGCCAACTCACTTCTGTCTTTTTCTTCAAGAGATGGGGTTTTGCCATATCACCCAGGCTGGTCTTAAACTCCTGAGCTCAAGTGATCCACCCCCCTCAGCCTCCCAAAGTGCTGGGATTACAAGCAAGAGCCACCATACCTGGCCTACTTCTAACTGATATACATGCATCTGGGGACCTCAGAGAAACTCTGAACTGCAAATAATTGAAGAAAGAAATTTTTTAAAAAGAAAAATTTTTCAGCACCTAAACTTCTGTGTGTGAAACTACAACAACAACCAAAATGTTTCCAATACGGTAATGGCCCTATTTCTCTGCACATAAGGATTGCTCATCATTCTTACACTGCCTTTCAATTAGGATTATACAGATAGATTCCTCATTCAAGCTTCCAATACGTGCACCTAAGTATTATTTTACAGTGGGATATACTTAGGTAAACTGAGAGGGTCAGACGACTCAGTTAGAAGCACCCGAAGAATTTTAGAACAAAGATTAATAACTCCAATATACCCCCTCAACCAAGAAGTTGAAGAAACTAAGAGGTTAAACACAAAATTTCCAGAGCTCATGAAACTTCTGAGAGGTGTAAGAGAAACACAGAAAGGAAAACTAAAAGTTAGGCTTGTTGTCTGTTTTCATTTTGTTTTCAAACTGGGATTTCCAGCTGTCTTACTAAATTACATGCAGTGTTACTGTCTCAATTCCCAACTGACAAAACATGTGGATAGTTTTCTTTTAGAAGTCGCCCTTACAGTACGTAACTTGAGAGGAGTAATCCAATTCCTCCGGTCTCAGTAACTCCAAAGAGAGAAAGTGACTCCAACTGATATAGCTACAATGGAATTGCAGCCACTAACTGAACCCTAGTTCCTGTACTAAACAATCTCTCCCATCAGTGTTTTGCCTAAAATTATATGGTCTCAATTATCTTACTGAAAATTCAATGGGATCCCAAAATTAAAAATCAAACCTACACCAAAACAAACCTTAAACACCATTAGCACAAGATGACACTGACTATCCCTCTAGCTATCCCAGGGTTTCTCAACCTCAGTCCTCTTAACTTTTTGGGCCCAATATAATTCTTTGAGGGGGCTATCCTGTGCACTGTAGCATGTTCAGCAGCATCTCTGGCCTCTACCTACTGGACAACAGTAGCAGCCCTCCTCACAGCCCCCAGTTATGAAAATCAAAAATGTCTACAGGCTGGGTGTGGTGGCTCACGCCTACAATCCCAATACTTTGGAGGCCCAAGCAGGACTGCCTGAGGCCAGGAGTTTGACATCAGCCTAGGCAACACAGTGAGACTCTGTCTCAACAAAAAATTAAAAAATTAGCCGGGTGTGGTGGTATGGTGGTACAGCTACTTGGGAGGCTGAGGTGGGAGGACTGCTTGAGCCCAGGAGGTAGAAGCTGCAGCGAGCCGGTGATCATACCACTGCACTCCAACCTGGGCAACAAAGTGAGAAAAAAAATTGTCTACAGACTTTGCCAAATGTTCCCTGGGAAACAAAACTACCTGAAATTGAAAACCACTGCTCTAGGCTATCTCCTTTATTGCTCATTAGGCTATGAAGAGATCCAGCCTGGCCAACATGGTGAAACCCCCGTCTCTACTAAAAATACAAAAATTAGCCGGGCGCAGTGCCAGGCACCTGTAATCCCAGCTACTTGGGAGGCTGAGGCAGGAGAATCGCTTGAAATTGTAAGGTGGAGGATGTAGTGAGCCGAGATGGCGCCACTGCACTCCAGCCAGGGTGAAAGAGGGAAATTACGTTTAAAAAAAAAAAAGAGGCAACTAAACATAAAGAAATACAAAGTATTAGCACATCTAGTTGGTACTTCCCCCAAAAATACAAAAAAATCATCTGCAGTGAGTTCAATTTTCAGATTTTTTTCTTCCTTATACTGAAAAAGTCCCACACAAATTTCCCCAATATATACATTTATATTTATCAGTAGAATTTCAAGGATAAACTAGCCTCTACCTATAAGACTACATATTTATTTCTAGATATTGCAGTGAATATATGGACTGACACTGTACATTCAAATTTCATATGGCAGCACCTGCATTTTGTACCACTGTTGCCTTTTAAAGATCTCAAAACATTGAACTCATTACTTTTTAAATATAACTACTGGGTGTTCAACTCATATCAATCATTCAATCAAAAAATACTTAATTAGGAACTGCTATATAACACCAGACAGACACCTCTCTGGGACCTTTCTAAGAATCGTGCAACTTAGAAAGGTCAGTGAGCTTAAAGGGTCACAAAGTCTTTAAGAAATCTGCTTTTTAGCTACTTTTATTATGGGTGGTTTGAACATTTCCTGTATTAGAGTTATTACAAGTACAATTCAATGATGAATGCCTTCTGTAGCACCTGGTAGAGCCAAACTAGATAACATTACTTATTGATAAGGAAAACATTTTATTAGATCACAGAAGATGATAAAATACGAAGATAGAGGGAGAGAAGCCTACTACATAGTTTCTTCAGGTGGAGCCTGAAGGTGAGCAGTCCTTAATCTGATCTCTTCATCTGGATATAGGAAGATACCCTGATCTCCATAAAATACTTAAAGAAACCCTAGTCTCACCAATACCAAAAGTAGGTTACTCTGCATATGATTTATCTCACCTATTTAATGATGACTCTACCAGATTTAATCTCATGAGGTTACATTCCCTGACCTTGATTTAACGGGGAAAGATGGATGGTAGGGTGTGGGGACGGAATAACACCTTTACACTCCATGACACTGCCCTCTGTGGTGTACTACTCAGTCATTCATAATCAACGTATCATACTAACTCCATTAGTCATGGCTTCACATTGTCTCTCAATAAGATAGGTCGAGTTTCTGCTATGGTTTTGAAAATAATACTCTGAAGTTACTTTAAGTATTTATTTATTCTATCATCTGATGACCAAAAAATCTATAATGGCATTTTACCCAATCCTACAGAAACTTGAAATCCTGAGGCTCCAGACTATAGAATCGAAATCTCTGATTTATTTTTTTTATTTTTTATTTTTTTTTGAGACGGAGTCTCGCTGTGTCGCCCAGGCTGGAGTGCAGTGGCGCGATCTCGGCTCACTGCAAGCTCCGCCTCCCGGGTTCCCGCCATTCTCCCGCCTCAGCCTCCGAGTAGCTGGGACTACAGGCGCCCGCCACCGCGCCCGGCTAGTTTTTTTTGTATTTTTAGTAGAGATGGGGTTTCACCGTGTTAGCCAGGAGGGTCTCGATCTCCTGACCTCGTGATCCGCCCGCCTCGGCCTCCCAAAGTGCTGGGATTACAGGCTTGAGCCACCGCGCCCGGCCGAAATCTCTGATTTTAAAATCCAAGTTTAGTACTCACAAAATTTTACTAAAGTTATTTTCACTGTAAATAGGAAAACACTTTCAATAAGAAGGAGAAATTCCTAAACAATACTCACTTGGAATGGAGACTTTTTGAAGCCTAACAGAAAACAATGCCATGAAATATGTTTTCATTTTTAAATTCCCTCCATGATTTCTCCTTATTTCTTAATATCTTCTTTCCAAATGAACCTTTTGTCCTCTTTTTGAATGGTTTTTTTCTTTGTTGTTGTTTTTTTTTTTTTTTGAGATGGAGGCTCCCTCTTGCTGCGAGTACAGTGGTGTGATCTCGGCTCACTGCAACCTCTGCCTCCCGGGATTTCAAGCAATTCTCCTGCCTCAGTTTCCTGAGCCCATCTCAAATCACTAAATTGCTTAGATTAGAGGCGCCCACCACCACACGAGGCTAAGTTTTGTATTTTTAGTAGAGACGGGATTTCACCATGTTGGCCACGCTGGTCTCGAACTCCTGACCTCAGGTGATCTGCCCACCTTGGCCTCCCAAAATGCTGGGATTACAGGCGCTAGTCACCATGCCCTGCCCTCTTTTGTCCTCTTATCTGGGTGGATCCAACCCAAAGACACACAAAGCTAGAATTGATCAGGATTAGCAGTAAGGAGTGTTATTTTATGAAATTAAATGAATTCAGTCTACATGTGGCTTAAAAAAAAAAAAAGATGGCCGGGCGCGGTGGCTCAAGCCTGTAATCCCAGCACTTTGGGAGGCCGAGACGGGCGGATCACGAGGTCAGGAGATCGAGACCATCCTGGCTAACACGGTGAAACCCCGTCTCTACTAAAATATACAAAAAATTAGCCGGGCGAGATGGCGGGCGCCTGTAGTCCCAGCTACTCGGGAGGCTGAGGCGAGAGAATGGCGTAAACCCGGGAGGCGGAGCTTGCAGTGAGCTGAGATCCGGCCACTGCACTCCAGCCTGGGCGACAGAGCGAGACTTCGTCTCAAAAAAAAAAAAAAAAAAAAAAAAAAAAAAAAGATGAAAATAATAAAATAAAATTTTAATGGAAGAGTGATTAAACCTTGCAACCTAGTCCCATTGAACACAATCATGGCTCTGAAACAGTCCTTCCCATTGAATGGGTGAAGAAACCTAGAAATAGCTCATCAAAAGCTGATGTAAACTCAGTACCCAGCCTCTGGTGTTCAGTGAGGACAGCACTCATAGGTGATGGGTTCTTTCTTTCTCTTTCTTTTCTTTTTTCTCTCCTCTCTACCCTCTCCCCTTTCTCCCCTCTCTTCTCTCTCCTCCAGACTGGGTCTCTGTTGCCCAGGCTGGAGTACAGTGGCACAACCATAGCTCACTGTAACCTCAAATATCCTGGGCTCAAGCAATTCTTTCACCTCAGCCTCCCAAGTAGCTAGGACTACAAGCACATGCCACCATGCCCAGCTAAGTTTTTTTTTTTTATTTTTGTTGAGACAGGGTCTTGCTATGTTGTCCAGACTGGGAAAACATTTTAAACAAAAGGAGACAGAGATCTAAAAATAGGTAACACATAGGAGAATGGTGAGGCAAATGCTATGGCCAAGGCACAGGGTGTGTGGAGGAATGAGTTGGGTTTTTGAAGCTGATTAGATTATATCATGGAGTCTTTTTCTGTTCTTTTCCTTTCTGAGATAAGCTCGCTCTGTCACCCAGACTAGAGTGTACTGGCACAATCACAGCTCACTGCAGCCTCGACCTCCCGGGCTTGAGCGATCTTCCCCACCTCAGCCTCCTGAGTAGCTAGGACCACAGGCACACACCACCACCCCTGGCTAATTTTTTTTATTTTTGTAGAGATAGGGTCTCACTTTGTTGCCCAGGCTAGTACCAAACTCCTGGGCTCAGGCAATCCTCTCCTGCCTTGGGTTCCCAAAGTGCTAGTATAACAGGTGTGAGCCACAGCATGCCCTAGTAAGTGATGGTTCTTGGTATCCAACTATCACAAGAGTCAGTACCTTCTTTGTTTACTTTGTTTTTATAAAATTTATCCATATCTGATTTTGACTGGGGTATTAAGCCTTTTTATATATTGACTATAAATGGTTTTTAGGTTTTATGTCCTTCATTTTGCTCTTTGTTTTCTATACATCTTTCTTGGATTTTAGGTTTGGGGGTACATATGTACATTTGTTACATGGATAAACTACATCACTGGAATTTGGTGTACAGATTTTGTCACCCAGCAACTGAGCATAGTACAAGACAGATAGTTTTTTGACCCTCATCCTCCTCTTACCCTCACCACCTCAAGTAAGCCCTCGTGTCCATGTTTGTGCCCATGTGTACTCAATGTTAGCTCCCACTTATAAGTGAAAACACGTGGTACTTGGCTTTCTGTTCCTGCTTTAATTCACTTAGGATAATGACCTCCAGGCTGCATCCATGTTGCTGCAAAGGACATGATTTCGGTTTTGGTTTTTTTTTAAATAGCTGCATAGAGTCCCATGGTATATGTGTACCACATTTTCTTTATTAAGTCCACCACTGATGGGCATCTAGGTTGATTCCATGTCTTTGCTCTTGTGAATAGTGCCACAATAAACATACAAGTGCATGTGCCTTTTTGGTAAAACGATTTATATTCCTTTGGGTATATAACCCAGTAACGGATTGCTGGGCAGAATGGTAGTTCTGTTTTAAGTTCTTTGGGAAATCAAACTGCCTTCCACAGTGGCTGAACTAATTTACATTCTCACCCGCAGCGTATAAGCCTTCCCTTTACTCCACAACCTTGCCAACAACTGTTATTTTTGACTTTCTAATAATAGCTATTCTGACTGGTGTGAGATGGCATCTCACTGTGGTTTTGGTTTGCATTTGTCTGATGATTAGCGATGTTGAGCATTTTTTCATATGCTTATTGGGCCACATATATGTCTTCTTTCGAGAAGTGCGTAGGCAAAAAAACCCAAAATCATACCAACCACACTCTTGGACCATAGCACAATTAAAATAGAAATCAATACTAAAAAGGTCTCTCAAAACTATACAATTACACGGAAATGAAACAACTTGCTCCCGAATGACTTTTGAGTAAAAACTGAAATTAAGGGAGAAATCAGAAAGTTCTCTGAAATTAATGAAAACACAGATACAGCATACCAGAATCACCAGGACACAGTTAAAGCAGTATTAAGAGGAAAGTTTATAGCACTAAACACTGACATCAAAAAGCTAGAAAGATCTCAAATTAACAACCTAACATCACACCTAGAGAAACTAGAAAAACAAGAACAAACCAATCCCAAAGCCAGCAGAATAACCAAAATCAGTGCTGAACTGAATGAAATTGAGATGTGAAAATCCATACAAATAAATGATAAACGAAACCAAAAGTTGGTTCTTTCAAATGATAAACAAAATTGATAGATCCCTAGCTAGATTAATAAAGAAAAAAAGAGAGAAGATCTAAATAAACACAATCAGAAATGACAAAACTGACATCACCACCAATCCCACAGAAATACAAAAAACCCTCAGAGACTATTACAAACACCTCTATGCACACAAACTAGAAAACCTAAAATTCCAGATAAATTCCTGCAAACATACAACCCCACAAGACTGAACCAGGAAGAAACTGAAATTCTGAACAGACCAATGATGAGTTCCAAAATTGAATCAGTAATAAAAAACCAGGCCAGGGCCATGGCTCATGCCTACAATCCCAGCACTTTGGGAGACAAAGGCAGGCAGATCACTTGAGCCCAGGAGAGACCAGTCTAGGCAACATGAAGAAACCTTCTCTCTCAAAAACAAAAAACAAAACAAAACAAAACAGAAAATGAGCCAGGTGTGGTAGCACATACCTCTAGGCCCAGCTACTCATGAGGCTAAGGTGGTAGGATCACCTGAGTCTGGGAAGTCGAGGCTGCAGTGAGCCGTGATCACGCCACTGAATTCCAGTATGGGCAACACAGTGAGACCCTGTCTCAAAAAATAATGAAAAATAAAAACTTACCAACCAGAAAAGGCCCTGGACCAGATGGACTCACAGCCAAATTCCACCAGACACACGAAGAAGAGCTGGTACCAATTCTACTGAAATTATTCCAAAAAATCGAGGAGGGACTCTTCCCTAACCCATTCTATGAGGCCAGCAGCATTCTGATACCAAAACCTGGCAAAGACACAACGAAAAAAGAAAAAAACTCCAGGCCAATATCCCTGATGAACACAGACGCAAAAATCCTAAATAAAATACTAACAAACCGAACCAGCAGCACATTAAAAAGCTAACGCAGGCCAGTGTGGTGGCTCACATCTGTTATCTCAGCACTTTGCAGGGCCAAGTCAGGCAGATCACTTGAGGTCAGGATTTCAAGGCCAACCCGGCCAACACGGGGAAACCCCATCTCTACTGAAAGTACAAAAATTAGCCAGGTCTAGTGGTGCAAACCTGTAATCCCAGGTACCTGGGAGGCTGAGGCACGAGAATCACTTGAACCCACAAGGCAGAGGTTGCAGTGAGCTGAGCTAGTTCCACTGCACTCCAGCCTGGACAACAGAGCGAGACTCCGTCTCAAATAAATAAATAAATAAGTGAGTAAGTAAGTAAATAAAAAGCGGCCGTGCACAGTGGCTCACGCCTGTAATCCCAGCATTTTGGGAGGCAGAGCCAGGCGGGTCCATATGGTCAGGAGATCGAGACCATCCTGGCTAACATGGTGAAACCCCATCTCTACTAAAAATACAAAAAATTAGCCAGGCATGGTGGCAGGTGCCTGTAGTCCCAGCTACTCGGGAGGCTGAGGCAGGAGAATGGCGTGAACCCGGGAGGCGGAGCTTGCAGTGAGCCGAGATAGCGCCACTGCACTCCAGCCTGGGCGACAGAGCGAGACTCCGTCTCAAAAATAAAAATAAAATAAAATAAAAATAAAAAGCTAATCCACCACAATTAAGTAGTCTTTACTCCTGGGGTGCAAGGTTGGTTCAACATACATAAATCAATAAATGTGATTCATCACATAAACAGAAGTAAAAACAAAAACCACATATCAGGCCAGCCGCAATGGCTCATGCCTGTAACCCCAGCACTTTGGGAGGCTGAGGCAGGCAGATTGCTTAAGCTCAGGAATTTGAAACCAGCCGGGGCAACGTGGCAAAATCCCATCTCTACAAAAAAGAAAAAAAAATTAGCCGCGCATGGTGGAACCCACCTATCTACTAATACTCAGGAGGCTATAGTGGGAGGATAGATTGAGCCCACGAATTCAAGAACAGCCTGGGCAACAAAACAGAATAAATTCTGTCTCTATTTAAAAATAAAAAAGGAGGCCGGGTGCGATGGCTCACGCCCGTAATCCCATCACTTTGGGAGGCCGAGGTGGGCGTATCACGAGGTCGAGATGGAGACCATCCTGGTCAACATGGTGAAACCCCGTCTCTACTAAAAATACAAAAATTAGCTGGGCATGGTGGCATGTGCCTGTAGTCTCCACTACTCAGGAGGCTGAGGCAGGAGAATTGCTTGAACCCAGGAGGCGGAGGTTGCAGTGAGTCAAGATCGCACCACTGCACTCCAGCCTGGCGACAGAGCAAGACTCTGTCTCAAAAAAAAAAAAAAGGGAGAGAATATACTGTATAATTGAAAATTGCTAAGACAGTAGAATTTAAGTGTTCTCACCACACAAAAATAAATATTTGAGGTAATACATGTTAAATAGCTTGGTTTAACCATTCCATGTATACATATATCAAATCATCTGTACACTACAAAAAATACAGTATACAACTTTTAGTTGTGAAAAAAACATGATTAAATGCTTCTCCCCTCTTCATCACCCCCCCTTCCTTTTGCTACCTCACAGTCTTTGGAATTCTCAATCTGAAATGTACCTATCCCTCAAAACTCAATTTAAATCCCACTGGCCGCATCAATGCTATGAAATTCTCCTCTCTGTATCCTAAAGCACACATCCTCACCCCTTTACGTTGTTACTTTTTCCATGTTTGCCTTGTTTTTCCCCAAAAGCTGTAAGATCCTTAAGGTCAGGAATCACATATCGCTCCATATCACCTCCAGGACACTCAGCAGAGAACCTTGGATATATTTAGGAAGAATCTGGTTATATTCAATTGCGTGGGGCCTCAATTTACAAATCAGACATGACAAATAATATATCAGACCAAAAAGATCAAGAAACTTCTCCAGGCATTAAGTAAGGCTTAGAAAAACACCTACTCAGCCTTTAAAAGTATCCCTTTGAAGTAAGGACTTAAAGGTGAGAAGAAAATATATAATCAATTGTGGAAATTTAGACTGTCTTCTCACTCTTTTTTTTTTTTTTTTTTGAGACAGGATCTCACTCTGTTGCCCAGGCTGGAGTGCAACGGTGCAATCTCAGTTCACTGCAACTTCCGCCTCCTGGGGTCAGGCACTCCTCCTACCTCAGCCTCCTGAATAGCTGGGACCACAGATGCATGCCACCACACACAGCAGATTTTTTTATTTTTTGGTACAGATGGGGTTTCTCCATGTTGCCCAGGCTAGTCTCGAACTCCTGAGCTCAAGCGATCTGCCTGTCTTGGACTTCCAAAGTGTTGGGATTGCAGGCGTGAGCCACCACGCCTGGCCAACTTCTCACTCTTAAAGGCAAAATAGTGAACAGCAACTTAAAGATCAAAAAAGCTAAGGTTGCAATATTCAACAAGGCATCACATTCAACAACACACCACTGGTCAGTCACACACATGCTGGCTGAATTCCAGACTCCCTCTCTATGGTAAAAGAGTTCTGCAGGCTCTGATGTTGGCTGGAAAAAAACTAGGCACCTGCTCTTCCCAGCACTGAAATATGGCCAAAAAAGAAAAAAGAAAACCATAAACACACAGCAAAATCAGCAAGCAAAACTAGCATTTAGGCGGGGAGTGGTGGCTCACGCCTGTAATCTCAGCACTTTGGGAGCCCGAGCCAGGCGGATCACTAGAGGTCAAGAGTTTGAGACCAGCTTGGCCAATGAGGTGAAACTCCGTCTCTACGAAAAATACAAAAACTAGCCAGGGTGTGGTGGTTGCGTGCCTATAGTCCCAGCTACCTGGAGGCTGAGGCAGGAAACTCGCTTGAACCCGGCAGGTGGAGGTTGCAGTCAGCCAAAATCATGCTCCTGGGTGATAGAGGGAGACTGTCTCAAAGGAAAAAAAAAAAGCTAAGTGCATTTATATGAAACTATGACTCCAATGTTGGGGGTGAGGCAAGTAGAGAGGACAGAATATATCATAATGCCTTAAACAAAACTTTTGAGTGAGAGAAGACCATAAAACACCCTTTAAGCACTTATTCACTGGACTCCATTTGTTTCTAAGAAATAAGATATACAGACTCACTTTAGAAGGCTTCCTCCTACACTGTATCTGAGACACCATAAATATAAACATACATTATGCTGCCACTCTATGGTAAGACTGAACCTGGACACTTCTAAAGAACGGAACAACCATGAAGACAGTAGGCTAAAGATAGGACTGACATTCACCCTGGGGGAGCCCCTCGTAGTAGCTACAACCCAACCCAAAACAGCTTCTGGGTTTGTGATGCTGGTGCTGGCTAATAAGCTGCATAAGTGTTGTTTGTTTTTTGTAGAGAGGAGTCTCACTGTGTTGCCCAGGCTGGTCTCAAACTCCTGGCCTCAAGCAATCCTCCTGCCTCGTCCTCCCAAAGTACTGGGATTACAGACCTGAGCCACTGCGCCTGACCTACAAAAGTGCTTTCTTCACAACCACAGCACTGCCTCTCAAGGAGCTAACAGTCTGGCAGAAACTCGTGAAAACCAATTTCATGTCAGAGGAAGCAACCCAAACATTCTGTCCCGGCTTTTTTTCTTAAGTGAAGAAAAGGACAGGGCGAGGGGCGGAACAATGGTATTAAAGACACTGGCAACATGACAACTAAAATAAACGAAGTTGAAACAGTACGTCCTGCCTTCTTCCTAAAGCCATTTCCTTCAATAGCGATAGGAGTGCAGGCCGTCTGCAAGTCATTAGTACGCTGCTATTTTCACTTTCACAAGGACCCTGGAAACCACTGAAGAGCAAAATCCTTCTTTTCGCCTCACAGATACCATCCAACCCCCTTTCTGTGCTTCCTTCCTTCCCCAGAGAAAACCGAATAGGGACAATCCTCAGCAATCCGCTATTTTGCTTCACTGACAAGGGAGGTGGCGGGGGCGGGGGGAGTGAAAAGTGGAAAAGAACGTAGAGCAAGGTGAGAAGACACAGCGGAAGGAGTATGGGGGGAGGTCATCGTGGGGAAAAGACCAGGTATAAAAGAATGCAAGAAAATTGAGGGGAGAGTTATCAGAGGGAAACTTGCTAAGAAAAAAAAATAATAATAAGGACAGGGGAGTTTAAGAGGTGAGATCAGGTGGAGCAGCCCAGGATGAATTAAGAGGTAGGCAGGAGGTACGGGGCCGAAGCCGTGACGCCCAGGGTTTAGGACCAGTGGCTGGAAAAGTGGGCAGCAGGTATTCGGCAGACCGATGTCCGGGGAGTCAAGGGTGTGCGGAAAGCTCCAGACCCAGTTCTGGGACATCGGGGCCAGGAATCTATGAGGTTCCCAAGTACAGAGAACATGGGGCTCTTACCGGTAGTTTGGGGCTGACCTCGCCCTTGCAAAAGTGGCAGAAAAACCGGTGGGCGGCTACAGCGGCGCCCGAATCCGCCCCGGCCGCCGAAGCCTCCGCCATTTTTGTCCTCCGCCGCGGCCGTCCGAGAGGGCAGCCGGCCAGTCCCTCGCCAGGCCGCTACCTCCCGGGCTGCAGTAGCCACCGCCGCCTCGGTGCGGCCCACCGCTTCAGAGCCCGCGTCGGTCACGTGAGTCGGCCAGACCCAGAGAGGCGGCGGCGCCAACAGCAACCCTGCGGCCCGCCTCCCAGCACCAAATAAGCGCAGGAAGGAGAGGCAAACCGTCCGCCCGCCGGCTCCACAAACAGCCCCTCGCTGGTCCTCCAGCCTTCCAGCGAGAAGAAAGAAAGAGCGTCCCCGGAAGCCGCCGAAACTCTGGGGTAGAGCGGCACGCGCTTTTTGCCTTTCCGCGTCCTCTTCGGTGGCCGTCCTCTTCCTTGAAAGGGCGGTGGGCTCCACTTCCGCTCAGAAGGCCAGAGGGAGCCGCAGGAAGGCGTCGTGGGAATCTCAGCAGCGTTGGGGTTGGTGCCTCTGAACTGCGCTGATCCTGAGGTTAGTGGAAAATGCTGTCTGAACGTGGCAGCACTGACTGGACCAAGAGACCAAATCCGGAATGGGAACCTGTGTAAAGGGAGTGTAGAGCTAGGAGCCAAGCGTCTTGGAAGTCCTTTCGGAGGATGGCAAGGGATCTGGGAATGCTTCTGCAAAGATACGCGGATGGACGAAATAGGTCTCTGGTGATACTGAGGCTTCTTAGGAATTGGAAGAAATAAGTAATGTTTGGTAGCAATTTGTAATAAGAAAGTAATCGTATAATAAACTACGTCCGTTTCTGATTGTGTCAACTTTGTCAAGGAGTAGAAGTTTGAGAATTGAATACTGTCCTGCAAACAACGTAACCTCATCTCCTATTTGACACACCCTGTTGAGAAGCAGTCCTTTACCGCCTACATTTCTTTTTCGAAATTATCATTTCCTTTATGGACTAAGAATAACACTGCCTGCTCACTTCCACCGGGCTGTGAACAGTGACCTTAATTTTTCCAAGCAATGAAGTGTAGAAACTAAGGTCTGTGACAGACTGCAAAATCATCTACTCCCAATCTTTAAAGAAAATCAGAATCATGCATAATCCCATAAAGGTATATTTGATGCATAGTCTTTTTCTATGCATACATTTTTCCTTTTTTTACAATAATTGAATTTTTATATTTTTTCAGCTTCTGTCACTTAATATATTATGAATAATTTTCTTCTTTTTTGGGGGGGGGGTTTTTTTTTTTTGGAGACGGAGTCTCGCACTGTCGCCCGGGTTGGAGTGCAGTGGCCCGATCTCGGCTCACTGCAACCTCCCTCTCCTGGCTTCAAGAGATCCTCCTGCCTCAGCCTCCCAAGTAGCTGGGATTACAGGCGCCCGCCACCACGCCCAGCTAAGTTTTTTTTGTATTTTTAGTATAGAAGGGGTTCACTATGTTGGCCAGGCTGTTCTCAAACTCCTGACCTCGTGATACGCCCACCTTGGCCTCCCAAAGTGCTGGGATTGCAGGCATGAGCCACAGCGCCGGCCTATTATGAATAATTTTCTTCCACAGGAATACACATGGTACTAAATAACTTTGTTGGCGTAGTATGCCATTGTATGGGTATGCTATCATTTATTGTTAGACGTTAGATTGTTTCCAGTAAGTCTGTATTATAAAGAGAACTAATGACTTCATTATTATTAGCTTTTTATTCTTTCCTTGGACACAATATCCAAAAAGAAATTGTTGTTTCAAACATATACAAGATTTTTAAGGCTTTTTGATACGTATTGTCAAATTGCCCTCCAGAAAGAATACATGAATTTACACTCAGCAGCTCTGCTTCCAGCATGAAAGACTTTCCATTGTACCGTTTTGGTGTTTTTTCCCTAGCTCTCAGACTCCCCAGTACCATGACTCAAGCAGAAATTAAGCTGTGTTCTTTGTTGCTGCAAGAGCATTTTGGAGAGATTGTAGAAAAAATTGGAGTCCATCTGATAAGAACCGGCAGCCAGCCACTAAGAGTAATTGCCCATGACACAGGAACATCACTGGATCAGGTATGTCTAAATGACATTAATTTTCTCTAATTTCACTAATTTATCGCACCCACCTTTGAATATTGTTCTTCTCACCCCAGAAAAGGAAAAATGAAGAAAACTTGCCCTGGGAGCAGAACAATGTTATTTGGGGAAGAAAAGGATGGGACTTAGGCATCAACATTTTGTTTCTCAAAGTGTTCCTAGTTCATCACAGCTTTTAGGCAAATCTTTGCTCTTCCCGTGCCATACCTCATTTATTCACAATAGGTCTATTAATCTCAGTACTGCCTTTAAGGAATGAGAATGATGAAAGTAAATTGTGTATTGAAAGATAAGGATCAGAGTGAATATAGCAAAGAATCTTCCTGATTTATTGTATTGATGTCTGATTCTTATTAGCTACTCCAATGGAGAGAGGAAATAAGTGCAGAAATTATCTAGCCATTTTCTGATGCTTAGTAAGTTGTTGGACAAAAAATTTCCAGCAGTAATGAGCTATATCTTCAGGTCTTTCCTCTCTTCTCTTTATGTCCCATCTAGGTGAAAAAAGCCCTGTGTGTCCTCATCCAACATAACCTGGTGAGTTATCAAGTGCACAAACGTGGTGTGGTGGAGTATGAAGCCCAGTGCAGCCGGGTATTACGAATGCTTAGATATCCCCGGTACATCTATACTACCAAAACTCTGTACAGTGACACTGGAGAACTGATTGTTGAGGAGCTTCTGTTGAATGGCAAACTGACAATGTCAGCTGTTGTGAAGAAGGTGGCAGACCGGCTCACAGAGACCATGGAGGGTCAGTACTGTATCCATAGTTGTTAACAAAAGCATAGATCAGCTGGCTACAGGAATGGACCCTGAGCTATCTTAGGCCGTCTCGTCTGCCTTTTTCCTCTCTTATACAGATGGCAAGACCATGGACTATGCTGAAGTATCAAACACATTTGTGCGACTGGCAGACACACACTTTGTACAACGCTGCCCCTCAGTACCTACCACTGAGAATTCAGACCCTGGGCCACCACCACCTGCCCCCACACTTGTCATTAATGAAAAGGACATGTACCTGGTTCCTAAGCTGAGCTTGATAGGTAAGGAATTTTAACCCCGGAACTGTGACTTGCCTTAATTATGGATTCTTCTTGATTGATTGTCAAATGTATGAATCAGTTGAACATTTACCATTGGTAAATCAGACTGATTTGCCAATCAGTCTGAACATTTGTTATGTGTCAAACATCGTGGTGTATAACAATGAAAAAATCATGGTCTCTGTCATGGGGCTTTAGGAGACATACATTAATCAGAAAATCACATTGATATATCATTAAACGGTGATAAGTACTATGAAGGAAATATTCCTATGAAGGAACTGTCATAGTATTATGACACATACATTAATCAGAAAATCACATCAATATATAATTAAACCATGATAAGTACCATGAAGGTAAAGTATGAGGTGTTATGAAAATATATAATGGAGACTTTGGGAGACTGAGGCAGGCGAATTCTATAAGGCCAGTTCCAGACCAGCCTGGGCAACATGGTGAAACCCCATGTCTACTAAAATTGTAAAAATTAGCCAGTTATGGTGGTGTATGCCTGTAATCCCAGCTACTCGGGAGGCTAGGGCAGGAGAATTGCTTGAACCCAGGAGACAGAGGTTGCAGTGAGCCAAGACTGCGCCACTGCACTCCAGCCTGGGCGACAGAGTGAGACCATCTCAGAAAAAAAGAAGAAAATACATAATGAGGGACAGGATTCATCTGGGAGTTTAGGCCTCATGTTTCTTTGAGAAGGTGACATTTGAGCTAAGATTTAAAGTGGAAGCTAACAGTGAGGTAACAGAGGAAAAGCATTTTTGGCAAAGGGAATAGTATGTAGTAAAAAAAAAAAAAAAAAACAGCATTTTGTAGACCAGGCACGGTGGCTCACGCCTGTAATCCCAGCACTTTGGGAGGCTGGGGTAGGCGGGTCACGAGGTCAGGAGATCAAGACCATCCTGGCTAACACAGTGAAACCCTGTCTCTAAAAAAAAAAAATACAAAAATTAGCCGGGCATGGTGGCAGGTGCTATAGTCCCAGCTACTCTGGAGGCTGCGGCAGGAGAATGGCATGAACCCGGGAGGCAGAGCTTGCAGTGAGCCAAGATCTGAGATCATGCCATTGCACTCCAGCTCTGTCACACTCCAGCCTGGGTAACAGAGCAAGACTCCGTCTCAAAAAAAAAAAAAAGCATTTGAGGAAATGAGAGAATGTCAGTATAGCTAAAGCATTGTAAGCAAAGCAAAAGAGACATGAGATAAGGTTAGAGACATAGATAGGCAGGGGTCTGATATCAGAAGCTAATCAGGATCGACCTGCTTAGTACTTGGATGGGAGACAGGCAGGAACTAAATCAAGTAAGACCTTATAGAGCATTTGTTCTTTATGCTAAGAGCAAAGGAAAACTACTAAAGGATTTTTAAAGAAATGACATGATCTAATTTATACTTTTAAAAGATTTTTTGTCTACAGAAAGAATGGGAGAATGGGGCAAAGGTAAATGTTGACAGACTGGTGGAAAATGAAACAGAGGGTGAAGGAGACAAGTATTAAGAATGACATTTGTGTGTCTGACTTGCACATGTGGGAGGATGGTGATAACATTGGCCATGAAAGAGAGTATTGGAGGAGAAAGACTATAAGCTTCTTTTTGAACATGTTGAGTTTCAGATTATTTCATCCTTTACTTGAGTTTCTTATAGCTCTTCAGCCCCCTAAGCAACTCTGATCTAGAGGCAGCTACAGATGTCTTTGGAATGAAAGACACCTGCTCTCATGTTTGGTCATTTGCTGTCATCATATGATATACAGTCTAAGTGTTCAATTGTTTGTTTGGCAGGAAAAGGTAAAAGGCGCAGATCATCTGATGAAGATGCTGCTGGGGAACCCAAGGCCAAGAGACCAAAACATACTACAGATAAGAAGGAGGTAATGGGGCTTCTTGATTAGAAGTCCTCACCCTGAAGCAGGCCAGAAAGAGCACTCAGATAACAAGCCCCAAGAAAGCTTAAAGCTTCCTGAGCTAAGAAGCAGTAGGATTATGAACCTCATTAAATATTAGAAATAGACTAACAATGAACCATTACTGTCTCCCTTCTGAGCCTTAATTCTTTCATTGAACAGAAGTAACAGCTTATGTAAAAAGGGGCCTAGAAAACGTTTAGGTTGCTCAATATAGCAAGAACCTAAAAACCTATAGGGACCAGTGGTGAAAAATGGGTCTAAAAACTGTACATAGGCCTGAACTCATATTCAGTGCCTTCTTAGCATGCCTATAAAGATGTCAGTAAGCATCTCAAACTTAGTGTGGCCAAAACAGAGTAATTGATTCCTCCTCTTAGTAAAAGATGCTACCACCTAGGCCAGCCACCTAGGACACCACCATTTCTGCTTAGGCCAAAATCCTTGGAACCCTCTAATCTCACAGTAAAACATATCAGCTCAGTTTCCAAAATTACCTCAAATCCAACCATTTCTCATCTTTTATCTGCCATCTCTCATCAACTCTTTCCTAACCCTTTCATTAATGGTCTCCCTAGCTGCATTCTTACCTACTTAGTAGCCAAAATGACTTTCTAAGTTCAAAACAAAACAATACATCCACTGATTAAACTCCTTTAATAGCTTTCCTTTACTCTTAGAAGAAATCCAAGATACAGGCTAGGAAGCCTTACATGATCTAGGTCTTCGTATGATCTGTTGGAGACAGGGCTCTTCAACCTCACCTCTGCCCCATCTCCGTCTTGCTCACTGTGTTCCCCCTACTGACTTTCTATCTCTTAAACATGTCAAACTCTTTCTAGTCTTTAGACTTTGGCCCTTATCATGCCTCTGGCTTCAAATGTTTGTCCCCAGATCTTCATGTAGTGGTTTCTGTTTGTATCATTTCTGTCTTAAATGCTCTTTTCATAGACTTCAAGCACCATTGTCCTGTCCTACACTGGTCCCTACCACATTTCTCATTTCATATACTTCACAGCATTTATATTTATAACTGGAATTATTTATTATTTGTGTACATGTTTGTCTAAGAGGTGTGGACTTTATCCTGAAGACAAGGGAGAGCCATTGATGGATTTTAAGCAGGGAAATGAAGTAACTGGATTTATGTGTTAGAAAGATTATGATAGCATAGCAGTTCCGAACCTGTACTACTCCATGCATGGATTTCAGAGAGTCTGCTTGTACTTATGTGCATTTTTCAGTGAAGCTCTCCATACCTTTCATTACATTCTTCAAAGGAACTGTGACCCAAAACAGTTTAAAAAAAAAAAAAAAAGCACTACTCTAAGAAATGGGAAGAATGATGCAAAACAAAATTAGAAGGAGAAAACCCAGTTACTCCTTTTATAGTGTCTGCTATGTTTCAAAGGGAAAAAAAAGAAAAACCAGTTCGGAGGCTATTGTAGTAATCCAGATGGGCCAAGATTTAGAGTCTGAAATAAGGTAATGATAGGAGAGAGAAAAGTAGATATCTGATAACTATAAAGAATAGGTAGAACGCCGGGCGCGGTGGCTCAAGCCTGTAATCCCAGCACTTTGGGAGGCCGAGACGGGCGGATCACAAGGTCAGGAGATCGAGACCATCCTGGCTAATACGGTGAAACCCCGTCTCTACTAAAGAATACAAAAAAAAAAAAACTAGCCGGGCGACGAGGCGGGCGCCTGTAGTCCCAGCTACTTGGGAGGCGGAGGCAGGAGAATGGCGTGAACCTGGGAGGTGGAGCTTACAGTGAGCTGAGATCCGGCCATTGTACTCCAGCCTGGGCGACAGAGCCAGACTCCGTCTCAAAAAAAAAAAAAAAGAATAGATAGAACTTGGTAATGGGATGGTAGATATGGACAGCAGGGGACTAGGGGTGATACCCAAGTTTGTAGCTTAAGAAATTGGGTTGGCCGGCCAAGCACGGTGACTCACGTCTGTAATCCCAGCACTTTGGGAGGCCGAGGCAGGTGGATCACCTGAGGTCAGAGTTCGAGACCAGCCTGGTCAACATGGTGAAACCCCGTCTCTACTAAAAGTACAAAAATTAGCCGGCCATGGTGGTGGGTGCCTGTAATCACAGCTACTTGGGAGGCTGCGGCAGGATAATGGCCTGAACCTGGGAGGCAGAGGTTGCAGTGAACCGAGATCGCACCACTGAACTCCATCCTGGGTGACAGAGCGAGACTCCATCTCCAAAAAAAGAGAGAGAGAGAAAGAAAGAAATTGGGTTGTCTAGGCACAGTGGCTCTCACCTGTAATCCCAGCATTTTGGGAGGCTGACGCAGAAGAATTACTTGAGCGCAGGAGTTTGAGACCAGCCTGGACAACATAGACCCTATCTCTACCAGAAAAAAAAAATCCACCAGACCTGGTGGCACATGCTTGTAGTCCCAGCTACTCAGGAGCTGAGGTGGGAGGATCACTTGAGCCCAAGAAGTCAAGGCTGCAGTGAGCCACAATTGTGCCACTGCACTACAGCTTGGGCAACAGAGCAAGACCCTGTCTCAAAAAAAAAAAAAAAATTGGGATGGTTATAGTGCAGTTACCTGAAAACTTACAAAACAGAACAGTTTGGAGAAAAGGTGACAGTGTCAAATAGGCAGCTGAGTCTATGCATCTGAAGCGTAATAGAGGGTTCTAGGATAGGCCGGGTGCGGTGGCTCATGCCTGTAATCCTAGCACTTTGGGAGGCCGAGGCGAGTGGATGACCTGAGGTCAGGAATTCGAGACCAGCCTAGCCAACATGGCGAAACCCCATCTCTACTAAAAATACAAAAATTAGCCAGGCGTGGTGGCACAGGCCTGTAATCCCAACTACTCAGGAAGCTGAGGCAGGAGAATCGCTTGAACCTGGAGGGTGGAGGTTGCAGTGAGCTGAGATTGTGCCACTTCACTCCAGCCTGGGCGAAAGAGCAAAACTCCGTCTCAAAAAAAGAGAGAGAGGGTTCTAGGATAGAGTGACATATTTGGAAATGCACCAATAGTTGAAGCCTGTAGAGCAGATAAAATTACCCAAGTAGAGCGTGTAGAATAAAAAGAAAGGAAAGGTATGGACAGAACCCTGACAAAACACTAGTATTACAGGTGGGATCTGAAAGAGGAACCTGTGGAGACTGAGGAAAGGTGGCCAGAAAGGTTCAAAGTAGCACCAAGAAAAAATGGTGTCAGCCAGGCCCAGTGGCTCACACCTGTAATCCTAACACTTTGGAAGGGCAAGGCTGGCGGATCACTTGAGCCTAGGAGTTTGAGACCATCCTGAGCAACATGGTGAGACCCTGTCTCTACAAAAAATACAAAAATTACCCAAGCATGGTGGCACACACCTGTGGTCCCAGCTACTTGGGAGGCTGAAGTGAGAGGATCACCTGAGCCCAAGGAGGTCAAGGCTGCAGTGAGCTACGATCACACCACTGCACTCCAGCCTGGGTGACAAAGACCCTGTCTTTAAAAAGAAAAAAAAAATGGTGTCATAAAATCCAAGGAGCCACATAAAGTTTTAAGAAGGAAAAAATGTCCAACCATGTCATATGCTTCCAAAAGGTTAAATAAGATCAGAAGTGGAAAGTATTATTTGAACTTAACAACATAGAGTCCTCAAGGACAATTGTGGAATTTCACTGGAATGCAAGTGACAATTGACATTTCAGTACAGTGGTGGAAACGGGGTAAGTAAATCTAGATAGAGATAACAGCTGGGATGGCCAACTGTTTGAGAAGCTTGGCTGTGACAGTAAGGAAAAGAAGAGAAGGCATAGGGTTGAAGGAGAATTCTACAGTAAAAGAGACTTGGACAGGGTAAAGGCTGATAAGAAGGCGGTAGAGAAGGAAAGGCTGAAGATGTTAGAGGACAGGGTAAAATAGAGCTGGATCCCCAAGAATGAATGAGAGAGTAAGATCTGGAATACCAATATGGGCATTAACCTTAGGTAAAAGGAACATTTTTCAGCTGTGATAAAAGTGAGTGAAAATATGAGTTAAGAACAAAAAAGAAAGAAATGTGGTGAGGATGTGCACAGAGCTGAGTAATTTCTGGCTTAGTGGCTTCTATTTTCTCTGTGAAATCAGAGGCAAAGTCATCTGCCAGGAGTGAGAAGGAAGGTCAAGCTGGAGACTTGAGGGTAATGGAGAAGAGTTAAAATAGGGAGAGAGAAGGCCGGTCATGGTGGCTCACGCCTGTAATCCCAGTACTTTGAGAGTCCAAGGCAGGCAGATCACCTGAGGTCAGGAGTTCGAGACCAGCCTAGCCAACATTGTAAAACCCCCCAACTCTACTAAAAATACAAAAATTAGCCTAGCTCAGTGGTGGTTGCCTGTAATCCCAGCTACTTGGTAGGCTGAGGCAGGAAAATCGCTTGAACCCGAGAGGCAGAGGTTCCAGTGAGCCGAGATCACGCCACTGCACTCCAGTCTGGGTGACGAGCAAAACTGCATCTCCAAAAAAAAGTAAAATAATAAAATAGGGAGAGAAAGATTGGAGATGAGCTTAGAGAACCTGTTTGAAGTTGGGATTTGTCTAGACACCAATCTACATGACTGAATGATTTTTCTCCAACCAATTTAGTTGTTACTGTGTAGGAAAAGAAATGGTGGCCGGACGCGGTGGCTCAAGCCTGTAATCCCAGCACTTTGGGAGGCCGAGACGGGCGGATCACGAGGTCAGGAGATCGAGACCACCCTGGCTAACACGGTGAAACCCCGTCTCTACTAAAAATACAAAAACCTAGCTGGGCGAGGTGGCGGGCGCCTGTAGTCCCAGCTACTCGGGAGGCTGAGGCAGGAGAATGGCATAAACCCGGGAGGCGGAGCTTGCAGTGAGCTGAGATCCGGCCACTGTACTCCAGCCTGGGCGACAGAGCGAGACTCCATCTCAACAACAACAACAACAACAACAACAAAAAAGAAATGGTGAACCATTAAATCCAAGCTGCTCACCAGAAAACTTTACATTATATCTAAATGTTTCTCTCTAAGTCTTTTCTCTTCCTCAGCCCATTCCAGATGATGGGATTTATTGGCAGGCCAACCTTGACAGATTCCACCAACACTTCCGTGACCAAGCCATTGTGAGTGCAGTCGCTAACCGGATGGACCAGGTAATACCTAAGTGGGTCTGTCATTGGTCATCAGGGACATTTACTTATTTGTCAGATATGGCCATTGGCACAGAGAGCCGGGGCAGCACTGTGATTTCTGAATTCTAGTTTACTTTTCAAACAGACGAGCAGCGAGATTGTGCGAACCATGCTCCGAATGAGTGAGATTACCACTTCCTCTAGTGCTCCCTTCACCCAGCCATTGTCTTCCAATGAGGTGAGTTTCGTGTTCTTGGGCTAACTTTCTGACAGATTCTTGGGTATTAACAACGTTTATTATACACAGATCCTGGGTTTGGGTTGAGGTCTGAGCCTTGATAGAGAAGAGCGTTTTGTTTGATGTGGAGCAGGGATTATCTTCAAGTGGTGAGCACTGAAATGTTTGGTCTCTTAGGATCCAGCTTTTAAAAATCTACACTATTCACTTAGTCAAAGTATCTGTTTGTCAAGTACAGCCTATTCCTAATTATTTTAAGAATTCACGATTTGGATTCTGAGAGCCTTGGCATTCAGGACATTATTTGACCCCTTGTATTTAAAATACCGATATGTAATATATCCAATATGTGTTATTTATATTACTTTCATAGTAATACAGTCATGCACCACTTAACAACAGGGATACATTCTGAGAAATGTGTCATCAGGCGATTTCATCATTGTATGAACATCGTAGAGTGTACTTACACAAACCTAGACGGTGTAGCCTACAGCACATCTAGACCATACGGGATAGCCTATGGCTTCTAGGCTGTAAACCTGTACAGCATGTTACTGTACTGAATACTGTAGGCTGTTGTAATGCAGTGGCATCTGTGTATCTAAACATCTAAACCACAGAAAAGGTACAGTAAAAATATGGTATGAAAAATTAAAAACTACACCCCTTTAGTGCATTTAACATGAATGGAGCTTTCAGGACTAAAAGTTGCCCTGCGGAGTCAGTGAATGAATGGCAAATGTGAATGTGAAGGTCTACATACTTAGGCTACACTGTATTTATTAAAAACAGTAACAGGCTGGGCGGGGTGGCTCACGCCTGTAATCCTAGCACTTTGGGAGGCCGAGGCTGGTGGATTTCTGGAGCTCAGGAGTTCGAGACCAGCCTGGGCAACATGGTGAAACCCATCTACTAAAATATGAAAGAAAAAAACAATTAGCCAGGCATGGTGGCGTGCTCCTGTGGTCCCAGCTACTCAGCAGGCTGAGGCAGGAGTATTTCTTGAATCCAGGAGGCGGAGGTTGCAGTGAGCCAAGATCATCCCACTGCACTCCAGCCTCACCACAAACGTGAGTAATGTGTTTCACAGCGGCATTATGCTATGATGTTACAACAGCTACGAAATCACAAAACAGCAGGAATTTTTCAGCTCCAGTATAATCTTATGGGACCACAGCTGCACACGGTCCATTGTTGACTAAAATGTTATGTGGTGCATGACTATATTTACTTAAATATTCCTATATTTTTATATTGTTTATTTTAAAGTCCTACAGCCAGGTACAGTAACTCATACTTGTAATCCTAGAACTTTGGGAGGTTGAGGCAGAAGGATCCCTTGAGGCCAGGAGTTCAAGACCAACCTGGGCAACATGGCAAGACCAGACCCCCGTCTCTACAAAAAAATTTTTTTAAAAAAATTAGTTGGGTGTGGTGCCACATGCCTATAGTCACAGCTATTCAAGAGGCTGAGGCAGGAGGATTGCTTGAGCCCAGGAGTTTGAGGTTGCAGTGAACTGTGATCATGCCACTGCACTACAGCTTAAACAACAGAGCAAAACCCTATTTCAAAAAAAAAAGGCCGGATGCAGCGCCTCACACGTAGAATTCCAGCACTTTGGGAGGCTGAGGTGGGCAGATCACTTGAGGAGTTCAAGACCAGCGTAGTCCAACATGGTGAAAGCTCATCTCTACTAAAAATACAGAAATTAGCCGGGCATGGTGGTGGGCGCCTGTAGTCCCAGCTACTTGGGAGGCTGAGGCTGGAGAATCACTTGAATCCAGAAGTGGGAGGTTGCAGAGAGCTGAGATCGCACCACTGCATTCCAGCTTGGGAGACAGAGTGAGTCTCTGTCTCCAAAAAAAAAAAAGTTTGATATGTATCTTTATTCAGACCTTGCATACTCTAACATATGTGTGGGTGTATGTATTGTTTAACCCCAAAATGGAACTATTCATACTGGCTTGGCTTTTTTTTTTTTTTCTTTCATTTTTTTGTGACAGAGTCTCACTCTTTCACCCAGGCCGGAGTACAGAAGCATGATCTCAGCTCACTGCAACCTTCGTCTCCTGGGTTCAAGGCATTCTCCTGCTCATCCTCCCGAGTAGCTGGGATCACAGGCACATACCACCACACCAGGCTAAATTTTGTATTTTTAGTAGAGACAGGGTTTCACTATGTTGGCCAGGCTGGTCTTGAACTCCTGACCTCAAGTGATCCGCCCACCTCGGCCTCTCAAAGTGCTGGGGTTACAAAGGCATGATCCACCGCACCCGACCTATTCATATTGTTCTATAACTTGTTTTTTTATATGACAGTGTATGTAAAACTTTTCATGTCAGTTTCTATAGATTTGTCTCACTCTTCATAATGACTCTCATATTCCACTTAATGGCCATGCTATATTTTAGTGTACTCCTCAGTACTGGTCATTTGGGTGTTCCTAGTTTTTTACTCTTACAAACAATCCTGCTATGAATATTTTTGGACAGTTTTGTGATAAAACTAAAATTGAAACTTTTTTTTTTTTTTTTGAGACGGAGTTTCGCCCTTGTAGCCCAGGCTGGAGTGCAATGGCACAATTTCGGCTCACTGCAACCTCTGCCTTCCAGGTTCAAGCGATTCTCCTGCCTCAGCCTCCCAAATAGCTGGGATTACAGGCATGCGCCACCACGTCCAGCTAATTCTGTATTTTTACTAGAGACAGGATTTCACCATGTTGGTCAGGCTCTCCAACTCTTGACCCAAAGTGATCCACCTGCCTCAGCCTCCCAAAGTGCTGGGATTATAGGCATTAGCCACTGCGCCCAGCCTAAAACATCTTTATTTCAGTAAAGTCAGGAGTTCTAAGTTCCCACACTCATTTTAAGTGTCTTTTGCTCCATAGATCTTCAGATCCCTGCCTGTAGGCTATAACATCTCTAAGCAAGTTCTTGATCAGTATCTCACTCTGCTGGCAGATGATCCAGTAAGTCTGTTTTTGCTTTTTTTCTTTTTTCTTTAGTCTGTACTGTTGATAATTTACTTCTGCGCTGATATCTAGTATCATTCTCCTGTAGAGTTATTCTCTACCTAGCCAGCCCAGACAATTTCTCCACATCATTTGATGGGAGGGCTACCTGCTGCAGACTTTTGGTCAGATTTGTTCCATTGGAAACAGAATCACTGGACTTTCCATTCAGTTAACACTCTCTCTTTTTCTTAATAGCTAGAGTTTGTTGGAAAGTCTGGCGACAGTGGTGGAGGAATGTATGTCATCAGTATCCTTACCAGTTATTTCCTTAGAGTCAGGCAGCCTGACCTATAAATCAGAATGGTGCCTTAGGAAAGAAAGATTTGGTAATGTTTATTACACTAAATAAGTTAGAAAATTGAAGTAATTGTTAAATAAATTTTTCTATTAATGTCCAGTGAACTGCATTGATGATAAAGAAGTAAAAAGAAGCCAGGCGTAGTGGCTCACACCTGTAATCCTAGGACTTTGGGAGGCTGAGGCAGGCGAATTGCATGAACCCAGGAGTTCAAGATCAGCTAAGCAACATGGCAAAATCCCATCTCTACAAAAAATACAAAAACTAGCCAGATATAATGATGCATGCTTGTAGTCCAGCTCCTCAGGAGGCTGAGGTGGGAGGATCGCTTGAGCCCAGGAGACGGGTTGCAGTAAGCTGAGATGATGCCACTGTACTCCAACCTGGGTGACAGAGTGAGACCCTGTCTCAAAAAAAAGAAGTAAAAAGGACTTTTAATCAGCCAAATTGTAGTTAAGCAAAACCCTTACTTAAACACTTGTATTAAAGTTTTGGAATATTTATGTACCATAACTGAAATCATAAATTATAACATGAAAAGCAAAATAGCTTTAAAATTTAATTATAAATTAGAAACTTAGGAGTAAAACTCAGATCACAATAACTAGGCCAAAACATTACTGAGTGACCTTAATTCTCTACATAAAGACCTCCATAAGGCATTAGCATCCCTGGCCACAGCCACTCTGGAGTCTGTCATACAGGAGAGGTAAGGGGGACACTGGGTTTGGGATCACATACTTCCTATCCCCAATGAAGTAATTTGATCATTATGTAAGCAACCAATATAACCACACATTGGCACACTTTGCCCCATTTTTTCACTGGACTCCTATGGATCGCATTAACACTGCTCTTTACCCTAAAATAACCTACTGTTTAATTCCAATTAACCAGCCTCCCTAAAGCCTTTGCTTACAAATGTAGGAACTGTGGCACTCAAATGAGTCAGCAGTTGGTGACTGCCTTATGATTAACATCAGCTGGTGATGCCTTACCATCACCAGCCTATGGAGCTATAGAATAATTTTCTGATAACTGTTCCCTTCTGGTCCTGGCTCCACACATGGAATAGAACAACCACTCCATCTGTGACTGGGAACTAAAGCTAATCTTCTATATTAGCGTGCCATTTGCTTTCTTCATTCCTTTCCAGATTTGGGTCTCGCTGTGCTAGAATATTCCGTCTAGTTTTGCAGAAGAAACACCTAGAGCAGAAGCAAGTGGAAGACTTTGCAATGATTCCTGCAAAGGAGGCAAAGGATATGCTATATAAGATGCTCTCAGAAAATTTCATGTCACTCCAGGTAACCAACTAAGGGTATAATAATTGCCAACCAGCAATGCTGGCCTAGGGTGAGAGAAACTTCTTAGGGAAACATACTGAACCCCCAAGCAAACTCTGTATCCAGCTCTGAGACAGAAAAACATGATTCACAGAGACGGAGCAAGCACTTGGAGAATAATGTGGGGCCTTAACTGCCCTAGTAAGAAAGAGGCAGCCGGGCACAGTGACTCACGCCTGTAATCCCAGCACTTTGGGAGGCCAAGGTGGGCGGCCAAGGTGGGCAGATCACTTGAGGTCAGGAGTTCGAGACCAGCCTGGCCAACATGGTGTAACTCCGTCTCTACTAAAATACAAAACCATTAGCTGGGCCTGGTGGCATGCGCCTATAATCCCAGCTACGCGGGAGGCTAAGGCAGGAAGGAGAATCTCTTGAACCCGAGAGGGGTAGGTTGCAGTGAGCCGAGATCGAGCCACTGCACTCCAGCCTGAGCGACAGAGTGAGACTCTGTCTCAAAAAAAAAAAAAAGAGGCACAGGCAGGATGTCACCCCAAACCAATCCTGCCTTTTTTTCTCTTCTGTTTCTATCCTTCCTTAAGCCTTAATTCTGTAATAGTTTAAATTTATCAACACATCTAACTGAGTCTGCAGGGCTATGTAGTAGACCCTATGAGTAAATAGAATGGATTTTGGAGTCGGATTAGAGCTCTGCTTTACCCAGTTACATTAAGCAAGTTACATTTTTCCCATCTATAAAACAGTGATGGATGGTGATAATAAAAATAATATGGTTGCCAGGCGCTGTGGCTTATTCCTGTAATCCCAGCACTTTGGGAGGCCTCGGCAGACAGATCACTTGAGGTCAGGAGTTTGAGACCAGCCTGGCCAACCTGGTGAAACCCTGTCTCTACTAAAAATACAAAAATTAGCTGGGTGTGGTGGCGTGTGTCTGTAATCCCAGCTACTCAGGAGACAGGAAGGAGAATTGCTCGAACCCAGGAGGCAGAGGTTACAGTGAGCCAAGAGTGCACTACTGCACTCCAGCCTGGGCAAAAGAGCAAGACTCCGTCTCAAAAATAATAATAATATGGTTTTCTGTGAAGATCAAATAGAATTTACCTGGCACGTAGAGTTGCTCAGTAAATGTTAGTTGCCTTCCCTTTCTTCCCCAGCTCAGGATGCTGACAGTCATAAAAAAACAGGGAAGCCCAGCTCTCCAATTGACTAATTATGACATAAACCACAGAGACTGGGTTGAGCACAACTGTAATCTCAGCACTTCGGGAAGCCAAGGCAGGATGCTCATTTGAGCCCAGGAATTCAAGACCAGCCTGGGCAATATAGTGAGACCATGTCTCCCCGACCCCCAAAAAATTAAAAAATTAGCCGAGCGGCCGGGCGCGGTGGCTCAAGCCTGTAATCCCAGCACTTTGGGAGGCCGAGACGGGCGGATCACGAGGTCAGGAGATCGAGACCATCCTGGCTAACACGGTGAAACTCCGTCTCTACTAAAAATACAAAAAAATCTAGCCGGGCGAGGTGGCAGGCGCCTGTAGTCCCAGCTACTCGGGAGGCTGAGGCAGGAGAATGGCGTAAACCCGGGAGGCGGAGCTTGCAGTGAGCCGAGATCCGGCCACTGCACTCCAGTCCGGGCGACAGAGCGAGACTCCGCCTCAAAAAAAAAAAAAAAAAAAATTAGCCGAGCATGGTGGTGCATGCCTGTAGTTCTGGCTACTCGGGAGGCTGAGGTGGGAGGATTGCTTGAGCCGAAGGTAGAAGTTGCAGTAAGCCAATATCATGCCACCGCACTCCATCCTGGGTAACAGAGCAAAACCCAGTCTCTAAACAAATAAATAAATAAACATAGGTACTGAATGACTAGGAAACAGGAAAGTGTAAGTAAAAAAGAGGGCTGAGTAACTCCAGGGGGAATGAGTGTGTACTTTGCCAGTTCTAAAACAGTATAATTTCTGTTATTTTTCTTTCTATTGGACAAATAGGAAATTCCCAAAACACCAGACCATGCCCCATCCAGGACCTTCTATTTATATACTGTGAACATCCTGTCGGCTGCCCGAATGTTGTTGCACAGGTGCTATAAGGTATCTCCACACGGACAAGTCCCCCTCATATGCCCACTTCGCCCTGAGCTGCTGAAATAGAACTATGTACATTCCTTGGTCTGTCTTCTCTTTTCTCAGAGCATAGCCAACCTGATAGAAAGGAGGCAATTTGAAACCAAAGAGAATAAGTAAGTAACATTTTCAGCTGAGTTATTTACATTTTTCAAAGTCAAGGGCCTAAGGGGGAAATTTCCTCTAGAAATAGGAACTAATAGATGCTGGGCCTGGCAGGGTGGCTCACGCCTGTAATCCCAGCACTTTAAGAGGCTGAGGCAGGTGGATCACTTGAGGTCAGGAGTTCGAGACCAACCTGGCCAACATGGTGAAACCTTGTCTTCACTAAAAATACAAAAGTTAGCTGGGCATGGTGGCGCACACCTATAGTCCCAGCTACTTGGGAGGCTAAGGCAGGAGAATCACTTAAACCAGTGAGTGGAGCTTGCATTGAGCCAAGATCATGCCACTGCACTCCAGCCTGGGCAACAGAGTGACATTCCATCTCAAAAAAATTTTTTTTTTGAGAAATAGGAACCAACAGAGATAGCAACCAGTCTACTTGCATTGAATCATTGGCTTGGATTAGTATAAATCATGCATTAGTCTACACTTTTCTAACATGCTCCCAGTGAAATAATTTTTCAGATTAAATTTATGAGAAACGTACAAACGCACCAAACTTTTAAGTGCAAATGAGAGGCAGTAAGAATTTCAGGAGTAAAGTTATATTTCCCAATAAGTTTGTAGAAAATGTCCTTAGAAGGTAACATTATCTACTTTGACCAGGAAAATGGTAAAAGGGTGGTGGGCTGTGCCTCAGACATACGTGGTAAGAGAATCTCCCAGGTTAGGGAACATGTTTCAGAGTTGTGTTTGTTTGACAGGCGTCTACTAGAAAAATCTCAGAGGGTAGAAGCCATCATTGCATCTATGCAGGCTACAGGTGCAGAGGAAGCACAGTTACAAGAAATAGAGGAGATGATCACAGCTCCTGAACATCAGCAGCTAGAGACCCTGAAACGTAATGTCAACAAGTAAGCATCACAAACTTCAGACCTACATTTCAAAATACTATCCAGAAAATCCATTTTGACATCTGTAACTCTCCAACTTAGCACGAGCAAACCTAAACTCACTGTCTTCTCCAGCTAACTGAACAGAATGTAATCCACCTATTTTTGTAAACCAGCAGTTCTGAAGATGTTCTCAGCTTCTTCTCCATCACCATATACACTCTCTTGTTCATCAAGTACTGGTAAATTTTTTTTAAGAGGGGATTTTGGCTGTGTTACCCAGACTGGCCTTGAACTCCTAGGTTCAAACAGTCTTCCTGCTCAGCCTCCCAAGTAGTTGGGACTACAGGCAAGTGCCACTGCACTGGCTTAATTTTACTTCAGTAATGTGTCTCAAATCTGGCCTTTCTAAGTATTTTTTTGGATGCTAGGTTAGTGGTTGCTTATTTCATTTTTGGATTGTTCATTGCTAGTGTTATACAAAAACAACCAACTTTTGTGTTGTGATTTTGTATCCCACAACAATTAAGACTACCCTCCCCCAGGACAGAGGCTCTGTATTTTGCATTCTTAGCAGTTTCCATGGTGTCTGGCACATAAAAGATGCTTGGTAAATGGCAAAATGATCTACTGGTTCTCCTGCTTTCTTTCCATCCACTCTCAGGGGTAACCAAGCAGTTATCCATGGCCACACCCACCCTAGCCTCTAATCTTAAATATGCTAATGAACATTCAGTCTAGGCAAATGCTTTTACTTTTTCACTCAGGTTGGATGCCAGTGAGATCCAGGTGGACGAAACCATCTTCCTGCTAGAGTCTTACATTGAGTGCACCATGAAGAGACAGTGATCCAGAAGAAGCATCTTCCTCAAAAGATCTGGGGGGGGGATGGAAAGCAAAATAAAGGAAGTGCCTGGACGCATTATTTGCAGTGGGATAAGTTGCAGATTCTTCAACTAAACCCCCCTCTCTATCCCCTGCAGCCCAGGATACACCTGAAAGAATTTGGCATATTTAGATCCATTGCTATAATCTCCCCTCATCAAATCTTGGCACTGGGAAGAACCTTAAATCAACAGGATTAATCATCTATCAGATGCATCTGTAGCCATAAAGAAGTTACCCACACCTGTGGTTACCTACATCCCTGGCAGTAGGAAACTTCTTCCTAATAAGTTAATTTTATTTTCAAATGTCTATGCCTGTTCTTTATTTTGTTGCGATAGATAAGACAGAAAATTTGTTGTTGAGACAGGATCTCACTCTGTCACCCAGGCTGGGGTATAATAGTGCAATCACAGCTCCCTGCAACCTGGACCTCCTGAGCTCAAGCATCCTTGCATGTCAGCCTCTGGAGCAGCTGGGACTACAGGCATGCACCACACATACCTGGCTAATGTTTTCTTTTTTTTTTTTTTTTTTTTTTTTTTTTTTTTTTTTTTTTTTTTTGTAGAGACGGGGCCTCCCTGTGTTGCCCAGGCTGATGAACTAATTTCTAACACACACACGCTGGAGGGAATGTGAAAGACTATCACGGAGAAGAAAAAGTTATTTTGAGGGTTAGCAGGTGGATTGTCCCAAGCAGTCACACTAGAATCTGTGGACTGAAGCCACATTTGCCAGCTCCAGGCTTCTAATACATCTGAAACTACGTAGAACAGCTAGCCCAATGCCTGGCATATGATAAGCATACAGTAAATGAGTGCCTTCCTTTTCATGGTTCCTTAAAACTGGCAACGCTAAATTGTCTCTCTCAGTATCATGGATATAATTTGTCCCAGCAGCTTTAATTCATTTAAAGCAGTTAAATGTTGTTTTATAATATTTTCAGTTTGGTCTCACCAATGTGTTTTCTAATTCTTTAAACACTTGAGTGCCAAATAATTGCCAGCCACCATACTAAACACAACATACAAAGAGATAAGACACCATCTCTGCCCTCAAGCCAATCACCATCATTTACTAAGCACCTGTTTTGTAAAGTACTAAGTACTTTACTTTTGCTAAGTACTGGGGTAAGCCTTGGAGATATAAAGATTAATAAATTTTAAGCATACCGTCTAGTAGGAGGAGACAAGTACATAAGTACCAGGAAGTACTGGAGGTGCTACAGTAGAAGAGTAAACACTATGTATAGAGAGGCCAGAGAGGGAAAAGGGTCAGGCAGGAAAGGGAACACAGAGAAAGTGACAATGTATAGTTTGAAAGATGAGGATGCTTTATTTGCAAACTATCTTAACAAGGGATTAATAACCAGAATACACAAGGAGCTCAAACAATAGCAAAAAGAACAAATAATCCAACTTAAAAATAGCCAAAAGATCTGAATAGGTATTTTCAAAAGAAGATATACAAATGGCCAACAGATATATCAAAAAATGTTCAACATCACTAATCAGAGAAACGGAAATCAAAATCACACTGAGATATCATCTCACCCCAATTAGTTACTTTTACCAAGCAGAAAGAATGAATGCTAGTGAGGATGTGGAAAAAGGAAAGCCCTGCCTGGTACACTATTGGGAATGTAAATTGGTACAGCCACCATGGAAGACTACAGAGGTTCCTCAAAAAACTAAAAATAGATCTGTATGCTCCAGCAATTCCACTACTGGGTATATATCTCTCTCCAAAAGGAAAGAAATGAATATATCAAAAAGATACCTGCACTCCCATGTTTATTGCAGCACTATTCACGATAGCCAAAACATGGAATCAACCTAAGTGCCCATCAATAGATAAAAGGCTAAAGAAAATGTATCTATTATTCAGCCAGAAGAATTAATGAAATCCTGTCATTAGCAGCAACACGGATGGAATTAGAGGTCATTATGTTAAGTAAAATAAACCAAGCACAGAAACAAATATTGCATGTTCTCTCTCACATGGGAGCTAAAAAAGTGGATCTCAAGAAAATAGAGAATAGATTGGTATTACCAGAATCTAGGAAGGATGGGGAGGATGAAGAGAGGTTGGTTAGTGGGCACAGATAATACAGTTTGAAGAAATCAGACCTAGTGTTGGATAGATCAGCAGGGTTGCATAGTTATTAATTTACTGTACATTTCAAAACAGCTAAAAGAGAATAATTTTGATGGTGGCTCAATCCTATAATCCCAACACACTGGGAGGATCAACTGAAGCCAGGAGTTCAAGAACAACAGCCTGGGCTACATAGTGAGATTTCATCTTTACAAAAGTTTAAAAATTAGCCAGGTGTGGTAGGGTGCACCTGTAATCCCAGCTACTCAGGAGGCTGAGGCAGGAGAATCGCTTGAACCAGGGAGGTGGAGGTTGCAGTGAGCCGAGATCGCGCCACTGCATTCCAGCCTGGGTGACAGAGCAAGACTCCGTCTCAAAAAAAGAAAAAAAGCCAGGCGTTGTGGTGGGCGCCCTGTAATCCCAGCTACTTGGGAAGCTAAAGCACCAGAATCGCTTCAACCCAGGAGATGGAGGTTGCAGTGACCTGGGATCACGCCAGTGCACTCCAGTCTGGGCGGTGGTGCGAGACTCTCAAAACGAAACATCACTCTGGCAGCACTGTAGAGAATGAACTGGTAGGGGCAAGACTATTTGGAGACTTGCAATAATATTTCAGGCAAAATATGAGGAAGGCTTAAACTAGGGCAATGAATGAAGGCTAGAGAGAACATGGGTTTGAGGAAGTTTAAGGAGAGCATCTGCGTACTTGGTTGCCATTTGGGTGAAGTGAAAGAAGGAGAAGTGGCATCGAAAATGTTATTTGGTGTGTTTCGCTTGGAGATAATGAATTCAAAGTGATGCCTGCTGTAACAGGTGTGCACAGTGCTGTAGAGGGTGCTTACAGTTCAGCTTAGGGCTGGTAGGAAGTAACATGTGAGTCCTGAAGTCAGTCGGTCTGGGGGTCATTGTCCTAAACAGAGAAGATAGGAAGGAAATAGGAGCTGAGCATTTAGAGATATTCTTTGTGGTTTAATATTATACCCATGGGTCATCCTCAAAAGATGTGCCCGGATTTCCCGGGGACTTTCGGAAACCCCGCTACCTTCCGACCCCGTGGAACGCTCCAAGGGGAAGCGTCGCTAGACCACCAGAGGGCGCCAGGCGGGCCGCAGCGACCCCAGAGTCGCGTTATGGCCGCGGCGCGGGTACAGCTGCTCTTGTCCGGGCGTCCGGAGTCGGTGAGCTTCGCACGGAGTGTGTGTGGCCTCCTCGGAGCCGGGCCAGGGCTCGGGCCGTGGCCCATTCACTGCAGCTTGAAGCGAGGACGGCTTGTCCTCTCGAGCAGGCCCTTCCCAGGCGCCTCCGCTAGGCTTCCGCTCCAGGTCAGCAGAAAGGGGCCCCAGACCGGGGGCGGGGGCGGGGGGCAGTGAAGGGCCGAAGACGGGGACTGAAATCGGGTGGGAACTGGCGGCGAGGACCCCGCCTCCAACGCGCAGGGTAGCCCCATTTTTGAAAGTCACGCCCACCCAGTGCCACCCCACTTCTGAAGCCTTAACTAGCTGGATTCCTTCTGCCAGCGACCCCCTTTCTGCCCTTTTGCGGCCCTGGACGAGCGGCCCAGGGTTCCTGGGGCTGAGCTGCCCACAGATCGAGGTGTGGACTTGGGTGTGGCCATCATTGTGCAGTCCAGCGACAAGACCGTCTTGCTAACCAGAAGGGCACGCACCCTCAGCGTTTCCCCCAACCTCTGGGTACCCCCGGGTGAGTATTCTGGGGACAAGGCCCCACGTACAGAAAAGAAATTTGCCCTTTCCCCGCAACAATGTTTTCCCCAGTCTCAAAAGGATAAAAGTGGGCCCCAAAATGTGGCATCTTCATAGCTACAAGTGACTGCAACTCCGTGTCCACGGGAGGGGAGAGAAATGTCAACAGTGAGTGGGCGGTCCCTGGTCAAGACCACCACCATTCACCTACTGGCCCCGCTGTTGTTGCAGGTGGGCACGTGGAACTTGAGGAGGAGGTAACCAGTCAGCTGATCCAACCTGAGCCAAGAGACTCATGCCTAGGACCACCTTGGGTGTGGGCTGAGGGAGGGGCAAGCAGAAGGACTTGGAGGAATCAGGCACTGGCCAATCTGATGTGTCCTCTCTGACTCCCAGCTGCTGGACGGAGGGCTTCGAGAACTTTGGGAAGAGTGTGGACTACACCTGCCCCAGGGCCAGTTCTCTTGGGTCCCTCTGGGTTTATGGGAGGTGAGACAAGGAGCTGGGAGAAGGCCCTCCATATTTAACCAACAGACCTCAACAACTACCCACCAAAGTCCATAGATCAGCCCCTACCTGCCTTGGCTACAAGGGAAACAATAGCACATAAGTGGGCTGGAGTCCCCAAATCCATAACCCTCACCCATGTCCCTGCTGTGTCATCTATACCATCCATGCCCTCAGCTTTTGGCCACCATTTTGTTTCACCCTAAAGCTGTATTAACAAAGTCTCAAAAAGTGACAGAAAGGGCCGGGTGTGGTGGCTCACACCTGTAATCCCAGCACTTTGGGAGGCTGAGGTGGGCAGATCACGTGAGGTCAGAAGTTCAAGACCAGCCTGGACAACATGGCAAAACCCCGTCTCTACTAAAAATACAAAAATTAGCTGGGCGTGGTGGCAGGTGCCTGTAATCCCAGCTACTCTGGAGGCTGAGGCTGGAGAATCGCTTGAACCCAAGAGGCAGAGGTTGCAGTGAGCCAAGATAACGCCATTGCACGCCAGCCTGGGTGACAAGAGCAAAACTCTGTCTAAAAAAAAAAAGGAAAAAAGTGACAGAAAGTTCTCACTTTTGCTGTTTTCTTTTCCTAGTCTGCCTACCCTCCTAGGCTGAGCTGGGGTTTACCCAAATACCATCACATTGTTCTGTATCTACTCGTGATCTCCCAGGAATCACAGCAGCAGCTGCAGGTAGGGCTGGCAGTGAGGGAAGGAAACAGGGCTCAGGGGAGCCCAAGCAACCTGGTTCTGCCTGTGACTGGGAGCTGGGCGGCAGGGGTTGGGGGAGGGGGAGGGGGGGGGTGGTCAGAGATAACCAAGAATATGCAATACCCTTTCCCCTTGCGCCTGCCTTCCTCCATGAAAACTGCAGGTAGGTTTTGATCACGAACAGGCATCCCAGGGAGAGGCAATGACTGAGGGGTCATCATGTCTGACCCCAGGCCGGGATCCAACCAAACCCAAGTGAGGTGAGCGCCCTTATGTGGCTGACACCAGATGTAGCTGCTGCAGTGGCTGCCACAGAGGATGGGACAGAGACACCCAGACTTCTCCCCCAGGACGTACCACCCTCTGTCCTGTAAGTAAGAGCTTCTCCCTCAGCCTCTAATACACCAGCATATTCATGTTGAGAAGTACAGCGTCTATCCTCTCCTCAGGATGGAATTTGGTGGTGTGGGGAGATTTAAAGAGAGTGGGTCAGGTGATAATTAAGAAGGTCCATGAGATCTAAGACACTGACCATCAAACCCCAAGGATTCGTGCTCTAACTGGCTAGCACTGAAGGTCTAAGTGTCAGTTCTAACAGAGGGGCAAGTCATTTAACCCTCCTTGAACCTGTTTCCTTTCTGCAAATGAGATCAACACCCACCACCTCCTGTGGTAGTTGGGAGGATTCGGGGACCTCACATACATGTAAGTTCTTTGTAAGCTACAAGGCACAGCCCCAACAGGAGTTGTCACTATGCAGTGCACTGGAACTAGAAGAGGATGGAAGAGCCCGACCTCTGGTCCTGCCCATGTCCACCCTGCTGCGGATGATCCCAACCGTGGCAGAGGGCAAAGAGAGAGTCAGCACTGGAACCAAGTTTGCCCTCAGGCTCTGGCTGCAACATCTGGGCAGGTAAAAGTGAAAAAGGACTGGAGAGCTCCACAGTACTGGGCTGGAATGGTCCGGTTTTTACAGGCATGCGGGAAAGGAAGGAAGGACAGCCTCTCTGGGATTTCCTCCATGGAACACCCCCACCGTGTAAAAGTGCAGCTCACCTGGACCCAGGGCCAGCAAAGGAAGAATGGAACATGGACCCTCTTCCCCCAAACCAGGGGTCTGGAAAGTGAAGTGTAAAATCCCCTCCCTAGCCCATCTCCGTGACACTCACAGAACATTCACAACCTTTATTATTGGTGAGAGCTTCACCACCACTTTAGGAATAAAAAGTAAAATTACAACATAGGTCCCAGGCCTTGGATGAGCCTGAAAAAGAGGATTGGGAAGGAGCGCACAGGGTCCTCCCACCTCCCTGGAAAGGTGCAGAATGAGCCAGGCCTAACCACAGGGCCATGAGCCTCTAGAAGCTTAGGGCGGAATAAGAAACACTGTGAACTTAAATATATAAATAGAGAGAGACCCAAGCAATAGGCCGGGCCTGACTCCCAAACCACTGGGGGATCATGGCTAAGGCCTTACATCCTCCTCTGTCATACTGGAGTAGGAGGCAGGGGAAGTCATCTTTGGAGTATTTTGGTTTTTCTTATTTATGTACAAAAAAATCCACATCCACAATCCAAAATAAAGTTCTCTGTCCATCTCTGAAACTGCCTGTCTCAGTTTTTCCACCTGTCTGCGTGGCCGAAGGGAAGGGAATGGAATGGACATGAAGAGACAATGGATGTGAAGAAGAAATAGAGCCATGGGTTTGGGGGATAAGAAGAAAGAACATTTGGGGTTCGAGAGGTGCCCCTTTCCCAAGAGGCTCTAGACACAGTAGAGGCTGAGGGTTCAGCCCTTCTCCCAGCTCACATCCCATCCCATTTACCTCCCACTGCCTAGGTTAACATACCCAAAGGAATGTGCCACCATCTAAAGAACATTTCCAAAAACAAACCCCAGTGTCCTTAAAAAGAGGTTAAATATTAACCCTTTGGGTGCTGGCCTTGTCAGGCAGAGATGAAGCCAAAAGTAGGCATCTGTGAAGGTCTGTCTGGCCCTTGGCCAGAGCCAGCAGAGGGATCAGAGTAGCTGGGGTTGGGACTCCACAGCACACTTACTCAGTGTTGGGGGACAGTGAAGGTTCCATACTCCAAGGAACTCAGTCCAGGGAAATGATGTCTGACCGACAGCCAGTCAAAGAAGGACCTGAGGGTAGGGGTCCTCCATGCCCCTCCCTCAAGGCCCCCCCAGGGGCCACAATGCTGCTGACACGGCCAGGAGGGGGCGCCGGAGTGGCACTGCGGTGGGAGCTCCCCAACGTGGGGGCCAGTGGGCCCAGAAAGTGAGAAGGGGTCCCTCGGTACTGGAAGAAGTGGCCAAGGGCATCCTGTTCATCTAGTGAGGTGATGACGGAGGGGCCATAGTGCTAGGAATAATCAAGGACATAGTTTAAGATCTCATCCTGACTTCCCCACCTCCCAGTCACTCATCTCAGAAATGCCGTATGGGAGCAATCAACCCCTGTGGATCCCAAGGTATTCTCTGAGAAAAGGGAGAGCCTCTCCCTCTTTCCCCTACTTCCCCACACCCTTCCCCTTTCCCTGCCTTGAGAGAGCTCCTCCAACTTGCTAGGTTCTTGGCTTTGTGGGTGTCTGAAATGTGTGGAATGTCCGGTTAGGGCAGGCATGGTGCTCTAAGTGCACACGGGGGTGGGGGTGAGTAGGCCGGGGCAGAATAGTAACAGGGGATCTAGGAAGGAGGCCTAAGTAGGAATCTCAGGAACTACCAGTGGGGCTGAGGAGGGTAATAAGCTACCTACACCCCACTGCCCTCACAGAAAAGCAGATTTACATCCCCAGAGATCATAAGAGAGGGAGGGGTCCCATCAGTGCCTAGAAAGGAAACTTCAGAGATCTGAGACTTTCTGAAGAAAGAACCACTTACCTGACTCTCCGTCTGAAGAAATGAAAATAAATCTAAACCTGGCAAGAAAAGAAAAACCAAAATCAACCTCCTATCTGACCCCTTTACCACCAAAAGACAAAGCACTTTGGACTGTGGCCCCTTGCAGGAGAAGCAGGAAGCTTTAAGAAGGAACAGGGGTTCTGATGTAGCTCTGGGGAGGGTGTGGCAGTGCAGGGTCCATCTTATGATCCATGTCATACCTTGGATATCGGCTCCCAGTGGGAAGGCAGGTGGGTACTCATGTAGTGGGAGACTGGACAGGAAATCCCCACCCAACGCACCCATGGCAGGGCTCCTTAGCACCGAGGATGGCTGGTGGCCAGACGTCAGGACTCTGTGGGTAGAGAAGAGCTGAGGCAGCCAGCAAACCACAGATGCCCTCACCCAGCTCAGGTCCCCAGGTTCCCTCTCTGTCCCCTCCACATTTCTCTTGCCCCAGGCTTTGTCCAATGATCAGAAAGCATTCCTGACTTCTTCCCCTGTCCCTTTTGCTGTAGATTCAGCCTATTTTCTCATACCCTTTGCTTCCAGGTAGGGCCGGGATGGCAGCTGAGGTGACAGAACAGTGCTTCTTGGTAGGGGGCAGATCCTCCTCATCTGATGAACTTTCTATTGTCAAGTCAATAACTTCGACCTTCTTCTTATTCTCTGATGGATTTCCCTCCTGGACTGGGCTGTACTGGAGGCCTGCGGATATTACGAAGACTATGTCTCAGAGAAGAGGCCATCCAAGATTTAGCTTAGCTGGGGAACAGGGGGTCACTCACCATCCAGCCCATACCCTGGCGGGGGGCAAACCTCAGATGCCTCCTTCTTGGGTTTCATTGGGCACCAGGATCCATCTTCCATGAATTGGATCTCATCACAATCTGAACAGGAACTAAGAATCTCCATAAATAAACTGGGGGAGGAGAGAGATGAAAATTCATGGGGCTGGGAGATGAGCAGAACAGTAGCCAGAGAGTTCTATAACTCACCTTCCTGTACCTCAGTTTCCTCATCTGTAAAATAAGGACATTATCCATCCTACTGGACCTCTCTGAGTTGTTGGAATCAAATAACAGAAGGTATGTAAAAGAGCTTTGCAAACTAAGTAACAGGTTTTAAAATAAATACAATCTGAGGCCGGGTGAAGTGGCTCACGCCTGTAATCCCAGCACTTTGGAAGGTAGAGACAGGTGAATCACTTGAGGCTTGGAGTTCAAGACCATCCTGGCCAACGTGGTGAAATCTCATCTCTACTAAAAATACAAAAATTAGCCAGGTGTGGTGGCACATGCCTATAATCCCAGCTACTTGGGAGGCTGAGGCACGAGAATCGCTTGAACCCGGGAGGCAGAGGTTGCAGTAAGGCTAGACCACACCACTGTTCTCCACCTTGGGCAACAGAGCAAGGCTCTGCCTCAAAAAAAAAAAAAAAAAAAAAAAAAAAAAGGCCGGCACTGTGGCTCACGCCTGTAATCACACTTTCAAAGGTCGAGGTGGGTAGATCACCTGAGGTCAGGAGTTCGAGACCAGCCTGGCCAACATAGTGAAATCCCATCTCTACCAAAAATACAAAATTAGCCAGATGTGGCAGCACATGCCTGTAATCCCAGCTACTTGGGAGGCTGAGGCAGGAGAACTGCTTGAACCCGGGAGGCAGAGGTTGCAGTGAGTCGAGATCATAAGACTGTGCCATACCACTCCAGCCTGGGCCAGGCATGGTAGCTCATGCCTGCAATCCCAGCACTTTGGGAGGCCAAGGTGGGAGGATCACTTGGGGCCAGGAGGTCGAGGCTGCAGTGAGCTATGATTGTGCTACTATACTCCAGTCTGGGCAACAGAACAAGACCCTGTCTCAAAAACAGACAAATAAACAAACACAAAAAAAAACTGTCAGGGGGGACTGGGAACAAGAACCATAATGTAGATTCCGAAAAGGGGTTAAGACTAGCAAGATCGGCCGGGCGCGGTGGCTCAAGCCTGTAATCCCAGCACTTTGGGAGGCCAAGACGGGCGGATCACAAGGTCAGGAGATCGAGACCATCCTGGCGAACACAGTGAAACCCCGTCTCTACTAAAAATACAAAAAACTACCCGGGCGAGGTGGCGGGCGCCTGTAGTCCCAGCTACTTGGGAGGCTGAGGCAGGAGAATGGCGGGAACCCGGGAGGCGGAGCTTGCAGTGAGCTGAGATCCGGCCACTGCACTCCAGCCTGGGCGACAGAGCAAGACTCCGCCTCAAAAAAAAAAAAAAAAAAAAAAAAAAGACTAGCAAGATCAAAAGATCAGAACTTCCAGGCCCTCAAAAGAACCTTACTGCAATGCTCAGTGGGAAGTCAGGTAATTGTTACAGGTGATATACTATGACAGTTCAGTACACCGGCTCTGCCACTTAACAATATAACCTTAAGCAAGATTCAATCTCTCTCGGCCTCAGTTTCCTCATGTGTAATGATACTACCTGTCTCACAGGGTTTTTCTTTTCTTGTTTTTTTTTTTCTGGCTGAGTGTCACTAGCCAATCATAGGATTATTTCTTTTTTTGAGACAGGGTCTCAATCTGTTGCCCAGGCTGGGGTGCGGTAATGCAGTCGTAGCTCATTACAGCCTCAAACTCCTGGGTTCAAACCTTCCTCCCCCCTCAGCCTCCTGAGCAGCTAAGACTACAGTCATGAGCTATTATACCATGTCTGGCTAACTTTCTTAATTTTTTATAGAGTGAGGGTCTTACTATGCTGCCCAGGCTGGTCTCAGATTCCTAGCCTCAAATGATCTTCCCATGTCGGCCTTCCAGTGTTGGAATTACAAATGTGAGCCACTGCACCCAGTCCATAGGGTTATTGTGAGGATTCAAAGAGATAACTCATTTAAAGTACTCAGCAAGATGCCTTGTATATACTAAGTCCTTAATATTGCTCTCCCACTCCACACACACGCACATACACACACACACACAAATTGGCAAAAGAGATAGATACGGTGAGAACTGGGGTTCATGTAAGGAGAAGTAAGCCATATAAATTAAAAACCCTAAAGGAGGTGGTGGCTAAAAAAGAAATATAGACTGGGCATGGTGTCTCACACCTGTAATCCCAACACTTTGGGAGGCCGAGGTGGGCGGATCACCTGAGGTCAGGAGTTCAAGACCAGCCTGGCCAACATGGTGAAACCCCGTCTCTACTAAAGATACAAAAATTAGCCAGGCGTGGTGGCACGCACCTGTAATCCCAGCTACTCAGGAGGCTGAGGCAGGAGAATCGCCTGAACCCAGGAGGTGGAGGTTGCAGTGAGCCAAGATTGCACCACTGCACTCCAGCCTGAGCAACAGAGTTAGACTCCATCTCAAAAAAAAAAGAAAAAGAAATAACAAAGAAAGAGGGTCCTAGTGGATGTCCTAGGTAAGAGGAAGCAAAATGGCCCTACCCATCAATGATAAGAGATTCATAGGGAGCCTTCTTGTCGCACACAGGACATGTCCACGTAGGCTTCTTCTCATTCATCTGTAGATAAAGGGCAGCATCGAAGCTCTGCAGGTGGGCGCAGGTGAGGGCACGACAAGGGACAGTGAGGCGCATCTTCCCTAGCTAAGGAGAAGCAATTTCTCTTGTCAGAGGCTCCACTCTGGTTTCATCCCAGAAAACTTCACTCCAGTATTCCTAGGAACCCTCATCAAAGCCCACAAGCTAAACCCAACTCCCTTCCCACCATGTTCCCTTCTCCCCTTTTACCCACCGGGCACATGAGTGACACCCGGAGACTCGTAGTGGCCACCTCACTGTCAGGATCAGCAGTCAATTTCTCCTTGACTGAAACAAAAGTGAAGCCAGAGCCATGGGGTCAGCAAGGCTGAAGGAAGCCCAGGAGCTGGTAAGGCCAGGAACAGATGGCTCTGGCTGAGAGGGTGCTGGGTGGAGCGTCTTTGGGGGCCAGTGGGATGTCACATGGAGTGGTCTGGGATATGGATGATAAAGGCTGGGTGTAGGGATTTTCCCATCCCTGAAGATGCTTAAACATAGCCGGGTGACACTCTGGCTACGTTAGAGATGATGTGGAGGAGTTGAAGCATCATGTGAGGGTTAGATTAGAGGATCCCTAAGATTCTTTCCAGTCCAGAGAGCCCATATTCTAGCACGGCTGGAGTTAGGGACTGTGAGGTGCAAAGCAGATACATAAATGGAAATGCAAGGGTGTCACTCACTGCCTGGGAGTGGTCCAACTTCAACTATAAAGACTGGAAGACTGGTCAGGGGTAGAGGGGAAGGGATGCGGTTCATGTGAGAAGGGAAGTAAGTTGTCAAAAAAGAGGTATGGGTTTAATTATGAAGACTGGAGGGCCAGGAAGACTTGGATCCAGATCAGGTGGGAAAGAGAGGAAAGACGTTACTCACTCAGTGCCCGCGAGTGGTCTGGGTTCCGGATACCCTTTGCTCTAAGTTTCTGTAGAAGGGTTCCTGCAGTCAACTGCCTCACCAGGTACACAGACAAGGAGTAATTCTACTTGGAGGTAGGGGGTAGACAATTAGCCTCTGCTTCTCATCCCACCACTGCCCACTTTTGTTCCATGAGGACCAGAGACAGACCCATAAAGAGAAAAATGCTTCCCCAACCCAGGACACTGGATGGTTCCCCTTCACCCTCAGCAGGCTTTTCCAGGCACCCTGCTTTAGCTGTGCTCACCCGTCCAAACTCAGATGACCAATTGACCACAATGGTGTTGGGAACAGTGGCTGAGAGTCGAGCCAGAGGTGTGATGTTGATGGGGCGGCTGGGCCTCTTGGGCTCAGCCCCATTCTTGGTTGGGGGAAGGTAACCCTGGAGAAGGGAGGGACCGGTCAGTGGAGAAGTGGCTCTAGGAAGGGGCTCTGCTCTTTCAACAAAGGATATCTTGTCTCGGGTTATTCACTCACTGGAGGGAAGGCCAACTCCCTCACTCACTGACCAAGGGGATGGAGGCCCATTCAGTGGCTCACAAAACTGGAGCAGTGTCTCGGGCTGTGTGTGGGGTTCACTCCTGGGGAGAAAAAAGGAACCCACTCACTGAGTCCCTGAGGAGGAGGAATAAGGATGCCTCACCTCTTCCAACCCTCAGCTCTGGGGTCATGACTTATAAGTCCTTCTGGCCAGGTGCAGTGGCTCACGCCTGTAATCCCAGCACTTTAGGAAGCTGAGGTGGGCAGATCACCTAAGGTCAGGAGTTCGAGACCAGCCTGGCTAACATGGTAAAACCCCGTCTCTACTAAAAACATAAAAATTAGCCGGGCAGGGTGGCGGGCACCTGTAATCCCAGCTACTTGGGAGGCTGAGGCAAGCGAATCGCTTGAACTCAGGAGACAGCGGTTGCAGTGAGCCAATATCGCGCCACTGCACTCCAGCCTGGGTGACAGAGCAAGCCCTCTGTTTCAAAAAAAAAAAAAAAAAAAAAGAAGTCTTTCTTAAATGTCGGGTTGAACTAATGTCCTCGTCCGAGTTCTCACAGAACCTTTGTTTAGCCCTATCTTAATACTCTTGAGATGATACTGATTCAGTCAGTAAACTGAGCACCTACTATGTGCCACGCACTGTGCTAGGCACACCTCTTTCAGAACAGGTTTGTCGTTAATATTTATGAACTGAAACGGTAAGGGATTACTGACAGAAGAAGGGGAGAGCATTTACCGGCAGGGGGCACAGTTTCCCATTGACCTTGACAAAGAGGTTGGGGGGAAAATAATCTTCCTGTGGGCAGCTGGTCTCACAGAGACAGAACCTGGTAAGAGATGAGAAAGGAAGAAAGACTGGGAAGAAATTTCTTTAGCTGAATCTGGCAGAGACAGGGAACCCCAGAAAATCAGTCATAGATGTCTGTAGCCCTCAGCATCCAACAAGAGTCCCAGGGCTGCAGTAGGCAGTGGCAGAGCAGGGACATCTTGTAAGGGTATCTGTCATACTCCTACTTCACTCCTACCCCTAATGGGTACCCAGCATAAGGAGGATGAACTCACCTTAGCTGCACCTGTATGGTATAATCACATTTCGCTCCTGGCAGAACCTCTCTGTAACAAGGAGGGAGACGAAGAGATGTCAGCATGTAGCCCCCACAGGGCAGGGGTGAACGCACAGAGAGGCTGAAAGTTAGATGTCCGGAGGATAGAGAAGAGACACACAGAAGAATGAGAGACAAGTAGGTACAGGAGGATGGATAGGGAAAAGCGCAGGGCAGAAGAGAAGAAAGTCAGAAAGCAGAGTCCAGGGGTAACCCCCTAGGGATGAGGGAGGAAGACTGGAAGTAAGAATGTACCTGGATGTAAGAATCTGCTGCACTTGCTGGGGTGTGAGGGCAAAGGTAAAGTGTGCTTCCTCAAACCGCTGGCTAGAAGTGGATGCTGAGGACAGAAAGGGGCAGTTATTCCAAGCCCATGCACAGGCAGCCACAGAAATCACCCCCATCCCAGGTCGCTGATCCCATAGGACTAAAGCCTAAGAAATGTTTAGGGAACAGGTAGGGAGTCCAGAAGACTAAGGGACCACAAAGAGCCATACCAAGGGTGGTGGGCCGGATGAGCTCCCCGTAGACTTCATAGAAGGGCAATGGTTTCATGGTGACATCAGGGTGCACAGGCTGGGGCAGAGGGGGGTGCATGTCCACCTCACGCTTGGGGCCCAGCAGGGTGCCAGGGGCCAAGAGGGTTGGGGGAATGGGAGCTAGAGGACCAGGGGAGCCTACAGGAGAGGTGCCAGGGGGCAAAGAGAGAAGGGAGAGATCAGAGGGCCCCAGGGTCTTCCGGGGAAAGCGTCGTCGGTATAGCTCTTTGATCTTCATCTGGACGCTAGGGGCACAGCTGGACTTCAGGAGGTGCAGGGCCTTGGCCAGGAGCTCGTGCTTCCGCCCACTCTTGTTCCGGCCAGCAAAGCCAAGAAGCACCTGGAGCTCAGACACCCGGAAACTCATCACCATGTGCTGTGGAGAAGAACAGAGAAGCTTGAGAATCCTCCCTTGCACAGGCCTGCCCTGCCAAGACATGGGCTGAGCTACCAGGTGGGCAGTGCCTTTTTCCCTCCAGCACTAATGGCAAAGATGATGCTTCACAGCTAGTGGATTACTGCCAGGTAGTCAACCTATCCAAAGGGACATCTCAGTCCCACTTTAGCAACCATCAGGTCAGCATCATCACCACCCCCCACCCACCCCAAGCTTGAGCAACACTGTCTATCTCCCCAGGCCTGGAAGTGGCCAGAGTGGGGCAGGGAATGGCAGACAGCAAGCCACCCTCAGACACACCTCCAAGTTCATACAGCCTTCCGCCTCCATCCCTGCCTCTAGTCTGGACTCTCCTTTAAGCTGCTTATCTCCTCTCTTGCCCTTTCTCAGATTTTCAAACTCATCCCAGCCTCCTGGGAAGAGGATAGGAGACAGGGAGAAGAAGGGAGAGACAAGAGGATTCAGCCAGACAGCCCCACGGGGAAGAAAGGGGCCAGGTGGCCGGAGGATTGTGCCCTTCAGCCCACCCCTCCAAACCACCTTAATCCTCGGCTATTTCCCCCAAGCCTCTGAAGCTTCTGTGGGCCGGGGTTATCAGGTCAGGGTTCAATGCTCATTACTCCCCTAGATCCTTTCTTGGAATCATTTATATAACCGCCCCCTCCCCACAACTTAGTCCTATTTTTCTGGAAGGGAAACAGGACCAAAACTTAGGTCGAGGAGATTAACAGTGATTCACTGAGTCCAAGTATCCTGCCTGTTTACTCTATCTGCCAGGAACCATTATCTGGCGTCTCTCCTACATAGAGAAAATAATACTCCTGTACAACCTACAGCCCCTCTACACGGGTGGAAGAGGAGAGGGCAGAGGTCTAAACAGAGACCCTGGGTGAATGAAGGAAAAGCCTCTGAGTCAGGGCACAGAATTGCAAATTCCCTGAAGGTAGCTGGGCCCAGTGGCTAGACCTCCAGACTGCCCAGGACCATAGCTCCATTTCAAAGGGCAGAAGAAAACCAGGAGGCATGGAGATGAACTCGGTGGTTTAAGGTTCTATATTAGATGTCCTCAGACGTGGTCACCCTCCAAACTCTGTGTGGCAGAAGGAGGGGAGCGCTCTCCTTAGAGGGAGGACTCCCTTCTGTGAATCTCTAGGAGATCCTGTCATGGGCAGGGCTTGCTAGCCCTACACAATTCTTCGCACAGGAGGCTTTGTCTTGGACCCCTTTTGTGGAATGTGATGAGAAACTTGCTCCTCTTTCTCCCCGTCTTTATCTCCTCTGTCCTGTCTTATTTTTTCCATTAGCTTTCCCTATAACTTCCCTCCTTTCTATCCCATAGTTTCACATGCCTCTGCCTCTGCCCAAACACCGCGATTCACTAAGGCAGGACCTTCCTCTGAGCCTCCAGGATGCTTCTGCCCCACCCCTCGAGGTATCGGCCCGCACAGCCCCGCCCCCTGCATCTCAGCCGCCTACTGGTATTTCCCAAAGCTCCGATCCCGAGAGTAGCCCCAAAGACCCTACCCTTTCAGCTGCCCTTCCCCCGGAGCCTCCCCTACATCTGCCCCGCGGTCCCATCCCTGCATCTGCCCCCTACTGTCGCATCTCTTGGCCTCGATCGACTAGCCCCCAGTGCCTGTATAGCAGCTTTTCCCCCGGGCCCTACCCCAACAACTGCCCCTACTACTAAATCCGACTTCTACCCTTCGTCCCCGCCCCCTGCGCCTCAGCCCCCAACAGCTGCAATTCCCCTCGGCCCCACCCCTACATCTGCCCCGCAGCCCCGCCCCCGGAGCCCCGCCGCAGCCCCTTCCTCTCTCTCAGCCACTTCTTTCCCATCCTCAGCAGCCCGTGCCTGCCACGTCGTCGGCGCCCACCCGAGCCCCGGCACCCAGTCTCGGTCGCTTCCCGGACACGGCGTACCGCCGGAATCAGTCCAGATGGGGATGGGGGAGGGGGCCGGTACCTTTAATTCGCCCAGCTCCGCCATCTTGAGACATCGCAGGCGCCCTAGCCGGAGCCGGAGCTCAGGCCCAGGGACCGGCGCACAACTCTCCACCCCGGCGCCGGCCGCAAATGCCGCCTGCTCCGCCCCGTCCGGCCCCCTATACCTCCCCTTCCCGGCCCCGCCCGCCTGGCTTCGGACTAGCCCCAGCCTGAGCCCCTCCCTCCACAGCGGACCCAGCAGCTACACGTCTGCGGCCGGTTGGCAGGACGCGTAGCCCCGGAGGGAGTTTATGGTCCCCAAGATCGCGGGGTCCCCTAGGGCAACGAAGAGGAGGCGGGCCCGAAGTGCCTGGTGGAGGGGGGCTTTGCCACGGCAGAGTTGGGAGGGGACAAGCTTTTAGGGAGCCAAAGATACTTGAAAGATGGAGGGAAAGTATCGGGAACTGCTAGAGCTCAGAGAAATGGGGGAGGGGGTAGCAAAGTTGGAGCGCAAACCCTCATCTCCATCTCTACATAAGTTTAAGCAACTAAAATCGAGAGGTCTTCCAACTCGGGAAATGGGCGAGCGCTGATCCGTCTTAGGGAAGCCGTGGAGTCGGCATTCAGTTCAAGAGAGCTATGCTCAATTCACCCTCTCCTCCTCCCCCCCCCACACCAACTACAATGCAGCTCGTGGTCCGATCGTAGGACTCAAACTCAGCAGCAAAAAAAGTTTGGTGCGGGGAGCGGGACTTACCAGCACAGTTGTGGGAAATGGAGAGAGGGTTCGGGAGGCTCAGAGGGCGGGCTGGAGAGGTGGGGGCATGGGGCTCGGCGCCGCTCCTGCTGTCCGCACGGCAGAAGTTCGGTCCAGCGGCCGGACGCGGCGGCCGCGGCTCCGCCCGGGCCGGAGCTCCGCCCGGCCTAGCGCTCGGGCTGGGGCCGCCCCCTCCACGGGAAGCCCGCCAGGACCGCCGAGAGGGAAGGGAGGCGGAGCTCGGGCGAGAAAGGGAGGGACTCAGAGCCCGGCGCTGGAGCGATTAACTCCTGGTGTGAGTGGATCTGGAGAGATGAGATTCTTGGATCCCATCATTCTCACTACCTCTATGACCCCTCACGCTTATGTGTGGGATTGGGGTGGTGGCACGCGGCTGCTAAGGCCGTGTGAACCAGGTGTCTGACCGTATAAAGCAGTCTTCCTTGAAATGACAACTGTCTCTCCCTAGGGCAAAGCCTGGGCTACTGAATCCAGAGTGTACCTAACAGTAACTACTCCAGATACCCGTGCACAATACCTCCACCAGAGCCCCCATACCTTTGGTGTAGCTGAAGATGAACAGAGGGGTTTTCTTGCCAACAAAAGGGATCTTTCTGTCCCTCTCTGAACTACCTACTCACTCTCCTTCCTCCAAAGCCTTGGACCCTCCAGAGGCCCCATCCCAACCAAGCTGATCACTCACATGCAGGCCCCAGATTAAATCTGTTTCTGTTTCCATGGAAATACCTATTTATTTATTTATTTATTTATGTTGAGACGGAGTCTTACTCTGTCACCCAGGCTGGGGTGCAGTGGCGCAACTTGGCTCACTATAACCTCCGCCTCCCGGGTTCAAGCAGTTCTCCTGCCTCAGCCTCCCGAATAGCTGAGATTACAGGCCTGCGTCACTACGCCCGGCTAATTTTGTATTTTTAGTAGAGACAGGGTTTCACCATATTGGTCAGGCTGGTCTCAAACTCCTGACCTCGTGATCCGTCCGCCTTGCCTCGGCCGCCCAAACTGCTGGCATTACCGGCGTGAGCCGCCATGCCTGGCCCAGAAAATACCAACTTAAGGGAAATGTACCCTTACTACATATTGAGAAACTCACAGCATTTTATAGTTGGCTGCATATTTGTTCAATAAATATTTGAGTGCTTATCAGGGATCATTAGGTGCTGAGGACATAAAAGCCTTGCAGGAGTTCACAGTCTAGCAGCAGGGACAAGACATGTTAAACCTATAATAAGCATACCAAAAAAAGTTATTTGATAAATAGGAAGAAGCCTTTTATTTAGCTTAAGTCTTCAGTATAATCCTCCTCCTAAGACCCTACCCAGGCCAAAGATTGAAGGTTCCAGCCTACCAATATTCTCAGGCACCTGTTGAACTGGAACTAGGCCCAATGACTTTGTGGTTTTTGTCCCTAGGGAAGATGCCACCCTCTCCTAACACTCAGGTTCTTTCCGTGCTGCTTTGCTACCCAAATTGGTGAGCACTTCAGGCTAAACTTAGACTCAACTAATTCTAAATTCCAGCTGCTCCCCTCCAACACCTGAGTCTTCATCAGGTCCTGAGATCTTTTTTGCTGTTGTTCTGTTCAGTTCTCTAGATCAAAAGTTACTAGAGTTTGTATTTCTGGGAATTTTCAGTAGTTGCAGGGTGAGAAAGGTAGGGAGGATAATTAAAAAGAGACAAAGCGGGGACCTTTGGGAAGTGATGGATATGTTCATTATCTTGATTGTGTAATGGTTTTACGGGTGTATATACATATGAAAACATCAAATTGTATACTTCAAATATATGCATTTTACATGGAGAGACATATTGGCATATATCAACTGTACGTCAATAAAGCTGTAAATGCTGGGCATGGTGGCTCACGCCTGTAATCCCAGCACTTTGGGAGGCTGAGGTGGGCGGATCACCTGAGGTCGGGAGTTCGAGACTAGCCTGACCAACATGGAGAAACCCTGTCTCTACTAAAAATACAAAAAAATTAGCCAGGCGTGGTGGCACATGCCTGTAATTTCAGCTACTCAGGAGGCTGAGGCAGGAGAATCGCTTGAACCCAGGAGGCGGAGGTTGCAGTGAGCCGAGATTGCACCACTGCACTCCAGCCGGGTGACAAACCAAGACTCAGTCTCTAAATAAATTAATAAAATAAAGCTGTAAACATTTAAGAGAAAACCTCACCTTGAGTTCTAGTGATTTCATGAAGGAGGAATCTCCTTTAAAAGTTAATTTGGGCCGGGTGCGGTGGCTCACGCCTATAATCCCAGCACTTTGGGAGGCCAAGGCGGGCGGATCACGAGGCTGGGAGATCAAGACCATTTTGGCCAACATGGTGAAACCCTGTCTCTACTAAAATACAATTAGCCGGGCGTGGTGGCACGTGCCTTTAATCCCAGCTACTTGGGAGGCTGAGGCAGGGGAATCACTTGAACCCGGGAGGCAGAGGTTGCAGTGAGCTGAGATCGTGTCACTGCACTCCAGCCTGGCAACAGAGCAAGACTCTGTGTCAAAAAAACAACCAAACAAACAAACAAAAAAGTTAATTTGAAGGCCAGGCATGGTGGCTCAGGCCTGTAATCCCAACACTTTGGGAAGCCAAGGCAGGCGGATCACTTGAGGTCAGGAGTTCAAGACCAGGCTGGCCAACATGGTGAAACCCCATCTCTACTAAAAATACAAAACTTAGCCGGGCGTGGTGGCGCATGCCTGTAGTCCCAGCTACGTGGGAGGCTAAGGTGGGAGAATCACTTGAACCAGGGAGACAGAGGTCACAGTAAGCCGAGATCACACCACTGTACTCCAGCCTGGGTGACAGAGCAAGAATTCATCTAAAAATAATAATAATAATAATTAATTTGAGGTTAGCAAAGTTATTGAAAGAGAGAAAAAATAAATTGGAAAAAAGTTAATTTGAGGTTATAAGTTCTAGCATCCCTACAGGATGATGGAACTGGGGCACCTGAATCTTATCCTGCATGCAAGCTCCAAAAGGATAAGAAAGTTTTCTGTGCTGCCTCTACACTATTCCCAGTGCCTGACAAATAGTAGACTCCTTAAATATCTGTTTAATAAGTTAATGTTACCAAAGGAGGGAAACTGTGAATCAGAAGCAAAGTTCCAGATTGAAGGCATTCAAAAACATAGTCTGAACCCAATCATGGTCAACCAGGTTTCACCTACTTTCACCCACATACTCCTACATCTGAAGCCCGGGGAATAGGGTGGGGAGATGAAGCAGGAATCATAAGTCCCTACTAAGTCCTGTTAGAGAGCCCAGGAGGAATAAAGAGAACATTAGGATTAGAGCTACTTTAGGGGAAAAATTATGAACTCAAGAAAAATTTTAAGACTAGGGCTGTTGAGGTAACAGTTTGTGGAGTTTTAGGGAGGGAGATTGGGAAAACCAGGGGCTAAGGAAGTTTCTACTTCTGTGTTAACATTAACATCGCTCACCACTCCCATAGCTCAGCCCATCCTGGGATCAGTTTCCAGGAGCCCCAGAGGAAGCCAAAGGCCTGGCTTCCATTACCAAAGCTGCTTCCTGACTCATTCTTGAGTTTAGCCCAATGATCTCCCCCTTTCTGGACCCTTCTCTCTATAGTTTCTTAATTCTCCCCACCCCACACATCATATATAACAAGAAATGTAATAGTCCTTTAATATGCGTGGGTAATTGAGAGCAGGAAAGCAAGGAGAGGTTCTGTTCCCCTTAACAGAAATGACTGAGACCCTTTTGATGATCTTTTTTTGATAGCTGCACCTCTTCTCCCTTTCTCCATCAATCCCTCCTTTTTCCATTTTCCTGGCCTTAAAGCAGTCCCGCGCTTATCCACATAAAACCTCTGCACTTTCTTTAGGATCTGATCCGGATATCTCAGATGCTCTTTTTCACCCTTGGCCAAACTCTGGAGCCGCCTCTGCAGCCCTTATGGAGCCCCCTGTCTTCCGTGGCAGCCCCTCCCCACTCTTTTCTCTCAACCCAGCCTCTTTACTGCCAAAACTGCTGCTGTCTGACCCAGTGTAACCCAGCAGAGGGTGGACTGAGAGGAATGGGGAGGGATCAGCGTGTGGGCCACCAAACTGCAATTCCAGATTTTAGAGGAATTCACTGCCTCATTTTCACCTAGCAGCCTGGCTGGTGGAAGGGCAGGAAGGGGAGGAGACCCAGGGGAAGTGGCCAAGAGAGATATATTTATTTTTTTCAGTCTGAGAATGGAATCACAGGCAAAAATGAAACTTGGGTATCCCTTCATCCTCTACCCAGGAATCAGACTTTTCATCCCTTTTGTCACCTGGGACACAGAACAGTGAGACCATGTGTGTCAAATATAGACACATTGTTTAACACTTGGTAAAATATTTTAGATAGCATATCTTGAAGAAAATCCAGGTCTCTCAATCTCCCCTTTAAAAAAAAAAAAAAAAAAATCATGGATTCAGCAGTCCCAAGGCAAGGAAAACAGATTAGAGTTGTGGCAGATTTGAGAAAGAGGAAAGGAAGAGTGTCAAACCCCATTTTCACTGAGGGCTATTTTTCAAACCATGGGTCTTCACCCATTAGTGGATGCATTTTGATGGAATCTATTAGCAAAGAATAGAAGAGAAATAGTAAAGTATTATTTGAGGTATGTATACACAAGCTACAAAGTGTATTTCTGGGCCAGATGCAGTGGCTCATACCTGTAATCCCAATACTTAGGGAGGAGGATCACTTGAGGCCAGGAGTTTGAGACTAGCCTGGCCAACATGGCAAAACTCTGTGTCTTCAAAAAGTACAAAAATTAGTCACGCATGGTGGCGCACGCCTATAATCCCAGCTACTCAGGAGGCTGAGGCATGAGAATAGCTTGAACCCAGGAGGCAGAGGATGCCGTGAACTGAGATCATGCCACTGCACTCCAGCCTGGGTGACAGATTGAGACTGTGTCTCAAATTTTTTTTTTTATTTCTTACTAGGGATCAAAAAGTTTAAAAGTTGTGACTTATAGGGCCATTTGTGAATTTCACTCAAAAACAAATAATTGCCAAGGCCAGGCATGGTGGCTCAAGCCTGTAATCCTAGCATTTTGGGAGGCAGAGGTGGGTGGATCACCTGAGATCAGGAGTTAGAGACCAGCTTGGCCAACATGGTGAAACCCCGTCTCTGCCAAAAATACAAAAAAAATTAGCTGGGTGTGGTGGCATGCACTTGTAATCCCAGCTACTCAAGAGGCTGAGGCATGAGAATCGCCTGAACCCAGGAGGCGGAGGTTGCAGTGAGCTGAGACCGTACCACTGCACTCCAGCCTGGGTGATAGAGTGAGACTCTGCCGAAAAAAAAAAAAATTGCCAAAGCTGGGAAAAAATCAAGATGTCCTTCAGTAGGTGAATGGATAAATAAATTGTGACACATTCAGACAATGGAATATTATTCAGTACTGAAAATAAGTGAGTTATCAAGCCATAGAAAGACATGGAGGAAATTTAAATGTATATTACTAAGTCAAAGAAACCAATCTGAAAAGGATACATACTGTATAATTCCAACTAATCACAACTGGAGACGGGAAAAAGATCAGTGGTTGCCAGGGGTTAGCAGGGATGGGGAGATGAGCAGACAGAGCACAGAGGATTCTTACGGCAGCGAAACTACTCTGTGTGATAATGTAGAGATGACCAGGCACACTGGTTCATGCCTGTAATCCCTAGCACTTTGGGAAGCTGGGGCAGGTGGATCGCCTGAACCCAGGAGTTTGAGACCAGCCTGGGCAACATGGCAAAACTTGGCCTCTATTAAATGTACAAAAAAATCAGCCAGGTGTGGTGGTGCTCGCCTGTAGCCCCAGCTGCTTGGGAGGCTGAAGTTGAAGGATTATTGGAGCCCAGGAAGTTGAGGCTGCAGTGAGCTATGATCATGCCACTGCACTCCAGCCTGGGCAACAGAGTGAGACCCTGCCTCAAAAAAAAAACAAACAAAAACAAAAAAAGATAATATAGGCCGGGCGCGGTGGCTCAAGCCTGTAATCCCAGCACTTTGGGAGGCCGAGACGGGCGGATCACGAGGTCAGCAGATCGAGACCATCCTGGCTAACACGGTGAAACCCCGTCTCTACTAAAAATACAAAAACTAGCCGGGCGAGGTGGCAGGCGCCTGTAGTCCCAGCTACTAGGGAGGCTGAGGCAGGAGAATGGCGTAAACCCGGGAGGCAGAGCTTGCAGTGAGCTGAGATCCGGCCACTGCACTCCAGTCCGGGCGACAGAGCGAGACTCCGCCTCAAAAAAAAAAAAAAGATAATATAATGATGGATACATTTCAATATAAATGTGTCCAAACCAGTAGACTCTATAAAACCAAGAGTGAACCCTAATGTAAACTATGAACTCTGAGTGATAATAATGTGTCAATGTAGGTTCACCAGTTATAACAAATACACCACTCTAGTGAGGGATGTTGATAATGGGGGAGGCAGTGCCTGTATGGGGGGCAGAGGATATATGAACATCTCTGTACCTTCTGCTTAATTTTGTTGTGAACCTAAAATTGCTCTAAAAAATAAAGTCTATTTGTAAAATAAAAAACAAAATCTACTTGTATCCCGGGCATGGTGGCACACACCTGTAATCCCAGCTACTTGGGAGGCTGAGGCACAAGAATCACTTGAGCCCAGGAGGCAGAGGTTGTAGTGAGCCGAGATCGTGCCACTGCACTCCAGCCTGGGCGACAGAGCAAGACTCTGCCTCAAAAATACATCTACTTGTAAAAAAATGTTTTTAAGAATAAAGACATATTGTTAATATTTTTTCCAGGAAAAAAAAAAGAATAAAGGGATAAAAGGTATTCCTTTCCCCACTCCCCTTTAGAAAAAAAAAATTACACTCAGCCCCATTCGCTCCTCATGCTTTATTTTCCATACAGCTTATTTCCATCCACACCTCCTCTGGTCTCATCCATGCTGATTCCAGGGTCCAGGTTCTCAGATCTGAAGTCTGTAATGGCAGGTGAAGCCCTGCCCGTACCATTTCCTAGTGGCCAACACCCCCACCCACCACAGCCTGATGAAGCCTCTGTCAAGCAGCGTTTCTTATTCCCTGAAAGAAGAAATTAAAGGATGAAATCCACACACTTCCATATTTCAGTCTCCTCCCATTCATGTCAATATGCTAAAAGGGACCTTCATCTATCTGGACTGGAGAAGGGGACTATCTGCATTGGGGTGGGGGGAGGTTTGGGGGATGACTGCCCTTTGAATGAATGGTATCAAAGTGAAGAGATTCTGGATTTTGTAGAGTCCTGCCCTAAGGAACAACTTTGTACCACTATCCAACCATCACTCATCTTTTACTGGCATCTCCCTAATCCAGACCCAACCCCTCTTTTCAGTCTCCATCTCATAAGTCAGCCCCCTTAGTCCACCTGCTCACTGATTCCTGACTCCACCCAGTGATTCTCCATGTTCTGTCTTCTGAGTCACCTCAAATGCTCTATGGCCCAAAGGGCTCCCCAGTGTCAGCTACCACAGGGGCAAAAGGGACCAATTTCATTCCATACACCTCCTTTCCCAAGCCCTTTCTCCCAAGCTCCTTCCCTCGTCACCCTTAGCCCACAACTCACAACAGAGAATCTCGTATCCCTGAGGGCATACAGTGAGGCTGCCTCACTCCTCTTGCATGCTAAGGATTCGCAGCAGGATATTGTACACTTCATGTTCCATGTAGCCCTATAGATGGCAGGAAAGGAAGAAAAGGAGATGAAGAACCGAAAAGGAAGATAATGATGTCTACTTTTCAGGATTGCTGTGAGGACTACAACCATGAATATGAAGCAAAGCACCGGGTACACAATAGGTGTTCCATTCTTTATAGTTATTATTCTTAACAAGGGAGCAAGACACCAACCTCTTCTTCCCTGTTTAGGACTAAGTGGCTCCAGGAGGAGACTGAGACAGGGTATCGGGGACAGGAAAAGTCCTTACTCTAGGCCAGGGAATTGAAATGGGGGGGGAAACACCTCTCCTTCTCACATTCATGCACAACCTCTCTTGATCTACCAAATGAGATCGGAGACCTGGCACTGGATCTGGCTTTCTGAGAAATGGCAAGTATGTACAGGGACCCTGGAGAAGAGAGAGGGACCCTAAATGCAATACCCTGTACTCAGCTTTATGTCCATATGTCCCTCAAAACTCCACCATGCTCACCCGAGCAGCATTCAGTAGATGATTCCTGTAGGTGGAGATGATCTCTTCATTGTTCTTTTGGGAATCCTGGGAATGAACATCAATGGGAAGTCACATGTCCACCCTCACCCAAGCATGAGAAGCAACACAATGAAGTGGTCAGCAGTACCAGGTGGGCTCCTTGGCCCATCACTGGCCCATCCTGGACCACTGCCTAGCCAGGCCTCTGTAATTCCTAGAATGTCTCCCACATATACATCACTTTCACTGCCGACATTCTTCTCCAGCACCATCCCTGACAGCCAAAACATACCTGAAGCTGCAGGGCAAGGCGAGCATTTTCTCCCCGAATTGCTAGAACCTCTTCTGAGAGCTGCTCCAGCTTCTTCAACAACTCCTTGATCTGAGGCCAAGAGGAAAGAGGCAACCAATGAGGCTCAAGGCATTTCTCCCACAAACACCACCCAGGGTCAAGGTCAGCTTCCTTTTACTGAGTATTTAATATGTGCCAATTTTACACAAATTGTCTCATTTAACACTCAAAACAGCTTTTCTTCTGCATGGTGTTCACTAAAAGTAGGAATAACAATGTAAAAGCTAATTAAGGTCACAAACTTCAGTGAAACCCTTAAAAGTCCAAATCTTCTTGATATTGTGAACTGTACACCTTCCAGTTCAGTTTCTTCTGGACTTTCCTCACTTAATTGACAGTTACCTTTTACAATTTGCAGACATTATGATTAAAATTGGGCCTCTGCTCTGATGATTCCTATTTCCTCTCATGTTTTAAAGTGCAGACTAACATTTAAGTGAAAATTAGCATCAAGTAGTGCAGACATTTGTATGCATTTCCTTGATTCAATTTGTGACCTTACCAGTTTTGAATTGGAACTGAACCATTTCTTAGATAAAGGAAACTAAGTATATTGCTGCACTTTTTTTTTTTTTTTTTTTGAGATGGAGTCTCGCTCTGTCGCCCAGGCTGGAGTGCGGTGGCCAGATCTCAGCTCACTGCAAGCTCCACCTCCTGGGTTCACGCCATTCTCCTGCCTCAGCCTCCCGAGTACCTGGGACTACAGGCGCCCGCCACCTCGCCCGGCTAGTTTTTTGTATTTTTTAGTAGAGACGGGGTTTCACCGTGTTAGCCAGGATGGTCTCGATCTGCTGACCTCGTGATCCGCCCGTCTCGGCCTCCCAAAGTGCTGGGATTACAGGCTTGAGCCACTGCGCCCGGCATTGCTGCACTTTTAAGTTTTCAAAACAGTGTTTAAAAATTGCATTGTTTTTATTTTTTTTTAAACTCAGTTTAAAAAGACTAAAACGTTCTTTCAAAAGAGGCATCTAAATGTGTTCCTAATTTTGTATATGGGCTTAGGTTTTGTAACCAATAAAAAAAGCTGCTATCAAATATGATAAAACATTGAAAACTTAAAAAAAAAAAAAAACTTTTCTTCTGAGAGGAACAATACTTCTCTGAAGGAAGTTTGGGGTTTTTTTGGGGGGGGGTTGTTTGTTTTGTTTTGTTGTTTTTTAGACTGAGTCTTGCTCTGTCACCCAGGCTAGAGTGCAGTGATACCATCTCTGCTCACTGCAACCTCCACCTCCAGGTTCAAGTGATTCTCCTGCCTCAGCCTCCCAAGTAGCTAGGATTACAGCACGCACCACCACACTCAGATAATTTTTTGTATTTTTAGTAGAGACGGGGTTTTGCTATGTTGGCCAGGCTGGTCTCAAACTCCTGACCTCAGGTGATCCACCCACCTCAGCCTCCTAAAGTGCTGGGATTACAGGCGTGAGGCACTGCGCCCAGCCTGTTTTGTGTTTGGAGGCACAGTCTCACTCTGTCACCCAGGCTGGAGTGCAGTGATGTGATCTCAGCTCACTGCAACCTCTAAATCTGGGCTCAAGCCAACCTCAGCCTCCTGAGTAGCGCAGGCACAGGCACGTGCCACCACACTCAGCTAATTTTTGTATTTTTTTGTAGAGTTGAGGTTTTGCCATGTTGCCCGGGCTGGTGTCAAACTCCTGGGCTTAGGCGATCCATCCACCTTGACCTCCCAGAGTGCTGGGATTATGGGCATGAGCCACCGTGCTCCGCCTGAGGGAAGTATTATTATCTACATTTTGTAGATAAAGAGACTGAATTAAGTAATTTGTCAAAATCACACAGCTAATAAGTGATGAAATCATTATTTGAACCACAATCTCTTTGACTCCTTGGCCCACGCTCTTAACTTGGTACTGGATCCTAACCTACTTCTGGCTACTGACCACTAAGGGAAATGGAGATGAGTCCTTGTGGTTTATTGAGGCAGAGGCACAAACACGGTTAATGGTAACTAGCAGTAATAGGAATAGTGGTAGTATAGCTACCTTTTATTGAGTACTTACCATGGGCCAAGAGTTCCAAATCTTTTAAATAAATATAATTTCTTATTTAATGTAATCTTCACAACCATTTTATTATCCTCATTTTATAGATAAGAAAACTGAGGACTAGAGATGTTAAATAACTTGCCCAAGATCAGACAACCTCGGTCCAGAGAACACATTCTTAACCATGACACTATATTTGCTTTTACCCAATTGTCTACTTTCATCTTCTCCTTCAGTGCAAAATAAAAATACTTCCTTTAATTAACCTGAACCTGCACTTATTCCTATTCTGGATAACATTCCTTCTATTTTTATGTACTCCAAACTATAGAAAACGTATATTCTTTTATATATATATAATTTTTTTTTAAGGAGGAGGAGTCTCACTCTGTTGCCCAGACTGGACTGCAGTGGTGTGATCTCGGCTCACTGCAACCTCCATCTCCCAGGTTCCAGTGATTCTCCTGCCTCAGCCTCCTAGGTAGCTGGGATTATAGGCACATGCCACCACCCCAGCTAATTTTTGTATTTTTAGTAGAGATGGGGTTTCACCATGTTAGCCAGGCTGGTCTCAAACTCCTGACCTCAGGTGATCCTCCCACCTCGGCCTCCCAAAGTGCTGGGATTACATACGTGAGACACCATGCCCGGTGTCTTTATATTTTTTAATCATTCTAAATTTGACCATGTATCCAAGTTTTAATAAGAAGTCTGAAATCATTCATTTCACAGGTAAGTCTGGAACTACTGAATCCATGTGTAAATTGATATTTAGAGTTCATAAAACATGTCTCATAGAAACATGTAGACTCACACTTAGAGCAAGGGTTAGCAAACTCTGGTATCTAATAGTGGTTTTCAAGCTTTTTTTCTTTCTTTCTTTCTTTTTTGAGACGGAGTCTCGCTCTGTCACCCATGCTGGAATGCAGTGGTGCAGTCTCGGCTCACTGCTACCTCTGCCTCTCTGGTTCAAGTGATTCTCCTGCCTCAGCCTCTTGAGTAGCTGGGATTATAGGTGCGTGCCACCACGCCCAGCTAATTTTTGCATTTTTAGTAGAGACGGGGTTTTACCATGTTGGTCAGGCTGGTCTTGAACTCCTGACCTCAGGTAATCCGCCCGCCTCGGCATCCAGAGTGCTGGGATTACAGGCGTGAGCCACCACACTCGGCCTCAAGCTTTTTTTTCTTTGCGTTGGTGTCCTCTTTGCCAATGGACATCGTTTTGTAGAATCCACTCTGAAGTGGAGGGGAGAAGAGCAGCTATCCCTGGGTCTACTTTTCTTAACTCATTAGTTCCTGAGTCACCTCCTCAGAACCTCAGTGAAACCACAGCAACCCATCATGCTATTAGGCCTCTTCCCAGGCTAATATGTAATTCAAGTCCAAATGCTAATAAACGATGGTGCTGCACTGGCGGCAGCCCTGAGCACACTGCTGAATCGGGGTGCCAAATTTTAGTACCTAAGCCCCCTTCTCTCTTCCACTTATACCTTACCTCACCTCCAATCTCACCAACCCCCCACCCCCACCCCGATCCACCAGAACATAGCAGTGTGGTCCCTGCAAAGAACTGGTGCTCCGTTTGGGGTATTGATCTGACCCACTGCTGCAACAAAGGTAGCTGGATTCAGGTTAGCAAACTCCCAAATACACAGAAACTTTCCCCAGTGCTCCCCAGGGCTACCTCAGCTGCTCACCTTGGCCTCCTTGTCTCGGCAAGCCCCAATGAGATGTTCCATCTTCTCTTTCAGCAGCTCTGCTGTTTTCTCAAACTGCTCGGAGCGCCCCCGCATCTCGCTGGCCTGGCGCTCTTGTTCGGCTGCCTTAGCAGCCAGGTCCCCGCTCCGGCGGCGCTCCTCGGCCACCGCCTCCCGCAGCCGACCCATTTCCCGGCAGGCCGTGTTATACTTTTCCAGCAGAGCCTTTAGCTCCTGGCCCCAAGCCTGGGCCTGGGCCACCAGCGAACCCCGAGTTTTCTCGTGTTGCCGCAGGCTGGCTGCCTCCCGGGCCCTTAGCTCAGCCACTTCCTCTGTGGCTTGGTAGAGCAGCTGCTTCAGCTTTCCGATCTCCTGGCTCTTCCCGCTCATCGTGGCCTGAACTGCCCGCAGCTCTTCCTCCAGCTTCCCCAAGTCTTGCTCCAGAGCGGCCACTTGGGGGGATGCTGGGGCCTTTAAGGAGGTGCCTGGCTCCTGACATGGGGACAAGGACCCCCGCAACTGCCGGTTTTCTTCTTGCAGCCGAGCCAGCACCTGCTGGGCCTCCCGGTGCCGATCTACCAGGGCGGTGATGCAGGCCCGCAGCTCCTCCAGGGGCTCCGCTGCTTTGCTTTGTGCACTCCTCTTGACCACTAGGTCTGGGGGCAGGCAGTCCCACAGCCCTTGGAGACCGCTGCTCTGGGCGGCCAGGAGCTTCCGCAGCTTCTCTGTGGCCTCCTTCTCCACGGCCAGTTCATCCGTCAGCAGCCCCACACTCTGCCGCAACTGCTGTAGCTGGACCTGCGCCTCTGGCTTGGGCACAAATTCCCGCTGCAGCCGCTGGCTCAGGGACTGCAGCTCCCTCTGCAACCTCTGCCGCTCCCGCCCCAACTCACCTAACTCCTCCACCAAGTTACTGTTGCTCAGTCTCAGTGCTGACACCTCCTTCTCCAGCTGTCCCTTTGCCAGGCCTCCTAGGGCCTTTTCCCCTCCAGGGGCGCCTAGAGACTCTCCGCGAGCCCCAGGAACCCTTTTCTCCTTCTCTTCATCCTCTTTGATGCTCCCTGGGGCTGCCTTTAGGGCTCCCTCTCTGGACTCCTGGTAAGGAACCTCAGGTTTCACCTGTAGTCCTGCCTTTGCCCGTTCCAGCCTTGCCAGCACGCGCTCCAGTCGGGCCTCCATCTTCTCCCAGGCAGCTGCTGCTGCCTCAGCACGGGGAGTCCCCAGGGCTCCCTCCATGACCGGTCTTGACAAAGCTCCCCGGGCAGCATCCTTTTCTCGCCACACTGCAGCAAGCTCCTCTCTTAGTAGTAGCAGAAGCTGGTTCATGGCTGCTGGGCCCACTGGTTCAGCCACTGTGCCTCCTGGTTCAACTCCTAGAACCTGGGAACTCTCCTTCTGGCCAGCAGGCAGCTGGTCAGCATGATCAGGGCCAAAGGTCTGTGCACCACTGGTAGTCAGTTGCTGTCCTGTGGCTTTCCTGATGGTCTCAGACTCTGGGCTCTGGGGTGGCCCCTGTTCTTCTTGTTGGGACCTACTATGGACTTCATACTGGATCTCTCCTGGGGCTGAGTCCTCAGCCTTCTTCAGAGTTAATACTGGATTTACTGTGGCTGCTGCCTGCTGCTGCTTCTTTAGCTCTTGTATACGCTCAGCCAGCAGGTCCATAGGACAACCCTGCTCCATGCCATCCCCTCCAGGCCGGAGACTAGGGGCTTGCCTTCCTGAAGCTCTGGGCTCCCAGGATAGGAGAAGCCCTAGCTCCTGCACCTGCTCTCGAATCTGGTTCTCAAGTCTCAGACAGGCTGCAGCTTGAGTCTTACACTCTTCTGTCTTTTGCACCAACTCCTGCTCCAACTGAACAACTTTCCTCTGCTCCTCTTCATACTTCCACCTCCACTCCTCTGAGCATGGGTCTTCATCCTCCTCTTCCTCTTGCTCCTCTTCAGGCTCTGCTCTCCATGGGCTCTTAGGTGGAGAACCTGCCTGGGGCTCAGATGGAGAGGCCTATGTTGGAAACAGAATAGTAAAGTGTGGCCACTAGGCAACAAACTGAGCCCCAGGAGTGCCTTTTTTCTCTTAAATGTCTTGACACCCCAAGGACCACTGGGAGTAGTCACAGTGGGATAGCCTGGGGTGTGTCAAAAGCAAAAGGGGAGGCACTTAGGTTCTTACCTGGGATGCAAGATCTGGGTGCTGGACTAGCCTCTGACCTATAAGAAAAGATATGAGGAAAATGAGAGAAGACAGGTTCCATGTACTTCCAGCCCACATTCTTAGCTTCAGACTTTTTCTGAGAGAAGTGGCCTCTCTGTGATCAGTCTCACCACATATCTTCCTGGTGCCAGAAGCCAATCTTGTTTAGTGGATCCCTAACTATCCAGCAACTTTGGTGTCCTCTCCCAGAAATGAGTCACCTCATTCATTTTGTTCACTCATTTATTTATTGGTCACTGTGTCCAGCACTTTAATAAGCACTAGAACGTCAATGGTGAGCAAAACAGAAATGGCCTGTCACCTAAGCAGATTACAATCTGGTAGAGGAAAGAGAGAGTGATCAACAAATCACACAAATAGACGTACAATTACAACTCATAAACGCTAGAAACAACACTAGCCAGGGTTGTCCTCAGTGACAGACCAGGCTGCATTAAAGAATTTTGTGATTATACTTTTGGGATGGGAATTTGGGGTCCTCTCACAGTAGCAGCAATAAATAGGTAAACTCTCAACTCAGGTGACAATTATTTGTCAGATAGATTACTTCCATGGAAACAAATGGGACTCTAAGAAACTTCTCTGATTCTAGGGCTATCAAGGAGAACCTGGAAGTTACAAAAGGGCTTTACCGCCCCGCCGCCGCCGGTTCAGGGCCTGCTGTAGCAGCCTCCACAGTGACTTGTCTTGTGTGTGCAGAGCATAGTGCAGAGCATCATGCCCTGTGCTGTCCACAGCCCCTGCGTCTGCTCCGTGGCTCAGGAGCAGTTCAGCCACCTCGACACTGCCTTTCTCACAGGCCAGGATCAAAGCCGATCTGTGGGTTGAGACAAATCTGAGCATAGACTTTCCCCCATGGAATCCAGAAGTCCTGGTTCCAGACATTCCACTCATAGGGTAAGCTCTTACTCAGTGGGGTCAGGAGAACAACAGACCAACATTAGACCAGACTAGATTTTTTTTTTTTTTTTTGAGACGGAGTTTTGCTCTTGTTGCCCAGGCTGGAGTGCAATGGCGGGATCTTGGCTCACCACAACCTCTGCCTCCTAGGTTCAAGCGATTATCCTGCCTCAGCCTCCCGAGTAGCTGGGATTACAGGCATGTGCCACCACATCTGGCTAATTTTGTATTTTTAGTAGAGACTGGGTTTCTCCATGTTGGTCAGGCTGGTCTTGAACTCCCAACCTCAGGTGATCTGCCCGCCTCGGCCTCCCAAAGTGTTGGGATTACAGGGATTCTACATACAATTTCTATTTGAAAAAAGGATCCTCTTGCTTAAAAGATAATTTGAAACCCAGTAAATTCAGCCAATGGGTCCAGAGCATCGATTCTACTTCCGGGGTCATCTATCTATGAAGGCGGTAGTGACAGCAGGCAGAGTTCTTCAGAACCTCCACTGGGAAGGAATGAGGTTCCCAAGAACACAAAGACCAACCTGACTTCTTCCCCAACACACATACACACACACACGTTGCCCACTGGCTTCTTTCTAAATTGGTCAGGCATGGGAATTGGGGTGGGTAAACGAGGAGGGCTCACTTGTCATTCTTGTCTGTAACATTAACTCGGGCGCCTCTCTGCAGCAGCTGTGAGCAGATAGCTGTGTGCCCACCCAGCGATGCGATCATCAGGGGTGTACGTCCATCCTGCACAGATCGTAGGAAGGGGTTCATGAGGAGCCAGGGACTGCCAGAGGCTTGACACAATCCTAACGGCTCCCCTCCCCTCACACCACTCCACAAAAAATAAAAGCCCAGATCTTGGGTCTAAACACTCCCTTTTGGAGGGTCAGAAGCTCTCCAAAAGATAAGGCTTAACCTCTCTGTGAGGAAGAAGAGGAGAAGCAGGAGGAGAAGGAAGAGAAGGGTGGTGCTAACACAACCCTAGGTCATGGAAGTTGGCCAATCAAGCTCAGAGAGAGCAGCAGCTTGCCTGTGTAGGACACTGCCCACTTGCCCATCTGACACTCACATTATCCAACACGTCCAGGAAGGCTTCGTGGTCACACAGCAGGAGTACACTTGAGGCACAGCCAGAGGAGGCTGGGGAGGAGATGATTGGGTTACGGGGAAGCATGAACAAAGCCTGCTCAGACTATAACCCAACATCCCTTCCAACCATTTCATTGATTGGCCCTGGCTGCCCTTCCCTCGTCACACCTCCCCTTTCCCACCCTGTAGTCCCTGCAGCCCTGTTCCCATGAGTCCCCTGCACACACCTGCCCAGTGCAATGGACTACGGTTTTCTGCATCCACAGCATCTTCATTAGCACCATGCTGCAAATGGCCACAAAGGGAAGCAGCATGGAGCTTGGTGTTAACATCCTCATCCCATACCCCCATTGGGTTACCAATTTCCATGGTAGTATGAGGAGGGGCAGGAGGTCCATTTTGGAGAAGGCTGTCTACTAGGCAAGCCCAGTTCATTCATTGCTGATGATAGGCAGCGTTGATTATCAGCCCTGGTTTCTAAACCAAGGGGCTAAGAAAAATCAGATGGTAGATAAGTAAACATGTTAAAAATCAGATGGTAGATAAGTAAAAGTGTTAGGGAAAATGACACCCAATGTCCCCATGGCTGGTACTTTAGAAACATAATGTGAAACTTGGAAAGGATTAGGAAGAACAAAAGCAGAATATCCATTTGCCTGATGGCTAGTTAAGATAACTGCTTTTTGTTGTTGTTGTTGAGATGAGTATCGCTCTGTTGCCCAGGCTGGAGTGCAGTGGTGCAATCTTGGATCACTGCAAGCTCTGCCTCCCAGGTTCAAGCGATTCTCCTGCCTCAGTCTCCCAAGTAGCTGGGACTACAGGCACGTGCCACCACACCCGGCTAATCTTTTGTATTTTTAGTAGAGATGGGGTTTCACTGTGTTAGCCAGGATGGTCTCGATCTCTTGATCTTGTGATCTGTCCGCCTCAGTCTCCCAAAGTCTGGGATTACAGGCATGAACCACCACACCCAGCTGGTAACTGCCTTTTGTACTTTTGGAAACTCATTTATAAATTATCCACATGTCATTGTACATGTATATTTCTCTTTATACTACTAGACTATAAACTCTTCAGAAACAGACAGTAGGGCTTTGGTTTAATTTGAATATCTCTGTCCTCCTTCCTCTTGCCCCTCATCATAGCAGGAAGTCTCTGCAGTGGCTCTTCTAATGACAAAATCGATAGTTCCTGGCAACTCTGCTTTATAACCTGCCCTCAAAGGCAGTATCAAACATGGTGTCTGTACATAGTAGGTGTTAAATAAATGTTTGCAAACAAATGATTATCAGCCCTCCTATTGGGTACGAGGCGAGTACATTTGGCCAACGATTCCTTTTTTTTTTTTTTGAGACGGAGTCTCGCTCTGTCGCCCGGGCTGGAGTGCGGTGGCTGGATCTCAGCTCACTGCAAGCTCCGCCTCCCGGGTTCACGCCATTCTCCTGCCTCAGCCTCCCGAGTAGCTGGGACTACAGGCGCCTGCCACCTCGCCCTGCTAGTTTTTTGTATTTTTTAGTAGAGACAGGGTTTCACCGTGTTAGCCAGGATGGTCTCGATCTCCTGACCTCGTGATCCGCCCGTCTCGGCCTCCCAAAGTGCTGGGATTACAGGCTTGAGCCACCGCACCCGGCCCAATTCCTTTTAAGTATGAAATGAAGTTAGAAAACTCCGGGACCACTTATTCCCTTCACAAGAGTAGTATCAAGGGGCTGCTCTTACCTGAAGCAGGACCTTAACACACTGTGGCTGGCAGGAGATGGTGGCCAAGTGCAGGGCAGTGCTTCCTGGAAACAGAAGGAAGGGGAGAAGGAGGGTAGGTGGCCCCATGCATGCTGATGACTCACAGGGAGGGAAGGCAAGAGACGCACAGATAATCAAGAGATTAGGGAGAGAAGCCACACAGGGCCAGAAATTCCTGTTCCCCAAGTGCCTGGTACCTATGATGAAGGTGGGAGTGGGGGTGAGGTGTGCCCAGCTTACAGGGAGGGGAACTCCTGGAGGGATGATGACCAGAACTTACTGAGGAGAGAAGCAAGGGACCACAGTAGGAAGGTCCAGCAGGGCCCAGCACCGCCGCCGACTGCTGCTGTACCAGGGGCAAGCAAGCAGCGTGGCCCGGGCTCCGGCTCACTCACCGTCCTCATTCTTGCTGTTGATGTCAGCCCCATTTGCAAGCAGTAGAGTCAGACATTCTGTCAGTCCTTTGGAGGCTGCCAGATGAAACCTGCCAGAATCAAGGCCGAGAGGCAGAAGGATAAAGGGACCAAGGATGAGGAATGGGAGAATCTTGATAAGCCCTTCTTGCTATGCTCCCTACCCCAAAGCCAATCCTAAAAGCAGAAAAAGAAGCTCCCCTAGCTTGAATTTCTGAGAAAGAGAAGTCTAAACGCCCTCCAATCATAAAGGGTGCTAAAAGCAAGAAAGAAATAAGAGCTACAGGTCTCAAGGAATCTCAGACTATTGCAGGGATGTCGAGGGAACACATAATTACCTGCCTTTCTGAGCACAGAACCCTTAGCACAAGTGGAAGGGTCACAGAAAGAGTCAGTCAGAGCAGAGCAGAAGGCTGGACATTCGAAGGCTTTGGGTAGAGACCAGGGATAACATTTCCCTTGGCTTAATCACTACTCCCTCTAGCCATGTGACTCCTATGCTACCACTTCATTTCTAATTTCCCAAGCATACCCACCCTCCTACTTGTGCAATGAAGAAATACTCTACTTCGTGTATATATTCATTTTCTGTTTGTTTAATGGGCTTTATGGACTTTACAAGTCAGTGGTGTCAATCTGGGTTGAGAGATGGATGGAGCTCAGGAACAGTATTTTCTTTCCTCACTTTGTGTAGAACTTATATGTAGCAAAAAACTATTGATATACTCGCTGATTAAGACAATTGAAAAGAGCTCTGAAGCTGTAGGCATTCCCTGGTCCTATGTTATATTGGATTTGGGAGCCTCAAAAGGGAGCCACATGTAAGGGGCAGGGGCAGGAGGACTTACTTACGGGGACTGGCCGTTTGAGTCTAGCTTGGTGGGTCGGGCAGATTTCCTGGAGGCCAGGGCAGCCACGCGTCCCACATCTCCCCGCTGCACTGCCTCCAGCAGCTTCTGATCACGGCGGTTCCATCTCTCCACCTGGTCCAGAGCCACAAGTTGTGTGAATATAGGGGATGGGGGTCGTGTGGAGAAAGAAAAGAGGCAAATGGTTAGGATGCCAAACGAGAGAAAAGGAACATCCCTGAGGTCCTTTTTCTTTTCCACAAGTCACGCATCCTAGATCATTTAGTCCTTCTTAGGTGGGCCTAGCTAAATCTTAACCAGCTAATATGCCACCAAGAACTATTGCTCATTATTTCAGCCCTGAGCCAGAAGGACCCTGGACCACTGAATTAAAAATCATTTGAGTGAATGCATAGTATTTTAAGCTGAATGCATAGTATTTCAAATGTCCTTTTATCATCATTACGATTCGAGTTGTTGTTGGGTGCCCAACCTAAAAGCAATCCTTTCCCTTTTGCTCTCTAGGTCTTGCTGGAGCAAATGGAACCAACCTGACCACTCTTGAGGGCTCACATTGCCTCTCACCACGGCCTCCATCCCTGAACCCCTGCTGCTCTGCCTTTTGTCATCAGTTGTTTGAGAAGTACGTCAAGGCACCGAGCTTCAGGTTACAGCTAGGAGTCCCAATACCTAACCATTCCATCTCTTTTCATTGGCTTTGGGCCCCAAAATTAAAAGAGGAAACTAGAGTTTCTGTTTTCCCATATCATATCTAGATGCTTTGGTGAGTGTCTTTCCCCTTTCCGTGGCAACAACAACCAAAAGGCAAAGAGGTTTCTAGCTATGCTTGAGGAAGCAGCAAGAAGGCAGCTCTCCTTCTCCTCCCTCCCAGTTTCCCTGGCAGGGAGCAGCTGTCTAGACAAGAGCCACACCTGGGCATGCATTGTGCTATCATTCCAGCTTGGGTTTTGCGGGTGGTGGGGTAATTACAATAATTGAAGTGCTGCAGGGCGTGAAAGAGACAGCTAGGTAAAAACACCCAGGGCCGAAAGTACAGAAAAGCCTGGTTTTGTCCAGAGAAGGGAATGAAAAGGAAGAGATAGATGCAAAGATCTGTGGTCTGATGTAAAGTGTGCCAGACGAGTATTTCATTGGCTGGCCTGAGTTTGGGACCTAGTTCAGCTACATTCTCGGCTATGTGACCTAGAGTAAGCCATTAAACACCTTTAACCTGTTTCCTCTTCTATAAAATATGACTAATAACAACTACCTCATCATGCTGTGACTATTAAACAAGCTAATATACACAAAATCTCTTTATAAACTGTAAAGAGCCATACAAATGTGTGGCACCCTTGTAACAAAACAGGAAGTAGTGGGGGGTTGGTGGTGGCACATGGCATTTTATAAGGTATAATCTTAACAAGAGGCTATAGAAGGGGGTGAAGAAAAATAGGGTCTGTGGAAGCCCAATAACTCATTTTCAAGCACTGTTTACGTAGCCAGGGCAAATTGTGAATCAACCACAGGAAAGCTTTAAATGTCCAAACCATAAAATTATCTAAGGTAGATGGATTCTGAGGTAACACTCCTGTACGGAAGTTGTAACTTCTCACAGTCCTTTCACGTGCTATTTCAATTAGTCTCTCAACATCCCTGGAAAGTAGTTAGGGCTGGCCGAGTGCAGTGGCTCACGCCTGTAATCCCAGCTCTTTGGGAGGCCGAGGCGGGCAGATCACGAGGTCAGCAGATCGAGACCATCCTGGCTAACACGGTGAAACCCCGTCTCTACTAAAATACAAAAAATTAGCCGGGCGTGGTGGCGGGGCCTGTAGTCCCAGCTACTCGGGAGGCTGAGGCAGGAGAATGGCGGGAACCTGGGAGGCAGAGCTTGCCGTGAGCCGAGATCGCGCCACTGCACTCCAGCCTAGGCGACACAGCGAGACTCCGTCTCAAAAAAAAAAAAAAAAGAAAGTAATTAGGGCTATTATACCATCTCTTTGACAGAAGAAACGGAAGTATACTGAGATTAGATAACCATTCAAGATCACGAAAAAGAGTGGCAAAACTGGAATTAGAATCCAGGCCACAGCCGGGAGTGGTGGCTCACGCCTGTAATCCCAACACTTTGGGAGGCCGAGATGGGTGGAATCACCTGAGGTCAGGAGTTCAAGACCAGCTTGGCCAACATGGTGAAACCCCGTCTCTACTAAAAGTCCAAAAAATTAGCTGGGGGTGGTGGCCGGCACCTGTAATCCCAGCTACTCAGGAGGCTAAGGCAGGAGAATTACTTGAACCTGGGAAGTGGAGGTTGCAGTGACCCGAGATCGCGCCATTGTACTCCAGCTTGGGTGACAAGAGCAAGACTCTGTCTCAAACAAACAAACAAACAAACAAAAAAAGAACCCAGGCCACCTGATGCCAAATCCTAGCTCTCACCACCAGACCACACTACTACAAACTATAGAAAAAGGTTTACTTATTTCCAGATAAACAGTCTCAAGTTGCCTCCAGGGCAAAGACACCCACCCTTAGACTCTACTGCCTGCACGGAGTCTCCAAACAGGTTAACTCTCAAAGGACAAAATAAGCAAAATGACTCCTCCACATACTAACAGACTCTGACATGTAAGAACGCATTTCCTAATGCCCTTTTGAGACCAGGTCACCTCCGGGAAAGTAGAAAGCTAGAACTATACCACACGACAGGGTGCTGCCATCAGCTGACCTGAACCTGCAGTTCTCTGTTTAAAGTCTTGACTTTAACACTGTCTGCCTCTGTGAATTTAGGCATGTAACAACATCTCTGAACCTCAATTTCCTAACACTATAACAACCTATAAGGCCTCTAGCTCTGTGTCTGTCACATAGTAGATGCACAATCAATGTTATTTCCAATCCCCATCCTTCCTAGGCACATTTTAGATGTTCCTGGGCTCAGAATTCTCCAGCCAGGGGAGTGGAAGGGATCTTGCTGATATTAGCCAGTGAATAACAGCCAAGCTGTATAGATGGTAAAGATGTTTCTTAGCAATATAGATACTTTTCTTTCCACTTCTTTTGATTTCTTTTTTCTTTTTTTGACAGAGTCTTGCTTTGTTGCCCAGGCTGAAGTGCAGTGGCATGATCATAGCTCACTGCAGCCTGGACCTCTGGGCTCAGGTGATCCTTCCACCTCAGTCTTCTGAATAGCTGGGACTACAGGCATGTTCCACCACACCCAGATAATTTTTTTTTTTTTTAGAGATGGGGTCTCACTGCATTGCCCAGGCTGCAGTGCCTCACTGCAGATGGGGTCTTTTAGAGATGGGGTCTCACTGCATTGCCCAAACTCCTGGGCTCAAGTGATCCTCCACACCTCAGCCTCCCAAAGTGCTGGGATTATAGGCATGAGCCACCACACCTGGCCTGGATACTTTTCTTTCCAGCTAGATAGTTCTAAATCCACCCAATTTACTTCCTATAATCTCATTATACTAAGTAGAGTTTAGAATGGAAATTTTTCATGGCCAAGCCTCTGCAGAGCTGGAGGAAAGGACAGAGAAATGCTTTCAAATGTTAAGACAGACATTAATGTCTTAAATGCACAGACATTTCAAATGTCTGTAGCTTACCCCAGCACGTTGGAAAGGAGGCACTAGATTACCATCACAGCCTCAAGGGAGCAATCACCAAATTAATCAGCAGACTCAATAAGTATAAGCTTTGTATTTCTATAGGTGAGATTAGAGGACTTTTGTAGAAGTAAATGTACCTTCTCCTTAGCTCTCTGACAGTGTACCTATAAGCATCCTATAACATGGAAGCACACCAGCAAGTAGAGAGAGAAAGAATGACTTCTGCTGCAGGTCAGGTGAGTGGAAACAGAAAGCCTATCCTGGAGGAACCAAGACCTAATTCTCAGTGTTTTAATTGCAGTAGACAGTGCCAATTTTTTGTTTGTTTGTCTGTTTTTTGAGATGGAATCTTGCTCTTGTTACCTAGGCTGGAGTGCAATGGCACCATCTTGGCTCACTGCAACTTCCACCTTCCGGGTTCAAGCAATTTTCCTGCCTCAGCCTACCAAGTAGCTGGGATTACAGGTGCCTGCCACCACGCCCAACTAATTTTTGTGTTTTTAGTAGAGACAGGGTTTTGCCATGTTGGCCAGGCTGGTCCCAAACTCCTGACCTCAGGTGATTACACCCGCCTCAGCCTCCCAAAGTGCTGGGATTACAGGCTTGAGCCCACGGCGCCCAGATGATCCAGTGCCAATTATTTAAAGCTCTCTTCTAGTTTACTTCTGGTCTACCTAGGCAGAGTAAGCTCGTATGTAAGATACCCTCAAGGATATCCTCTACTTGACTAAAATAAAATGGGATTATAGGAGTTGGGTTTTTGTTTGTGGATGTTCCTTTATACTGGATAACTTAGATTAGCTTTAAAATGATCACCGCTTTTTCAGTCCTTACTCAGACTGAGGGTGCAGGGCTCTGGCCCTGGACCTAAGTGTGTGAGTGCAGATGGGTAGAGGCAGTCTTCCAGTGTGACTGGGAAGCCAGGCTTTTGGAGTGGCCAGCAAGACTGCCACACTACTTCTCTGACAAATGGTTCCAGAGTAGTTTGCCATCCAAAACAGTGGAGGAATTTATCATGAGAAGTATGGGGAAATTTCATGAGGAACAAATTTACAGCTGAAACTGGCCTATTTGCAAGCTTTCTATGACTCCAGTCTATCTGAAGAAACAGTTTTCTTTCCAGCTAGATAACTCTAAACCCATCCGACTTACTTCGCATAGTCTCATTATGGTAAGATCTTGTTATACTAAAAGTTTAGAATGGGTGATCATTCTTTATGGCCAAACTCTGTACAACTGGAGTCAAGGAGGACAGAGGGATGGTTCCAAATTCCAAAAGCCAGTCCGCTCACTCCAGCACCTTGGAAAGGAGGTACTGCCCAAGGTTTGGAGGATCAGAAAGAATGAAATAGTTTCCCCATTCCTAAGGAGCAGGCAGACTGCACAAACCTGTAAGGGAAAGGCAACATCGAATACTTTCAGTAACTAAGGAAGAGGCCATATGAATTTCTAAAAAGTCATTATGAGTTAAGACTGAGTCTGGGCAGCATCAGTTTCGGGGGTGTAGAATAGTAAATACCTTTGGATTGGTTGATCAATGTGTGGAAACTAAGTAGAGATGCAAATGTAAGTGGGACAAGGACAGGCCTCAACAGAATTCATACTCTTGCCTCATAGCTTGCTTCCAGGATTCTGTAACCTGCCCATGCAGAATGAGCTAATTGAATGTTTCTCATATTTGCTTATGAGCGATACCACTAAGTCAAGTTAGCAAAGCAATATTGCTACAAGTAGCTGGCTAATTTGCTTCTAAATTAGCCATAACCCTAACCTCTACAGAAAATTCCATTTCTAGATTAGGGGGCTCTCTGTAAGAGATCTTTAGAGAAGAAGAAGCAATATCCTCCCTAAGCCACTACCTTCTATAATCTTATGGGTTTTTTTTTTCTGGGAGAACATGGGGAATAGAGTGACTTCTACTGGGAACTCTGAGTCTGCTCTATCCTCTTCTCTCATCATCACTTTCCTCCAACTCAACCAAAGGAAACAGAGAGTATCATTCCTAAACAACTGGGCAAGGGTTCAGGAAATGAATAATCTGGGGAAAAGCAGGCAGAAAGGCCTTGAGCCTTGACTGGCCCAAGAACCAGTCTGATGATCAGATACTGCAGTGAACTGGCTTGGGTGGATTCTGCAGGCAACTCATCCAGTCCCTTGGGGAGCAGTCAGGCAACTGTGCATCCTCTGGCAGTGCCTGTGAGGCTGACCGGACTGCAATATTAACTCACAGCAAGCAGGCAGGAGGAAAAGTGGGACTGGCGACCACTGGGCAGAGTAGGGCAGAGGTTGGAGGGGAGAACAGAAGGTTGCTCTTGTGGGAGCATCAATTGGAAAAAGGTTTGGAGTGATGTCTGAGGAACAGCAGTGCTGGTGAGAGACGGGAGTGAAAGTGGCATGGGGCAGGAGGGAAGCAATGACAGAGGAGATTGTGAAAAAGAGTTAGCAGAAGGCACAGGGCTGGGAGTGCTTGTTGAACTAACAGGAAACAGCAAGGACAGAGCTACGTGGGAAGGCAAGATTGTGGGGATAGGACAGGGATGAAATATGGGGCTCTGGGACATGACTTGGTGGTGTAGAATGGAGCTTGGGGCCAGGCAGGGGCCGGGGAAGATGCTTGGGGAAGGTTTGGTACTGGGAGACAGAGCAGAAGTAGGGGCAGGGCCATGGGAAGGGGACAGAGCTGCAGAAAACGTACCAGAAATTGGGGGTGTAGATGCTAGGAGGACAATAAAGGGGCCAGGGGAAAGGACCTTGGGGAGGGCAGAGGTGAGGAAGGCAAGTCAGAAGCTGCATTGAGACGGAACTAAGGACTTCTGTCACCACAGAGCTGGGACCCCAGCCCCATCCTCCCACACATTTTGGCACCTACCGCCACCTGTGAGCTGGAGCAGGAGAAGATACGCTTCATGGCCAGGGTCGAGGCCACGGGGGACGGGGACGCGCAGAGAGCCGGGCCACAGGTTCCCGAACCCACCGGACTTGGCAGCGGCTGTGCAAGAGACAGCTGTCAAAAAGCAGAGCGGGCCCCGCCCCAAGATACGCCTCAGAACCCGCCCTGCTCAATCAGAGGCAAGAACCCAAGGGCTGGGCTCAAAACTCCGCCCCTGGCCCTGCCCTACCCCGCCCCTGCAGAGGCGAAAAGCCCGCAGTCTTAGGCTGCGACGGGGGCTAGGCCTCAAACCTCGCCCTTCGAATCTGAACCCGCCCTGGGATCCGACCTGCTCAATCAGGAAAGGAACCGGGTGGGCTCCGGCTGAGACTTCTCCCGGGCCCGGCCCCGGCCCACCCGCAGTTCCAGGCGGGGCCTCCGCCCCAAGCCCCGCCTCAGCCCCGCCCCTTGGAGAACTGTAGCTAGAGGCAGGAGGGTCCCAGCTTCTACCGTGGGCTTCGGTCTCACGGACTGTCGTATTTGCATTTAATCACTGGCGAAGTTACCTCTGCCCCCTCCAACTCCCCCCGCCCCACCCCGCCCCATTCCCCTGCCAAAAACCCAAGCAAAAAAGAGCATTTGAAGAGAGCAGTTCGGAAATAGGAGATTGTAGTGCTAAGCAGATCACGGATAATGCGCGGCCCACGGTAACCTGGGGACAAAACCTAAGGAAAGGGCATCAGGTCCAATTTTATTTTTTATTTCTTTTTTTCTGAGACAGAGTCTCACTGTCGCTCTGTCGGCCAGGCTGGAGTGCATGGTGCCAGCATAGCTCACCATAACCTCCAACTCGTGGGCTTAAGGGATCCTCTCACTCCAGCCTCCCGAGTAGCTGAGACTACAGACATGCGCCACCACGCCTGGCTATTTTTTTTTCTTCTTTTTTTTAAAGAGATGGAGTGTCGCTATGTTATCCAGTCTGCTCTTGAACTCCAGGCCTCAAGCGATTCTCCTCACCGTAGCTTCCCAAAGCGCTGGGATTATAGGCATGAGCCGCCACTGTCCCTGGCCCAGGCTCAATTTTTAAACGCACTACTGAATTAGAAAAGAGCAGAGAGCGAGGAGAGCACTTTTATTTCAAGCCGCCCTCCCGCCCCGCCCCCGCCTCCGCATAGAAACAAAAAATAACCAAACAAAAAACTGTCTTCATTATTTCCACTGCCCTTGAAGTTCAGGCTTTTGGTAATTCTTGAAATCAGTCTCCGCCCATTGGTCTTCCGGTCTCTCTTTTCTCCTCTCCCCGCCGGAGAGAGCTCACTAAAATGCATATGAAAACTTAGAGGGTAAGGCCCAAAGTTCTTAAGTGGTTTACAAGGCTCTTCAGGAGTCCTATGCTGCTGCCCTCTTTTCCAGTCCCATCTCTCATTACTTTCACACAAAAGAGCCACTCAAACTGTTTCTTTTTTATTTTATTTATTTTTTTTATTTTTTGAGACAGAGCCTCACCCTCCCACCCAGACTGAAGTGCAGTGGCTCACTCACGGCAGCCTCTGCCTTCCTGGTCCAAGCAATTCTCCTGCCTCAGCCTCACAAGTAGCTGGGATTACAGGCACGTGCCATCACACCCGGCTATGTGTTGTGTTTTTAGTAGAGACAGGGTTTTGCCGTGTTGGCCAGACTGGTCTCAAACTCCTGACCTTAAGTGATCCACCTGCCTTGGCCTCCCAAAGTACTGGGATTACAGGCGTGAGCCACTATGCCTGGCCTTGTTTTATTTGTTTTGAGGCAGGGTCTCGCTGTCACCCAGGCTGGAGTGTGATAGCATGATCACGGTTCACTGCAGCAGCCTTGACTTCTTAGGCTCAAGAGATCCTCCCATTTCAGCCTCCTTAGTAGCTGGGACTACAAGTGCACATCACCATGCCCAGCTAATTTTCGTATATTTGGTAGAGACAGGGTTTCACCATGTTGCCCAGATGGGGTTTGAACTCCCGGGCTCAAGCAATTTTCCTCACCTCAACTCCCAGAGCGCCAGAACTCAAACTGTTCTAATTTATAATTCCCTTTGAAGCTGGTGATTAATCCTCCGAAGAATGCCTCCTGTCACATTTGATCCCTGTGGTGGAAAAGTTAAATATTAAATTTGAACTCAATTGAACATGGACAGAAACAATGGTCACCAAGTCCCAGAACAGGTTGTGTGAGCCCTTTTGAGGTGTTCATCCAGCACTGTTTTGGAGAAATCTCTATTTCAATCTATTCCTATACTTTAGTTATTGAAAAACAATAGACAATTGCAAAAATAAGTTGAACGTTTTGTGTTTCTTGAGCCCAGTTGCCAAGGGCCTTGTGACTGGGCCTCATGCCAAACAACTCGTTACAAAAAGAGGTAGGGTCCTAGACTGCACCAAAACTTCATGAGACCTCTCCTCGTCTGTGCATGGACCAGTGGCTGACTCTGGAGCCCAGGCTGTTGCTTCTCAGTCTGGTGGTGAATCCTCCATAGTCTGGTGAGTGTAAATATCTTTTCCCTTCTCCCCTTCCCATTGCAATTTGCTTATTATATCAATCTGTTTATTATATCATTTGCTTATTACATAATTTGCTTATTATATCAATTTGCTTATGCCATTTGCTTATTATATCTGCATTGCCATTTATGTGGATAAAGCTTGTTTACCCTTAAAGGTATTGTGTGTGTGTCTTTTCTTCTCCCCTTGCGTGTTTCCTGCACAGAACAACCCCCAGGCCAAATTTCTTTTTTCTATAAAGTTTTCCCTTACAACCCTGCCACCCCCACTGCCCAAGAAAGTGTGCCTCTTATATGACATACTCCTAGTACTTGTTGATATATAGCAATCACCTCTTTGCATTTGCCAATTTTTTTTTTTTTTTTGCTTTTGTTTTTGAGATGGTGTCTTACTCTGTCACCCAGTCTAGAGTGCAGTGGCATGATCTCGGCTCACTGTAACCTCCACTTCCTGGGCTCACGCCATCCTCCCACCTCAGCCTCCCAAGTAGATGGGACTACAGGTGCGCGCCACCGTGCCCAGCTAATTGTTTTTGGAATTTTGGTAAGGACGGGGTTTCACCGTGTTGTCCAAGATGGTCTCGAACTCCTGAACTCAAGTGATCCAACTGCCACGACCTCCCAAAGTGCTGGGATCACAGGCGTGAGCCACTGCGTCCAGCCTGTATTTGCCACTATTTGTTTACATGTTTGTTTCTGCTACTAGATTGGACTCTTTGATGGTAGTTGTGTTTTATATTATTGCCATTGCCAAGCACATATTATGAGCTTGATATCTGATGAATAAATGAATGAAAAAATTAATGAAGAAGCAAAGGACTAATACTATTGCAAATAAAGGGATAACAAGATTGGGGTTACAGAAAGTCCCAGTCTGGCACTGAGGATGGATAGGAGGGGTATCTCTAGGTGGAAAAATACATTAAAAGTGCTCTCTTAATCATATGGATAAAGAATTACATGAGGTCAGGCACAGTGGCTCACATCTATAATCCCAGCATGTGGATAGGCCAAGACAGGAGGATTGCTTGAGGCCAGGAGTTGGAGACCAGCCTAGGCAACATAGTGAGACCCCCTCTCTAAAAAATTTTTAAATATACACATATATACACATATATATGTATATATGTGTAAGAATTAGATGAACCAGTCCTCAAGGAAACCCACTTCCATTTGGGGACTGACTGAGGGTAAAGAGGAGAGGAGAGTCTGTCAACATAATATGGTTGCAGTCTCAGCCCTAGAAACTCTGTGCTCCATAAAGGCTGATAAAGTTACAGCCTGTATGAAGTGCACTGAGAGTCACAATGGAAACTCTTTCCTGTCACAAAACAACTTAGCAGGTTGACAGAGAATGGTGTTCATGCCAAATAGGCCGGACAGGCCACAACTCTCAGGGTTAGGCAACAGAAGCAGAGACTGGGTCTCTAGAAGACCATTGCTTAAGTGCACATGTTCCCTCAGGATACTGGAAAAACTCTGGGTGTCTCAAGAGAGCCTAGAAGATACCTGCTTAATGGAATCAAATAGATTTGATCCCTACCATGAGAACCTTAAATTCTTCAGCTAATTATCACCTTAGAGAGCTCAAAGAGCTTATTTCAAAAGGGATGAGGCAGGCCAGGCACAGTGGCTCACACCTGTAATCCCAGCACTTTGGGAGGCTGAGGCAGGCAGATCACGTGAGGTCAGGAGTTCAAAACCAGCGTGGTCAACATGGTGAAACCCTGTCTCCAAAAATTAGCTAGGCATGGTGGTGCACACCTGTAGTCCCAGCTACTCAGGAGGCCTGAGGCAGGAGAATCACTTGAACCCAGGAGGCGGAGGTTGCAGTGAGCTGAGATCACACCACTGTACTCCAGCCTGGGTGACAGAGCGAGACTCCATCTCAAAAAAAAAAAAAAGGGGGGGGGGATGAGGCATAGGACAAGATTTAGTGGATGAGACAATAGCACATAGAAGAAACACACCTTCATGACCTGGGAGATGGGTCAGAGAGCAGGAACGCCACCACCTGGTGCTCCAGTATACTTTCTCCCTTAATCCTCACAAGGCGTGATACGGTAGATTATTTTATGACAAAATAGTTTTATAATCATAGTTACCATTTACTGAGCATTTACTAAATGCTCATTTTTCTTGGATTATTTCATTTTGTCTTCATGACCCTAATAATAGGTTTAAAGATGAGAAAGCCAAGACTTAGAGAAGTTAAGTCTGTCCTAGGTGAAACGGACTTTTTAAGTTGTATAGCCTAGATTTAAACCCAAATCTGCCTTCATTGTTAACCACTGTAAGACACAGCCTCTTATTATTATCTGAGCCTCAGGGAAGTTATGACTTGCTGAAGGCCATCTAGTTAATAAATGGCAGACAGGATTTCAATCCAAGCCTCTGTGCTTCCCAGACCTTTATACTTTCTGGTCACTTAAGCAGGTGAGAATTACAGGAGGCTAGAATACACCTCCTGTGGGACAGCCACAGAAAACATTTAAAATACTTAACTTTGCCTTCCAGGGGCTCCACTCTGTAAAGTCCCAGGCAAAACAAGTATCTACCTCTCACTATTACTGAGCAGTCTATATCCTAGGGAACACATATAGAGCCAAAGGTCATTTGACACTGAACTTTATTTGTTCTGACCATCTGATACACTGTCCACCCTGCTGGGAAACAGAGACAATGCCCATGAGGGTGGGCCTCTGCAGAAGGCCAGAGACATGCCAAAATAAACACTGTGGTCAGGCCTCAGGAACAGCGTGGGAGGACAGGTTCTGTGACTGCCAGTCAACCACCCAATCAGGTCTTCTCTCTTCTCAGCTCTAAATGAGTGCTGATTCTTCAAAAGGCTCTCAGAGCTGCACTCTGGAGATCAATAACTGACTTCGATATCTCAAGTCTTGATCACAAAGAAATATAAGTTACCCAGTTGTCTATGAGACTCTAACTGCCTTTACTGGCCATGACCCAAATATGGAGTGGATTGGGGAGGGGTCAGAGATAGAAATTAACCTGGAGATTTCCAGTAAACACCAAGCAAGGGCTGGCAAACTGATTCCACCAGAGAAACCCTGCAAAATATGACCAAGGTTCTATAGGGTTGCCCCAGAAACACTTTCCTAGGAGCTATTTGTGCTGTATAACCAGTGCTGAGCAAGTAAGGGCTTGCTCCCCACAGTCCCATGCCACTCTCGAAGGCTTCTTAATGTGGACCCCTCACGTTAGATCCCATGCGGCTGCTGCTTCCCAAAGCTGGTAAAGTGAAAGCATTTCCCATCATCAAGCAGCAGTACTCTCTCTTCTGTCTGCTTTCTAAGCAGGCCCTAAGGAGGGCTCAAGAGTGAGTATAAGACTTGAGAGAAGCAGAGAAAATACTGCCTAGGTACACCCAGTCCTCCCTGCTATTCCAGCTCCAGCCACCTGAGGGCTCCTGGCTACAGAAAATCAGGCACCAGGCCCTGGCTTTGCTCCCAGAAAAGGCTGGGAATCAGGAAGCCTATGCCCAGCAAGCCTGGGGGCAGCTCTGTTTCACCAACACCTGAGGGCGGGCGAGTGCACCACAGGTCTCAGGTTTCAGGGGGGATGGCAGTTGCCTGTCTAAAAGGCTTCTCTGTTCCTTGGAATTGTACAGAATGTCTCTTGTGGCTTTTCCTCCTCCCTCCTTTTTTCCTGTTGACTCTCCCCATCCGGCTCTATGAATCACCAGAGTCCACAGGAAAGCAGCAGATGTTGACTTTACTCCTTTCAAGCCAACGTCAGCTCCCTCCTGTGGAGTGGGGAACAGGCAGGAAGGTGAGAGGGTGGAAGAATCGAGGAAGATAACTCTCATCCTTTCCAAACTGTGAGGGAAGATTAAGAGGGAATCTGAAAGGAGTCAGGCACCTAGGCAAAAAAATGATTGGTTCCTGGGGATAAAAGGACCCCAAAGAAAGGCCCCAGTGTTGGCTATGGAACCAGGATCATGAAGAGGAGGGACGCAGAGGGTGGGAGCATGGCTAGTTTCGGTGCCAGCTCTTCTTGTCTGAGGTAAAGCCTCTTCTCTAGCCAACAGTATCCCTAGGACTCAAAAGTCAAGTCAGGCTGCTGGTCTGGGGAGATAGTCCAGAGGCGGCTTCTTGTCCCATCTGAGCTCCCAAACCTCTGCTTTAATGCAAGTCTCTTGAAGAAGCTGCCAGGGAGGACTTTCTAGACCCTTATTCTACATTCATTGTTCCAACTTCTCTTCTCTTTTTTCTTCCTCAGGGATTTTCTTATGGGCAAAGAAGCCAAGCTGTAGAGGAAAAGATAAGCGTCATCGCCAAACGCCTAGACTGGGAACCTTGCCAGTAGCTCTCAGACTTATCTGAGATCTTCACTTTTGTTCTGTTTCCAAAAATGGAATTCAAATTTATTTTATTTGGCTTAGAATAATTTAACCAACATTTGTGGGGTACAGTGAAGGAGACTTGGGCATGACATCCACAGCCTGCTTAGCTGCCCAGCACAAATCCTGTTCTCTCTGCTATAATCAAGGATTCTTCAACTCATGGGCACCATGCTCCACACTCCCCACTAAAGCAGTGCTTACCTTCCACAGGCAGAAGACAAGGAGAGCAAGCAGGAGCAACCCTCCCAGGACACTGCCTATGAGGATCCACAGGGAGATGAGGATAGGCCGGGTCTGAACCACCTCCAGAAGGCTCTGTATGGAGAGAAGAGTAGTTTTCTACATGCATCCTGTAACCCAGCTAGTCTCATCCCACATTATACCAAAGCCAGCCCCCAAATAGAAGAAATAACCTCCTTCTACTTAAAGGAAAGAAACTGAGGCAGGAATGGCAGCAGCGGAACACTAGGATCCTGCTACCTGATGGAGATGCCTTCGTTCTGGAAAAGCCCACGGGTGGCCCTATCCCATACTCATCATCATTATTTTCACAGCTCTCAAACTCGGTCTCCAGCCCCACCTCACTCCAACGGGAGGCTTCAGTCAGCTGTAGGACACTGCCCTCCTCGGTTCCCAGCTCAAAGGTGCTGACCACCATCAGGGACTTGAACTTGGCCTGTGGAACAAGTGGATAGGAAGACATTTAAAATGAGCCATCACCAGGTGATGTAGTTCTTTAGAATCCCAACAGCAAAGTTGAGGCCGAGAGACAGTAACCTCAAGGGCTCTCAAGACTAGAAGAAAAGGCTGAAGACCAGTGGGAAAAGAGAGGAAGGATAATAGATGGAAAACCCCTGGTCACATCTGCTGCTGCTATTTGTTTTCCAAGGACAATCAGTACATCTGGTGCTTTACCTGAAATGCATTTTTTTTTTTTTTTTTTTTTTGAGACGGAGTCTCGCTCTGTCGCCCGGGCTGGAGGATCTCAGCTCACTGCAACCTCCGCCTCCCGAGTTTACGCCATTCTCCTGGCTCAGCCTCCCGACTCAGTCCCTCAGCTGGGACTACAGGCGCCCGCCACCTCGCCCGGCTAGTTTTTTGTATTTTTTAGTAGAGACGGGGTTTCACCATGTTAGCCAGGATGGTCTTGATCTCCTGACCTCGTGATCCGCCCGTCTCAGCCTCCCAAAGTGCTGGGATTACAGGCTTGAGCCACCGCGCCCGGCCTACCTGAAATGCATTCTACTTCTCTTTCCTTTGGCTGACCTCTACCCCTCCTTTAGATTGAAGTTTAGAAGCCATCCCCTCTGGGATTTAGGGAAATCATTCCTCCTAACCCCCACCAACCCTGGTGTTTACTTCTGTCTTTCACTCCTGAACTACAAGATCCTCCAGGTTAAAGGCTGTGCCTTACTAACTTTTGTGTCCTTGGTGCCTAGTAGATAGCACGGTGCCAAGTATGTAGCGGTTTCTTTTTTCTTTTCTTTTTTTTTTTTTTTGAGACGGAGTCTCTCTCTGTCACCCAGGCTGGAGTGCAGTGGCGTGATCTCGGCTCACTGCAAGCTCCGCCTCCCGGGTTCACGCCATTCTCCTGCCTCAGCCCCCCAAGGAGCTGGGACTACAGGCGCCCGCCACCACACCCGGCTAATTTTTTGTATTTTTAGTAGAGATGGGGTTTCACTGTGTTAGCCAGGATGGTCTTGATCTCCTGACATCATGATCCACCCGCCTCGGCCTCCCAAAGTGCTGGGATTACAGGCGTGAGGCACCGCGCCCAGCCATGAAGTGGTTTCTTAATAAATCTTTGTTGAAAGCATGAATAGATTAATGAAAAAAAGATACCAAAGAAGGACAAAGAGACTTGGAGAAGGATGGTTTATTGGACTTAACGTCCCTAAAACATATGATGACATCCCAGGGATCTTGTGTTATTCCAGGTAGATATGGGAAAGCACAACATCAACCTTAGTGCCAAATGCCATTACAATTAAGATGCCATTTCCCTGCCCAGGAGGAACTCACACTGACTCCTCACTACCTGTCATATTAAGTTCAATTTCTCCCTGGATTCAAAGGCCTTTCATAATCTAGATCCCTCTTGCCTATACAATCTTACTTCCCACCGCTCCCCAATACAAATCCTGCATGTAATATCAATTATTCAGTCATTTAGCAAAAATATATTAAGCACCTACAATGAGTTAGGCATGGGGGCTAAATGTTGGCGATATTCTCCTCAGTGTCAGCCTAATACAGGGCCTTTTTACGTAATAGGCACTTGATGGATTATTAACTGATTAAATGTAGGTATCCTGTAAATGTTGACTGATACAGCACTAAGGAATGGTCAGTGGAAGAAAATACAAGGATAATAACTTGTGTTCACCATATGTCCAGCTCATTATTCATTTATTCTTTATAACAACTCCATGAAATTGGTATTATCTTCCCCGTTTAGAGATTAGGAAAAAGAGGCTTAGGGAGATGAAATAACTTGCTCATGGTCAAATAGCTAGTAAGAGGCCGGGCGCGGTGGCTCAAGCCTGTAATCCCAGCACTTTGGGAGGCCGAGACGGGCGGATCACGAGGTCAGGAGATCGAGACCATCCTGGCTAACATGGTGAAACCCCGTCTCTACTAAAAAATACAAAAAATTAGCCGGGCGAGGTGGCGGGCGCCTGTAGTCCCAGCTACTCGGGAGGCTGAGGCAGGAGAATGGTGTGAACCTGGGAGGCGGAGCTTGCAGTGAGCTGAGATCCGGCCACTGCACTCCAGCCTGGGCGACAGAGCGAGACTCCGTCTCAAAAAAACAAAAACAAAAACAAAAACAAATAGCTAGTAAGAGGCAAAAGTGAAACTTGAACATGGGTCTGTCTACCTCCAAAACCTATGCTAAAGTTCCAGAAAGGAGCAGAAGAGGGGAGTAGTAGAAAAGGAAAGGCTTACTCTTCGGAAAAATTCATTGTGAACCAGCCTCAATAGTCCAACAGAGACCTCGGTCCCCTTTGCCAGCTGCCCAAGGTGGCACCTCACCACCTGACACTGAGTATTGCTCCCATTCTAACAGAAGAGAGAGAGACAGACAGATCAGGACTCTGTGGTGGAAAGATCCTCTTTCCCCACCTCTAGTTCACACAGTCTTGTCTCAAGGCACCTGACTCCATTTTCATTCCCACTCCAGATCAGACCCTGGGGTGGAAAGATCCCTTCTTCCCCACTCCAGATCCTATCCCCTTGTCCAGGGCATCCAACTCCACTTGCATTCCCACTCCGGACACCCCCTTGTGACTCATACCAATCTGTTTGTGTGTTGAAGCTCCTCTGGATGCACAGGGGGTGCTGGGGGTTCAGTCAGATTCTGCACTGTGCAGCTTGCCTAGGGGAAGATCCAACTTGAAAGACCCTCCTGATGGGGTGGGGCTAGCCACTCAAGGCTGAGCTGGAACATACCCACACCTTGCAGTTCTTCCCCTTATAATCCCTTTTTCTTCTCCCAAATAAGCCACATGTGTAAAAAGAAAGCCCCTCCAGAGAGAGGAGCCCCAAGAGTAGCAGCCCAACAGATAAAGAGCTGGTGTGGTGTCCAGCTTCAGTGAGTCCACCAGCTCAAGGGAGCAGGACTCCATGCCCTCCTAGACCAGACTCACATTGTTAGTGATGACTTGAGACAGTGATAGGAAGTAATTGCCCCCATGGGCCACAGCTGGAAGGAGGGCTGAGATGATGAGGCCACTGACCACATAGCAGCCTAGGTTCTGAACCTAAGAGGAAGGTTGGGAATAGTAAGAAGTGGGAGACGGAAGGCCCTTCCTCATCTGTTCCCCTTCACCCTAGATACCATTAAAATCCAAGAGAGACCCTTCCAATCCTTTTCCCACAAAGCTGTTGTTCTCCCACCTCCCCTTCATGCCAAGACCCCTCCAGCTTCTCACCCTAAGAGTGGTTTTGAATTCTGGGCCAGGACCCACTGGGAGGGTCCCATATGGGTGAACCTCATAGCGGTGCAGGGTAGACTCACTGTGTGAACACCAAGTCAGGAAGTACATGGTCACAGCCATGACACAGACACAGGAGCACATGATCAGCACACAGACATGGATTCAGAGGAGGCAGGGCCAGCACATGGATAAAGAGATGGGGGTACATGCAGAAGACAGAAGTAGAACATGACACAGACAATGCAAGCTTTATGGCTACATCCCATATCCCCTCATCCCAGCTCCAGTGCCCAAGGCCTGGCAAAACCTTATATCTAGGAAAGTAAGATGCTTAAAAGGGAAGGTTCAGCATGAATAGGATTAAGGGCAAAAAGACTGAGCAGCCGCAAGGGCTTGGGTTTTTGGAAACACTGAGGCACATGGAAAGGGAGGAAAGCAGCATAAGGGTATGAGTGTGAGGGGAGAACTGGGTCCCACCTAGAAGCTGGGCCTACCTAGAGAAGAGGAGATGGGGCTCATATTGGATGTGGGCTGAGGTCTGGGCTGTGTTATCTCGAAGGGTTCCATCTCTCTCCAGGCTGTCACTGTAGGATCAGAGGGGAGAGGCTCACATCTCAAACCCTCCTCAGAAGACACCCTTCTCTGCTAATAGAGGAATCAGTGTTGTTCCTCCCCACCCCTCTAGTCAAGACTCAGTAGGAGGAGAGGTCTAGAAGAAAGTTCCGTCATTCTCACCTGCTGGCAGTCAGCTTCACGAAGACTTGGCTCAGGAGAGAGGAGCAGCTAAACTCGAACTCTAGCAGAAAGGTCACCTAGGGGCAGGGGACACGGGGTAATGGTAGAGTCTTCCTCATGGAACAACTATAGAGGAACAGGAGCCCTTGTGTGCCTCCTTCCCTGAAGTCCCAGGACCCTCAGATCCCAGCCTCTGGGACCTCCTTTTCATCCTAGACCCCAACTCACCTTGGCTCCAGTCTGGAAGACAGGATGCCCCACAATGCAGAGCCTGGCATGAGTAGAAGGGGCTGCACATTCCACCTTTATTGGGCTGTCTCTCTGAGGGCAGGGGAATGGAGATGGAAGCTGGAGCTGGGGCTGCAACTGCTGTCCTACCCACAGCCTCTAAACACTGAGCCATTCTCTAGAACACCTCACAGCTGAGGCCAGTACCCCAACCTTCTTCCTCCTCCTTTCTTTCCTTCTCCCACACCCCCTCCTCCATGGGCACCTGAGGAGTGAGACTGGCCAGGTGGAGGTTTCTAGAGAAGATGAGACTCAGGCTAGTATTGTAAGCATTTTCCTTCCTGTTCTCCAGAGTTGCAGATACCAGCGCTTTCCGCCGGCCACCTCGAACCACAAATGGGGCCTTCCTGGGAATGATGAATGAGGGAGAGACCAGGAGTTGAAGGAGGGGAGTGCCAAAAGTCTCACTTTTGTTGTCATGGGTAAGAAACAACCCCCTACCCTCAGCTCCCTTCGAGTCCCTTCCAGTCTGTCTCAGGTCACCCTGGTTTGCCCAGTACATGTTCATCCAACCTGGAGCCTCTGATGTCCATATTCACTTGAAGCACCAGGTCTGTAACACATTCATTGTCAGGGCCACAATCCTTTGAGAAGGGGACCTGGAAGAAAGGGAAGGGGCTAAGGGTTGAGAGGAAAGCAAGGAGGAAAGGAATAGAATAGGGGAAAAGTGAAAAGACAAAAGTGGGTATATTTTTATTAGAGGAGCCCAGGTCAGATTTCACCATGATCTCATGTCTTCTCCCTCCCTTTTCTCTTGAAAGAGGGCAGTGTTGGGAGCAAGGGGCAGGGCATGGCACTGCTGACCAGCTTTTGTATAGAGGTGGGTGAGCCCTCATCCAGCACAGGCCCTGGCTTTGTGGTATTGTCCAAGGCAAAGGTCACGGTAAAGGCCACAGGCCGGAGGTAATCTGACGTATCCTGAAGGAAAACAGAGTCACAGAGTCAAGGATCATGTGATAATTGTAGTGATCATTTATGAAGCATTTTCTGTATGCTGGGCACTGTCCTAAGATCTTAACTGTATTACTAAATTTAATATTAATACAACTCCTATGATATAGTTCTTATTATTATCACCCCTTTGCAGACAAGAAAACTGAGGGTTGGACTTGCCAGAATTCATAGGTGGTAAATGGCACAGCTAGGATTCAAACCCAGATCAGCCCTGACTCCAAAGTCTGAATCATCTCATTTCCCAGCTTTGGCTTTCTTGCTGATCCAGCTGAAATTCCTCCTCTGACCCAGACTTCTCTTCATTCTCAGTTCCTGCCCTTTCCTTACCAGCACATGGAAGTGTAGCTGCTCACAAGTGACATTCCCCACACTGAGTCGGAGCCTCCGAGGGGACAGCCTCTGGCCAGAACCATCAAATGCTGCACGTGCCCCAGCCGTCCATTCATCCAGTGATGCTGTGAACTTCATGTCTGAATGAAGGAGGCAAGAATAAGGGTGGAAGGGGTCTAGTGAGGAAGGCAGACAAGGAATTGAGAGTTGCCTGTGATGCGCTTTAGTCACTCACAGAATCGGCGATCCCAGCGACCAGGAGTACGGGAGGTCACTTGGAAGCAGAGGGCTGCAGTCAGACAGACTGCCTCCTGGCCTCGCCGCCTACAGTCCCTCTGAACCACACTGATGGCCTGTGGGGTCACCTCCAGTGATGGGGCCAGATGGACAATGGGCCGGGAGCTGGGAACAGTGTGGAAAAGAAATCCTATCAGTAGGAGGTAAGCCCTTGAGAAGCGCAAGCCCAGTGTTTGCTTCCCCATGGTCAAAACAAAGAAGGAGGGGCTGAATGCACGTGTCACCCTCCCCCGGAGCCCTCTGACAGAAGTAAGACAATAGATTCATGTCATTGATCTTTTTTTTTTTTGAGATGGAGCTCACTCTGTGGCCCAGGCTGGAGTGCAGTGGGGCGATCTCAGCTCACTGCAACCTCTGCCTTCTGGGTTCAAGCGATTCTCCTGCCTCAGCCTCCCGAGTAGCTGGGATTACTGGCGCCCACCACCATGCTTAGATAATTTTTTGTATTTTTAGTAGAGATAGGGTTTCACCTTGTTGGCCAGGCTGGTCTTGAACTCCTGGCCTCAAATGGTCCTCCTACCTTGGCCTCCCAAAGTGCTGGGATTACAGGTGTGAGCCACTGTACCCGGCCCTAGATTCACATCAATAAGCAATTATATGCTAGGCACTGTGTTAAAATCATTATATGGATTATCTCATTTAACCCTCACAATAAACCTATAAGGTAGGTACTATTACTATTGTCATTTTTTAAACTAAGGAATGGAGGCACAGAGTAAGTTGACCAAGAAACCCAAATCTCAGTCTGTGACTTTAAGGCCCTTGCCTTTAACAGCTATGCTATGCTGTCCACTGCTACCTGAGCTGGGACCCCTCACCTGAGCAGGATGGCTGCCCCCTGGGCACCCACAGCCACATCGACCAGATCATCTCCATCCAGATCTAGCCGGCCATCCACACTTCGGCCAAAGTAGCTGAGGGCATGTGACATGGAGGCAGCAGCAATCCTCTGAGAGGAAGAGAGAGGAGACTAAGGCAGGGACCCATACACCTAGTTTCTCAGGCCTCCTGCCTTGCTCTTTCTTTATTTTTACTTTATTTATTTTATATATATATATATATATATATTTTTTTTTTTTTTTTTGAGATGGAGTTTCACTCTTGTTGCCCAGGCTGGAGTACAATGGTGTGATCTTGGCTCACTGCAACCTCCGCCTCCCAGGTTCAAGCGATTCTCCTGCCCCAGCCTCCCAAGTAGCTAGGATTATAGGCATGCGCCACCAGGCCCAGCTAACTTTTTGTATTTTTAGTAGAGTTTCATCATGTTGGCCAGGCTGGTCTCCAACTCCCGACCTCAGGTGATCCACCTGCCTCAGCCTCCCAAAGTGCTGGGATTACAGACGTGAGCCACCACGCCCGGCCATGCCTTGCTCTTTATAATCCTCCCATCAGTCCTGGGAATAAGAGAAACTTGCCTGTGTTCAGGAGTTCTTAGTTCAGCAACCTGTATTCTACCCCACTGCCTTATGTTTTTGCCTACTAATAAAAGCACTTGTTCAGTTTGGGTCTCAAGCCAAGGGCACTATTGACAAGCAAAGAGAATCCCCCTACTCCTCTTCCTACAACCATGCCCCTGCTTTATTTGGGTACTCCTGACCTGGGCAGGATGGGGCCTGACTCCACTCTGGGTTCCATGGTACAGGTACAGTGCTCCCTGGTGCCCATCCTCCAGAGGTGCCCCCACAGCCACATCAGCAAAACCATCTTGGTTCAGATCAGGAAGAGCACTCATGGCAAAGCCAAACCGAGCATCCTGGGGGGGTTCTGGCTGAAGTTTTCCTTGGAGGGTCAGCAAGGACTGCTGGTGGAGGAGAGAAGATAGAAGATGCTAATCCAGCAGCCCCAACCTCTCAGCAAACCCTCAAATATGTGCACCCTCCCTCCTTTCCTCCCTCACCCCCACAACGCAAGTCCAGGGCAGGGGGTCCCAGCCAGTCTCACCTGGCCCACCAGATACACATAAACACGTCCTGTTTCCTTGTTCTGGGGTCCCAGGAACATGGGGGCAGCCACAAGTAAGACATCAGTTGTTCCGTCCCTATCTGTATCCAATGGGCAGAGCTCACTGCCAAAGTATGAACCAATCTGGGGAATGGTGGGTGATAATGACCCCAGAGAAAAGGGAAGGTGACTGTAGACAAGTGGACTCAGTGGGAAGAACTCACCAGCCTGCAAGTCTGCTCCTTACATCCCTGACAGACTCTGCCAACCAGAATTCCGCACAGACTTTGCAGGCCCCTCTCTTACCCACTTCACACTCCTCCCCAAGAGCCCGGAGGTCCCTGGGAATCCAAAGGTCCCACTCTTCCTTGGATGCCCTACCTGCTCCCCCTGGAGGCTCTGGGCAACCCTCACAGCCCCATCTTTCTTAAGCTGGAAGGCGATGACTTTTCCTCGATGTCTAAATCGAGGAGCCCCAGAGAGAAACAGGCGGCGTCCACCCCGCAAAAGCATGGAAGAAACAGAGTAACCTAGAAGTGAGCAAAGTAACAGAGTAGTAAAGGAAAAGAAGATGGGGTCCAAAGTAGGGGGTTCCCTAAAGGCACAGCGGGAGGTCCCAAGGGAAGTAGCAAGAGGTCAATGAGAAACCTCATGAGTTAAGAGGGAGTATTTCATACCCCCCAACTAGGGATGTATTTCCTCCCCTACCCTGCAAGTCCTCTGCAACTCTCTGCTACTCACCCAGGTAGGCTGCATGGTTCTGCAATGCAGAGGGGAACTCGTCTTCCAGAGCCATTCGTGGGGGGAAAAGGTGGTGACCTCCTTCAAGCCATAGCACAGAGCCCCCCCAGTCATAGGCCCCCACCATCCCAAAGAGAATCCCATCCTGTGGACAGAAGCAGATGGCGTCACTGAGAAGACAGTGGGGAATAAAGGGAAAAAAACATTCCAGGAGTGAAAAGATCACTGAGGGTCTGCTGGGCTCAGTTGGAAAGGCACGGGAAGGTCAGCATGGAGGCTGGTTAAAGGAGGAATCTGGAGGGCCCTGTGGTTGAAGTTATCTGAGTCAGAGAATGGGAGAAGTCATAAAGGGGTCAATCTGTCCAACCTTTAGCCGATGAGTGGAGAAACCAATCTGAGACATTTCCAGCCCAAAGGAGCTTTCATTTTCTGCATGGGACCCTTAGTCGTGAGAAAATATTGAGACAATATCAGGGGAAGACAGTTTCCCCTTTGACCTACGGAATTCACTCCAGAGCCCCACCTACACTCCAGAACTTCTCCTGCTCTGTCCATTTCTCCAGAGTAATCCTCACCTTCGAGGCCAAAAATCCGATCTCCTAGGGCATCCACAATGTCAGTCAGAGCAGCCTCATCTGTGACATTGAAGAAGAATCGCTCATCTGGATCACTGGCAATAGTTCTAATTTCTCTCAGGAAAGAGCTGGGATCTCGCTGCCGCCGGAGGTAGTGACCAAGGACCTAAGAGGTCATAAGATCAAGGAATGAGACGTTAGAGTTGGCACAGAACACAGCCAACTAACATGATGAGGCTGAAGTCTGGGAAGTAGTTAATGCCCTTGTTTTCCTCAAGTTCCCAGTCCTTGGACAGTTCACAAGACACTGCCCCCTTGCGACCCCCCAACTCTTCCAGATCCAGGGTGAATTCTCACTGCAATCCCATAGCGTGTCACTCTTCCAGCCTCACAGGTCTTCAGTGCTGCAGGAAGCTTCTCTCCATCATGGGACTCTCCATCAGTGACAACCACCAGTAGCCTGGCAGCCTCGGGTCGGCCCCCATGGGACTGACTGAACCCTTCTGTGCTGAGAAGAGAAAGGAGTGAGGTGTGATCAGATGTATGCAGACACACACAAACACACACACACACACACACACAGGATTTAACATCAGCACTTCACTGAGGTCAGGCATCTTGCTTTTAGGCCATTTCTTGAGTATTTAACATGGAGATGGCATGGAATGAGAGCTCAAATGTTTGAATGTCATAGAACATACAGAGTAGCTTATCAATCTAAATAAGTACAACATTCATACACTCAGATTCATTCAACAAATATTATACTTGGGAGGATAAATACTAAGGAAATATAGAATAGAAGAGAATGGTCTGGGCAGGGACTCCTCCCAGACATGAGTTGTTTTGTTTTGTTTCAATTTTACCACTGTGCCCCTAGAGATGAGTTTTGGATCATGTTTGGAACGTGAGCTAGGACATCAGTAGTGGAGAACCTGTGGGCCAGGATCACTGTTGGAGTGGAGGGATAGAAAGATACTTCTGTCTGTGAAATATGGAAAGACACAGACATAGACACTTTGTAGAAATGTAGTGAGAAGGAGTGCAATGACAGCCCACTTAGCCTTCCTCTGTGTACCATTAGTGTACATACAAAGAAAGTATGCAAGACATCTTGGGATATATACACTGCACTCCAAACCTGCCCTAACTTCTCCTTCTTGTTTTTTTTTTCTTTTTTTTTTTTAAAGGGAAAGTTTTATTTTATTTCTTTATTTTATTTTATTTTTGAGATGGAGTTTTGCTTTTATTGCCCAGGCTGGAGTGCAATGGCGTGATCTCGGCTCACCGCAACCTCCACCTCCCGGGTTCAAGAGAGTCTCCTGCCTCAGCCTCCTGAGTAGCTGGGATTACAGGCATGTGCCACCATGCCTGGCTAATTTTGTATTTTTAGTAGAGATAGGGTTTCTCCACGTTGGTCAGGCTGGTCTCAAACTCCCGACCTCAGGTGATCTGCCCGCCTCAGCCTCCCAAAGTGCTGGGATTACAGGCATGAGCCACCGCACCCAGCCCTGCCCTAACTCTTCTAAGGCTTCATTGCTCTAGCTTCCCACACCTCTCTTCCCAGTGCCTCACCAGGCCACCATTATTGCTTGGGCAGTCTTTGTTTCTCGTCCCTCCCGCCGACTGAGGTTCTTTGCTGCTCTCACCACTTCTTCCTTCGTTCGGAAATCTCCCAGGGACCACTCATGTACAGGGCTCTCCCCATACTGTACCAGTCCCACCTGGGAATAAAGCGCATTCAAATGAAATGTATGTATGTGAGATCGGGGGAGAGGAGGAAGAAGAAAGTATGTAAGAAGAGGAGAGATGAACACCTGGATACTACTGAAGACAACACCTACATTTATCCCCTCTCTCTCTGTCTCTCCCCTTCCAAGCCCATCCATATTGCTTTTCTCTCTCTAAGAAATGGGGTCTCACTCTTTCACCCAGGCTGGAGTGCAGCTGTGTGATCAAAGCTCACTGCAGCCTCAAACTCATGGGCTCAATTGATCTCTTACCTCAGCCTCCTGAGTAGCTGGGACTGCAGGTGCATGCCACCATGCCTGGCTAATTTTTTTTTTTTTTTCATATTTTTAGAGATGAGGTCTCACTATATTGCCCAGGCTAGTCTTGAACTCCTGGCCTCAAGGGATCCTTCCACCTCCACCTCTTGAGTAGGTGCCACAAGCAACTGCACCCAGCTCATATTGCCTTCTCTTACCTGTATCTGTTCCGGGTCAATAAACAGTTTCCCTACCAGTCTTCGTAGGAAAGTCTGAACTTCAGACCAGGGGTAGATGCTGTTGGAGCCATCCAAGACGATGACAACATCCATGTATGTTGGGCAGCCTAGAAGGAAGGGGGAAACTGAGGTAGAAGACACTGAGCTGGGGGCAACAAAGGAAAGAGGTCACAGGAGGACACATTCAATTTAGACATTTATAAGGCACTCTTACATGCAAAGAAGGTACTGTGCCAGGCTCTGTGTAAGTGTAGAAATTAATAAAAGATTCCTTTAGTAATCTTTAGTAATTGTGTATATGTAAGTATATATATAAATGTATATATGTGTGTATATATGCATATATAGGTATATAAACACACACATATACACATTTATATACATATATAATTTATATATACAATGCTCTAAAAAACAAGAAGGAATTAAATGCTAGGTAGGAACATAGCATGACTCTGTACAGTGGGGGAACAAAAGCAGATTGGTTCTGATGGTGGGGAATGAAACATGGTAGCAACTAAGAAGATAGTAAAGACTGAAAATATTTAAGGAGAAGAGAATATTAGGAAAGGCATGTGGGTAGAGAACATTTTGTTTGTTTTTGAGACAGAGTCTCACTCTGTTGCCCAGGCTGGAGTGTAGTGGCATAATCATGGCTCACTGCAGCCTCGACCTCCTGGGCTCAAACGATCTTCCCACCTTGGCCTCCTGAGTAGCTGGGACCACAGGCATGCACCACCATGCCTGGCTAATTTTTTTATTTTTTATTTTTGTAGAGATGCCCAGGCTGGTCTCAAACCTCCAGACCTCAAGCAATCCTCCTGCCTTGGCCTCCCAAAATGTTGGGATTACAGGCATGAGCCACTGTGCCAGGCCAGATCATGGACTCCTGATAAGGAGTCCGAGTTATTATTATTATTATTTTTGAGATGGTGTCTTGCTTACTCTGTCACCCAGGCTAGAGTGCAGTGGCACAATCTTGGCTCACTGCAACCTCCACCTCCTGGGTTGAAGCGAGATTCTCCTGCCTTAGCCTCCCAAGTAGCTGAGATTGCAGGCATGCACCACCACGCCCGGCTAACTTTTGTGTTTTTTTTTCTTTTTTTTTTTTTTGAGACAGGTCTCACTCTGTCACCAGAACTGGAGTGCAGTGGCACGATCTCGGCTCACTGCAACCTCCACCTCCCTAGCTCAAGCGATTCTCCTGCCTCCACTTCCCGAATAGCTGGGACTACAGGTGCTCACCACTACGCCCAGCTAATTTTTGTATTTTTAGTAGAGATGGGGTTTCACCATGTTGGCCAGTATGGTCTCGATCTCTTGATCTCATGATCTGCCCGCCTCGGCCTCCCAAAGTGCTGGGATTACAGGCATGAGCCACCACACCTGGCAATTTTTGTACTTTTTTAGTAGAGATGGGATTTCACCATGTTGGCCAGGCTGGTCTTGAACTCCTGACCTCAAGTGATCTGCCCACCTTGGCCTCTCAAAGTGCTGGGATTACAGGTGTGAGCCACCATACCTGGCCAGGAGTCTGAATTCTAATCTGTCAGGAAACATGGAGCTTTTGCAAGCATATTAGGTAACGATGAGGACAGCCATGCAGGCCCTCTGCCAGGCATCATACCCCTTTGCCCCATCTTTTTCCCACCCAGTATCCCCTTCTGGGAACCAAGTACTCAGCCTTCCTCTGGCTCACGTTGGGCAGTGGGTGCCAGGCTTCCCTGAGGCCGGAATGAAGCATCCACACGGGCACATATCCCAGAACTGAAGACAGAGCTGCCACAAGCACGAGACCAGAGAGGGGCACAGGCCTGGGGATGGGGAAAATAGTTACTCCCAGGCTTGGGAGGGCACCCTCAGAACATGTTCCCAGTTGAAGGAGGCATGAAGACCACCCCCTGACATTACCTACCTTGCTTTCTAGGTTTTTAACTTCTTGGCCCCTCCACACAGACCATTTTCCCTTACCACACTGCTCTTTTTTCTATTATGGACCTTCAGAGACACTGCCACCACCCTTTCCTTAGCTCACCATGAATCCCCCATCACCATCTGTCTCTAACAGAGACATCCCCAGGTGCATATTCACAGCAGGATGAGATGAATTTCCCAGTTGGTAGTCACCTGGTTGGAAGGAGGTAGAAGAGAATGAGATCATGGTGTCACAGATGGGGTGCTTGAATTCATATGATTTTGGAGGAGAATGAGCAGGGATTGGTATCAGATTGGGGACAGTGGATTTTAGGGGTGAAAAAGCTGAGGTATAGGGAGTTGAAGCTTCTAGAGTATCAAGGTCAGGGTTTAGGAGAAGGGTCAGGCATCTTCTTACCTAAGTGGCTCTTGGCACATGGGGCATCGTGGGCGCCCCCTACAGGGCAGCGATAAACATCCCCCCTCCGGTCGCCTGAAGGCCCATCCCAGGGGGCGCCCACCAGCATCCTGGGAAGAGGATGTGAATATAAGCATAGGGCGAACATGACCCTTGACATAGGCCAAAGGGAAAAAGCATGGAGGTGGCAAGTTTAGAGCCCCAGCCACTTCCAAAAGGCCAGATTAGTTTAGAGTCCCATCTATCTTGCCTCCCCTTTGTTAGCACTACTGCAGTCCCAGTCCCCTGGCACTCCAGTTTCTTCCTCACCATCGCTGTCCACCCCCAATATGTTGTAAGACACTGTATCCAAATTCAGCTTCTGGTGGCCCTGGGAATAGGCGCAGGTGATGTTCATCCAGGTTAAAGGGGGAGCAGAGACCTGTGGGGCCAGGATCATAAGGTTAGCATGAGGTAGTGAATGGCTAGAGGCACAGCCAGAGAGAAGCTATGAGGGAGCATCTCAATCTCAGTCTTTCTGCCTGCTTTTTCACTCATAAGCTTTTCTGGCCTCTCTCAGTGTCTTGTGCTCAGAACCCCAGGCAAAGATGATCCCCTTCCTGTGTTTGTGTCCAGATGCCTAACCTGTGGCCCTCTGCCATGCTGATGCACAGCTGTATTTCCATTCCCACCCCTGAAATTTCATTCACAGACATTGTCTGAAAAGGTCAAGTTACTCTTTTCCACAACATTCCTCCCACACACACTCCTCAACAAACTGTGAGAGTCAAAAGATGGAGAGGGCCTTTCTGTATCCCCAGAACAACCATTGCTTCCAATTCTCCCCAACATAGGGGGAATGAAAGGAAGCTAAGAAGCACCGCATGTCTGGCTCTCTCCTTCTCTATCTCTTCCTGACTCCCAGTGTCATTGTCACACTCTCACTGTCTTTTTCCAGTGTCTAGGTCTCTGGTTGATTCCAGCCTTGGCAATCTCAGTGGTAATTAACTGGGTGGGGCCACCCGCCTGCCCACACACATAGTTTGCCATCCATCCTTGCCAAGGGTCCCATCACCCTGAAGTTTCCCACAACCTGCCTCCTTTTTAACTCATCTACTCTCCCAACTGCACCTTCCATCCCCACCGCCAACCTCCATGGTTTCCTCAGCCTTTAGCCCACTCTAAAGGTGGCCGACCCTGGCTGATCTTCCCTTTTGACCCCAATGCCTTTAAAATCAGAGCTGGTATTTTAGGAAACAATGATTACAGGGCACTGCCAAGGAAAAACTCCAGGCCTCTTGTCCTTCCCATGGTCCTTTCCCCAACTATGTCTTGCTCTGTACTTCTAAGCAACCCCTCTCAGGCTACCCCCCCACCATTACCAATGGCTATAGCTTTATCCCAAACCATGCTCATTTTCAGAAAGGTGTTTTGTATGTGAGCAGTTCTGCATCCAGAAAACTGGCAGGGCTGTATGACTAGAAACTGCAGCTCATTGGTTAGATAAACCCAGAGTTCTGACCACATAGTTAGTCAGTTATGCCTCAGGCCCCAGGGACCACCAAGGGTAAGAAGTTAGGGAGGGGATAATAGGAATCAGACTAGCCACATGGAAAGTCACATCACATTTCTTTTTTGTCTCCTTACTCCTATAGGGCTTAGGATGAAGATTTTATATATTTAGATACAAATCTCAGCCAAGCATGCTGGCTCATGCCTATAATCCCAGTACTCTCGGTGGCTGTGGAGGGCGGATTGCTTGAGTCCAGGAGTTAAAGACCAGCCTGGCCAACATGGCAAAACGCTGTCTCTACAAAAAAAAAAAAAAATTAGCCAGGCGTGGTAGCACATGCCTATAGTCTCAGTTACTCGGGAGGCCAAGGTGGGAGGATCACCTCAGTCTGGGAGGTTGAGGCTAGAGTGAGCCATGATCATGCCACTGCATTCCAGCTTGAGTGACAGAGTGAGACCCTGTCTCAAAAAAAAAAAAAAAAAAATTAGCTGGGTGTGGTGGCGCGCACTTAGTGGTCCCGACTACTGAGCTATGGTTGCACCACTGCAGTCCAGCCTAGGCAACAAAGTAAGACCCTATCTTTAAAAAATAATAATTATAATGATTATTATTAGATACAAATCTTACACAAGGTCCTAGGCAGCTTTAGCCCCTGCCAGTCTCAATATTGAAACAGTCATATGTGAGGGCCTAAAAATGCACAAGGACACAGACACACATAACAAGAAATGTAGAACCAGTGTTCGCTTCCTAAATCCCAAAGAATTTTAACTCTAATGGTCCCAATTCCAAACGATCTATGTATCTTCCATTCCCACCAGAAACCAAGAAGTTAACTTCCCTCACCTGTCAGGAACACCAGGGGCAAGAACAGGTGAGTGATGAGGGGGAGTTCCATGCCTGATCGGTTTCTGTCCGGTATGAGAAGTCCTCTGGCCTCTGTCTGTCCCTCTCCTTTTCTGTTTTCTTTACTTTCCCTCCCATCCTGCCCCCTCCCAATGGCAGCTAAAAATAAAGTTGGAAGGAATGGGAGGAGTGACGGTGGGGAACTGTGGGGAGCCCCAGACCAAGGAAAGGACTGAGCCATCTTAGTCTATTTCTCTGCCTTGGTGCTGCCACCTGGAGGCCTCATCTCTATATCCAGAGAACATTTTTTTTTTTTTTTTTTTTGAGATGGAGTCTCGCTCTGTCGCCCAGGCTGGAGTGCAGTGGCCAGATCTCAGCTCACTGCAAGCTCCGCCTCCCGGGTTTACGCCATTCTCCGGCCTCAGCCTCCCAAGTAGCTGGGACTACAGGCGCTCGCCACCTCGCCCGGCTCGTTTTTTGTATTTTTTAGTAGAAACGGGGTTTCACCGTGTTAGCCAGGATGGTCTCGATCTCCTGACCTCGTGATCCGCCCGTCTTGGCCTCCCAAAGTGCTGGGATTACAGGCTTGAGCCACCACGCCCGGCCAGAGAACATTTTTTTTTTTGTCCATTTCTGCTATTTCTTTTTTTTTTACTGTTTGTTGTTGCCAGGTCAATAATGCTTTCCTCAACTTTGGAACAGGAGTGGGAGATGGATTCTTCTTTTATAAGAAAAGAAATCTTAAACTTTTATCTAAAAGTTTTTAGACAAATTATTTATATTGAGAATACAGACAGGGTTTCACTATGTTACCCAAGCTGGTCTTGAACTCCTGAACTCAAGGAATCCTCCCACCTCAGTCTCCCAAAGTGAGCCACTGCACCCGGCCGGGGGATAGGAGATAGGTTCAGATTCTTTTTTTTTCTTTGTTAAGGCAGAGTCTCACTCTATCACCCAGGCTGGAGTGCAGTGGCGCAATCTTGGCTCACTGCAACCTCTGTCTCCTGGGTTCAAGCATTTCTCATGCCTCAGCCTCCCAGGTAGCTAGGACTACAGGCACATGCCACCATGCCTGGCTAATTTTTGTATTTTTAGTAGAGGTGGGGTTTCACCATGTTGGCCAGGCTGGTCTTGAACTCCTGACCTTAAGTGATCCACCTGCCTTGGCCTCCCAAAGTGCTGGGATTACCAGCGTGAGCCACCAACCTGGCCGATAGATTCTTTTTACCTCCTAACCTTATTTATCTCAACCTGGAATATGGAAAATGAAAGAGCTGACAGCAGTGGTATCATTTTCTCTACCCACCCAGGGGAGTCCCAACATGTGAAGACACAGCTCCAAATCCTTACCAGCCCCACACCACTGAGTTCCGTTCTTGGCTCTTAGCCTATGCTGTCATATGGCATTCTGCTTCTTAGAGGGATTATATATCAACTGGTATGAGATGTGTTTTGTGGAGCCAGGACAATAACTTTAGTATTAGACCACCCCTCTGCCACCCCAACTCCTCAGCTAGGTTATAAACTTCTTAAAAGTTGGGAGTGTGGAGGTTCTTAGATTTCTGGATGCCCACTAAGTATTTTGCTTTACATACTGTAGGTGCTCAATAAAAATAATGTGGGTGACATTAGTGGCTAATCCCAAGAAAAACCCAAACCATAGTGACAGGAATAGGGGCCTCAAATGACCAAAAAATGAGGGACCAGACTAAATGTTGATGAGCAAACTGAACTTTAATTTGCTTACCTGAAAGGCTTGCTCTTCATCATTGGCATAGGCCACAGCTATTTACACAGAATCATTGTACAAGATTTACAGCAAGATGCTACACTAGGGAACAGACTAGGGAATAAAGCTCTGAAATCAAAGTGTAAGCAGAAATCTGAAGGTATGTGTACAAGGAAGGATAAGGGCCAAATCATGAGCGAGGCTGGTGAGGTAGACATGAGGGAGGAAGAGGAAACATCCAACCACTTGTGGTGCAGAGATATGAGGGAAGAGTCCACTGGCACATAGTATTAAAAATTATGTTTGGAGTTTGAAGGAGGAAAAATCTGCCATAAGCCACCTCTGTGAGAAAAAAGAAGGCAGTTAGAACCTTACAGACCAAACCTTATACCTCCCCTACCAAAAAGTAATTCTGCTGATTAAATCCCTGGATAGAAGAATGAGAAGGTTAAAAAAAGAAAGAGAGAGAGAGATGCATGGACACAGAACCTTAAATAGACATAACAGACACAAAGTAAATACATTCAAGAGAGACACAGACAAAGACAGAGGAAAAGAACAGAAGCTCAGGCACATCTAGAAATTAGACACATCCTATTAACTTCACGAGTCACCTTTCCTTACCTCATCTTCCCCAAAGCTCTTCCTCCACCCCTAAATCTCTGAATTTCTAACTTTAACCAAAGAGTAGAATTCGAATGAGGCTGGTACATGGGGGACGATCTAAGATTCCATCTCACCAATTCAGGTCCCCTCCTTATCCTGTACCAGAAGGTCAGGGCTTGAGTCGTAGCCAGGGATAGATTAGGGTGAGAATAGACAGGATGGAGGACACGAGGCCACAAAGCCCCACAATCCCAGGGCCACAGCGCCAGAGGCCTAGTTTGTCCAGTGGAATGAAGAGATCACAGGCATTTCTGACCACATCTAGCAGAAGTGGGGGATGACCTCTAAGGACTCGAGCCAGGAGCAGGACTTGCAGCCGAAGTTTCAGAGCCAGCTGGGGCAGACCTCCTCCTGGAGTCCCTGGTCCCCCAAGTCCCCCAGTTTCACTTCCTCCAGGGACTCCTCCTCCGGAACCTTTCAGTCGCCGGCTACAAGCTGAAGACTCTTGCTCCATCAGTAGGCGAATCTCATAAGCATCACGGCTCAAATTCATGATGAGGGAAAACAAATAGTACCTGATACACAGAGCAAAAGGGTCAGTAAGGGCATGGATACCTACTTAACATATTCAACATCACATTTTAACATTGTCTTTTCCTGTAGCACAAAGAGATTACACATTAGATCATCAGAAGTAAAGTGAATGCTATTACCCCTATCAGAAATGTCCTCCCTTGAGGACACTATGCTAAGCAAAACAAGCCAGACACAGAAAGACAAATACTGCATAATCTCACTTACAGGTGGAAGCTAAAATAAGGTCGGGCGTGGTGGCTCATGCCTGTAATCCCAGCACTTTGGGAGGCCGATGCAGGTGGATTACCTGAGGTCAGGAGTTTGAGACCAGCCTGGTCAACATGGCAAAACCCCGTCCCTAATAAAAATACAAAAATTGGCCAGGTGTGGTAGCCAGCGCCTTTAATCCCAGTTACTCGGGAGGCTGAGGCATGAGAATTGCTTGAACCCAGGAAGCAGAGGTTACAGTGAGCCGAGATCTCACCACTGCACTCTGGCCTGAGCAACAAAGAAAGATTCTGTATCAAAAAAAAAAAAGGGCTAACTCATAGAGGCACAGAATAGAATGGGGGTTGCCAGGGGTTGGGGAGTGGGGGAAATGGGAAGATATTGGTCAAAGTGTACAAGTTTCAGTTATGCAAGATGAATAAGTTCTGGAGATCTAATGTACAACATTGTGACTATAGTTAACAATACTGTATTGTATACTTGAAATTTGCCAGGAGGGTAGATCTTAAGTGTTCTTACCATAAAAGAAAAAAGGTAATTATGCGAGATGATGGATATGTTAATTAGCTTGACTGTGGTGATCACGTCACAACATACATGTACAAACATCGAGCTATAACTCCTTAAATATATATAATTTATATTTGTCAATTATGTCCCAATAAAAATGAAGAAACACAGTCCTCCCACCATTCTATAACTAATACATGTTTATGTGCGCCTTAAGATCCTGTTTTAAACTTCATGAGCATCATGAAATCTTCCAAGGTCAATCTCAAACTTCATTTTCCACTTGGCAACACACACACACACACTCACACACACTCTCTCTCTCTACTTGACCTATAACAAGGCAAATTTGTTTTGAAAGAACAAATTTCAGTTGTTTCAGAGACTCAAACATATTAAAGGTGATCTAAATCCAATCCCTATTTCTTTAAAAAAAAAAAAAAAAAGTGGCCCAGAGGTTTAATTGCCAAATGTGTTAAATTATAAATTTCTTCAGTAAAAAAATCCATGTTTTTTATTTGCAATCCAATCTGACAATGGTGGTCTGTACTCAATAACTTGATCTACCTTAAAAGTATATCCTGAATCCAACCACATCTCTCTATCACACCCCACCGCCATACTCTAAGCCACTAACATCTCTTGTCTGGACTTCTGCTTTAGTGTTTTAACTGGTCTCACTGTGGCCATTCTTGCCCCACCCCCAACAATCTATTTTCATATAGTAGCTAGCATAAACATAAATCACATCACTACTTCCCTTCTTAAAACTCTCCATGGTTGACCAGGCGTGGTGGCTCACGCCTATAATTTCAGCACTTTGGGAGGCCGAGGCAGGCGGACCATGAGGTCAGGAGTTTGAGACCAGCCTGACCAACGTGGTGAAACCCTGTCTCTACCAAAAATACAAACATTAGCCAGGCGTGGTGGCACGTGCCTGTAATCCCAGCTACTCAGGAGGCTGAGGTAGGAGAATTGCTTGAACCTGGGAGGTGGAGGTTGCAGTAAGCTGAGATTGCACCATTGCACTCCAGCCTGGGCAACAGAGCAAGACTCCATCTCAAAAAAAAAGAAAAACAAATAAACAAACAAACAAAAAAACACAGCTTGTCATGGTTTTCTTCCTATCACATTCATAATAAAATGTAAATACCTTAGAGAGGCTTACAGGACTCAACATCTGGTCCCTACCCCTCTAACTTTACCTTGTATCATTCTTTCCTTCAATCATTATGCGCCAACCATGTTGGTTTCTTTCTACATTTTAATTTCATCATGCTTGTTCTTGCCTTAGGACCTTTGCACTACCTATTCCCTCTACCTGGAATATTCTCCCTCCAAAATCCTCACATAGCTAGTTCTTTCTTGCTCTTCAGGTATGAGCTTAAATATCACCTCTTCGGAGAGGCCTTCCCTTATCCCTAAATCTAAAGCACTGAATCAGTTACTCTCTACTCCATAACCCTGTTTTAATTTCCTGCATAACACTTACCAGTATCTGATATTTTAATTTATTGTTTATTTATATTTATCTCATCCCATTACAAGGTAAGTTCCAGAGGAGCAGAGGCCTTGTTTGTCTTTAACCACTGTACCCCTGTATGTAGACTGATGCCTACCATATGGTAAGAGCTCAGTAAGTATCTGTTGGATGAAATGAATAAATGTAACATACAGACTCCTTTAGGGAGTTGCTTTTCCATACTGCTCCAGCCATGCCTCTGCTCCCACCCCTCATACATCATAAGCCATGTTATAGTTGTAAATCACTGAGAAAGATGAAGGGAAAAGCAAGGTTAATATAATGAAAAAGTACAATCATAGGAAAACAAAAAACAAATACAGATAATATGTTAGGGAATTTTACTCCCACATCATATTCTCCCTACCTTCATTGTCAGCTACCTCCTTTGTCCAAGCCAACGTCATCTCTTGCTCATATTAGGGCATCTCCTCCTCTCTTGCCCCACTGCAATCCATTTTCTTTTCTTTTCTTTCTTTTTTTTTTTTTTTTTTGAGATGGAGTGTTGCTTTTGTCACCTAGGCTGGAGTGCAATAGCACAATCGCAGCTCACTGCAACCTCTGCCTCCCAGGTTCAAGCAAGTCTCCTGCCTCAGCCTCCCGAGTAGCTGGGATTACAGGTGCCCGCCGCCACACCTGGTTAATTTTTGTAATTTTAGTACAGACGGGGTTTTGCCATGTTGGCCAGGTTGGTCTTGAACTCCTGACCTCGTGATCCCCCAACCTCGGCTTCCCAAAGTGCTGGGATTACAGGTGTGAGCCATCACGCCTGGCCTGCAATCCATTTTCAACATCTCAGAAAGAGATGTCCTTTAAACACAATTTGAATCAAGTCATTTCCCTGCTCAGAATCCTTCAATAATGTTCCATTGTAGGATAAAATAAAACAAGCATTAACTAAAAGGCCCTATATGAAAGGTCTGATGCCTGTCTACCTCTCAAATTTGAACTGATGGACTCAATACTGTCAATCACACTGGCTTTCTATTTCTCTAATTCCCTGAAGTCTTAGTTCAAAGTCTTACTTAGAATGTGCTATTTTCTCTGTTTGGAAATGTCTTTTCTGCTACTGTTGGCTTTGTCTAACTCCTCCTACTCAGACATCAGGTCTGAACTAAAATATTGCTTTCTCAAAGAGTTTTTTCCCGATTTTTCAATCTAAATTAGCTCTCCTTGTGATATTCTTTCATAATACCGCATACTTTCCCACAAATATATATGAGAAGTTATTCATTGTAGTATCTAACTCCCCCACTAAACTGGAAGCTTCATGGGAACAGGTACATAGGCACATTATCTGTTTAGCTCTGTGCTTTATCCCCTGCCCCACAGTAAGCATCTAATAAATATTTTTGGAATGAATGAGTAAGCAGGTAGTGAGGGGGAATAACCTGTGGTATAGAAGCACAATTAAAGTGATATAATATCTTACCTTGCACAATATTAGTCATTCATTATGGAAGATCATCTGTCTTCCATCTCCCCCCATTTGATATTCTCCAATAGTTTAAGATCTAACTGAAGACTGGAAGCCAAGTGGCTGATCAAGACTTATATACTCTGGAAAGATCCTAAGAGATCTTTCCCTCATATAAGACAAGCTATGCAATATAGAGGCTACAAAAAAAAAAAAAAATTTTTTTTGAAGGAGAAAAGGATATCAAACCTGAATGAACGCTGGGCCCACTTCTCCTGATCCACACGGGGAGCCAGTCCAGACTTTCCAGCCCACAGGACATTGTCACAGGCAAAGTATAAGGCTCGATTGAGGTGACTAACAGTGATGCAGAATCTCAGGACAACATCTGATAGGTGAACAGCTCTTTTGGCTGACTCAAGGGCATCTGCTGAGTTACCCAGGCGTAGAACTTGTGAAGATTAGAAAGGGAAAGCAAGGATTTGTAAGTAGAGAGGCAGATAGCAAGAAACAGAAACAGAGAAAGCAAGAAGGCAAAAGTTGAGCAATAATAACAATTTTTTTGAAGAGCAGAAACAGGCTGGACGCGGTGGTTCAAGCCTGTAATTCCAGCACTTTGGGAGGCCGAGGTGGCTGGATCACCTGAGGTCAGGAGTTTGAGACCAGCCTGGCCAATATGGTGAAACCCCATCTCCACTAAAAATACAAAAATTAGCCCGGCATGGTGGTGGGCACCTGTAGTCCCAGGTGCTCAGGAGGCTGAGACAGGAGAATTGCCTGAACCTGGGAGGCAGAGGTTGCAGTGAGCCGAGATTGGGCCACTGCACTCCAACCTGGACGAGAGACTCTGTCTCAAAAAAAAAATAAAAGATAAAGAGAAGAAACACTTCATTTTTCAATTTCAAATTTAATTTTTGTGCCAGTTTAGTTTTCTCAAACTTGCCCCATTCTCTCCAACCCTCCTAATTACTTCCGTACCCCTGCTCTCTTATCTCAACTTGACGCATGCAGAGGGTAAGTGCAGAGCCAAATGAGAAAGAAGAACAGGCAGAGAGGGTACAGGAAGAAGGGACCAAGGAAGGAGAGCTGGGGATGGAGGAAGGGTTGGGGGATAAAAGGAAAGACAGAGTTACTTACGCTTTCTTCCAAGGCTCAGGTGGCCCTCCAGCTGTCGAATCTGTTTCTGTAACTCAGGACTGGCTCCATGCCTTTGCAGCGCATGGCCAAGAAGAGAGCAAGCATACTGGGCGGCCCTAGAGGAGAGGGCAGGCAAGGTAAGGTGGAGACCTCCCTTACCTTCCGCTCAAAATTACCCTCCAAAAGGCACAGACTTCCCCCTTTCCCAGTTTGAGACCACTCCCCTTCCTCCTCCATGCCCATATCTCACCATTTCTCCAGGTCAGAGGAAGGGAAAGGCATAAGGAGAAAAGAGTCTAGAAAGGGGTGGGGAACACTATTGAATGCTGAGCAAATAAGAGATTTGACAATGATGAGGCCGGAAGGGGCCGGTGCAGGCCGCAGGGTCCATCACAAGCACATCAGCGTGAGCATGTATGTGATCGATGAGGGGAGGCAGACAGTTGGAGGGCATTTTATTCCTCAAAACAGGTGAACTAAGAGATTTCAAGGCCCTCTAGCTGAATGGAGACCAAACGCCAGGACGGACGCAGAGGAGTTCCCGAATGACAGCACGGTGTGGGGACATGGAAACTGGGAGTGCCTCCTCATCTCTGGGGGCAGAGTCCAGGGCTATCCACCGTGAGGTGAATGCTCCTCATTCTATCAACGCTCAGTGAGAACACTGTCGGTCTTATGTGGACACAGCAACCCTGAGTGGCCTCCCCGCTGACCCACTCATGCCTCAGTTTCCCCATCTCTTCCGCGAGCGGAAAGGAATCATCTCAACAGCGGCTCAAATCTGCGCCTCACGGTCCGTTCGGGTAGCCAGAGTTGACCCTTCTTGACCCCCCTGTAGCCTGAACTGATTTCGCCTCACTAGAGTCTTCCTCTGCCCATCCCTCCCCCGCCCCACCCCCATTCCTATTCGGGCCGCACCTACACAGCCGCTCCCGGGCTTGGCTCTGAGCACTGAAGCGGACCCAGGCGTCCATGACAGCGGCAGCCCAGGCTCCGCGGCCCCGCTCCCGCCCCACTTCCCGCCCCTAGTCACGCCTCCTGCGCGACCCAACGGTGCCTCGCGAGGGACAAACAATATCAGAAAAGAAAGCGAGTGGAGCTTGCCCTCGAAGCGGAATTTCAGGACGCGAAACGCGTGTCTTTTGAGCCTACATCTGCGTATTATTGTGCGTGTCTCCCTCAGAGGGTCTCCTTATCAGACGATCTCCACTCCCTAGCACGCCTCCAGCGGCACATTCTTCTTTAAATATTCAGGACCAAGGGCGGGGCCTGCAGGGGTCGGGGCGGGGCGAGAAAGCGCCGCAGTGAACTCCACGCCTTGGAGGCCAGGATAGGTGTGCGCCCGGCAGAACATCCGAAATACACATGCACGCAGGCTCTGACTGAATCCAGGGCTGTAGGGGCTAAAGAAGTCTAGGGCAGTAGAAACCCGAAGCCTAGGCTGGTCTTTCCAAGGAAAAAGGAGCGTGACTGGTACCAGATCTTCGTTCCCTGCAGAACCTTGACAGTTGGACAAGTGACCTCCTCCAGAACAGATGGAGAGTCTCCAGAAGCAGAGGCTTTAGTGAACGAAGTTCGCAATAATCAGCTCCAGATCCTGAAAAGGTGGGAGAAGAATCAGTGGCCAGAGCTAACCGCTTCATACCCACACTGCATCCTCCTCAGTTTCTCTCCAGGCCACCATGTCTGCAGGCAACGGCACCCCTTGGGGGTCAGCAGCGGGGGAGGAGGTCTGGGCTGGATCAGGAGTGGTGGTGGAGGGCTCAGAGCTGCCCACCTTCTCGGCAGCAGCCAAGGTCCGAGTGGGAGTGACCATTGTGCTGTTTGTTTCTTCGGCTGGAGGGAACCTCGCCGTCCTGTGGTCAGTGACACGGCCGCAACCCAGCCAGCTCCGCCCCTCTCCGGTCAGGAGACTTTTCGCCCATTTAGCAGCTGCCGACTTACTAGTCACTTTTGTGGTTATGCCCCTAGATGCCACCTGGAATATCACTGTTCAATGGCTGGCCGGGGACATCGCATGTCGGACACTCATGTTTCTGAAACTAATGGCCATGTATTCTGCAGCTTTCCTGCCTGTGGTCATTGGACTGGACCGCCAGGCAGCAGTACTCAACCCGCTTGGATCCCGTTCAGGTGTAAGGAAACTTCTGGGGGCAGCCTGGGGACTTAGTTTCCTGCTTGCCTTGCCCCAGGTGAGTGACCTAGGACTCAGGACCGGGCAGGACAGGGATTTGGGTCCGTAGCATGAGTTAAAGGGTGCGCTTGGGGGCCATTAATTAAAGGGTGCGCTTGGGGGCCATTAATTCTCAGGAAGTAAGCCTCTGCTTTTTTTTTTTTTTTGCCGGCTCACTGCAACCTCCGCCTCCTGGGTTCAAGCAAGTCTCCTGCCTCAGCCTCCCGAGAAGCTATAGGCGCCCGCTACCACGCCCGGCTAATTTTTGTATTTTTAGTAGAGGCGAGGTTTCACCATGTTGGCCAAGTGGTCTCCATCTTTCGACCTCGTGATCCGCCCGCCTCAGCCTCCTAAAGTGCTGAGATTACAGGCGTGAGGCACCGTGCCCGGCTACCTCTGCTCTCTTCTGTAAGATTATTTGCATGTTAATTTACATCTGTTAAGAGCCTGCCTTTCATAAGCAGTATCCTCTATTTGTGCCTCTTCCATTAGATCTGTTTTACTACACTTGGCTTCTGCATCTCTGCATCCTCCCAATCTCACCTCCTTCAGATTGGGGCAGGGAAGAAAAACAGAAAAACATACATGGGGGTCTATGAAGAGAGTGAAGTCAGTGGTTTGGGTAAAACTTTGTGGTACTCATTTATCCATTCAAAAAGTGATATGCATCTCCAGGGCCACTCAAATTTTGCTAAGGATAGGGTAGCAAAATTCTGCCTTCAGGAAATGTATTGACTAGTGCAGGAAACAAAGAAATTAGGCAATTACAATATAGTGTATTCGGAAGTGTTATGCTAAAGGAGCTAAAGAAGACAATGGGGGTGGGGGGCAGAGAGGGGTGTCTGACACAGCCATGCAGTCAGGAACAGCTTTCCAGATGTTAATGTTTGATTCTTCAGAGATAGGTGTTAGACCAATTAAAATAGGAGAAATGCTAGGGAAGATGGAGGATAGAGGATCTCAATGCTGCTAAAGCTGAGGACTAGTTAATGGTGAGTAATGAGCTGAGAGGGGAAGAGCGAGCCAGATCACAAATAATAAAATTGTACTTTATCCTGAGTGCAGTGGAGAGACACTAAAGAGAGTGACATAACCAAATTTGTGTTTTTTACTGACTTTATTGTCGAATGAGTGTTAAAATTGGAAAGAGGCGAGCATCTGAACCTGAATACTAGGTTAATCAAATCTCAAAGCAAATCCAATACTGAAAAGGAACTAGAAATCTAGGTGGGAAAAAAGCTAAATACAAAGCAATTCCTTCAAGACAAAAACCACTATCACTATCATGGGGTTGGGGGGCAGGATAGAGCAGCATCTCTGAGACTGTAGGATTAGCATTCTGTCTAGAAGGAGGCCAAGAAGGGTCTAGGATTTGTTTCTGGAATGATAATATATTATACTGATTTAAGATTTGATCCTTACTTACATCCTCAATTATTAGAAATATAACTACTAGAAGTTAGTCTGACTATACTCCTAAGAACAAAGAAAGGCCTGGTGGCTCAAGCCTGTAATCCCAGCATTTTGGAAGGCCAAGGCGGGTGGATCACTTGAGGTCAGGAGTTCAAGACCAACCTGGCCAACATGATGAAAGCCCATCTCTACTAAAAATACAAAAATTAGCCCGGTGTAGTGGTAAGCACCTGTAATCTCAACTATTCAGCAGGCTGAGGCATGAGAATTTCTTGAACCTGGGAGGTGGAGGCTGCAGTGAGCCAAGACTGCACCACTGCACTCTGGCGTGGGCGACAGAGCCAGACTGTCCAGGGAGATAAAAAGAGAAAACCAATACTTCTAATATGTTGCAAACAAGACCTTTACCAATCCAAGTGTTAAAAAGAAGCCTGTTGCTACAGTGCCATTTACAATTAGGTTTGTTTACATAAAGCAAATTTTACATGTGGACTGGGAATTAGAAGACTTTTTGTTTCAGTTTGCCTGTTTTACTTTGTTTTTTTTCTGAGTCTCGGCTCTACTGCTAACTAGCTATATGATTTTGGCTAAGGCACTTGAAATCCATGGGCCACAAGATGATGCAATGGGAAATGAATTTCATCCTTTCTTATGGCCTGACAATCTGACAATATTTGCAATCTCTATTTGTTTCGATGGCAAACTGATTGTGACATGTATGATACATGTGCAAAAGGTGAAATTTTTTGGCTCCAAATTAGTATCCTTCTGGGTAAATTCTGCCTTGCCCATATGCTGTAGTTGTAGTTAAAATATTAGTGTTAATAAAATAAAAAATTTAATAATGTCACGTTAGTGTGGTAAGGGCTTAGGAGTCCTTAGGGGTACGATTGGGGTAGTTAGAAATTACTTATTTTTGTAGGCTTGTTCCCAAGTTATCAGCAGTTGAAAGGGATGTTTCTATAGTACATGGTAAATGGTAATAAAATAGGAGAGAGGAAAGATCAAAGCAAGGCTTGGACCAAACTATGAATCCAAGAGCTTTGACTATTTTTTTTTTTTTTTGGAGACAGAGTCTCGCTCTGTCACCCAGGCTGGAGTGCAATGGCGCAATCTCAGCTCACTGCAAGCTCCGCCTCCCGGGTTCACGCCATTCTCCTGCCTCAGCCTCCTGGAGTTCCCGAGTAGCTAGGACGACAGGCGCCTGCCACCACTAATTTTTTTTTATCTTTAGTACAGACAGGGTTTCACCGTATTAGCCAGGATGGTCTCGATCTCCTGACCTCGTGATCCGCCCGCCTCAGCCTCCCAAAGTGCTGGGATTACAGGCATAAGCCACTGTGCCCAGCCAGCTTTGACTATTTTTATACTCCTCACAATTCTCATGTACTTCTTAGGCATAGCACAAAAACAAAAACAAATTATAAATATATGAATGCAAGAGATGGGAAGAGGAAATAACATTTTCCGAGTAGCTCAGAGTAGCCTGATCATAACTCCAAACAGTTCACAAAACTCTGTCTTAGGCTGAAACTATTCATCTTTCCTAAATGTCCCTCATGTCTGCTAAAATCACTGTCCCAAATGCCTTGTATCTAGGAATCTGATACCTACTGAGCTTACCTTTTATCAAATTAATAGTGACTCAATCTGCATTACTGGAACCCAGGCACTTTAACCTTGTAGCTCTAAATGGAAATAGTTTTTACTGATTCAGTTGGAAAACCCAGCAATTTAACAAAAAGGGGGAGGGGCAGTCCAATAGCATTTGGAAAATGTTAGATTTTATTATTTAACATTCTTTACCATTATAGTTACTGCACATAAGACTATTACTACTAAAGGTCACTTCAGAGTCACTGCAAAATGCCTGGAATTTTGGCAGCACCCATTTTACACAGTTTTTCTTTTTCCACAAAATAACAGACATACCAGGAAAATCATTTCAGCTAAAAATATGAGTGAGGTGGTAGAAATATCATCCCTTATAAAGCGCAGTGTTAGAATAGTACTTGAGAAGGCGGGATTGTTTTAAGTTCCGAGATTTAACAAACTCACTGCTCAGCATCATATTCAAGCCTAAAAGGAAGACAGGATTTCAAGATATATTTCCAACCTCTTTAACATGGCACCATGGATGAACTGTTTTTCAGCACTGTGCTGCTTCACTTGGAATTAAGGATGAATTGGGAGGAGACAGTATGACACAGGTGGGTAGGTTGGGTGGTGAGGGGAACCAGTTCTAATAGTCCTGAACTCCACTCCAGCTGTTCCTGTTCCATACCGTCCACCGAGCTGGCCCAGTCCCTTTCACTCAGTGTGTCACCAAAGGCAGCTTCAGGGCTCGATGGCAAGAGACCACCTATAACCTCTTCACCTTCTGCTGCCTCTTTCTGCTGCCACTGACTGCCATGGCCATCTGCTATAGCCGCATTGTCCTCAGTGTGTCCAGCCCCCAGACAAGGAAGGGGAGCCACGGTGAGACTCCAATTCCCAGGCCTTAATCCTTAACCCTAGACCTGTTGCCTCTAGCATCATTTATCTACCTACCTAATAGCTATCTACCAGTCACTAAACTGTGGTGAGATCCTAACCACATGTCTAGCACCTGATGCTAATTTAATTGAATCCTTTCAATTGTAAACAGCTAAGTTAGCTGGACAAGGACTAGGGAGGCAATCAGTATTATTTATTCTTGAACACCATCAAGTCTTAAAGTAGACTGGGTGGCTTCACATTTCTATCATAATCCCTGGGGGTAAGAGATCATATAGTCCCAGGTTGGGAAGGGGAAAAGGGTTTGCAGCATTCTCCTCCTTGTAGGAGGCGAGCTCTGTGTCACTAGCTATGCCCCTCCATCAATTCACCCTATACTCAGTTCAGAAGCTTAGAGTCTGAATTACAGTATATTTTCTAAATTCCTAGCCCCTGCTGGTGAATTTGTCCTCCGCCGCTCCTTTGACAATCGTCCCCGTGTTCGTCTCCGGGCCCTGAGACTGGCCCTGCTTATCTTGCTGACCTTCATCCTCTGCTGGACACCTTATTACCTACTGGGTCTGTGGTACTGGTTCTCCCCCACCATGCTAACTGAAGTCCCTCCCAGCCTGAGCCACATCCTTTTCCTTTTTGGCCTCCTCAATGCTCCTTTGGATCCTCTCCTCTATGGGGCCTTCACACTTGGCTGCCGAAGAGGGCACCAAGAACTTAGTATAGACTCTTCTAAAGAAGGGTCTGGGAGAATGCTCCAACAGGAGATTCATGCCCTTAGACAGCAGGAAGTACAAAAAACTGTGACATCAACAAGTGCAGGAGAAACAAAAGACATTTCTATAACATCTATCTGATCCTAACAGAGTGTACAGGAACAAAATAATAAGTCTTTAATACCATAAGATCTTAACATCTCACTTCTACTCCTGCTCTCCTAGTTCCCCCAAAAAAGAAATACTGACCAGTGTCTACTTTAAACCCTACCTGAAACTTGAGACTGTATCTAGTATAGAAATTCATATAACCAACCCAGGCAACACAGCAAGACCCCATCTCTACAAAAATATTAAAAATTTAGCCGGGCATGGTGGCATGTGCCTGTAATCCCAACTACTAGGGAGGGTGAGGCAGAAGGATGGCTTGAGCCCAGGAGTTTGAAGCTGCAGTGAGCTATGATCACGCAGCTGCACTCCAGCCTGGGGAACACAGCAAGACTCTTATCTCAAAAAAAAAAAGAGGCCGGGCGCGGTGGCTCAAGCCTGTAATCCCAGCACTTTGGGAGGCCGAGACGGGTGGATCACGAGGTCAGGAGATCGAGACCATCCTGGCTAACACGGTAAAACCCCGTCTCTACAAAAAAATACAAAAAACTAGCCGGGCGAGGTGGCGGGCGCCTGTAGTCCCAGCTACTCCGGAGGCTGAGGCGGGAGAATGGCGTGAACCCGGGAGGCGGAGCTTGCAGTGAGCTGAGATCCGGCCACTGCACTCCAGCCTGGGTGACAGAGCAAGACTCCGTCTCAAAAAAAAAAAAGAAATAGGCTGGGCGCGGTGGCTCAAGCCTGTAATCCCAGCACTTTGGGAGGCTGAGACGGGCGGATCACGAGGTCAGGAGATCGAGACCATCCTGGCTAACACGGTGAAACCCCGTCTCTACTAAAAAGTACAAAAAACTAGCCGGGCGAGGTGGCAGGCGCCTGTAGCCCCAGCTACTCAGGAGGCTGAGGCAGGAGAATGGCGTAAACCCAGGAGGGGGAGCTTGCAGTGAGCTGAGATCCGGCCACTGCACTCCAGCCTGGGCAACAGAGCGAGACTCCGTCTCAAAAAAAAAAAAAAAAAAAAAAGAAATAGAGTTCAGTCCCTAGAATTATCTTCACAATGATCCATACAGCCTTACTATGCTTTAGAACTTTCAATTTTACGATAGGAAAGTAATATTAAATGTAGAAAACAAAAATGGAACATTTATTCGCAACACAAATACTATGCATATAGGGTAAGAGATTAAATATAAACACAGAAAGTTCCACCCCACTCCTATTTGTCCAAGGCTGCATAGTCAAATGGAATCTTGAAGAGAACACCTGGACAACAGAGGACCTGTCAGCGACGTCTCCGGTCTGGACTTCTGCTGCGTCTTCGGCCTCCTCTAGAGAAAAAGAAGCAGGGAGAAGAGCCCATTAGAGGGACATAATACTACGTCCTCATTCTGTTTTGTTTGTATTCCCTTCACCCAGTGTTTGCCCTCTTCATTTTACCTCCTCTTGCCTTTTGGTGGACCCCGAACAAAACACCAGTCAACGCTGATGGGCTGTCCCATCAAATCCTGGCCATTGAGTCCCTCCATAGCAGCCTGGGCCTCCTTGTATGTTTCATACTCAACTAGAGTATACCCCTGGGGAAAGTAAAAAGACAGATATGAAAACCCTCCTATTTCCCCAAGCATCATTGAGTATCTTTTTCCTCAAATCTAAACTCAGGAAAATCTATAAAATTTAAGCAATGAATGTACATCATATATCTCTGTATATATACAACATGTCTGTCTCTTTGGCGTGTCTGACAAAACATATCCATGTTTTAAATGTCATTTTATTTCAACTTTGCTCTTGGCCAACCACAGCAAACACAGAACTACCAATGCTGTCTAAGGGTTATGAAAGAAAGGAGGCAATAAAGTGTCACTTAGGATACCTTCAGATATCCTGTTCGCCTGTCGAGGTTGAGGTGAATGTTTTTAATTTCCCCATATTCTGCGAATTTGTCGTGTATGTCTTCTTCAGTGGCTTCCTCATGGACTCCAGTGACAAAAAGAATCCAGCCTTCAACAGCTGTTGGGGGACGGGGGAAGTTGTAAGAGAAACGCTTCAAGCAGGCTCACAGGAGTAGAGTGAGTGCGGACTCAGATTGTTTAAGCTATCTCTGAACCCATTCCTACTGCTTAACTATGTTATCGGTTTCTAACTACTACCACAGACACGGATACCTCACAGGTTCCATTATTACTCACAGCGTTGTGGTCCGGGTTCATCGCCATCCTGCTCCACGCTGTCATAATCCTCACGCATACGCGCTCGGGACCCCTCTTCTGTAAGGGACACACACGAGATCACCGAAAACTCCCCCTTTCTCCCATTGTTCCTATGAGTTGGGTGGGGACTCCAAAACCCGGGGCTCCTGCCCTACTAGGCCACTCTACCCCATTTTCCCCACACTCACCAGAGCCAAAGCCGCGACCCTTCCGTTTCTTCGCTTTTTCTTTCAGTTTGTGAATGCTCTCTGGAGCCCCAGAAGATAAAAGAGTAAGCAACCATGACAGTCATTTGTAACAATCGTTTCTTTCCCAAGACACTGCAAGCCGACCCAAACCGCCTCCAGTCTCAGTGCCTTCCCGGTCACGCCCTCCCTTCTCCTAAAGGGGGCGGAATCTCTAATCCACCCAAGACCCGGTTCCCCGATTCCCATCCTCACGACCCGGGAGAAAAGAGAGTAAATTTTCCTATTATAGCCTTCTCTCACACCTTCCCCGCTACCCCCGCCCGCCTCCACTGTCCTCACCGTCCCCATCCTCATCCATGGCGAAATCTTCGCCCCCAGCCTCGTGAAGATCTAGCACGTCCGCCATCTCGCCTTCGATCGAGATCTCGTCTGTGCCGCTCAGACACTAGGTACCTCGGGAAACTGTCGCAGAGGGGAAAGGTCGCCAGTCAAGCTGACCAATCAAAGGCTAACTCTAAATCCCTCCCTCCGCACGGTAAAAATACGCAATTTGGGGCGGGCCTAGTTCGGAAAGATGCCGGAAGTACTTCTGTGGCCATCTTGAGCAGGTCGCGAGCTAAATGCTGCCATGTTGGGAGGTGCAGACTACAGGGGTCAGTGGATTGCTCTTAACCGCGGCAGCTGCTGATACTGTACTATTAACAGTGAGGCCCGGGGTAATTTCCTTATTAGAGGGCTTCTTTATGTCTCTTCATCCCAAACTGGGAAATGGTCACTGAAGACACCTTTTTCTATCAAAAATCCCAGGCCTGTACCCTGTTCCGAGGCAAGGTGATGTATGATAGGAACGTTTTTAAAAAATAGTTTGATCAGCAATACGGGCATAAAGAGCTGCTTCTGGAACGTACTGCAGCACCTAATTTCTCTTCAGGAAACTAACAGACCTGGTTGCAATATGATTGGTGAGACAGATATCAATTTTTTTTTTTTTTAAGATAAAACTCCCTGCCCGTAATCCCAGCTACTCGGGAGGCTGAGGCAGGAGAATCGCTTGAACCCGAGACGGAGGTTGATTAGCTGGGCGTGGTGGAGTGCGCCTGTAATCCCAGCTACTCGGGAGGCTGAGGCCGGAGAATCACTTGAACCCGGGAGACGGAGGTTGCAGCGAGCCGAGATCTTGCCACTGCACTCCAGTCTGGGGGACAAGAGCGAGAATCTGTCTCAAAAAAAAAAAAAAGTGAAAAAGAGTAAAACGAAAAATAAAATTTCAAAGCGATTAGGAGACACTAATTTATTCTCCACGTAGGTAGTGTGATAATTTTAAAAATCAGTTGGTTACATATCTACTAAAAACCCTTTTTGTTGTTTTGAGACAGAGTCTCGCTCTATCACCCAGCCTGAGTGCAGTGGCGGTCTCAGCTCACTGCCACCCGGGGTTCAAGCGATTCTCCTGCCTCAGCCTCCTAAGTAGCTGGGACTACAGGCGCCCGCCCCCACACCCGGCTATTTTTTGTATTTTTAGTAGAGACGGGATTTCACCATGTTGGCCAGGCTGCTCTTGAACTCTTGACCTCAGGTGATCCACCAGCTTCTGCCTCCCAAAGTGTTAGGATTACAGGCGTGAGCCACAGCGCCCGGCCTAAAAACCCTTTTGGTTAGAGGGGTCTGGCTATACTGCCCAGGCTGGCCTGAAACTCCTGGACACAAGGGATCCTCTGGCCTCCCAAGCAGCTGGGACTACAGGCATCTAACCCTGCACCCGATTCTTTTCTTGGCTTTTTGCTGCACTTAAAATAAAATTTTAAACTCACACAGCCTGCTCTGCCTGTGTTTTCAACCTGTTCAACCACCATTCTTCTCCATCACCCATGAAGCTCTCCTTGCACTTTTGCCCATCGGTGGTGTGCTCTTTCTCATCCCAGGGCTTTTGCAACTTGTTTTTTTTTTGTTTGTTTTTGTTTTCAAGACGGGAGTCTCTGTCGCTCAGGCTGCAGTGCAGTGATGCGATCTTGGCTCACTGCAACCTCCGTCTCCTGGGTTCAAGTCTTCTCCTGCCTCAGCCTCCTGAGTAGCTGGGACTACAGGCATGCGGCACCACACCTAGCTAATTTTTGTATTTTTAGTGGATACGGGGTTTCGCCATGTTGGCCAGCCTGGTTTCTAACTCCTGACTTCCGGTCATCTGCCCTTCTCAGCCTCCCAAAGTGCTTGGATTACAAGCATGAGCCACTGCTCCCCGCAGCTTTCTGTTCCTGGTGTTCTTCCTCTAGCTTTTCACATATTGGGTTCCACCTCATTTTTTTTTTTTTTTCTTTGAGATGGCGTCTCGCTCTGTCACCCAGGATGGAGTGTAGTGGCGCGATCTCGGCCCACTGCAACCTCCACTTCCTGGGTTCAAGTGATTCTCCTGCCTCAGCCTCCCAAGTAGCTGGGACTTCAGGCACATGCCACCATGCCCAGCTTTTTAAAATTTTTTTAGTAGAGATGGGGTTTCACGATATTGGCCAGGCTGGTCTTGAACTCGTTACCTTGTGATCCACCCACCTTGGCCTCCCAAAGTGCTGGGATTACAGGTGTGAGTCACCACGCCCAGCCGAGTTCGACCTCATTCTTAAGGTCTCAATAGTACTGTCACCCAAAGGGGTCTTCTGTACCCTCCTTTCACTGTGTATTTCCTTCACAGAACTTAAATCAGAATCTTCTTTCTTTTTTTTTTTTTTGAGACAGGGTCTTACTCTGTCAACCAGGCTGAGTGCAGTGGTGCAATTATGGCTCACAGCAGCCAACCTCCCAGGCCCAAGTGATTCTCCTGCCTCAGCCTCCTGAGCATCTGGGACTACAGGCATACGCCACTACATGCGGCTAATTTTTTAAAAATCTTTTGTAGAGAGAGTCTTGCCATGTTGCTTAGGCCAGTCAGAATCTTTAATTACCTTGTTTACTTTCTAACTTGTTTATTGTCTGTTTTTCCCATTAGAATGTAATCTTTATGGCAGAGAGTTATTTATAACTAAAATCCCTAAAGTTTAGCCCAATATCTGGCTCGTGGTAGACATCTGATAGATACTTATCGAATGAATGAATATTAGAATGGCAGGATATTCTGTCTGCACGATGCTATGTGACGGGAAAATAAAGCTGGAAATACAGTTTAGGGTCTGCTATGCTAAGGATTCTGGAATTTATCCTATAAGCGAGAAATTTACCTACTTCAACATATTTGAGTATTCATGGTTTTTAATATTTGCAAATAGTCCCCATACTAGTTTTTGCTTATTATTTTTCCTTAAATAGACTGACTTTAAACATAAATGTATACTGAAAGGAAAATCAATATTTTTCTACTACAAATTCAGATAAAAGCACAACTATTAAAAACTGTTTGCCCATCTATCATCTAAAATCATCTCAGGAACACATATAAAACTGGGAAATGGTAGGCCGGGCATGGTAGCTCACGCCTGTAATCCCAGCACTTTGGGAGGCCGAGGCGGGTGGATAGTTTGAGTTCAGGAGTTCAAGACCAGCCTGGGCAATATAGCAAGACCCATCTCTACAAAAAATTTAAAAAGAATTACTTGGTTGTGGTGGTGTGTGCCTATAGTCCTAGCTACTCTGGAGGTTGAGGTGGGAGGATTCTTTGAGCCTGGGAGGCGGGGTTGCAGTGAGCCAAAATCACACCACTGCATTCCGGCCTGCTCATTAGAATGAGACCCTGTCTCAAAAAAAATTTTTTTTTAAACTCTTGAGAAATGCTGCTAAAGGTAAAGATAGTTCAGTGATGGCTTAAGCAAGGGAGTATCACAGTCATAAGTATTTTATAAAGAAATATGACAGCAGTGTGGAGGATGTCAAGAATGGAGGTGAAGACCAGCTAGGAAGCTATTTGTAGTGATCCAGTCTGGAGATGAGAAAGGACCAAACCTAAACTAAGGCAGTAAATATGGACAAAACATATTAGGAGGTAGGCCAGGCACAGTGGCTCACACCTGTAATCCCAGCACTTTGGGAGGCCAAGGTGGGCGGATCACCTGAGGTCAGGTGTTCAAGACCAGCCTGGCCAACATGGTGAAACCCCATCTCTACTAAAAATTTAAAAATTCACCAGGTGTGGTAGTGGGTGCCTGTAATCCCAGCTACTTGGGAGGCTGAGGCAGGAGAATCTCTTGAACTCGAGAGGCAGAGGATGCAGTGAGCTGATACTGCACCATTGTACTGGGCGACAAGAGCAAAACTCCATCTCAAAAAAAACAACGTACTAGGAGGTAGACTCAACAGTAGTGACTGATTAGATTATGGTAGAGAAGGCCGGGCGCGGTGGCTCAAGCCTGTAATCCCAGCACTTTGGGAGGCCGAGGCGGGCGGATCACGAGGTCAGGAGATCGAGACCATCCTGGCTAACACGGTGAAACCTCGTCTCTACTAAAAAATACAAAAAACTAGCCGGGCGAGGTGGCGGAAGCCTGTAGTCTCAGCTACTCCGGAGGCTGAGGCAGGAGAATGGCGGGAACCCGGGAGGCGGAGCTTGCAGTGAGCTGAGATCTGGCCACTGCACTCCAGCCTGGGTGACAGAGCAAGACTCCGCCTCAAAAAAAAAAAAAAGATTATGGTAGAGAAGAGTTGAGGGCAGATCTGAGGTGTGTGGCTTAGGTAACAGCATAGATAATAATTCTAATAGATTGGCCGGGCATGGTGGCTCACACCTGTAATCCCAGCACTTTGGGAGGCCGAGGCAATTGGATCACCTGAGGTCAGGAGCTCGAGACCAGCCTGGCCAACATGGTGAAACCTGGTCTCTACTAAAAATACAAAAATTAGCCAGGCGTAGTGGTGGGCGCCTGTAATCCCAGCTACTCGGAAGGCTGAGGCAGGAGAATTGCTTGAACCCAGGAGACAGAGGTTGCAGTGAGCTGAGGTCATGCCATTGCACTCCAGCCTGGGGGACAAGAGCAAGACTTTGTCTCAATAATAATAATAATAATAATAATAATTTGAATAATAGATCTAGAGAGTCAAAGAGGAATCAGTAGAGAGAAATGTATTTTATTTTGGATGTTTCAAAGTGCTTTTGTCATATTCAGGTGGTCATGTCCAGTATGTGGAAAGTAAATGTAAAAGCTTAAAACAGGTTAGGGAGGAAGAAATAGATTTGAGAGTCATGTGTATAGTGGAGTTCAAGCCACCATAATGGGTGAGATTGCCAGTGGGAGTAGGTAGAGTTGAGGAGAAAGGGCCAAGGACAAAGTCCAGGTTAAATGTCTGCAGAAAGGGAGGCAGGCTGCCTTGTGCAATCATTTCTACCACCCCAAAAATGCTAATAAAAATTCTTTTTTTTTTCTGAGACGGAGTCTAGCCCTGATGTCCAAGGCTGAAGTGCAATCACTCAATCTCGGTTCACTGCAACCTCCACCTCCCAGGTTCAAGTGATTCTCCTGCCTCAGCCTCCCAAGTAGCTGGGATTACAGGCGCCCACCACCACGCCCAGTTAATTTTTTATTTTTTTTAGTAGAGATGGGGGTTTCACCATGTTGGCCAGGCTGGTCTCAAGCTCCTGACGTTGTGATCCACCCACCTCGGCCTCCCAAAGTGCTGAGATTGCAGGCGTGAGCCACTGCACCCGGCCTAAAAATTCTTATTTAGTATACATGTAAAAGGACGGACATTTTAGAGCTTCTCTAATATATAGGTCTCAAGAAAGAGTCAGTCTGGCTCACTAGACAAAAATCTATTTTTAATTGTATAAAATTATACATATAAAATACATAGAATGTACTAAGATGATGAGTAAAATCTTTGACACCAGAAGTGGACAGATCAGGAAACAATTTTTCTCAAGTTATTTGGGATCTTACTGGTTGGTATCTGAGAAACATAATAAATCCAGGAAGTACCAGGACAATTCTTCCCACAACTCACATCCCTTAACCCACACTTCTTCCCAGAGAAGGGAGCACAGGAGAAACAGGAGTGTTGATGAGTGCCAGCTTATAAATATCAATACAAACAGACACACCTGGTATGTCTAGCTGTTTTTGCCTTTATTCCAACCCAATGTGTTTCATGGAATACAAAGATGGGGCTTCTACCCCAGCTCTCTTCTGATTAGTAAGAAAAAAAAAAAATGATTGGGCCTGGAGAATTCAAAGAGGCCCATTTTAAGCACTAATAAAATTGTAGCTGGATTCCTTACATCTTATCCAACATGATTTCAAAAGCAAGAAAGTTGCCTTTCATCTTGCCCCTACCAAATCCAAAAGAGCAAATTATGGCCTATTTCCTAATCTATTTATTTTTATTGTTGTTGTTACACTTGAACTTTCTGTTTGGAACCTAATCTATTTCTAAAAGCTAAGTCTGTATAATTGTCAAGTGCAAAGTCCAATTGCAGGAATACTAAATGTCCCAAGCTCCGTTTAGAAAGTATATGGGACAATAATATAGTATAAAAGAGATCACAGAAACAAGGGGGAAATATATATTAGAGACCGCCAAAAAAATTCTCTGAAAGGAGAATACTTTAGCTGCTGTACTACCGGTTATTTCTCTCTTATGTCACCCAGGAAAGAGGTGGGGGAGAATGGTGTTAAAAACACAAATAGTTTGGGAGGCCGAAGCGGGTGGATCATGAGGTCAGGAGATCGAGACCATCCTGGCTAACACAGTGAAACCCCGTCTCTACTAAAAATACAAAAAATTAGCTGGGCGCAGTGGCGGGCGCCTGTAGTCCCAGCTACTCGGGAGGCTGAGACAGGAGAATGGCATGAACCTGGGAGGCGGAGGTTGCAGGGAGCCGAGATCACACCACTGCACTCCAGCCTGGGCAACAGAGTGAGACTCCGTCTCAAAAAACACCACCACCACCCACAAATAGGCCAGGCACAGTGGCTCACACCTGTAATCCTAGCACTTTGGGAGGCTGAGGCAGGTAGATTACCTGATGTCAGGAGTTCACGAACAGCCTGGCCAACATGGTTAAACCCCATCTCTACTAAAAATACAAAAACTAGCTAGGCATGGTGGCGTGTGCCTGTAATCCCAGCTACTGGGGAAGCTGAGGCAAGAGAATCGCTTGAACCCTGGAGGCAGAGGTTGCAGTGAGTCGAGATCGCCCCATTGCACTCCAGCCTGGGCAACAGTGTGAGACTCCATCTCCCAAAAAAAAAAAAAAAAAAAACACACACACACACAAATAACTGCAGTCTCCCAAGGTGTCAATTAGGAAGTGCTGAAAACTGAAGTCTCATTTAATTTTCCTGATCAACTCATGTTCTAATAATTAATGTGGAAAAGAGGAAAGAAAGAGAAAACAAATGAGAATCTAAGGTAGTAAACAGCAGCAACTTAGCAGGAATAAGGGGAACATGGTTCTCACTAACCAAATAGGACTGATAATGCTTCCAAAAAATAAAATATTGGGTGAAGGGAAATATGGAAATATGTTTTACCTTCTACTAATAGCTGCAGGCAGGAAGTTCTAAACGTAGGGTTTAACTAAGCTGGGTGAGCAGGGGAGATGTGCAGAGGGAATACTGAAAGAGAATCAGTTTCAACCATAACCCCCATCTACTGTAGAGTATATCCAGAAATCTAGACTACTAGTATGGCATACATATGCCCTAGAAGCAACTTAGGTAGTAAAGTCCCATGAATTGTTTGTAATTTAACTTGTCCCTGGGCAGTTTCTTAGGAGTGGCTTCAGAAGCAAGATCTCTACTTCTTTCAGAATAATAAGGTAGGGAAGGAAGCCTCAAAACAAAGTGGTAATTTGGAGGCAGAGAAGGAATAAGGTAGTGGTGGGGAGGAAAGGGATAGCAAGCAGGTTCAGTTCAAGAACTAAAGGCAAAATCTTCATACTCATACCCTGTTTGAGTCCAAGAGGAAGCAGGAATGAGAGTAAGAGTGGGGCATATAATCCTTATTCAAGCTACTGATATTTGAAAAGAAGGAGACATGAACACTTGAGTTAATCTTTTAGTGCTACTGAAATGACTACACAGTTAATCTGGAAGTTTAAGAGCTAACAAAGCTTCAAAGACAACCTGCTCTTGTAAAGTGAACTGAAGATGTTTCAAATAAAACTACATCCAAAAACTGGAAGTAAGAAAAGGGATCTCTTAGCAAATAGGAATCTAGGTGTAGAATCTATACACATATATATATATATTTTTTTAAGTATAAAATTGAGAAAGTATGTACAAAAAATCATCCTAAATCTTAGAAAGGAGACATACAAAAAAGGCTGTGGAAAGGCTGGGGAGTATGTGGGTGGATGCCTAGCAGTTGGAAGAATGCATATTGCCCAACTGCCCAGCAGCCAGCACGAGAATATCTTTCTTCTCCTTGTGGAAGCGCAGCTCCTTGCCTGCCAGTCGGGCTTCATCCAGCTCCCGCTCAGTAGAGGCCAGCTCTCTAGAGAGTGCCCCTGGCACACTCTGCTCCCGGCTCACCCAGTCCAAGGCCATTTGGTGGCGAATATCATCATCCAGGGCCCGATGCGAATAATGAGCCAACACCTCCTAGTAGGAGAGGGGAATGTGAACAGCATTGAGAAGGTAAAGGTTCATATCATATACCACACTGACCCAACTGGGACTAAGAACTCAGTTTTAGAGACCTGAGGTCAGCACCCAAATCCTTCAAGGAGATTCTTGTTTTTGTTTTTTTTTTTTGAGACGGAGTCTCACTCTGTCGCCCAGGCTGGAGTGCAGTGGCCTGATCTCAGCTCACTGCAAGCTCCGCCTCCCGGGTTTATGCCATTCTCCTGCCTCAGCCTCCTGAGTAGCTAGGACTACAGGCGCCCGCCACCTCGTCCGGCTAGTTTTTTGTGTTTTTTTTTTAGTAGAGACGGGGTTTCACCGTGTTAGCCAGGATGGTCTCGATCTCCTGACCTCGTGATCCACCCGTCTCGGCCTCCCAAAGTGCTAGGATTACAGGCTTGAGCCACCGCGCCCGGCCCCGGCCGGAGATTCTTAAAGGAAACTTCTTGGTAGGAGAAGCAAGATAGACAAAAGAATCACAGCTAATATTTAAATAGGAAAGATTACAGGGATGAAGAGGGTACTTAGGTAAGGCTTTCAATATTCACAACCATAGGTCACAATAGACCTTATTTCTAACATAGTAACCACCTCAAAAGAGTCCGCTGACAGATTGTGCTCCCCTCATTCGCCCCCACTCATAAAATCTCTTACCTGCCGAGAGCATTGTCGTTCCCTCATGGCCTTAAGGCTGCCATTCCAGTGTAGCAGTTGAAAAACTGTCATTAGCTCCTGGGGGAAGAATAGGAAGTACCAGGACAGTGATTTTATATTGGGAGGTTACATCAGAATTACATGGGAAATCTTTTACAAAATGGATTTGTAGAAGCAACTTTCATCACTAACTCTGATAGGCCTTTGGGGAAGGAAAATATTTATTTACTTATCTATTTGAGACAGAGTCTTGCTCTGTCACCCAGGCTGGAGTGTAGTGGCGCAATCTCAGCTCACTGCAACCTCTGCTTCCTGAGTTCAAGCAATTCTCATGCCTCAGCCTCCCAAGTAGCTGGGATTACAGGCATGTGCCATCATACCCAGCTAATTTTTGTATTTTTAGTAGAAACGGGACTTTGCCATGTTGGCCAGGCTGGTCTCAAACTCCCGGCCTCAAGTGATCCACCTGCCTCAGCCTCCCAAAGTACTGGGATTACAGGCGTAAGCCACCACGCCTGGCCAGGAAGGTATTTATTTTTGAAAAACAGTGTAACAACCTTCTTTCCTTTGCAGTATCAATGAGTTAGGAATTAGTAGGAGCCATTATATATTATAGGAGCAGTCTGACCCATGTTATTAGAGCCAGGGAAGTACATGGGAAAGTACCTGGAACTCCAACATTGATTTGCCCTTGTTGGATTCCAGCATGAATCGGAAGGCACCAATCCCTGTATTTGGGTTGTCAGCTTCCTCCCTGTTGCCCTGGTAGTAGAGGAACAGAAAAGACAAATAGATTTTCAACCAGGATTATCATCTCAAGAAGCACTGTCCAGTAGAAATATAATGCAAGCCACATATTTAATTTAAAATTTCCTCTCTGCCACATTAAAGTAAAAATAAAGAGGTAAGTCCAGGTGCAGTGGCTCATGCCGGTAATCCCAGCACTGTGGGAGGCCAAGGCAGGCAGATCACTTGAGGTAAGGAGTTTGAGACCAGCCTGGCCAACATGGTGAAACCCTGTATATACTAAAAATACAAAAATTAGCTGGGGCTGGTAGTGGGTGACTGTAAATCCCAGCTACTCAGGAGGCTGAGGCAGGAGAATCACTTGAACCTGGGAGGTGGAGATTGCAGAGATCAGGCCACTGCACTCCAGCCTGGACAACAGAGTGAGACTCTGTCTCAAAAAAAAAAAAGTAAAATTAATTTCAATAATGTATCTTATTTAACCCAGTATGTTCAAAATAATACTTTTCAAGTGTAGTCAGTATAAACATTATTAATAAAATATTTTACATTCTTGTTCTGAGTTTCTGAAATGTGGTATAAATGTGGGAAATTCTGGGTAGCAATGGGGTCTCCTGGGCCCTGGCCTATTGTGTCTTCTATTGGTTATGTAACCCTGCAGGGTTAGAATTAAGACGCGCTGTCCTGCATTCAAGCCTAGTATGTATAAAAACCAATACAGCACAGAAGTTAAGAGCATGGACTAGAACTCCTACAAATAGTGTGGCCTTGGTAAAGTCATTTAACCTCTCTGTTCTGCAGTTTCCTCTTCTGTAAGATGGGAATAATCAGAGACCTACGTTAAATGATTGTTTTGAGAATTAAATAAAATTTTAAATTAAAAATAAAAATTTAATTTTTTTTTTTTCTTTCAGACGGAGTCTCACTCTGTTGCTCTGTCACCCAGGATGGAGTGCAGTGGTGCAATCTCGGCTCACTGCAACCTCTGCCTACTGGGTTCAAGTGATTCTCCTGCCTCAGCCTGCAGAGTAGCTAGGACTATAGGCATGCGCCACCACGCCCGGCTGATTTTTATATTTTTAGTAGAGATAGGGTTTCACCACGTTGGCCAGGCTGGTCTTGAACTCCTGACCTCTGGTGATCCACCAGCCTCCACCTCCCAAAGTGCTGGGATTACAGGCGTGAGTCACCATGCCTGGCCCAGCATTTACACTGTATTAGGTATTATAAGTACTCTAGAGATGATTTAGAGCATTCATTCGGGAGGATGTGCATAGGTTATATGCAAATACTATACTTTTTTTTTTTTTGAGACTGTGTCTCCTTCTGTGTGTCACCCTGGCTGGAGTACAGTGGATGGTCACTGCAGCCTCAACCTCCCTGGGATCAAGTGATCCTCTTGCCTCAGCCTCCCAAGTAGCTGGGATCACAGTCAAGTGCCTCCATACCCGGCTAATTATTTTATTATTTTTTTGTAGAGATGGAGTCTCTTTATGTTGCCCAGGCTGTACTCTGCTATTTTATATGAAGGACTTGAGCATCCTTGGGTTTAGGTATCCTCGAGAGATCCTGGAACCAATCCCACATAGATCCCAAAGGAAGACTATAGAACCATAATTTTTTTTTTTTTTTTTTTTTTAGATGAAGTCTCACTCTGTTGCCCAGGCTGGAGTACAGTGGTACAATCTCAGTTCACTGCAACCTCTGCCTCCTGGGTTCAAGTGATTTTCCTACCTCAGCCTCCTAAGTAGCTGGGACTACAGGTGTGTACCACCATGCCTGGCTAATTTTTGTATTTTTTAGTAGAGATGGGGTTTTGCCACGTTGGCCAGTCTGGTCTTGAACTCCTGACCTCAGGTGATCTGCTCACCTCAGCCTCCAAAGTGCTGGGATTACAGGCATGAGCCACCATGCCCAGCTAGGAACCATAATTGCTTTTTTTTTTTTTTTTTTTTTTTGAGACAGGGTCTCACTTGTCACCCAGGCTGGAGTACAGTGGTACAATCTTGGCCCACTGCAGCCTTGACCTCCTCACTCAAGTGATATTCCTGCCTCAGACCCCCAAGTAGCTGGGACTACAGGTGCGTGCTCCCATACCCAGGTAACTGTTTGTGTTTTTTGTAGAGATGGAGTTTCACCATGTTGCCCAGGCTGGTCTCCAACTCCTGAGCTACACTGATCTGCCTGCCTCAGCCCCGCAAAGTGCTAGGATTACAGGTGTGAGCCATAATTTCAATAACAGTGAATTTAGTTATTTTTTGAGACAAAATTTTGCTTTTGTCACCCAAGCTGGAGTGCAATAGCACAATCTCGGCTCACTTCAACCTCCGCCTCCTGGTTCCAGTGATTCTCCTGCCTCAGCCTCCCAAATAGCTGGGATTACAGGTGCCCGCCACCACACCCAGCTAATTTTTATATTTTTAGTAGAGGTGGCATTTCACTGTGTTGGCCAGGCTGGTCTTGAACTCCTGACCTCAGGCAATCCGCTCGCCTCAGCCTCCCAAAGTGCTGGGATTACAGGCATGAGCCACTGCGCCTGGCCAACAATGAATTTAGAGCCTATGATCATATAAATACTGCACATCCTACTTTCTATAATCCACAGTTTCTTTTTTTTTTTTTTCCTTTCCTTTTCTTTTTTTTTTGAGACTGTGTCTCCTTCTGTGTGTCACCCTGGCTGGAGTACAGTGGATGGTCACTGCAGCCTCAACCTCCCTGGGATCAAGTGATCCTCTTGCCTCAGCCTCCCAAGTAGCTGGGATCACAGTCAAGTGCCTCCATACCGGCTAATTATTTTATTATTTTTTTGTAGAGATGGAGTCTCTTTATGTTGCCCAGGCTGTACTCTGCTATTTTATATGAAGGACTTGAGCATCCTTGGGTTTAGGTATCCTCGAGAGATCCTGGAACCAATCCCACATAGATCCCAAAGGAAGACTATAGAACCATAATTTTTTTTTTTTTTTTTTTTAGATGAAGTCTCACTCTGTTGCCCAGGCTGGAGTACAGTGGTACAATCTCAGTTCACTGCAACCTCTGCCTCCTGGGTTCAAGTGATTTTCCTACCTCAGCCTCCTAAGTAGCTGGGACTACAGGTGTGTACCACCATGCCTGGCTAATTTTTGTATTTTTTAGTAGAGATGGGGTTTTGCCACGTTGGCCAGTCTGGTCTTGAACTCCTGACCTCAGGTGATCTGCTCACCTCAGCCTTCCAAAGTGCTGGGATTACAGGCATGAGCCACCATGCCCAGCTAGGAACCATAATTGCTTTTTTTTTTTTTTTTTTTTTTGAGACAGGGTCTCACTTGTCACCCAGGCTGGAGTACAGTGGTACAATCTTGGCCCACTGCAGCCTTGACCTCCTCACTCAAGTGATATTCCTGCCTCAGACCCCCAAGTAGCTGGGACTACAGGTGCGTGCTCCCATACCCAGGTAACTGTTTGTGTTTTTTGTAGAGATGGAGTTTCACCATGTTGCCCAGGCTGGTCTCCAACTCCTGAGCTACACTGATCTGCCTGCCTCAGCCCCGCAAAGTGCTAGGATTACAGGTGTGAGCCATAATTTCAATAACAGTGAATTTAGTTATTTTTTGAGACAAAATTTTGCTTTTGTCACCCAAGCTGGAGTGCAATAGCACAATCTCGGCTCACTTCAACCTCCGCCTCCTGGTTCCAGTGATTCTCCTGCCTCAGCCTCCCAAATAGCTGGGATTACAGGTGCCCGCCACCACACCCAGCTAATTTTTATATTTTTAGTAGAGGTGGCATTTCACTGTGTTGGCCAGGCTGGTCTTGAACTCCTGACCTCAGGCAATCCGCTCGCCTCAGCCTCCCAAAGTGCTGGGATTACAGGCATGAGCCACTGCGCCTGGCCAACAATGAATTTAGAGCCTATGATCATATAAATACTGCACATCCTACTTTCTATAATCCACAGTTTCTTTTTTTTTTTTTTCCTTTCCTTTTCTTTTTTTTTTGAGACAGAATCTCACTTTGTTGCCCAGGATGGAGTGCAACGGAATGATCTCACTGCACCTCCACCTCCCAGGTTCAAGCGAGTCTCATCCTTCAGCCTCCTGAGTAGCTGGCATTACAGGCATGTGCCACAACGCCCGGCTAATTTTTGCATTTTTTCCTTTTTCTTTTTTTTTTTTTTTTTTTGAGACAGAGTCTCGCTCTGTCACCAGGCTGGAGTGCAATGGCACAATCTCAGCTCACTACAACCTCTGCCTTCCGGGTTCAAGTGATTTTCCTTCCTCAGCCTCCTGAGTAGCTGGGACTACAGGCGTGCCCAGCTACCACCACACCCGGCTAATTTTTTGTTTGTTTGTTTGTTTTTAAGTAGAGACGGGGTTTCACCATGTCAGCCCGATGGTCTCAATGTCTTGACCTCGTGATCTGCCCACCTCAGCCTCCCAAAGTGCTGGGATTACAGGCATGAGCCACCGTGCCCAGCCAAATTTTCTATTTTTAGTAGAAAGGGGGTTTTGCCATGTTGGCCAGGCTGCTCTCGAACTCCTGAACTCAAGTAATCTGCTGTCATCTGCCCCACAATGTGCTAGGATTACAAGTGTGAGCCATTGTGCCTGGCCCTGTTTTCTTTTACAATACCATTAGGTGACCTAAAAATAGCAAGTGTACTTCCCAAAAAATTTTAGCTGTTTTTTTCTTTTTTTATTTGGTTTGGATTAATATAAAAATGTTTTCATTCCCTGCAGATGCTGTTGACTGGGGCAAAGAATAATGGGAGAAAAACAGCTGGGTCCTAAATAACAGAGGGAAACCAACTTTCAATAAAGTGTTCAACAACTAATCCACAAAGCAGATAACTGAAGTAATTTAGTATATGTAATTACATCTTTTTTATTTTATTTTTATTTTTTTGAGATGGAATCTCGCTCTGTCACCCAGGCTGGAGTGCAATGGCATGATCTCAGCTCACTGCAATCTCCACCTCCCAGGTTCAAGCTTTTCACCTGCCTCAGCCTCCCAAGTAGCTGGGATTACAGGCGCCCACCACTGCGCCCAGCTAACTTTTGTATTGTTAGTAGAGATGAGAGGTTTCGCTATTTTAGCCAGGCTGGTTTTGAACTCCTAACCTCAGGTGATCCGCCTGCCTCAGCCTCCCAAAGTGCTGGGATTACAGGCATGAGCCACTGCACCCGGCCTGTAATTACATCTTAATTAAATGCAAATAGAACAGATACTTGGTCTGAGTATCAATGAATTTGTGGAGAGGAAGGAAGATGGCAGTGTTAATTTCTAAGATGTAACTAAATTAAGTCAACTTGGGTTCTAATTTTGGCGTGACCACTTACGAGCTATATCATGTTGACACTTCACTTCTGTGTTTTTAGTCTCCTCATCTGTAAAATAGGAGTAATAATAGTACTTATACCTCATAGGATTGTTGTGATGACCTAATGAGGTAAAATACATATAAATCCCCTAGAACAGTCCCTGCCACAAGGTAAATACTCAATTAGGATTAATTATGGTTATTCTTATCATCATCATTTGAAAGAACAGTTGTAAATAAATAGAGTAAATAAATTATCCTCCTTGTTCCTAAAATAGATAAAAAGACATTTTATTATAAAAGGGTTATTTATCAATAAGATGAAGTAACGGAGGCAGGAGACAAGTGACAATAAAAAACAGTCTTATAAAAAAAGAACAGCAGAAACTAAGGTCTTAACCTAAATTAGCAAAAGCAAAATTCAAGCTCAATTTTCATTTTGGAATAGCTCTAAAATTCCATAAATACGCAATTAAAGGTTTCTAGATACCAAAGAGATACAATGAAAGAGACAAAACAACAAAAAACACATAAATACAGATATAGAATTAGAGACTGAGACATGTGGAGCACATGACACAATAGACTGACAGAGAATAAATCAAAAAAACAGAGAGGTGAACCAGAAAGAAAACAGGAATTCATGCTCTGTTTCACAGTAATTTATGAATTCCCAAGCAGCCGGTTCTCCCATCTCCCACTCTCCTTCCAGCTCCATATAACTTACATTGAAAGATGCCAGGGCCTCAGAGACACTCTTCTCGATGAACTCATCAGTGATTCTTCGGGAAGGATGTTCATTAAACACAGAATTCATTAGCGCAATCTTTGCAGCACTCCTCCGGGCCTCAGCTTTTGTGGGGCAAAACTAGGCAGGGGAGAATGAGTGAGAATATATGTATTTGTGCATATCAGAGAGAGGAAGGAACAGTGGGAGGGAAACACTTCAGATAGAAAACACTTGGACGCTCTTTGGATAAATCAGTTGTGTTCAACACACTCTCTAAGGTTTTTATGGTAAAGTGGTTGGGATGTTTGGAAATGTAATTTTGATTCAACATCCTGAAGTCATTAAGGAACTGGAGAGTACTGTAGCTCATACCAAACTGAATACAGAATGAGGAAGGCTGCATATAATCACTGGACATGAAAAATACCCCTGTTAAAACTGTCGTCAGAATTAATTACTCAAAAGTCAGATTCTGGCTAGCTTAATAGAAATCTCTATCTTGTTCTGTGGACAGGCAAGGTTTTTTGGATTCCTCTAGATAACCCAAGATTAGAACCGAAGCTGTGTCTAGGCTGCTTCTACAGAGAAGGCCACTGGTCTCTATCAGAAGCACCCATCTTGGAATCTTGGACTTCATTTTTAGCTGTGCATTTTCTCAATGCAGTGAGCCAAAGGAGCTATCCCTGAGAAGGGTTTAAGTCTGAAGAAGGAATTTATAGACTTCTTTTTTTCCCCCCAGTGGAAACAAAGAGAAGAGGAGTAACTAAGGGAAGGAAAGCTGACTTAAGAAGGAAAAAAATAAAAATTAATTCATGTTTTTATACTGTATCCAACATAGGTATCACAGAACAAGTCTGATCTGCAGAAGTCTCAAAATTATTCAATTTCAGATCTCTAGCCACCATAGTATTCCTTTATAATTCATCTTTATTGGCTGTCTCAAAGGCCTCTTTGCCCTGTGTCATTTATGAGTAATTAGAGGAAAGGAAGAAAATGATGTTGCAGTTTTTAAAAGTAGACCAAGGCTGGCCTTGGTGGCTCACACTTGTAATCCCAGCACTTTGGGAGTCCAAGGCAGGAGGATGGTTTGAGCCCAGGAATTCAAGACTAACCTGGGCAACATAGCAAGCCCCCTGTCTCTACAAAAAAAAAAAAAATTAGCCAGGCATGGTGACACGTGCCTGTAGTCCCAGCTACTTAGGAGGCTGAGGCAGAAGGATCACTTGAGCCAGGAGTTCCAGGCTGCAATGAGTTATGATCACACCATTACACTCCAGCCTGGGTGACAGAGTGAGACTGTTTCTAAAAGAAAACTTAAAATAAAAAGTAGAATAGAGGTTGGGCATGGTGGCTCATGCCTGTAATCCCAGCACTTTGGGAGGCCAAGGTGGGAGGATCACTTGAGGCCAGGAGTTTGAGACCAGCCTGGCCAACATAGTGAAACGCTGTCTCTACAAAAAATTTAAAAATGAGCTGGGCATGGTTGTGGTGCACACCCATGGTCCCAGCTAATCAACAGGTTGAGGTGGAAGGATCACTTGAGCCCAGGAGTCAAGGCTGCAGTGAGCTATGATTGTGCCACTACACTCCAGCCTGGGCAACAGAGCACAACTCTGTCTTAAAAAAACAATAAATAACGGGCACGGTGGCTCATGCCTGTAATCCCAGCACTTTGGGACGCTGAGGTGGGCGGATTACAAGGTCAGGAGTTAAGACCAGCCTGGCCAAGATGGTGAAACCCCGTCTCTACTAAAAATACAAAAAAAAAAAAAATTAGCTGGGCATGGTGGCAGATGCCTGTAATCTCAGCTACTTGGGAAGCTGAGGCAGAGAAATGCTTGAACCCAGGAGGCGGAGGTTGCAGTGAGCCGAGACCGCACCACTGCGCTCCAGCCTGGGCGACAGAATGAGACTGTCTCAAAAAAAAAAAAAAAAAAACAATAAATACGTAGACCAGGATGTGTTTAGTACTTAAACATCCCTACTATCAATAATTCCTAATTTCTATTAACTGACAGGCTCTCTGAGACAGCATATGAAGTTTCGTAAATAAGTCTGAAGTCTTCCCAATGCTTCAATTTGTCTGTTTCTATTTGTCTATTACTAGCCTGCTGGCCTGCTCTATAGTGCTGTTGCTTAAAAAGTCATCTGTGAAGAAAACCAGTGGGAGAAATTTCACCTGCCAAAGTGGATAGAGGTATAAACTCAAACCCATCTTGAATTTAAGCAGTTGCAGACTACCAACACCTAGCCCATGTTCTGATCTAGCTTCAGTTATTGCACCCTGCCCCTGGCCGGGTGACTCATACCTGTAATCCCAGCACTTTGGGAGGCTGAGATGAAAGGATTGCTTGAGCTCGGGAGTTTGTGACCAGCCTGGGAAACATGGCAAAACTCCATTTCTACCAAAAATACAAAAACTAGTCAGGCATGGTGGCACATGCCTGCGGTCCCAGCTATTCGGGAGGCTGAGGTGGGAGGATCACGTGAGCCCATGAAGTCAAGGCTGCAGTGAGCCATGATTGTGCCACTGTACTTCAGTCTGGGTGACAGAGAGAGGCCCTGTCTCAAGAAAAAAAAAAAAAAAAAAAAGCTGGGCGAGGTGGCTCATACCTGTAATCCTAGCACTTTGGGAGGGTGAGGCAGGCAGATCACCTGAGGTCAGGAGTTCAAGACCAGCCTGACCAACATGGCGAAATAATACAAAAATACAAAAATTAGCTGGGCGTGGTGGCAGGCGCCTATAATCCCAGCTACTCGGGAGGTGGACGCAGGGAGAATTGCTTGAACCTGGGAGGTGGAGGTTACAGTGAGCTGAGATCATGCCACTGCACTCCAGCCCAGGTGACACAGCAAGACTCCGTCTCAAAAAAAAAAGTTTAGGCTAAAAGGCCAAGAAAGACAATTCTACCCTTTCCAAAAATAACAGAAATCTAATTACTACAATGTTTCAGTTATGGGCATCCATCATAAAATGTTCAAGTCATTCAACAATGTAATGAGGTGGGAAGAAGAAGGAAAGATCAGCCCAGCACAGTGGCTCACGCCTGTAATTCCGGTACTTTGGGAGGCCGAGGTGGGCGGATTGCTTGAGGTCAGGAGTTCAAGACCAGCCTGGCCAACATGGCAAAACCCCGTCTCTACTAAAAATACAAAAAATTAGCTGGGCGTGGTGGCAGGTGCCTGTACTCCCAGCTACTTGGGAGGCTGAGGCAGGGAGAATCACTTGAACCCGGGAGGCAGAGGTTGCAGTGAGCTGAGATCGGGCTGTTGCACTCCAGCCTGGGCAACAGAGCGAGACTCTATCTCAAAAAAAAAAAAAGGAAGGAAAGATCTTATTCTCTTAGAAGTGAAAGCATAGGCTGGGTGCGGTACCTAACACCTGTAATCCCAGCACTTTGGGAGGCCAAGGTGGGTGGATCACGAGGTCAGGAGATTGAGACCATCCTGGCTAACATGGTGAAACCCTGTCTCTACTAAAAATACAAAAAAAAAAAAAAAGAAAGGCCGGGCGCGGTGGCTCAAGCCTGTAATCCCAGCACTTTGGGAGGCCGAGGCGGGCGGATCACGAGGTCAGGAGATCGAGACCATCCTGGCTAACACGGTGAAACCCCGTCTCTACTAAAAAAATACAAAAAAAAAAAAAACTAGCCGGGCGAGGTGGCGGGCGCCTGTAGTCCCAGCTACTCTGGAGGCTGAGGCAGGAGAATGGCGTAAACCCGGGAGGCGGAGCTTGCAGTGAGCTGAGACCTGGCCACTGCACTCCAGCCTGGGTGGCAGAGCGAGACTCCGTCTCAAAAAAAAAAAAAAAAAAAAAAAAGAAAAAAGAAAAAAATTAGCCAGGCCTGGTGGCAAGCACCTGTAGTCCTAGCTACTGGGGAGGCTGAGGTAGGAGAATCACTTGAACCCAGGAGGTGGAGGTTGCAGTGAGCCAGGATCATACCACTGCACTCCAGCCTGGGCAACAGAGTGAGACTCCATCTCAAAAAAACAAGTGGAAGCATAAACATTCATCATCTTGGGTATATATTTATTTCTGTGAAATGACTAAAGTTATTTTCACTGCAATCTCCGGCTCCCGAGTTCAAGCAAATCTCCTGCCTCAGCCTCCTAAGTAGCTGGGATTACAGGCGTGCGCCATCACGCCCAGCTAATTTTTGCATTTTTAGTAGGGACGGGGTTTCACCATGTTGGTCAGGCTGGTCTCAAACTCCTGACCCCGCGATCTGCCCGCCTCGGCCTCCCAAAGTGCTGGGATTACGGGTGTGAGCCATTGCACTAGGCCTGAAATGACTGCAGTTCTAAGGGAAAAAATTTCATCACCTGATGTGAAATGAAGTTTCCTTAGGACTGCTTTGTTTGAGGCAGAAACTAAGCTTCAATGGCACTCATTCATGCAACAGACATATTTGCCTACTATCTGGTAGGCACTAAGATAGGTGGTAGGGATTTAACAAGAAGACAGACACAATCTTTTCCTCTATGGAACATAGTCCACTAAGAGAGACAAACAATTATGATATGTTGTAATAAGTGATATGATAGGGGAAGTTCAAGGTGCTATGCAGACACACAGCAGGGCTTTTAACCTTGTCTAAGGGTTATACAAACGATATGGAAAGCAGAACAAAGGTGTTTATTATTTTCTCTAAATTCCATTTCAGAATTTTAAACGGACATTTCAGAAGGCTGCCTCCCTGTCTGCAATGTAAAAAGTCCATCTTTGATAAGAATATTCATACTAGTCCATAATTTCTCACTACCTCATAATGGCAACCATTCTTTCCATCATCATAGGTATTTCACATAATTGTAGAATGTTAGTAGTAGAAAAGACTTCAGAAATCATCTAACCTATCTCTTTCATGTTATAGATGGGAAAAGTGAGGCCCAGAGATTTGCCCCATTGATATTCAGAGGAATGTGAATTTAGATCTCCTAACTCTTAAATGAGTACTGTTCCCACCATACATAGTCCCTCCGAATTTGACCTCTTAGAGAACTCCAATATTGCTTTCTTTAGTAATTGCCTATGAAAAAGTACTGGAGGCAAAGAATATTGTTCTATATCCTCAATAAGAGATAGAAAATAGTTGGAATGCAATAACTGAAGCCAGATTGGAACATGGGTTGGATGCTGGTAGTCGGATATACCGAGCAAGGGGATATTCATAACTGCTCAAATTCAAAATGGGTTTGAGTTCTTGAAAAGAAAGCATGCTACTGAGGTTCTATTATGGTCAAATTACCCTCAGATGCTTGCCAGAATAATTTTCCCAGAATTGCTTTAGGTCCTCAAATATATGATTTCAGGCAGTTTAATGGCCAAAGTGATGGAGAAAGCCGTTACTAACATCTAAGCATTTACCTTTGCTACTGCCACCTCACAACTCTTACCTGGAAACTCCCAAAGCAACTTCCCCCAGGCAGCGTGACATAGCAGACATAAGGAGGGCTGTTGGAGGGAACCATCTCATAAACCACTAGAGCCCCATTCTTTAAGTCAGCACCACGGGACTGCTTCATCTGCCAGAATTCCTGAAGTGCCTCCACCACATTCACTACAAAAGAGAAATAGTTAAGTTCAGCAATGAGAACACCTCCAAGTGGTGCTATACTTCAATACAGTATCTGTAACCTGTACCTACATTAAGAGTCAGCCCCTTAGCTCCCTACCTATTGCCATTTAAAAGCATTTAAATTAATAAACCTAGACTGTGATTAAGTTAATTTGCCTAGAAAGACCAGAGTATGCCTGCCCTCCTCCACCACTTTTCTGGTTCACATTTTATTTTATTTAAATTTTTTTTCACTCCCACCTCCAATCTGAATAGTTCACATTTTAACTTAGTCCTAGAATAACTTAAATATTGGAGGCAGAGTTCCCAATGTCAGCAGACCATTATCACTGCCTGATGAAATACAAGTAGATTACTCCACAATTGTTAGCTGGCCCAGGATGATAATAACCACCACAATAAGTACCAACATGTATTGAACACATTGTATGTCAAGCACTTCTGTAACTGCTTTACGTGTTTAATCACAGCAACTTTATGAAGCAGATATTTTTACTATCCATATGTTACAGATGAGGGAAATGAGGTATAAAGAGGTTAAATAACTTGCCCAAGGTTATGTCAGGAGAAAGCAGCAGTTTGAGTATTCAAACTCAAGCAGTCTTGGTTCCAATGAGTATTCTTTTATGCAATACTGCTGGCTCAAGGAAATATAGCCCTAATAACCATTCTCGAGCCTGTGCTTCTAGTGAGCACATCCATTGCCAGATTCCTTTTCCAACCCAGCATACTATGTGTATACTATGAGTGAGAGAAGCCAGGGTATGGAGGTGGGAGAGAACTCTTTTGAGGCTTTACCTGGGTATAAATGATTTTTGGAGGAACTATATGGTGAGATGCAAAGCAACGAAATGGGAAGCAATTGGAGGACTTTAAAAAGAAGCACTCCTCCATGGGCCGGTCTCTCACGCTCCTTCACATCTTGCTAGGTATGGCAAGATTGCAAAACCCTGACTGCTCTTTACTTGGGCTATTTTTCAGGACTGTGCTTGCAGCAAGAAATATTGAGGGATGAGGTACTATCTTCACTCAGATAAAGAACATGCTTGCTTCTGATTGTTGTAAAATGGCAAGTTCCCCAAGCTGTGGGTTCTGTAAGTGTTCCTCTGTTGTGAAGCAACCCATGGCCTATGCAAGTATCTACCTGAGTCCTCTGCATTGGACGTGGGAGGAGGCAAGGAGAACTAATATAAACATGATGCTCATGCTATTTGCTGTGCTATGAATAATAAATTCCTTTGTCTCTAATCTCGAAGTCTCTTGACTTCTGCCAGCATCCATGAAATAGTAAATGGCTAATTTATTAGTTGTAGGTAGGCTAAAATCAAACTCCAGACCTGACATTGTATTCTAGAACACTTCCTCTCATCCCCTACGTTTTCCTTATGTAGCCTACAGTGTAAAGAGGGAAGGAGATATTAACCAAATCTCAAACAAATGTAAAATTGCAGCTGTGATCAAGTTCTATAAAGAAGTGATAGATGTCGGAGTATCTGACCTAGTTAAGAAGGTCAAAGAAAGCTACCCTGAGGAGGCAATATCTAAGTTCAGGTATGACTAGGAATTCACTAGGCAAGAGGTGAGAGGACAGTGTTCTGAGTATAAAGAACAGCATGTTCAAAGGCTTGTGACAGCAGGGAACATGATGAATAAAGGGAGTTAAGACCATGTGGCTATGAAAGAGTGAGTGAGGGGAAGTGTAATGCAAGATGAGGTTGCAAGAGAAGGCAGGGACCAGACCAAGTAGGGCCTTTTAGGCCATGTTAGAGTATTGGCTTTACCCTAAAGTAATAGGCAGCAATTGGAGGACTTTAAAAAGAAGGAGGGATTCTTTTGAACTCAGCTCCAAGGAAAAATAATTAATTAAAAAAAAAAAAAAAAGAGGATGAGATCAGTTTGCTTTTAGAAAGGATCACATTGACTCTAGGGTTCCAAACATTTCAAAGAGTTTTAGCTAAAGCCTCACAATAAAAAATTATCACAGATGCTCTCCAATATCTTGCAACATATTGACCACTCTCCTTTTTTTTTTTTTTTTTTTGAGACAGGATCTCACTCTGTTGCCCAGGCTGGAGTGCAGTGGAGCAATCTCAGCTCACTGCAACCTCCACCTCCCAGGCCCAAGCGATCCTCCAACCTTAGCCTCCAAGTAGCTGGGACCACAGGTGCATGTCACCACACCCGGCTAATTTTTGTAATTTTTGTAGAAACAGGGTTTCACTACATTGCCCAGGCTGGTCTCAAACTCCTGAGCTCAAGCAGCCTCCCAAAGAGCTCCTCCTCCACCTCGGCCTCCCAAAGTGCTGGGATTACAGGCGTGAGCCACCATGCCCGGCCTCTCCTCTCCTACTCTTAATCGCAACAAAGGCTCATTCGTTCTTTCATATTTCCTTAGTTCAGATCTGATAAGAAGACACCAAGATGGGATAGGCAATTGCAAGAGACTTATTGGGGAGGAAGCAGGAGAAGACAGGGAGCGCCTTCTGAGCACAGCAAAGATCTGATGACTGTGGAAGAGAGGCAAAGTAGGAGGTCTAGATATGACAGTCTCAGACTGTAGTACAGTTGTTGTTGTTGTTGTTGTTGTTTTGTTTTTTTTTTTAGACAAAGCCTCACTCTGTCGCCCAGGCTGGAGTGCAGTGACACAATCTCGGCTCACTGCAAGCTCTACCTCCCGGGTTCACGCCATTCTCCTGCCTCAGTCTCCCGAGTAGCTGGGACTACAGGCGCCCACCACCACACCCGGCTAATTTTTTGTATTTTTAGTAGAGACGGGGTTTCACCGTGTTAGCCAGGATGGTCTCGATCTCCTGAGCGCGTGATCCACCCGCCTCGGCCTCCCAAAGTGCTGGGATTACAGGTGTGAGCCACCATGCCCGGCTATAGTACAGTTTTAAGAAAGATTTGGCTAAGCCAGTGAGAAGTCCTCATCCCAAAAGAATCCCATATCTCACCAGGATCTGCCTGTGTTAATACCCCTAATGTGCTCCGTCTTTGGTTGGAAGCAGCCTACAGGAAGTGTGGTTCCTTCAAATGTGGTTATAGATGCAAATGTGCAACTTTGGGGTACAAATGTGATTATGGATGACCCAGAATGGGCAGTGGCTGAGGTTGTTAGTTATGCTCCCTGCAGCAGGCAATCTGAACTGCACATTTTCATGGCTGTCATACACACATTAGTAAAAGTTTGAGCATTTAATAGGTACATGGCATTATTCTAAGCATTGGGCATGAAAAGAATAACACACAGTTCCTGCAAGCAAAGAATTTATTTTATATTTGAGTTGGAGTCTCACTCTGTTGCCCAGGCTGGAATGCAGTGGTGCGATCTCGGCTCACTGCAACCTCTACCTCCCAGGTTCCAGCAATTCTTCTGTCTCAGCCTCTTGAGTAGCTGGGATTACAAGCACATGCCGCCATGCCTAGCTAATTTTCATATTTTTAGTAGAGACAGAGTTTCACCATATTGGTCAGGCTGGTCTCAAACTCCTGACCTTAGGTGATCCACCTGCCTCGGCCTCCCAAAGTGCCAGGATTACAGGCGTGAGCCACTGCGCCCAGCAAGCGAGGAATTTAAAATCAGCGGCCAATAATAAATTATCTCACCTGCTCTGTGACTGAAACAAACACCCATGTACTAGCCTGAGTTTGAGAAGCAGCATAAACTCTTTCTAATAACCTACACTTAACTGACTTTTAAGAATGCTCATTTTTCTATTAAAAGACAGCATGAGGGCACGTCATTAGGACCTCCTGAGGCTCTGTCATGGGCAAAAAAAATTAAAATTAAAATTACAAATTACAAAAAAAGACCCAGCAGGAAAAGAAAACTCTCTTTCCCTCCATTGGTTTTGGCAGGGCTCTTCAAGGGTCAATACTGACCAGAAAGCTCAGCCATCTTTATTCTCTCCATGAGATCTTTTTAGCTCCAGTTCCCTCTTTAAGACAGTTTAGCACAATACACTGGGTGACAGCTCTCCTGACATGCAGACAACAGGAAGAATACTGGAATAAAGAGGAAGAGGAGGAGACCACCATAATTGGGAAGGTCCCATTAAAAAGCATATGTTCAGTCTCTATCCAGTTAAACATTTCTTCGCACAGACTAGAGAACCATTTTTTAATGATTACTCAAAGCCAAGGGGCATGGGGAGTCTTGATTTTAGAAATGTGAGTATGAAGCCTGTAATCCCAGCACTTTGGGAGGCCGAGACGGGCGGATCACGAGGTCAGGAGATCGAGACCATCCTGGCTAATACGGTGAAACCCTGTCTCTACTTAAAAATACAAAAAACTAGCGGGCGACGAGGCGGGCGCCTGTAGTCCCAGCTACTCGGGAGGCTGAGGCAGGAGAATGGCGTAAACCCGGGAGGCGGAGCTTGCAGTGAGCTGAGATCCGGCCACTGCACTCCAGCCTGGGTGGCAGAGCAAGACTCCGTCTCAAAAAAAAAAAAAAAAAAAAAAAGAAATGTGAGTATGAAATGATAATTGGGCAAAGTGGTCAAGAAAAAAGCAACTGATTGTGACCCGCATTTGAAAATGCTTCTAGACTTCTTCATGTTTAGAACTGGAAAGAACTTTAGAGATCATCTAGTCCAACACTGGCTAAGAAAGAACAGAAGACTTGTTTGAGGTCACACGGCTATGGCAGAGTTGGGGCATAAATCTAGATTTCCGGGGGCCAATATTCTTTCCAATTTGGGAATCTTAACCCAGGCTCCAAGGTCCAGTCCATAGCTGAGCTTCATGGAGGTTCACAAGCTTCCTAAAGTAAAATTGTGTGTGTGTCTGTGTGCAAATGAGTATTTGTGCATGTGTACATGTGGAGCACCCACATTTTTTATCATATTTTCAGTGAGGAACCATGGATATAATGGTTTACATAAAGATGGCTAAAGAACAGTAAGGTGGGAGGGTAGGAATAACTGAGATATACACCTCTGACAATTGTTTTCTCAAAGTCCCTCACAAGAAAGACCAAGATAGGAATATTTCAGTGCTTATACCCTGCTGTTGAATAACAAAACAGAGAATAATTTAGTTTTTGCCTTTAGGAGATAAAATATACGAACGTCTAAGTGGACGGGATGGGAATGAGAGGTAGTGATCATTTTCAGCCAAAATAAAAACTTTTTTGTTGTTGTTGTTTTTGTTTTTGAAACAAAGTCTTGCTCTGTCGCCCAGGCTGGAGTGCAGTAGCATGATCTTGGCTCACAGCAACCTCCACCTCCAAGGTTTAAGCAATTCTCCTGGCTCAGCCTCCCAAGTAGCTGGGATTACAGGTGTATGCCACCAAACCCAGCTAATTTTTGTATTTTTAGTAGAGACGGGGTTTTGCCATGTTGCCCAGGCTGGTCTTGAACTCCTGACTTCAGATGATCCTCCCACCTCGGCCTCCCAAAGTGCTGGGATTACAGGTGTGAGCCACTGCACCTAACCTAAAACATTTTTTTTTTTTTTTTGAGGCAAAGTCTCACTCTATCACTGAGGCTAGAATTCAGGGGCACAATCACACCTCACTGCAGCCTTGACTTCCTGGGTTCAAGTGATCCTCCCACCTCAGCTCCTTGAGTGGCTGGGACTACAAGATGCATGCCACCATGCCTGGATAATTTTTAAAAATTTTTTGTAGAGATGGTATCTCACTATGTTGCCCAGGCTGGTCTCAAACCCTAAGGTTCAAGCAATCCTCCTGCGTTGGCCTCAAAATGTTGGGATTACAGGCATGAGCCATTGTGCCTGGCCAGGATAAACATATTAAAACAATATATGAAACTACAGTACAAAATTTATATCATAAAGATAAATACAATCTTGCCAGGAAGGTAATTAACAAAAATAAAAGAAAAAATAATAATAAATACAACTTTGTCGTGGGGAAGCAGGAATAAAGAGATAACGAAATTAAGAGGTGAGTAAAAAGAGTCTCCTTGATCACATAGGATGGCGAGAATAGACTGACCCTATTCACATTATTATGGAAGATAGGGAAGGTGGTTAACAATATTTCATCTATTTCCTATTTCAATGTTTAGAAGGTACATCTGCCCCTAAATAGCCTACGGTGCACAGTCTCTTTGGAAGGAGAGACTGCAAAGTAACAGTGACTTTGGGAGGGGACTCTGGTAGACTGAATGATGCCACTTTCCAAAATGTCCATGTCCTAATCCTTGGAACCTGTAAATGTCACTTTATCTGGCAAAGACTTTGCAGATGGGTTTAAATGATTTGAGATGGGGAAATTACCTAGATTATATAGGTGGGCCCTAAGTGCATTCACAAGTGTCCTTATAAGAGGGAGGCAGGATGGACACACTGACTCATGCCTATAATTCCAGCACTTTGGGAGGCCAAAGCAGGATGATCACTTGAGGCCAGGAGTTCAAGACCAACCTGGGCAACATCATGGGATCTTGTTTCTACAAAAAATTTTTAAAATCAGCCAGGTGTGGTGACATGCACCTGTAGTCCTAGTGACTTGGGAGGCTAAGGCAGGTGGGAGGATCACTGGAGCCCAGCAGTTCCAGGCTGCAGTGAGCTATGATTGCACCACTGCAGTCCAGCCTAGGCAACACAGCAAGATCCCATCTCTTAAAAAAAAAAAAAAAAAAAAAGGAGGCATATTTGACAAAGAGTAGGAGTCACGGAGGTAGAGATTATAGTGATACAGCAATAAACCAAGTAATAAACCAATGTCAGCAGCCACCGGAAGCTGGAAGAGGCAAAGAATGAATTCTCCCCTAGAGCTTCTGGAGAGAGCAAGGCCCTGCCAACACCTTGATTTTGGCCCAGTAATACTGATTTTGGACTTCTGGCCTCCAGAACTATGAGAGAACAAATTCCTGTTGGTTTAAGCCACTAAAGTTGTGATAATTTGTTACAGCAGCCACAGGAAACTAATATAGGGGCTAATCCAGCATTTCCAAAAATTGGAAATATTCGGCCCAACCCATTTAACTCCAGTCTTACAGAAAAGAAGCTGTCTGTGATTCTGAGGAAAAGGAACAACTAAATAGAAAATACTACACATGCCGGGCGCGGTGGCTCAAGCCTGTAATCCTAGCACTTTGGGAGGCCGAGACGGGCGGATCATGAGGTCAGGAGATCGAGACCATCCTGGCTAATATGGTGAAACCCCGTCTCTACTAAAAAATACAAAAAACTAGCCGGGCGAGGTAGCGGGCGCCTGTAGTCCCAGCTACTCGGGAGGCTGAGGCACACTGCACTCCAGCTTGGGCGACAGAGCGAGACTCCGTCTCAAAAAAAAAAAAAAAAAAAAAAATACTACACAAGATTCATTTGTTCAACTTAGTGAAATAGCAGGGCAAAATCTCCAATCATGCAGCCATATTGTAACATAAAAGGATAGCAATACTTCCAAAACAACAGGTTTGAAGAGGGAAATGTAGCAGTTACAGAGCAAGGAAAGTGAGTTACTCGATCCTGCCAGTTTAGAGATTGCCAGATGTCAAACATGAGAAAGACTATATGCCATAGAAAAAAGGGGGCAAAGGAAATGGCAATGCAGAACAATACATATCATTTGTAGTTTCCAAAGCATTTCCAAACGCACAATAATAGCAACCACACTAAGTACCATGTGCTGCATGCTTTATATTTGTTGTCTCATTTAATCCACACAAAACTATCAGGATAAGTATTATAATACCCATTTTACAAAAAGTAAGCAAGTTAAGGAACAGGCCAGAAGTGGCAGAACCAGGATTTAGAAACAATGTTTGTTTGGCTCAAAGTCAACCCTCTTTGTATTGGGCTGGCCTGCTTTATTACACCATTAATCTTTTTTTTTTTTTTTTTTTGAGACGGAGTCTCACTCTGTCGCCCAAGCTGGAGTGCAGTGGCCGGATCTCAGCTCACTGCAAGCTCCGCCTCCCGGGTTCACGCTATTCTCCTGCCTCAGCCTCCCAAGTAGCTGGGACTACAGGCGCCACCACCTCGCCCGGCTAGTTTTTTGTACTTTTTAGTAGAGACGGGGTTTCACCGTGTTAGCCAGGATGGTCTCGATCTCCTGACCTCGTGATCCGCCCGTCTCGGCCTCCCAAAGTGCTGGGATTACAGGCTTGAGCCACCGCACCCGGCCTACACCATTAATCTTTTTTTTTTTTTTTTTTTTATTATACTTTAAGTTCTAGGGTACATGTGCATGACTTTTATATCATGTATAACTCCCCAATGCAATCCCTCCCTCCTCCCCCCTCCCCATGATAGGCCCCAGTGTGTGATGTTCCCCTTCCGAGTCCAAGTGATCTCATTGTTCAGTTCCCACCTATGAGTGAGAACATGCGGTGTTTGGTTTTCTCTTCTTGTGATAGTTTGCTAAGAATGATGGTTTCCAGCTGCATCCATGTCCCTACAAAGGATGCAAACTCATCCTTTTTTATGGCTGCATAGTATTCCATGGTGTATATGTGCCACATTTTCTTAATCCAGTCTGTCACAGATGGACATTTGGGTTGATTCCAAGTCTTTGCTATTGTGAATAGTGCCGCAATAAACATACGTGTGCATGTGTCTTTGTAGTAGAGTAATTTATAATCCTTTGGGTATATACCCAGTAGTGGGATGGCTGGGTCATATGGTACATCTAGTTCTAGATCCTTGAGGAATCGCCATACTGTTTTCCATAATGGTTGAACTAGTTTACAATCCACCAACAGTGTAAAAGTGTTCCTATTTCTCCACATCCTCTCCAACACCTGTTGTTTCCTGACTTCTTAATGATTGCCATTCTAACTGGTGTGAGATGGTATCTCATTGTAGTTTTGATTTGCATTTCTCTGATGGCGAGTGATGATGAGCATTTTTTCATGTGTCTGTTGGCTGTATGGATGTCTTCTTTTGAGAAATGTCTGTTCACCATTAATCTTTATACATGCTCTGTAATGTGAACTGGGAGCTCTATCAAGATAGGGACTAAATATCTGCCTTGTCCACCACTGCATCCGGTGACCAATAAATATTTGTTAAATGAATGAAGAGAACAGATGAGGCATAGAGAGATTAAGCAACTTCTCCAAGATCATACAGCCAACTTTTTAACAGGGCTAGGTCCTCTGATTACAAATCCCATGCACTACAAACTTATCAAGATCCTACAGAATACTGAGCTATGTGTGTATCTTGGGTAAGTGGGTGACGGAGGCAGATAAAGGACAGGAAAGTTTTTTAAAATACATACATACATACATACATACTGATATTCCACATGAGTGAAGGTAGATCTAAAGACTGACTGGAAAAGGTGAATTTGGAGCATTCAGGAAGAAGATGAAGGATGTTAATTGAAGATGATGCGGTAAAGCATTGCTGGATGAGGGAATGAATTGTCTAGGCAGAGGCTAAAGTAAATTGTATTCAGGGGAATACATCCATTCCCCCAAATACCATGCCATCAGTCACAAGGGTGTGTGAGTACATGCCAGTGGCAGCTTTGTCTAAGAAATGAAGCAGAATAAGTGATTCCATGTGGTAAAGGACTTCTGAGCCAAATGGGCAGAGATTCTGCTTGCCTGAAGCTGAACTATCTGCCAGATTCTCCTAAAGTACTGGCTGGACACCCAGACTGGAAATGAGAAACTCAAGAATAATGAGAAAGACTGCGATGGGAGGTGGGGAGATAGGAAAGAAAATCAACCACAGAGTCTGAAGCCTGACTAATTGCCCTTTGTCAGCACAATCCCCTTGTTCCCTCATCCTTGCTAAGAAAATGAAAGTTTTTACAGGGTGCCCAGTTTAGGAGCCAAAGCAGAGGCTCTCCAGGTAACACAGACAAGAAAAAGGGTGTACTCCTCTACAATTTTAATAAATGCCTATAAGTTTCCAAGAGGAAGGCTTCAGATTTAGTGTGACCACTCTAGGCTACTCCTGTGCCCAGAGGCAAAGACCTTCCCTTGATCTTGACTTAGAGACTTGAAGCAGCAGGATAGTAGCTAATAGCAGTTCCATCACATAGCCTTGTTAAATCTTGGGATTACATTGGAAAAATAATATGTCCTTATGAGTTTCGGATTCATCCATTTGTATCCCCAGCACCTAGCAGAGCTCCTGTCTTATAATAGGAGTTCAAATTGTATGAAGAACAAAGGGAAATTGAAGATAAATGAATCATAGGCACATATAGCAAAATGGCTCTAAAAATCTGTTTTCATAGGAATTTTTGGGTTTACATTATCAGGATTTAAGAGTGGGAAAAAGTGAAGCATGTTCTACTTGAGGAACTATGAACCAACACATTTGAGATAATAATCATTTTTAGGTTACATGTCATTTGCAATGTCTCAGTTAATCCATATTGTAACCCTTGAAGAAACTGAAGCTCAGTGAGATTAAGTCCCTTTCCCAAAGATTTGGCTGGTAAATGACAAAGATCTCCAAACCCTGTGTGTGCTCTTTTCACTAAACTTTTTTTTTTTTTTTTTTGAGATGGAGTCTCGCTCTGCCGCCCAGGCTGGAGTGCAGTGGCCGGATCTCAGCTCACTTCAGCTCACTGCAAGCTCCGCCTCCCGGGTTTACGCCATTCTCCTGCCTCAGCCTCCCGAGTAGCTGGGACTACAGGCGCCCGCCACTATGCCTGGCTAGTTTTTTGTATTTTTTAGTAGAGACGGGTTTTCACCGTGTTAGCCAGGATAGTCCTCGATCTCTGACCTCGTGATCCACCCGTCCCGGCCTCCCAAAGTGCTGGGATTACAGGCTTGAGCCACCGCCCCGGCCTAAACTTTCTTAAAAAAAAAATCTACAGAAAAGCCTGTAACTTTTCTCTGCATTATTGTTAAACTAGAAAGTTAAAGATATAGGCCGGCGCGGTGGCTCAAGCCTGTAATCCCAGCACTTTGGGAGGCCGAGACGGGCGGATCACGAGGTCAGGAGACCATCCGGGCTAACACGGAAACCCCGTCTCTACTAAAAAAAATACAGGCCGGGCGCGGTGCTCAAGCCTGTAATCCCAGCACTTTGGAGGCCGAGACGTGGATCACAGGTCGGAGATCGAGACCACCTAGCTAACACGGCAAAGTCTCTACTAAAAATACAAAAAACTAGCCGGGCGAGTTGGCGGGCGCTGTAGTCCCAGCTACTTGGGAGGCTGAGGCAGGAGAATGGCGTAACCCGGGAGGCGGAGCTTGCAGTGAGCTGAGATCCGGCCACTGCACTCCAGCCTGGGCGACAGAGCGAGACTCCGTCTCAAAAAAAAAAAAAAAAAAAAAAAAAAAAAAAAAAAATACAAAAATTAGCCGGGCGAGATGGCGGGCGCCTGTAGTCCAGCTACTCGGAGGCTGAGGCGAGAGAATGGCGTAACCCGGAGGCGGAGCTTGCAGTGAGCTGAGATCGGCCACTGCACTCCAGCCTGGCGACAGAGCGAGACTCCGTCTCAAAAAAAAAAAAAAAGAAAGTTAAAGATATAGTCACTTCCAGGTCAAGCAGGACCTGGCCAAGGAGACAGAAGGGACGTCTTGTAAATTCCAGGCTTAAATTCTGTATTCTACACCCTTCACTATATATTCCTTATTACTTACACTATAAATCTGGAACTCAAACTCAGACAGGAAACTACACTAGTTAAACAAAAACAACAAAGAAAACCCTCACATCCCTCTTTAAAGAAATTAGACATCTTTAAGACGAAGTTTTCTAACTGAAATAGAGTTTCTAACCTGGCTCATTTCCACAGAATTTAACATTGAAAGAGCCAAGGCCTGGGATTTATCCTCAGTTCCTGGGCAAGGGCCAGGAAAACAGAGCCAGACAGAAAGGCTGGAGTTGTGAGTCTCCATACTAAACAAGATACCAAAGTAAGGTGCTAAGCCACAGGAAGCTGGCGTGAGCTCAGTGGTACAGGTCCGGATTTAAATGCACAATTACTATAAGTGACTTGTGAAGGCACTACCTAGTTCCCCAGTAAATCTGAAGTTGCACTGAAATTTCACAGTGAAGGTAAGCAAAGAATTTAAAAGTCAAGGTTAAGGAGCTGGAGCAAATTAACAGGGGAGTCCAGAATTGCAGAGATCACAGCGGAAAGATTGAGAGGGTGTGGATGAGAAATTGGATCTGAAATAAAAGACAGGATCTCACACAATGGGGACTGGTTCTCAAAGGCAGAGAGATGTTAAGGTATTAAGCTGGAGGAGGAATTCCATTTCTAAAGGAGAAAAGCTTAGGAAGAAAAGAGGATTGTATCTGAAAAAGCGTCCCTGGAGAATATATTAATAACTCAGTAAAGGGAAGGAGAGGTAGGAGGCTTAAACGTGTGTATGAGTGTGTGCGTCTGTGCGTGTGCGTAGCCCAGAAGGAAACTCCCCAAAAGGAAATGCAAGTGCGGGCTCCACGCCAGGAAAAGCGATCCGGAGGACTGTGGGAGCAAGGCTCCCTTAACAGAGGGTGTCGCGCAGGAGGCCTGACCCGCAGACTCACCTCGGCCATAGCCCTGCGTGTGCTTGGCGAAGCTCCTCACTACGGCCTCCACGGCCTCTCGCAGCACTGCCGGGCTGCCCGCGGCGCCGGGGGACAGGGGCAGTCCTGGGGCCCCAGACATGAGCAGCGGCGGCGGGGGCGGTGCGGGAGGCGGCGGAGCAGGCGGGGGGCCCGCAGGGGGTGTGGCGGCGGCAGCCGCAGCCCCAGTCACTCCCGGCCGCAGCGCTCGGAGAGTGCCCCTCCCGCTGGTGCCCACACCAGGCTGCAGCCGCTGCGCTCGCATCGTCTCCATCCCGGCCGCCAATGGAGTAGCGCCCCGGAGCCTGCCAGCCTGCCGAGCTAACGGTCCCAACTACCCCAGTCAGTTAGCGCCTGGGGACTGAGGGCGGCGCCAGGGCCGAACCTTCAGTCAAGTGGGGGCGGGGACGAGCTAGGTCCCATGCCAATCACCAGTGGCGGGGCGGGAGCTGGAGGGCTACTACTCCGCCATAGGCAAATTATTGAGGAGGGTGGAGATTCTGAGAACCAATTGCAAAGAGAAAAAGCGTATCCTCTGAAAGGCAGACGCGTAGCTTGGGCGCGTCTTTGGGAGTCCTGTGGCAAGCACTAGAAAGCGGGCCAGAATCCTGGGGCGGGGCTTGAAGAAAAAAATGGGCCTAGATGCAAGACTGGGGAGAATTGCAGACAGAGTAGAGATCATTTTGTCCTACCATTTCATTTTGCAGATTGTAGGTGAGGAAACTGTGGCTCAGAGAAGTAATTTGACTTGTCCAACATCACATGCAATTGGTGGTGGAGCTAAGGCAAGAAAGATACTGACATTTAATGAACATAAACTATGCAATGTACTGTAATGCATGTCTTATTTACAATCACAATCACTAGATTTTATTATTTTAGGGATAAGGAAACAGATGCTGAGGGAGGCTAGATAAATTGCCCAAAATTAAATAGCTAAGAGATGGCAAAGTGGAATTCAGAGTTTAAGCATAGGTGTTCTGATTCCCAATATTTTTTATCTATTTACTATGCCACGTTGTTGGGTAAATTTCTGATTTCACTTATTCTAAGTAGGGGAAGGGAATAAGAGATAGTGGGATGGGCAAGTCTTTTTGCCTTCCATTAGAGTGAGAAAGAGTTAGGATACATGCAGAAAATTAGAAAACTGAGCAGTCCAGTTGGGGGAATTAAGAAAATTACCTTTGTTGGTATAACATGTCAGACTGGGTTCCTCTGATTACTTTGCACACACACACACACTTGCACACATGCACACACACACACACACACATTCTACATACCCTTTATCATGTGGTCACTGGGCCATTTTTACTTAGGTGAGATTATATTAACTGCTTCCCGCCATCTCTCCTACAGTGGTTCAGAAATCAAAGATGGGGAAATAGAGGCCAGAAGTAGAAGAAAATAGAAGAAACACACTTGGTGAAATGAAAATTAGACCCTGACTAAAAACTGTGAGTCGTCAAGAAATAGGAAGTTTGAAAAAAAGACAGTTAATCTACTGGGATATATCTGCTGATGATGGAGGGAGGAACTCTTGTAGGAATCTTGATTCAAGGTTGGACATAGAGGAAACTGGTGGAAATGAAATCCTGTCGAATGCCTTAAAACCTTTAGGACACAGGACACTTGCCTTTTCTCTATAGAAAAGTTGGTTTCTTGGAAAGAAGGTGGCTGGAATGGCTAAGTATCCCTTGGATAATTATAGCTATAAGTTAGTATTACCCTCCCTCCCCATTCCTCATTCCCCATACCCACACCTCCAGGCAGAAGTGACAAAACAGAGACTTGTGAACACATTTATTTGATATGTCAAGTGGAGAGAGGAGTGATTTAGGGTCTCTCCCCACTTCTACCCGTGGGGGTGTTCATAAGCTCAGATAGACAGAAGAGCAGTTTAGAGCCCATGACCCACCCCCTGGGAAAATGAGACAATCTGTTGTAATTGTTGGAGGAACAGGGTGGGAATAAAAAGCAGGAAGTTGAGAAGTGAAGTTGAGAGCAGTAAAGACAGCAGCAGAACATAGGCTGGGGGTTGCTGCAGGAACCCCCAAGAAGAGTGAAAAAGATATCCTGAAAAGTGGTTAGGGTTGGAAGCCGGGTGTGAATAAGGAGCCAGGCCTGGAGAAAGAAGCAAGACCTGGAGAATGGGCTGGGATGTTCATGTAGAGAGCAGAGTATGCAAAATCATGATAGGCTGTGTTGCAGGGCATACATGGAAATCGAGGGATTGCTTCTGCAGGAGGGCAAAGACATGGGAGACTGACGGTAAGTAAAGGTTCCCTACTGCTTCTGCTTCTGAACAAATGCAAGAGAGTTTGGGACCCTAGCCCTATCTGTTTATTGATGTGCTGTGCCTGCAGGTACACAGGTAATCCCATATGCATGTGAAATGGCCAGGGCATGAATACATGTGTCTATATACCCAGTAAATAGAGTACTTATTCTTTCTTGCTAATAAGAGTACTGTGCTTATGGACACATGTTTAACCATGTGTGGGTGCACTGTGCACCCATGAGCACATGCAAGAGATCCCTATGTTCGTGATGTGTGTGTGAGCTGGTTCTCCCACCTATCCCATTAAGGTCCTAATCCCCACCCTCCTTGGTTCCTCTCACTTCTCTCAGCGCCCTGGCTCCCCAGGCCCACCTAGACTCTGGAAGCCCCCTAGCAGGCGGATCTGCTCAGTCTGCATGGAGTGGCGTCTCACCAATTTGCGCTTGGTCCTGGGGGAGCCTGGCGCTCCAGCATAAGGAGGGGCAGGCAACGAAGGCGCCCGACCTCCGGGTTGAGGGCGAATGTCAGGGATGGGAGGGTGGGGACTGACGTTGAGAGGGGGCAGGAAACCCGGCCGCGTTTGCGAGATGTGGTCCAGGAGCAACGTCCCCGAGCCCCTCCGCTCCAGCAGCCCCGGACTCCGCCTCCGTCCGCTTAGCGGAGATACTGCCCCTGGCAGACTCTCCTGGGACTGGCGCGGAGAGGGAGCTGAGCCGGCTGGAGGGAGGGTCAACGGGGAGGCGCTGTATCGGCGGCGCTCCAGGGACAGGCGACTGGACTCAGGCGAGTCAGGGCAAAGGTGTCCGGGAGTGTCGAGCTCCACTGGCTCCATGCGGCTCAGTTTCTGCCTCAGCCCTGAAGGGGGACCAGACTCCTGAGCTTCTGGGGCTGTGTTTCGGCGAGAGAGAGGACCCCCGCTAGTCACTTTCTCCGCCCATGGGGGCGGGTCTTCAGGGCCTTCGGTGCTGTGACGTCGGGAAAGACGGGGTCGACCGGTCAGGGTCAGGCCATTGAATTCGGCAGTCAAGCGCTCGATCCCCGGTCTTCCTTCGGTGGGTGGGACTGGTTGAGGAGGGGCCACTAGGCCCCAGGGCTCGGAGTTGAGCCTTTTGAGTGGTTTGGGGGGATGGCGTGGTGGTTTGGGGAGCGGCTCGGAAGGGGATGGGTCATCGGGGGGCTTAGGAAGAGGGAATTCAAATACGTCCCGCTTCTCCTCTTCTTCCTGGGCGCGAGGGGATAACATCCCACGCCCTCCTCCTCCTGCGGTCTGCAGCTGGATTTCCGAAGGCGACGTGCAGATCCCCGGGCTAAGAGGAGCGGGAGCAGGGTCCTCCACCCCTGGGGATGGTGGAGAATTGAGATACTGCCTGGTCTTCTTGGTGCCCGAGGGCGAGGTATCGGTGGTGATGATGATGACCTCCGTGCCCTTGGCCTTGCAGGCGTCCAGCAGTGTGGCAAGGGTCTCGCGGTCCCCGCGGTCCAGGGCGTGGACAAGAGCCGAGGCGCCCGCGTGATCTCGGACTGAGGGGTCTGCGCCGTGGGCAAGGAGCAGCGAGGCCACCGCAGCGCCCCCACCCCCGGCGCAAGCGTGCATGAGCGCCGTGCGCCCTAAGCGGTCTGCGATGTTGGGGTCCGCGCCTTGCTCCAGGAGGTAGCGTACCATGCGTGCCTTGTTCTGGGGGTCGTCGTAGCGGGCCCGACAGGCTGCCATTAGCGCAGTCTCCCCCTGCGCATCACCCTCATTCACGTAGGCGCCTCCCTCCAGAAGCAAACGGGCCAAGCGTAGCTTACCCTGACCCACCGCCCGAAGAAGAGCGTGGCCCTCGGTGTGCAACATAGCTGCGGCTGGGGCGAGGGCACAGATGGAGCTGGGACTGAGACCTGCCGAGGATGGCTAGGGGTATGGAGTGGGGGGTGGGGGGTGGCTGACAGAGGCCTGAGGTCTCAGTGACGAAGCCGATCCCTGCAAGAGAGACATCTTATTGATAGATTCGGCAGGGAAACTGAGGCACCGATGCAGGAACCCAGCGTGGGGTGGGGGAGATCTTCACGGCATACAGTCCTTCCTCTAACTCATGCCTTTGAGCCGGCCCTTCCCCCGCAGCGCATGCCTGAGGAGGTGGGAAGGGTGCACACGCACTGAAGGACTAGGGCGCGTGCAAATGCGTTCGTGCACGCGCAGGGATGTCCGCACCCCCACCCTCACCCCATGGCTTATCAGATCTTTCCTCTATCCCCCTTTTCTTATCCACACTTGGGATCCCCCTTTCTAGGATGCTGAACGCCACCCACCTACATACATGCACCCTACAAGTCACACATGTATTCTCATTCCTAACCTCTTTTAGCTTGCCACAACCCCAAAAATTGAGTGGGGGGAGGGAAGTAGCCTGCATTTGAGCCCTAAAATGGGTGGAGGGAGAATTGGGGGGTTCTTTTGCCCCTGCGATGTTCCCCATCACTCCTTGCTCTTTCCCCTCCCAGGCTGTGCGCCCAGATAGATACCTGAATGTCCGCAGAATCTCCTCCTGGCCAAGATTGGGGCCGTGGCCACGGGGCAGCCGAGGTGGCGGAGCCAGGTTCCTGGGGGCCCGCATGGTGTGGAGGGGGGGCACCCGGATTCCCTTGGTGTCAGTATCTGCGCCCCAGCGCCGGATCCTCGTCCCTCCTCCCGGAGCGCCCCGGGCACAGCGCCGGCTCGGGAGGAGAGAAGCTGGGGGGGGGGGGGGGGGGCGGAGCTCTGCTGTGCTATTTATAGGCTAGTCTCTGCGGGTGGGGGCGTCGGGCACCAAACTGCTCCCCCACTTATGCACACATAAACCCTCAAAAACCTAGAAGCTCCAATCCTGACTTCCTTTTCTTAGCCGACCTCCCCTCAGCCCCAACAAACATAAGTGTTCCTTAGGGGACTCCTCCACGACCCAGACAGGGACCATCATCATCCAGATTCTTCGCTGAGCTTCAGCAGATCCCTATTCTCGGCACTTGGTGTATTTATGCGCTCCTGTGCGCCAGACCTGACCTACCACGCACGGCACATGGCACACCGTGCAAGAAAGGTGTAGACAGGCTTTTTGGATCCACAGCCGGTGTCCATACTGTGCAAAGAGAGGCAAGAGATGTGGCTTTCTTCCTGTAGTTTAATTGTGAAGGAGACACGGTCCAGCCTGGAGTCAAACACAGATACACCCCTGCCCCATCTCTCAAAAACGGAACACCCATCGCAGAGAAACTTGGACCTCAGCTCCCTTATACAGACTTAGATAAATATGAGGAAGGTGGATACGGGGGCACTTTTAGACAGGGCAAGGGACATTCCCAGGTGCCTCCACGCCGTATTATTGTGGGCAGGGAGATAGGAAAGGGGCAGGAAGAAGAGCGAACCTTGTAATACACTCTGTCACATTGCACCTCTTTGATCTCAGTCTTGCTTAGTCGTCTTATTTTTTCCATCTTGCTTGAAGATCTCTCTCTGAAATGCTCCTTATATCTTCTCTCTTCCTATCTGTCTATTGGTCTCTCACACTGTCTCTGCCTCTCCTTGCCACCTGCCCTGTCTCCATGGTTACCATAGCTTCCATCCACATATTTTAGGAATGAGTTTGTGTCCAGCTGGAAGACACCAAGGAAAGTGGGAGAAGAAGAAAAATCCTAAGGATTTAAAAAGTTCACTCAGGGTCCTGAGCTAATTCGGAGGCTGGAGGCCCCCCAGATGCAAGATACTGAAAATAATGTTCCCAGGTATGGGAGAGAGAGAAATATTTGCGGGAAGCTACCCATTTTTACTAGTTATTTCTTGGACACGTGTCAACTATGTGCCATGTGCTTTACATACACTATTTTCAATCCTCACAACTCTGTAAGATAGGAACTATTATCTTCTTGTTACAGATGAGGAAACAGACTTCATAAGTTTAAGCAAGTTCTCCAAAGTTTCACAGCTATATTTCTGTCCTATGGCAAAGACTGGGCGCTTGCCACTACACCTACAGCCTCCCAGTTTACAGGTCATTTTCTCTTACATCTGGGATGTTCTTCTTGACTAACTCCTAGACTTCATCTCCATTCTGAACCCTTTCTCCCTTGTTTCTGTTTTCTGCGAAAATAGCACTCCTCCTTCCACGCTGCTCGCCTTCCCAAGGAGCGCGCAGGAACTGGAAGGTAGTGGAAAATGCAGAAAAGGCTGGGCTTCTGCCCTGTCTCCCCAACTCTGGTACTCTGATCCCAGATCCTTCCTTTCTCAAACCCTCTGCCCACCTTCTCACAGACACGGCAGCAACTCACAGAAAAACATTTTTAGAAAAGAAGTATCCATTGGTGGTGCTGGAGAGAGGCAGTGTATGATTGAAAGGAAGCCTGGAGTAATGGAGAGACCAAGCTGTGAAGCTAGAGTCACAAAGAGACTGATCCCTAAAGAGCAGCTTTCACAGGGGTTCATTTCTCCATAGGCCCTTTCTTCTTTTGGCCTCCCTGTAGGGGCTCCCTCAACACGGTCCCTCGATGAGATACGAGTGTCACGTTCCCTTGGTGAACTCTTGCCGGCCAGTGGCTCCTTCATCTGGAGTGAGACCGCAAATAAGTGACACTAGATGATTCTGCAACCCCCATCTCTCTCTGCGACCCGCTTCGCAAGCTTCGGTTCCGGGCTTACTCGCTCCCTCCCTCCTTCTCTTCCTAGGCTTCAAGAGGGCGGACTTCCCTCCTCAGCTTCTCCTGCATTGGCCGAGAAAACTCACCAATAGGGAGCTCCGGGAGGCGGGCCTAGAAAGCCACCGACTCCAGGAAGCCCAGTACATTTCAAGTTGGCCGCGGCGTGGGCTCCGCGTGGGGAGGGGCAGCAGGTAAGGCTCCAATCTGGTGGCTCTGACCTGGTTCGGTCCCACACTTGCCGAACTTGTTCATCTCGGCCAGGCTGCGAAATAGACTACGCTTTCCGTCAGGTTGTTGGATCAGCCCCCTTCTGGCTCCCTCCCCTTTCTCCCCTGGGCTCCCATTTCTGTATTGATTGTATACTAGAGAATGGTAGTTTTCTATCGCGCACGGGGAGAGACATTAAAGCAGAAAACGACACAGCCTCTTGTACCTCTCTTTGCTATAGCATCAACTTCCTCCCAATCTATTAATATTATCCCAAGAGCCTGACAAACTCCTGTTATCTATGAAGACTAGCTGAAATACTACCTGTAGTTTTCCTGGGCTGCCTTTCTTGCAAAATGAATTGTTCCCCCGTCTGACGATAGCATTTTGTGTATACCTTTATTGGGACACTTAGTGCACTCTCTCTAATGACTCTATGCCTTTTAGAATAGAAGGTTTTGTAGGACAGGTACCAGTAGTTAATATATAGTGCCCAATAAACGTTAGTTAAATAGAATTGATTTTTGGCAACTTGCACTCTTTTTGGGGAGGCAGAATTTAAACTCCTAACATAAAAATAATAATAATAATAATAATAAAATAAACTCATAACTAGGGAACAATAAAAGACAATACAGTATGTAATTAAGAGCCATTAAATTAGTGGTTCATAATATTAGTGTTTCATAATTGTTTCTGCAATCTAGAGAAGGAAGAAAGCAAGGAGAACTGGAATGGTGAGGGGAGGCTTTATGGAACACAAGGTCTCAAGTTTGGAAAGGCCCAGAGAAATAATGTATTTATTCATTCATTCAACAAATATTTATTGAGCACCTACTATATGCAAGACACAATGCTAAATCATGCTGATCACAGGGAATCTTCTACTAGAGCCATGCATCCTTCTTACAAACCCTATTTAGTAAATTGTTACCCAGCTTCTATGTAAACATCTTTAGTAAGGAAACTCTCTTATCTCTCTTGTAGGTCATTCCATGTTTTGATATCTGTTCTTTAGTCAATATCCAACAGATATTCTAAATAAGAACTATATAGCTAAAGGAAATGCATTCCACACTTCCACTGTAAACAGGGGAAATCTGGCTGGGCATGGTGGCTCATGCCTGTAATCCCAGCACTTTGGGAGGCTGAGGCAGGCAGATCACCTGAGGTCGGGAGTTGGAGACCAGCCTGACCAACATGGAGAAACTCTGTCTGTACTAAAAATACAAAAATTAGCTGGGCGTGTTGGCGCATGGCTGTAATCCCAGCTACTGGGGAGACTGAGGCAGGAGAATCATTTGAACCCGGGAGGCAGAGGTTGCAGTGAAGCGAGATCGCACCATTGCACTCCAGCCTGGGCAACAAGAGCAAAACTCCGTTTCAAAAAAAAAAGATGGAAATCTGTCCTTTTACAGTGGAATTGGTAGCATTCTTAAAGCAAGCCATTTCTAGCTGGGCGTGGTGACTCATGCCTGTAATTCCAGCACTTTGGGAGGCTGAGATGGGCAGATCACTTTAGCCCAGGAGTTCAAGACCAGCCTAGGCAACATGACAAAACCCTGTCTCTACAAAAACTACCAAAAAAAAAAAAAAAGAAAAAAATAGCCAAGCATTGTGGCTCAGGCCTGTGGTTCCAACTGCTCAGGAGACTGAGGTGGGGGGTTGCTTCAGCTGGGGAAGTCGAGGCTGCAATGAGCCAAGATTGCCACTGCACTTCAGCCTAAACGACAGAGCAAGAACCTGTCTCAAAAACAAAAACAAACAAACAAACAAAAAACAAAAAGAGGCTGGGTGTGATGGCTTACACCTGTAATCCCAGCACTTTGGGAGGCTGAGGCAGGTGGATCATGAGGTCAGGAATTTCAGACCAGCCTGGCCAACATGGCAAAACCCCGTCTCTACTAAAAACACAAAAATTAGCCAAGTGTGATGGTGGGTGCCTGTAATCCCAGCTACTCGGGAGGCTGAGGCAGGAGAATTGCTTGGACCCGTAAGGTGGAGGCTGTGGTGAGCCGAAATCACACCATTGCACTCCAGGCTGGGTGACAGAGCAAGATTCTGTCCCCCCCAAAAAAAAACAAAGACTCCGTCTCAAAAAAAAAAAAAAAAAAAGATACACAACTCTCTGCACTAAAAAAATTTCAAAAAAACCTCATCCCTCAAATTAACCATTGTTAATTTTTGGTCCATATCTTTCTTTAACAGCTTTTTAATTAATATGTGTGTATGTATTTCTGACAGAAGATTACCTTCTACATATATTTAATATTTTTTTCACCAACTAATCTCTTGTGAATTTTGAATTGCTACTTGATTTTTGTTTTAGCTTTTTGTTTTGAGACAGGGTCTGTCTCTGTCACCCAGGATGAGTGCAGTGGCATGATCACGGCTCACTGAATCCTCTATCTCCTGGGCTGAAGCGATCCTTCCACCTCAGTCTCCCAGGTAGCTGAGACTACTGGCATGTGCCACCATGCCTGTTGAATTTTTTTTATTTTTTGTAGAGATGGGGTCTCACTATGTTGCCCAGGCTGGACTCAAACTGCTGGACTTAAGTAGTCATCCCATCTCAGCCTCCCAGAGTGCTGGGATTACACACAGGTGTGAACCACCACGCCCAGCCTCGAGTTTTTTTTTTTTTTTTTTTTAATTAATAGATTATATATTTTAGAACAGTTTCAGACTTACAGAAAAATTTAGCAGATAGTGCCAAGAGTTCCCATTTGTCCCAGTGCACAGTTTCCCCTATTAACATTGTAGATTGGCTGACCGTGGTGGCTCACGCCTGTAATCCCAGCACTTTGGGAGGCTGAGGCGGGTGGATCACGAGGTCAGGAGTTCGAGACCAACCTGGCCAAGACAAGACGGTAAAACCCCGTCTCTACTAAAAATACAAAAACAAATTAGCTGGGCGCGGTGGCGGGCTCCTGTAATCCCAGCTGCTAGGGAGGCTGAGGCAGGAGAATCACTTGAACCCGGGAGGCGGAGGTTGCAGTGAGCCGAGATTGCGCCACTGCACTCCAGCCTGCGCGACAGAGCAAGACTCTGTCTCAAAAAAAAAAAAAAAAAAATGCCAGGCGCAGTGGCTCACGCCTGTAATCCAGCACTTTGGGAGGCCGAGGCGGATGGATCACCTGGTCGGGAGGTGGGGACCAGCCTGACCAACGTGGAGAAACCCCCTCTCTACTAAGAAAAGTATAAAATTAGCCAGGCGTGGTGGTGCATGCCTGTAATCCCAGTTACTCAGGAGGCTGAGGCAGGAGAATCACTTGAACCCGGGAGGCGGAGGTTGCGTTGAGCCAAGATCGCTCCATTGCACTCCAGCCTGGGCAACAAGAGCGAAACTCCATTTCCAAAAAAATAAAAATAAAGTAGATTAGTATATTTGTTACAATTAATGAATGAATACTGATACATTATTAACTAAGGTTCATACTTGATTGACATTACTTTGGTTTTTAGCTATTGCTCTTTTTCTGTACATGGATCTCATTTAGGATTCCACATTATATTTAGTTGTCACGTCTCCTTACGCTCCTCTTAAGTGTGACGGGTTTCTCAGACTTTACTGTTTTTGATGACTGACAGTTTTGAGGAGTTGGGTATATTGTAGGATGCTTTTCTGCTGGAATTTGTCTGATGTTTTTCTCTTTATTAGCCTGGGGTTATGGATTTTTAGGAGGAGGATCACAGAGGTGAAGTACCATTGTATCGTACAATATTAAGGGCACATACCGGGAACATGACTTATGAGTATTGATGCTGACCTTGGTCATCTGATTGAAGTAGTGTTTTTCTGGTCTCTCCACTGTAAAGATATTTCTCCTGATTTCCTAAATTATACTGAATGAGGGCTGGGCGCAGTGGCTCACACCTGTAATCCTAGCACTTTGGGAGGCCGAGGCAGGCGGATCACGAGATCAGGAGTTCAAGACCAGACTGACCAACATGGTGAAACCCTGTCTCTACTAAAAGTACAAAAATTAGCCGGACGTAGTGGCATACGCCTGTAATCCCAGCTACTCAGGAGGCTGAGGCAGGAGAATCGCTTGCACCTGGGAGGCAGAGGTTGCAATGAGCTGAGATTGTGCCACTGCACTCCAGCCTGGGTGACAGAGCAAGACTCTTGTCACAAAAAAAAAACAAAAAACATATATATATATATATATTTCCTATACACAGTCCACACATAAGAAGTGGGAAGTTATAGCCGGTGTGGTGACTCAAGCCTTAATCCTAGCACTTTGGGAGGCCAAGGCGGGTGGATCACCTGAGGTCAGGAGTTCCAGACCAGCCTGACCAACATGGAGAAACCCCATCTCTACTAAAAATACAAAATTAGCCAGGTGTGGTGGCACATGCCTGTAATCCCAGCTACTTGGGAGGCTGAGGCAGGAGAATCGCTTGAACCCGGGAGGTGGAGATGGCAGTGAGCCGAGATCGCGCCATTGTACTCCAGCCTGGGCAATAAGAGCGAAACTCCGTCTCAAAAAAAAAAAAAAAGTGGGCCGGGCACGGTGGCTCAAGCCTGTAATCCCAGCACTTTGGGAGGCCGAGGCGGGCGGATCACGAGGTCAGGAAATCGAGACCATCCTGGCTAACACGGTGAAACCCCGTCTCTACTAAAAATACAAAAAATTAGCCGGGCGTGGTGGCGGGCGCCTGTAGTCCCAGCTACTCGGAGGCTGAGGCGGGAGAATGGCATGAACCCGGGAGGTGGAACTTGCAGTGAGCCGAGATCGCGCCACTGCACTCCAGCCTGGGCGACACAGCGAGACTCTGTCACAAAAAAAAAAAAAAGTGGGGAGTTATGCTCCCCTTCTCCCTTTTAGGATAGTGTGTCTACATATTCTATTTGGAATTCTACATGAGAGATTTGTCTTTTCTCCTCCATATAAATAAGTTCAGTCATTTATTTATATCACTATGGACTCACAGATATTTATCTTATACTTTGGGGTTATAATCTAATACTGCTTTACTTACTTTGTTCCTCAAATTGTTTCAGCTTTGACCATTAGGAGCTTTTTCAGTTGGCTCTTATTTCCCTTTGACATGACCTCATCAATATGTTTATTTTTTTATTTTTTTCTGCTTTTTGTTTGTTTTTTGTTTGTTTGAGACAGAGTCTCTACTCTGCCACCCAGGCTGGAGTACAGTGGCACAATTATGAGTCACTGCAGCATCAACCTGCCTGGCTCAAGCGACCCTTCCCAGTAGCTGTGACCACAGGTGCATGCCATCATGCCTGGCTAATTTTTGTACTTTTTGTAAAGATGGGGTTTTGCCCTGTTGTCCAGACTGGTCTCAAACTCCTAGGGCTCAAGTGATCTGCCCACTCCAGCCTCTCAGAGTACTGGGATTATAGGAATGAGCCACTGCACCCAGCTAACCCCATCAATAGGTGAGTGTGGTTGTTGTTTTGAGCACTTCCTTACTTTTTGGCACCTCAAGATGCTCTAGACTCATCCTGTGTGTTTCCTACCCTGTCCTAGAATCAGCTAGTAGTCCAGGGAGCCCTGGTTCCTTTTATTGGAAAATTGTATTAGAAACCAAGATCTGGGTGCTAGGTGTGCTCATTGCTACTGGGATATCATTTCTCTCAAGTTTTCTTTTCATCTGGTGATTTTAATCCCCCATCCTAGCTGCCTCTGACTGGTTCCTCAGGATTGATGATAAGAGACAGAGTGAAAATTCAGTAGAAGGAGAAACTTTGCATTCATCATTGTTGATCACAGTGGAATATACTGTCTTGGGGGAGAATGGATACCATCGCTTTAGGGAAATGCCACCAAAAACTGAATAACAATTCACAAAGTAGGGTCAGGGGTGGTGACTCATACCTGTAATCCCAGCACTTTGGGAAGCCCAAGCAGGTGGATCACTTGTGTCCAGGAGTTCGAGACCAGCCTGGGTGACATGGCGAAACCCCGTCTCTACAAAAAATACAAAAATTAGCCGGGCTTGGTGGCACATGCCTGTAGTCCCAGCTACTCAGGAGGCTGAGGCAGGAGGATCACTTGAACCTTGGAGGTGTAGGTTGCAGCGAGCCAAGATTGTACCACTGCACTCCAGCCTGGGCAACAGAGTGAGACTCTGTCTCAAAAAAAAAAAAAAAAAAAGACACACATACACCAAACAACAACAAAACAATTTACAGAGTGAAGTCCTGGACTGGGAGGGATTTAGACTAGATGACCTCTAAGGGTCCTCCGAATTCTAAGATTCTGTGCTTCCAAGTGGTGTTTAAAAAGATCAATCTGGCCTCTCGTGGTGGCTCATGCCTGTAATCCCAGCACTTTGGGAGGCCAAGACATTTGGATCACTTGACATAATGAAATCCCATCTCTTAAAAAAAAACAAAAACCAGGCCGGGCACGGTGGCTCTAGCCTGTAATCCCAGCACTTTGGGAGGCCGAGACGGGCGGATCACGAGGTCAGGAGATCGAGACCATCCTGGCTAACACGGTGAAACGCCATCTCTACTAAAAATACAAAAACCTAGCCGGGCGAGGTGGCGGGCGCCTGTAGTCCCAGCTACTCAGGAGGCTGAGGCAGGAGAATGGCGGGAACCCAGGAGGCGGAGCTTGCAGTGAGCTGAGATCCGGCCACTGCACTCCAGCCTGGGCGACAGAGCGAGACTCCGTCTCAAAAAAAAAAAAACAAAAAAAAACACAAAGAGCCAGGCATGCTGGCATACACCTGTAGCTCCAGCTACTTGGGAGGCTAAGGCAGGAGGATCACCTGAGCCCAGGAGGTTGAGGCTGCAGTGAACCATGATCACACCACTGCACTCCAGCCTGGGTGACAGAAAGAGACCCTGTCTAAAATAAAATATAAAATAAAATAAAATAAAATTTGATTGTAATGTCTCTTTTCCCCTGGTTGACAATGAAATTGATGACTCATACCTGTGCTCCCACAGTGCCCGGCACTATCTTTTTCATGGTAGACGATTAATAAATGTTTCGCTGAATGCATTTCTTTGGATTGAATTGGGGACTGGTCAGGTTTGGAAGACCAGAGATAGAAAGAATTCAAAGGTTATACGTATAAATGCAGTTAGTGGCTGGGCATAGTGGCTCATGCCTGTAATCTCAGCACTTTGGGAGGCTGAGGCAGGAGGATCACTTGAGCCCAGGGGTTCGAGGCTAGAGTGAGCTGTGATTGCACCATTGCACTCAAGCCTAGGTGACAGAGTATCTCTAAAAATAAAAATAAATAAATGCAGATAGGAATAAACATCAAATTGTCTTAGGGATGTAGAGTTTTGTCCAAGGGTCTAAGCACTTTCTCCTTTGTGCTAAACTATATTGTAATTATCTGACCTGTTTGGGGGACCATGTCTCATTCATGTGTATGTTTCCAGAAATTCTCTCTCTGACACTGTGCCTTCTCAGTCAAAATTTGTTGAATGACATTGACTTTTTATGTCCCAGCAATAAAAGATTGAATGTCTTGTACCTCCTTGGCTTCCTGTCCATTCTACTACATTTCTTTTTCTCTTTGTTTTTGTCTTTATCAGGTTTTTTCACTGGATCTCTGAACACCCAGGCCCCCTCCACCATGGCCAGCCGGGGTGGGGGCCGGGGTCGTGGCCGGGGCCAGTTGACCTTCAACATGGAGGCCGTGGGCATTGGGAAAGGGGATACTTTGCCCCCACCCACCCTGCAGCCTTCTCCACTCTTCCCTGTGAGTCTCTCCACTTCCTTCCCAGACTCTCATGTGCCCCTGGCTGACTGTACATGATTCTGAATTCTTCCTAGACCATCATAAAACCATGCTCACGTTGGCCCTCTCTGTCTCTATACTCCCAATGCACATGGGATGTTTTGCAGTCAAAGAAGTGTCCACCTTTACTTCTCCCCAGCTTTCAAAATGATATGTTACTCTCCCCATTCTCTTTCAGCCTTCTGCTCAGTGGGATATTAGATTAAATTGGGAGGAGGGGTCTTCCTAAATTTGTACTAGCATTTTCTCCCTGAACAGACCACTGCCCCTGCCTCTTTAGCCTTTGGAGTTCCGCCCAGTACCTTTGCCCTCAGGAGAGGAAGGGGAATATGTCCTGGCACTGAAGCAGGAGCTACGAGGAGCCATGAGGCAGCTCCCCTACTTCATCCGGCCAGCTGTCCCCAAGAGAGGTCAGTTGGAATGCTAGCATCATATTCTGAGTGCCTTCCATGGGGAGCGCCCTGTGCTTAGCACCACTAGGGGCTGGAGAGGCACAGGAAGCATACTCTCTGACTGGGGAGATCATAATAGTTACTCCTGCATCTGAAATGCATTATAGTATTCATGGTTTGTTTTGAGTCTCATGATAGTTTTGGGACAGCGGGAGGTTAAATATTAAAATCCCATTTCTTGTGTGTAGGTGGGGGGATGTATTTTCTAAAAATGTATATATTTTTTATTTTTTTGTAAAATAGAGATGGGGTGTCCTTATGTTGCCCAGGCTGGTCTTGAACTTCTGGGCTCAAGAGATTCTTTCACCTTGGCCTCCCAAAGTGCTGGGATTACAGGCATGAGCCACTGTGCCCAGCAAAATTTTTAACAATCTGGATATTAAAAGCACCAACCAACAACAGAATACTGAAATCCTGGTTTCTTATTCCCTAGCATACTTTCCACTGCACCGCACTATTTCTTAATACAGCCATGCCTTTGAAGTAAGGGACAGAAAAAAAAAAAGTCATCATGGCCGGGTGCGGTGGCTCACGCCTGTAATGGCCAGCACTTTGGGAGGCTGACATGCGTGGATCACTTGAGGCCAGGAGTTTGAGGCCAGCCTAGCCAATATGGCCAAACCCTGTCTCTACTAAAAATATAAAAATTAGCCGGGCACAGTGGTGTGAGCCTGTAGTCTCAGCTACTCAGGAGGCTGAGGCATGAGAATTGCTTGAACCTGGGAGGTGGAGGTTGCAGTGAGCTGAGATCTCGCCGCTGTACTCTAGCCTGGATGACACAACAAGGCTCTGTCTCAAAAAAAAAAAAAAAAAAAAAAAAAAAAAAACTGGCCAGGTGTGGTGGCTCACACCTATAATCCCAGCACTTTAGGAGGCTGAGGTGGGCAGATCACGAGGTCAGGAGTTCGAGACCATCTTGGCCAACATAGTGAAATCCCATCTGTACAAAAAAAAAAAAATACAAAAAATTAGCCAGGCCTGGTGGCAGGTGCCTGTAATCCCAGCTACTTGGGAAGCTGAGGCAAGGAGAATTGCTTGAACCTGGGAAGTGGAGGTTGAAGTGGACCGAGATTGCGTCACTGCACTCCAACCCTGGGCGACAGTATGAGACTCCATCTGAAAAAAAAAAAAAAAAAATTCATAATTTTGGGTGGAAAAGAAACAGGTTAGAAGAGTGATAAGGGGCCAGGCTCAGTGGCTCACGCCTGTAATCCCAGCACTTTGGGAGGGCGAGGTGGGTGGATCACGAGGTCAGGAGATTGAGACCATCCTGGCCAACATGGTGAAACCCTGTCTCTACTAAAAATACAAAAATTAGCTGGGCATGGTGATGTGCGCCTGTAGTCCCAGCTACTCAGGAGGCTGAAGCAGGAGAATCACTTGAACCTGGGAGGTGGAGGTTGCAGTAAGCTGAGATTGCACCACTGCACTCCAGCCTGAGCGACAGAGCAGGACTCTGTCTCAAAAAAAAAAAAAAAAGGGATAAGGTCCTCACTGAAGCTGACCCCCTGGGCTCTGACTTTGGGGTAAGGAAACAGATAATTCCTGAGTATTGAGAGGGCTGGACTCTCAGGAACAGTCCTGTTCTGGGTCTCAAGGGATAAAACTTTGACCCTTCCACCCCTCAGATGTGGAGCGTTATTCAGACAAATACCAGATGTCAGGTCCGATTGACAATGCCATCGATTGGAACCCTGGTAGGTGACGGGCCCTTTCATTGACTGTCTTTCTTTCAAATGCATGAGATGCTTCAAGCCATTTCCACCATGCCCATGTCCCCACCCCATTCCCTGATCCAGCATCTGCAAGCTAGAGCCTTAGTTATGTTCCAAAACACTCTCCGATTTTTTTTTTTTTTTTTTGAGACGGAGTCTTGCTCTGTCGCCCGGTCTGGAGTGCAGTGGCCGGATCTCAGCTCACTGCAAGCTGCGCCTCCCGGGTTTACGCCATTCTCCTGCCTCAGCCTCCCGAGTAGCTGGGACCACAGGCGCCCGCCACCTCGCCCGGCTAGTTTTTCGTATTTTTAGTAGAGACGGGGTTTCACCGTGTTAGCCAGGATGGTCTCGATCTCCTGACCTCGTGATCCGCCCGTCTCGGCCTCCCAAAGTGCTGGGATTACAGGCTTGAGCCACCGCGCCCGGCCAACACTCTCCGATTTTACCTGAAAAAGCTATTAAATAGTTCCCACTACTCAGGAGATATCTAAGCCACAGTTTTGTTCTGAACAACTTTGACCCAGCCCCTTCCTTCCTCTCCTTTAAAACCCTCAATCCCCCTTTAAAACCAGTCATTATTCACTGGAGACCCCAGGCAGGGTCCTATTGACATTTACATTCCCACTATTACCAGATTGGCGGCGTCTACCCCGGGAGCTAAAGATCCGAGTGCGGAAGCTACAGAAGGAACGTAAGTGTATCTGGAAAAAGGAGGGAGAAGAAAGGTTTCCTTCATCAGCCTGAGGGCCAAGGCTGCTGCTGGTCTCTCCTTCCATCCCAGTTCCTATACCCAATCTACCAAGTGTTGTTGCTAGATGTCATAGTGGCCACATGAGGGCAGCAGAGTGACATGTTCTTTGCACGGGGATGTATAAAGCTGGCAAAATTTGCTCTCTGATGGTTCACCTTTTGATCCCCCTACCAGGGATTACAATTCTGCTCCCCAAGAGGCCCCCTAAGACCACAGAAGATAAGGAGGAAACAATACAGAAACTAGAGGTGAGGAGGAAGTGTGCATAGAGACCTTCTGAGCCCTGGATCCATTCCCTCTCTCTTGACCCATGTGTGCCTCAATTTTTCCCTTCTGTGAACTGAACCTGAGTTTCTATTCCTATTCATCCCCACATGAGACCCTGGAGAAGAAGGAAGAAGAAGTAACTTCAGAGGAGGATGAGGAGAAGGAAGAAGAAGAAGAGAAGGAAGAGGAGGAAGAAGAAGAGTATGATGAAGAAGAACATGAAGAGGTGAAGGGGACTCCTTCCACCTTAGTCCCCCTCCCTTTACCCCAGAAACTCTGAGGGTCTCAACTCTTTATACTAGGGATGCTTTCCTCAGAGGGTTGGCATGCCAACAGAGATAGTGCCCCCCAGGGTAGGGGCTTCCCTCTACTCCCTCTGCCCACTTCTCCAAACTACAGCTGGAAGAGATGTCTCAGGCCTGGAATGGTGTGACTGGGAGGAAAGGGGTCTGGTACACAGGAAGGAAGGTGAATGCCAAATTGACTTTTACTTTTTTTTTTTTTTTTTCCATTTCAGGAAACTGATTACATCATGTCATATTTTGACAATGGAGAGGACTTTGGGGGTGACAGTGATGACAATATGGACGAGGCTATATACTGAAGAAGGTCTCTGGACCCTTGTGTCTTTCTTGAGGATACAGAGAGTAACTGTCCCTGTTATTTGGTTTTTTGGACAAGCAAATCATTTGGTCAGAGTTCACATAACCTGTCTGGTCCCCGGAGATGGGAATGGAGGATGATGACAGTTTATTTTCTACGCTTCTCCTCCTTCCATGTTTGTATCACCTCCGCTATCTTGGGGAAAGTGCAAAGGACAAATATCTCAATTGTATGAAGGGAGAAAGGAGAATTGAAAGAAGAACTGGGGTTGTTAGAGCTGAGATAACTGTACACATACCCCTGCCCAATTTGTATAGCTCTTTGTGGAGATAATTAGGGATGGGAGCAGTCTGAAGGAGTAAGCCTGGTTTTATACTTTTAAATAAAGTGTTTTTATCTGTCTCTGTTATGGGTGAGGCCTGGTGATAGAGGGCTGGAGGAATGAAGGAAATGATTAACTAAGCAGGGTCTGGTGTGACACACTGGAGGGTTACAGCCTGCTTGTCCTTTGTCCCTTCCCTTCTACCCCCATGATGGGATACATATTCACAATCTAGCCCCGCCAAGGAATATTCAAGACCTCATCTGTAGGGCAATGCAGAGTAAGTTGTAGAGAAGAACAGTCTGTGCCCCCTGCAGACCAGCTGACTTCTGAGCCTCTGGTCCTAAGGCCACAAGGACATGATTGTGTCTGTTCACACATGTTCACAAGGACACAGACCCTGTCTTTCCCACACTTGACCTTGATCTTGTCCTTATTTACAAAAAATGGTTACAGCAATTTTTGTAGGGAAAGTCAAGAAAACCAGGTATGAGGAGGGAGGAGGAGCTGACTTATCCACCATAGTATTCCCTCCTCTTCCAGACCCTGGAGACGCCACTTTGAAAGGTATGTCTGTGCAGAGTGAGCCCCCCTAAATATCCTATTCTCCAGTTACAGAAACCAGTGTGTGACTGAGTTGCAATTTCTCTTTTGGTTCTTCCCTTTGTGAAATTTAGTTAGCCTTTCTCACTCCCTTTCTTTGGGGGAAGGGAGGTAGGCGGTGTTGTTTTACAGGAAGTAAGGAGGGTGGGGAGGAAGGGAGTGACTTAGGGACACTCACAGATCTGAGAGATGCTTTCTCGCCCACAGAGCTCTCCCTTGGGTGAGGTCACTTTCCGAGGCTCTGATTGGCTTCTGAGGAAGCCTTAGATGAGCTGATTGGTTCCAGCCACTTGACATGCAACAGTCACGGGCAAGCTGCGTGTCCAGAATAGGAACTGAATAAGGAAGCATGCTATCATAGCAACTCTACTGAGCATTTGAAAGCCGTAAGATGGGATATAGAAGAACCTTCAAAACATTCCCCAACTGCATTCAGGCAGGCCAACTGAATTCCCTGCAGCATCAAGTGATGGAGACTGGCAATCTAAGGTTGAATATGTTTGACCCCATTGTAAAGAATGAAGAAAGAGTATGACTCCATTGAGAGAAACCACCTTAAAAGCCTAGTTTGGGTGTGTTAGTTAGTGTTTACATAGAAGCAGTGGCAGGCGCCATGGCTCAAACTTGTAATCCCAGAAGTTTGGAAGACTGAGGCAGGAGGATTGCTTGAAGCCAGAAGTTTAAGACCGGTCTAGGCAACAAAGCGAGTCCCTGTCTCTACAACAAAAATATTTTAAAATCTTTCAAATAGCTGAGCGTGGTGGCACTCCCCAGTAGTCCCAGCTACTAGGGAGGCTGAGGCAGGAGGATCCCTTGAGCCCTGTAGTTTGAGGCTGTGGTGAGCTATATGATTGCACCACTGTGCTGCAGCCTGGGCAACAAAGCAAGAACCCGTCTCGAAGAAAAGTAAAGTAGAAGCAGCGAAGGAAACAGGAATAGAAGCAGAACATTCCAGAGTCATTGAGCAATTATGATGATTGATGTGTTTCTTTTTTAGTCCTCCTGAGGTGTTGTATTGAGTGGCAGGAAGGAGATAGGGGACCTGTAACTGGGATTTCCCATAGCTGTACTTCAGCCTGTGATTATAGCTAGGGAGAGATCAGAAAAACAAAAGTAAAAGCTATTGAAAATTTTCCTTTTGCATTGTTCCCTACATACACACACCAAGTCCTAACCTGGTCAATTATGTGTCTATGTTGGGAGCACAGCCACCCCATAAAGCCCACCAAATGTCAGCCTGGAAACTTAAAAGAGTGAGAACAAAGAAGATTCTGGAAAAGCAGCACACATCCTATACACACACATCCTTTTCCCATGAAACTGGGGAAATGAAGACAAAGGTTGGAGTGACCACTTGAGATCAGTTGTATTACTTCAAAGTGTCAGAAAGATCAGACTATTCTTGGACTCTGCCCTGTCTGCAGGTGACCTTGCTGGACAAAGCCAGGGACACAGAACCCAGCAGCTTTCCCAGATTCTGAAGTGGTTCCAGGAATGAGCTAGACTTGTTTCCACTGACCTTTCCCCTACTTTCCATAGGTACTATATCAGGCAGGCCTGAAGCCCAAGGCCTAGTAAACAGGGTCATGGCTCCTATTCACTTTGGAGGAACCCCTGAGAGGTTAGGAGTTGAGGCCATGCTTGCAAACGTTTTTTTGTTTTGTTTTGTTTTGTTTTTTGAAATGGAGTCTCACTCTGTTGCCCAGGCTGGAGTGCAGCGGCACAGTCTCAGCTCACTACAACCTCCACCTCCTGGATTCAAGTGATTCTGCTGCCCCAGCCTCCTGAGTAGCTGGGATTACAGGTGCATGCCACCATGCCTGGCTAATTTTTGTATTTTTAGTAAAGATGGAGTTTCACCATGTTGGTCAGGCTGGTCTCGAACTCCTGACCTTGTGATCCACCTGCCTTGGCCTCCCAAAGTGCTGGGATTACAGGCGTGAGCCACCATGCCCGGCCCCTACTTGCAAACATTTACAGAGGACCTACACAGAGCTGCTCAGCCCAGTACTACTCACCCGATAGGGCTTATGTTGAACAGATTGCTGCCATGTCCACAGCCTGGGCTGCACTGGCCCCAGGCAGGGTAGGTTCTCTGTCAAGAATCCTGTCCTGGGCATGGTGGCTCCCACCTGTAATCCCACCACTTTGGGAGGCTGAGGTGGGAGGCTGCTTGAGGCGAGGAGCTCAAGACCAGCTTGGGGCAACATAGTCTTCCCTAAGTCTGCCTTTAAAAAAAAAAAAAAAAAAAAAGGAAAGAATCCTATTTTTCTCTATGCTATGTTCCATCCCTAGCCTCATGATTTCCTCCCATCTCAGGTGGGCAGTTTAAGAGGGATCTGCAAACAGACCCAGTGACTCAAGTGGTTTGAGGGAGGCTAAATGGCAGACCTGAAAGCAACATGTAGTTTAGATTGGGAGTGGAGACCAAAGAAAATTGGAGGGTCAGATGAATAAGGTAATTGGGCACCTATAATTTGGTAAGGAAAAGACAGTTCTTTTCCTCAATTCTTTTTTTTTTTTTTTTTTTTTTTGAGACGGAGTCTCGCTCTGTGGCCCAGGCTGGAGTGCAGTGGCCGGATCTCAGCTCACTGCAAGCTCCGCCTCCCGGGTTTACGCCATTCTCCTGCCTCAGCCTCCCGAGTAGCTGGGACTACAGGCGCCCGCCCCCTCGCCCGGCTAGTTTTTTGTATTTTTTAGTAGAGACGGGGTTTCACCGTGTTAGCCAGCATGGTTTTGATCGCCTGACCTCGTGATCCGCCCGTCTCGGCCTCCCAAAGTGCTGGGATTACAGGCTTGAGCCACCGCGCCCGGCCCTCAATTTATTTTTTTTTAAGAGACAGGGTTTCACACTATTTTATGGTCCTAGTTTCACCACTCCATAGCTTGGTGCCCTTCAGAAAGTCATGTATGTCTCCAAGCCTCAGTATTCCTCATGTGTGAAATATAAATTTGGACTAGATGTGTCCAGTGGCAGCCATTCTAGCTCTCACAGAGTAGGGCTTATGCTGATCCATCTGTAAGAATTCAAATGGGCCTGAGAGCAAAGGCAGGATGTGCCTAGCTTTGGCTGAACATATTCCATTCGCGGGATTTCCCCACTTTATTTTCAGCCTAGGCAGACTCAAGATACCTCAGGCATCTGGCCAGTCGTTTCCAAGAACCTGCTTCAGCTCGGGTAGCAAGAAGATCAGCAATTCCATCAACTAGCAAGAAAGGGACACCACTTACAGCAGAGTTCAAGGTCACAATCAGCAAGCCAGGACTCAAATCAAACAGGCCACCAGTAGATTTCTGACTGAAGAAGGGGCTGGTGGGCAGGTCCTCTTCATCTCCCCTCATATGTCATGTCCAGTCAGAGGATGGATAAGAGAAACGAGCTCAATGGGAATAGCTCCACTAACTAATCTGGCCAAACCAGTAATGACCTCTTCTCCACTGACCTTTCCCCTTCTGGGACTCTCGTTTCCTCAAGGTCATTTGGGACCACAAAACTGGAAATAAGTTCTAGTTTCCTGCTGGCACCTCAGAAAGGCCTTTGGCTCATCCCCAACAGACTTTAATTTGCCTCTTTGTATCTAGGAAAGAAGGGAGGTCCCCCTCATAACCTTAATGGGGGAGTCAGTGGGAAGACACTGATCCAACTTAACTGCAGGACCTTAATGGCTAGGTGCTCTCACCTTGGGAATCCAAGATGTTGGGGAAGGAATCCAGAGATTCCTCAGGCCTGATCCCAACAAATGCAGGAAGGGGCTAGGTCCCCATGACCTCAGAGTCTGAGATTATTCTCTAGTCTCAAACCTCTCCTCCTCCCAGGATCCTCAGCTTTGGGCTATGCTCCCAGCCCTTTCCTGAATAGTTCTCATCCTTGTGATTCCTCGTTGATCTTGGTTTACAGTAGAGAAAGGGGGAAAATATCCAAATCCTGTCTCTGATATTCTTTGGTACACTCAGGGCAGTGTTGATAATATTAGGTTAGGAGGGAGGGGGTTAGATCTATTTTTGTCTTACCAAAAGGGGTAGGTGGAAGAAACTCACCTAAGTTAGGGATGCAGGTTTGAGCTATTTCCTGTCTTGGAGAGAATAGGTAGAGTCCCATTTGGACAGGGAAAGAAGCCCTGGTACTCATCTTCCTTAGGCTCTGGTGTGATCAGAGATATAGCCATTTTGGAGAAGAAATTCCCTCTTCAAAGGAGGACCATTTAATGCTTGTACTTCATTTTTCTTAGGCAGAGTGATAACAGGAAGTGACACAAAATGGGCTCAGTGGGAGAAAGGGCAAATTCTGATCAGCCCTTTTCTAAGTCTTCCATTTCCTTGCCAAGCCTCTTTCCTGGCACCTAGACACTCTTTCTCATCTGACCATACTTGGCTGCTCTGGATCTCTCACCTCTCCCGTACTTGGCTTGGCTCCTGTTTTTGGGTCTTGCTTTCTACCCTGAGCCGCCACTCTAACACCTGTCCAGAGATATCAGGGATATTTATACACTTCTCAGTGGCTGAACTGGGCCAGGCCTGGAGGGTTGGCTGAGGACCAGACAGAGAGCTTATTACTCAGACTCATTCTTGTTATCTTTCAAATTATTTTCCTCTCTTTGACTCTTTCTCCGTGTCTCTCTTTACCTCATGCCTTTATACGGTGCCGTTTAAATTGGATTATTCCTGGGGTGATATGGTGAAGACTATTTGGAGCCACAGAATACACATGGCACATCTTCCAGAGTGTTAATTTTACTTTTAAGATTTGGTGGGGGAAGATAAATCATTTTTATGCTAAAACCAACACAAATATATTATGCAGTGTAAATCAAAATTTGCATTTTTTAAAGATAAAATAGGTACTTCAAAGACATTTCTGGCTTATGACAGGCTCCTTTAGACTGCTTTGGGAGTCCTGGGGGAAAATGGTTCACTCTCTTGTATCTTAGGGGTCCTGCAGAGGAAATATTTGAGGAGCTCTACTTAGAACAGAGGTAACAAGTTAAGAGAAACCTAAACACTAAACAGGAGTCAGGCAGATATAAAAGATGGAAGCATGCGAGTGTAATGCAATAGGGAGTGGTGAGAACTGGCAAACCGGAGCCTGCCTAGCCCCTTCAGCTCCAGCCGATTAATGATGCCATGAAAGAATGTGACTCAGTGTTACTAAATATGATTGCTTTTTAAGAGACACCAGAATGAAGCCGGGCGCGGTGGCTCAAGCCTGTAATCCCAGCACTTTGGGAGGCCGAGACAGGCGGATCACGAGGTCAGGAGATCGAGATCATCCTGGCTAACACGGTGAAACCCCGTCTCTACTAAAAAATACAAAAAACTAGCCGGGCAAGGGGGCGGGCGCCTGTAGTCCCAGCTACTTGGGAGGCTGAGGCAGGAGAATGGCGTAAACCCAGGAGGCGGGGCTTGCAGTGAGCTGAGATCCAGCCACTGCACTCCAGCCTGGGTGACAGAGCGAGACTCCGTCTCAAAAAAAAAAAAAAAAAAGACACCAGAATGGTAGATGTTACTGAAATCTGATTTTTAAATGTTTACAACTGATTCAAATGTTTAGGAAAGGAAATACAGGTTTATTTATTTATTATTTTTTTTGAGACGGAGTTTCACTCTTGTTGCCCAGGCTGGAGTGCAATGGCACGATCTCGGCTAACTGCAACCTCCACCTCCCGAGTTCAAGCAATTCCCCTGCCTCAGTCTCCTGACTAGCTGGGCTTACAGGCATGCAGCACCACATCTGGCTAATTTGTATTTTTAGTAGAGACGGGGTTTCGCCGTGTTGGTCAGGCTGGTCTTGAACTCCTGACCTCAAGTGATTTGCCTGCCTCAGACTCCCAAACTGCTGAGATTACAGGCGTGAGTCACGGCGCCAGCCGGCAATATGGGTTTCGAAATGTCTGCAAGCTGGTTTGGCCTATGGGCCTCTGATTTGCTGCCTGTGGCTTAGTGTTTCCTCCAGCTTTGCTTAGGTTCATCATCAGCTAAAATCAAGACAAAAGAAGAGAAACACGAATCACAGTGTGATCTCCCTTCCCTAAGTCCATCTCCCTACCAGCTTCCCATCAATCTTGGAGCACTTATGTCAGGGATTTTCTCCTCCACCCACTAAGCAGGGTGGGCAGTATCAGAAATAGTGTTGAGATACAGGAAAGAAGAAGAGGAAAGAAGGAAGCAGTCTTTGGATATAGAAGGTTATTCAGTTTAAAGCGTATTCACCAAGGGAAGATGAAACCCCAAATAGGAAATTATCATAATTTTTGTCTCTCCTTCTTCACTTTCATTCCTAACCTCCAGGCCTCTCTCACAGTCAAAAAGATATTCTGAACTTGCTAATGATCAACCTCTACTCCCAGCCCTTCCACCTCCCAGGTGACCTAATTTTCCCAAACCAGAGATAGCAGATCTTGCCTTGTCAGACTTGGTCACCATTTCCAACCTCTCTGACCTTCACTATCATTTCTTCTACTTTCCAAAAGTATATGAAGCACAGGCCTGGGATTCCATGGTGTCAAATTCTGTTCCCAAGAGTTGGGGGCAGTGGGATGCATGAGGTTGCAGGAGAGTTTGGAGCTGTCCTGCGGGACAGCTTGAGGAGGTAGAACTGCAAAGAAGCCTTGAGAGTACCACTGGCAGAGGTACACCTATCTCCAGGGGAAACAAAGGAGCTATTGGCCCTGCCCAACCACCCTCTTCCTGATGTACAGGAATCGGGAGGTAAAACAGAAACCAGAGTTTCCCCAGAGTTGGAAGGTGAAGCAAGCATGAAAGACAGGGAATAAACAGAAATGGGAGAGCAGGAGGCAAAGGATTAACCCTGAGTCTGGCTAGATGAAGGAGGAAGCCAGAATCTGGAGAAGTGGAGAGGGAGGGATCTTTAGCCACAGAACCATATAAGGGAAGCACAAATGTTGGCCAGGCGTGGTGGCTCACGCCTGGGATCCCAGCACTTTGGGTGGCCGAAGCAGGCGGATCTATAGTGAAACCCCGTATCTACTAAAAATACAAAAATTAGCCAGGCGTGGGGGTGGGCACCTATAATCCCGGCTACTCAGGAGGCTGAGACAGGAGAATCACTTGAACCCGGGAGGCGGAGGTGCAGTGAGCTGAGGTCGCACCATTGCACTCCAGCCTGGTGACAGAGTGCGACTTGTCTCTTAAAAAAAAAAGGGGGGGAAGCACAGTTCTCATTCCCCTGAATACCTCCTCCCCTCTCAGCAGCTGAAATCCTTGCTCTATCCATCTGTCCAATACGTTAAAAATATCCATGCTGGGAACCTAGCCAGACATTTCCAAGAACCTGTTTACTGACCATTTGGTTAACTTTGATTGTCAGCAAATAGCCCAACAGGGACTGAGAATGGACCTTGCCTAACATCTCAGGACTCAGGGAACATGGAATTCACAATCCTGTCCCTTTGTTTTCCCTGTCTTCTTTCTCCCATCACTCTGTTGCCTGGAGATGACCAGTCAATTGATAGTCAGACTCTGTTCATTCTTTTCTCTTTACATAACAGGCCCAGCAGAGAGTAGGGAAGGGTCAAGCAAAGGGAAAGGTCAGGACAGAACAGGAATAGCCTAAATAAGCTAAACTGGGCCTCATCCGTGGGCTCACCTCCACTGACATTTGTGCTACTCAGTCTAGTCCACCTCGCGGAAAAAAATCAAATGGAATGCAATACCTTGAAAGAAAAAGTCTGCAAGTCCTGTGACGTTACATTGTATATCTAGCACTCTCTGTTCCTCAGTTCATCACTCCAAATGGTGGGAAGCTTTTCTTTGGAGTTGTATACTGAAAAGTTAAGAAAGTTCAAATAATTTTTAGAAGGTTACAGGGTTTAATCCACAGGCATGGGAAGCACACTGGGAGTGTGAAAAAGAAAATCCTGAGGCCAAGTGGGTACTGTGGCTCACTCCTGTAATCCAAGCACTTTGGGAGGCCGAGGCAGGCAGATAGCTTGAGTCAAGCTATCTGGAGTTTGAGACCAGCCTGGGCAACATGGTGAAACCTCATCTCAGCTAAAAATAAAAAAAATTAGCCAGACATGGTGGTGCATGCCTGTAATCCCAGCTACTTGGGTGACTGAAGCAAGAGAATTGCTCGAACCCAGGAGGAGGAGGTTGCAGAGATTGCCCCACTCCACACTAGCCTGGGTGATAGAGTGAGACTGTCTCAAAAAAAAAAAAAAAAAAAAGTAAATTATTCAAGGGGGTGATGAGGGATATGTCCCCTCTTTTTTTAGGTAACAATCACTTAAGTGGTATTGTTCTAACTTTTTACATATATTTTAAAATTTCTCACAATCTTCTGAGGTAGGCATTATTATTATGTCTCATTTTATAAATGAACTCACTGTGACATAGAGAGGTTAAACAAGTTGCCCAAGGTCACACAACTGGTTAAATGGTAGAAGAATGGTCTTAATTTAGATAGTTTGGCTTCAGGGTCCACGTGCTTAACTACTATACTATACTTTCCTCCTTTTTCTTTTCTTTTTTTTTTTTTGAGACAGAGTCTCGTTCTGTCACCCAGGTGCTGGAGTGCAGTGGCGTGATCTCTGCTCACTACAACCTCCCTCTCTGGAGTTCAAGCAATTCTCTTGCCTCAGCCTCCCAAGTAGTTGGGACTACAGGCGTACACCACCTCACTGGGCTAATTTTTTGTATTTTTAGTAGAGATGGGGTTTCACCATGTTGGCCAGGCTGGTCTCAAACTCCTGATGTCAGGTGATCCGCCCACCTTGGCTCTCAAAGTGCTGGGATTATAGGCATGAGCCACCTTGCCTGGCCTATTTTTTCTTAATAGTATAGGAAGACTAATCTTTGGACTTTTTCCGGGTTCTAGACTTACCTATTGAGCCAGGACCTGCAGCCCTGGATCTTTAGCTCTCTGAAAAGGAGTGTTTCAGCTTATGAAATAGAGGTGGATGTGAGGTCGTAACAGAGAAAGGACAAAAAACTTCCCATCCCCCATGCCCAAACTATTGAGGCCAGGATGCCTGGGGCAGGGACTTCTGATCATTGGAAGGTCAGTAAAATATGTTCCTTACTCACCTTATGCATTTTATCACCTAGAGGTAGCCCAAGAAAATAATTCTAAGAGGGATCTGTAGTCTGTTGAAAGAATTGGGCCAAGGTTGCATGTGCCTGTCGTCAGAGCTACATGGGAGGCTGAGTAGGGGGAATCCCTTGAGGCTATGAGTTCAAGGTCAGAGTTTGCTATAATTGTGCCTGTGAACAGCCACTGCACTCCAACCTGGGCAACATAGTGAGACCCTCTCTCAAAAAGAGAAGAAAGAATTGTGCAAAGGTTACTCCTTGACTCCACTTCGTGCCCTTCAGCTCTTGTGTGATTGTTTTTTGCTGAACGTGTGCTTTGTCCAGATCCTTGCCTCCACATTTTTCCCTCCCAGTACCTCAACCCAAGTTAGATCCTTGTGTTTCCAGTCTGTTCAGAGGTATCAATCAAGGCAGCCAATGACTCTGGTTGTTGAAGTACCTGTTTTTTGTTTTGTTTTGTTTTGTTTTGAAAAGGAGTCTCTCTCTGTCTCCCAGGCTGGAGTGCAGAGGCGTGATCTCGGCTCACTGCAGTCTCCACCTCCTGGATTCAAGCGATTCTCCTGCCTCAGCCTCCCAAGTAGCTGGGACTACAGGTGCCTGCCATGCCTGGCTGATTTTTATATTTTTAGTAGAGGCGGGGTTTCACCATGTTGGCCAGGCTGATCTCAAACTTCTGACCTCAAATGATCCACCCACTTTGGCCTCCCAAAGTGCTGAGATCACAGGCATGAGCCATTGTGCCCGGCCCCTTTTTCTTGTTAATTTTATTGTCTTGCTCTTTTCTCTCTTTAGGTAGTTTTCTTTTTTACTTCTCTCAGATCTCCCTATACCAGATTGAACCTACTGAATAAATGATACTCAGAACCACATCTCCTCTAATGATTGTACCTGTAGGTCATAGCTCTTTAAAAATTAAAAGGCGCATGAGAAGAGGATAAGCAAAGAAGACCCAAAATATTCACCCACTTAAGTGGGGAAATAGCTAGGCCACTATCCAAGGAAGTGTACTGAAGCAAGCCTGTAGGCAGAAAATGTCCTGGGGTGAGGTAGACATTGTATACAGAAGGCAAAAAGAAGTAGAGCAGAGTTTTTGTGCTGTAAGAGAAGGATAGGTTTCCTCTGGCGGAACAGCTCTAGCTGCTTACTCCTTTAGATTTTGATGTGATATTCAGTATGGCAGTCACTAGTCACACAAAGCTGAAGTTTAATTGAATTAAACAAAATTGGGCCAGGCATGGTGGCTCACGCCTATAATCCCAGCACTTTGGGAGGCTGACATGGGCAGATCACCTGAGGTGGGGAGTTCGAGACCAGCCTTACCAACATGGAGAAACCCTGTCTCTACTAAAAATACAAAATTAGCCAGGTGTGGTAACGCATGCCTGTAATTCCAGGTACTTGGGAGGCTGAGGCAGGAGAATCACTTGAACCCAGGAGGTGGAGGTCGCGGTGAGCCAAGATCACGGCGTTGCACTCCAGCCTGGGCAACAAGAGAGAAACTCCGTTTCAAAAAAAAAAAAAAAAAAAAGATAAACACAATTAAAAATTCAGGCCGGGCGCGGTGGCTCAAGCCTGTAATCCCAGCACTTTGGGAGGCCGAGACAGGTGGATCACGAGGTCAGGAGATCGAGACCATCCTGGCTAACATGGTGAAACCCCGTCTCTACTAAAAAAATACACACAAAGGCCGGGCGCGGTGGCTCAAGCCTGTAATCCCAGCACTTTGGGAGGCCGAGACGGGCGGATCACGAGGTCAGGAGATCGAGACCATCCTGGCTAATATGGTGAAACCCCGTCTCTACTAAAAAATACAAAAAACTAGCCGGGCGAGGTGGCGGGCGCCTGTAGTCCCAGCTACTCGGGAGGCTGAGACAGGAGAATGGCGTGAACCCGGGAGGCGGAGCTTGCAGTGAGCTGAGAGCCGGCCACTGCACTCCAGCCTGGGCGGCAGAGCAAGACTCCGTCTCAAAAAAAAAAAAAAAAAATACACACAAAAAAACTAGCCGGCGAGGTGGTGGGCGCCTGTAGTCCCAGCTACTCGGGAGGCTGAGGCAGGAGAATGGCGTAAACTCGGGAGGCGGAGCTTGCAGTGAGCTGAGATCCGGCCACTGCACTCCAGCCCGGGTGACAGAGCGAGACTCCGTCTCAAAAAAAAAAAAAAAAAATTTCAGTTACAGGCTGGGCACAGTGGCTCACACCTGTAATCCTAGCACTTTGATAGGCTGAGGCGGGAGGATTGCTTGAGCTCAGGAGTTTGAGACCAGCCTGGGCAACATGGCAAAACCCCATCTCTATGAAAAATACGAAAATTAGTTGGGCTTGGTGGCATGCACCTGTAGTCCCAGCTGCTAGGGGGCTGAGGTGGGAAATCACTTGACCCTGAGAGGTGGAGGCTGCAGTGAGCAGAGATCATGCCCCTGCACTCCAGCCTGGGAGACAGAGCAAGACCCTGTTTAAAAAAAAAAAAAAATCATGCACAGCACTTTGGGAGGCTGAAGCAGGCAGATTGCTTGAGCCTAGGAGTTCAAGACCAGACTGGGCAACATGGTGAAACCCTGTCTCTACAAAAAATACAAAAAATTAGCTGGGCATGGTGGCGTGTGCCTGTAGTTCTAGCTACTTGGGAGGCTGAGGTGAGAGAATGACCTGAGCTTGGGAGGTCAAAGCTGCAGTGAGCAAGCCGAGATTGTGCCACTGCATTCCAGCCTAGGGGACAGAATGAGACCCTATCTCAAAAAAAAAAAAAAAAAAAGATGAGAAAAAAATCAGTTTATCAGTCACAGTAGCCACATTTCAGAGCTAGTGGCTAGTGTATTGAACTTTTCCATCATCATAGAAAATTCTATTTGGACAGCTGGATAAAGGATATTAAGGGTATCTGGAGGGAATGCCCATGTTCTGGCTCTTCCAGGATCAGATCTCTCTTTTTTTTTTTTGAGACGGAGTCTTGCTTTGTTGCCCAGGCTCGAGTGCAATGGTGCAGTCTCGGCTCACTGCAACCTCCGCCTCCTGGGTTCAAGTGATTCTCCTTCCTCAGCCTCCCGAGTAGCTGGGATTACAGGTGCCTGCCACCATGCCCGGCTAATTTTTGCATTTTTAGTAGAGACGGGGTTTCACCATGTTGGCCAGGATGGTCTCAAACTGCTGGCCTCGTGATCCACCCACCAACGTGCTGGGATTACAGGCATGAGCCACCGCGCCCAGCCCCAGGATCAGATCTTTAAGAGGCCTTGGGGGCCGGGCGCGGTGGCTCAAGCCTGTAATCCCAGCACTTTGGGAGGCCGAGACGGGCGGATCACGAGGTCAGGAGATCGAGACCATCCTGGCTAACACGGTGAAACCCCGTCTCTACTAAAAAGTGCAAAAAACTAGCCGGGCGAGGTGACGGACGCCTGTAGTCCCAGCTACTCGGGAGGCTGAGGCAGGAGAATGGCGTAAACCTGGGAGGCGGAGCTTGCAGTGAGCCGAGATCCGGCCACTGCACTCCAGCCTGGGTGACAGAGCGAGACTCCGTCTCAAAAAAAAAAAAAAAAAAAAAAAAAAGGCCTTGGGTATAAAGTTATCTATCCTTTCGAAGCCATCCCTCTTCTCATATTGGGTACTGGTAGCCCGACTGTGCACACAAACAACCAGGCTCATGTACTCCATGGTCTCTGCATTCCTTTGTCCTGCTTTCTGGCCCGTTTTTGTCATTGCTTCACCCCTCTAGTCCCTGGAAAACAAGCTACAGAAAAAACTTTTCCATCAACTTTGACCTAATTTCCTGGTCACGGATTTGAAGGGGAGGAGCCGCTAAATTCTTGAACAGGTGAGAAAGGGGCGGAGAGTTCAGGTGAAAGTCACCTTGGCAATAGGTAGAAATAGAGACTGACACTTTGGTAATGAAAGAGAGACAAAGAGAGGGAGGAGTGTGCTATAGAAAATGGAAGATAAAAGGAAAATGAAGATTTAAATAGAAAAGGATCTTTTAAATCTCACTTTCTATTAAATTCACATTGATTTTAGTTTGCTTATCATTTATTTATTTATTTTCGAGGTAAACTCTGTCCCCCAGGCTGCAGTGCAAGTGGTGCGATCATAGCTCACTGTAATCTAGAACTTCTGGGCTTGAATGATCCTCTTGCCTCAGCCTCGTGAGTAGCTAGGGCTATAACACCCTACATTGATTTCATGTAGAATTTCCAGGTGCCTGTTATTTGGAATTAGTTTGTGGAAGTCCTCAGAAAAGCCAGTTCCCCAAATAAGGGCCAGGACCAGATATGTGCAAATATTTAAATTAGCCATCCCAGGGTTTCTCACCTGTCAGTTCTTTAGGAATGAAAATCACTACCAGGTGTGGTGGCTCACACCTGTGAGCACTTTGGGAGGCTGAGGCAGGTGAATCATGGGAAGTCAGGAGTTCAAGACCAGCCTGGCCAACATGGTGAAACCCAGTCTCTACTAAAGATACAAAAATTAGCTGGGCAAGGTGGCTCATGCCTGTAATCCCAACTACTCAAGCGGCTGAGGTAGGAGAATCGCTTGAACCTGGAAGGCGGAGGGTGCAGTGGGCCAAGATTGGGCTACTGCACTCTAGCCTAGGAGATAGCAAGATTCTATGTCAAAAAAAAAAAAAGAATGAAAATCACACCAATTAAACATGGGATTGTTTAATCCCATGTTTAGAGAATTACTAATAGTAGTAGTACTCAACTACTATTACCCTACAAGGAATAGGAACCACCAAAGCATCTAAGGGATAAGGGTGGATTTGAATAGTTAGCAAACGTTTACTGAGTTATGTGCTTGAATAGGAATTGTGAAAACAAAAAATGGTTAGCTGCCTCCAAAGAATACTCATAGCTCTATAACTTCTTAAGTCCTGAATAGTTATCCTTGTTAGTATATAAATCAAGTTTACACTGGGAAGAAACTTTATGATAAAACCAAATTATGAAAAAGGGATCTTCAGCCGGGTGTGGTGTCTCATGCCTGTATTCCCAACACTTTGGGAGGCCAGGGCCAGCAGATCACTTGAGCCCAGAAGGTTGAGGCCACCCTGGACAGCATGGCAAAACCCCAGTTCTACAAAAAGTATAAAAATTAGCTGAGTGTAGTGGTGTGTGCCTGTAGCCCAGCTATGTGGGAGTCTGAGATGGGAGGTTCACTTGAGCCCAGGTCAAGGCTCAGTGAGCTAAGATCATGCTACCACACTCCAACCTAGGTGAGACTGTCTTAAAAAAAAAAAAAAAAAGGAACCTCCACTCTTTTCTTTCAAATTCCCTCATAAACATCATTTCCCTGTATTTTAAGAACTCATGAACTCCAAAACTGAAGGAATTTAGTAATGATTAGCTATGGACTTGGAAAACTAGACAACCAGAAAATCCCAGTATAGCTCTTCAGTGAATCTGAATGAAACATGCCTCAAACTGTTTCCCTCTTCACCTCCAGCCCCTACTCTGCCGCCATTCCTTAGGGTCCATAGGGAGTGTTTTCTCCACAAGGTTTTCACTGGTGTGGATTGTTAAGTGGAGGAAGACTCCTTTAGGCACACCTTCTTTCCAAAAGCTTCTCCAAAGCCATCTCACAGACAACATTTTTTTTTTCCCATTAAAAAAACTTTATTTTTATTTTTTACAAGAATATCCCCATCTGGGGTAAAAATATATCTGGTGAAGTACAAAATATAGTCTTTACCATACAAAAAGATACATAATACAAAAACATGAAACCACCTTCAGTCCACACTTTCTGGCTGCAGTAACTCTCAGAAAAGGGTGGAGCTCAGTGCTGACACAGGACAGTGAACAAAGTGCTATGGCTGAGAGTGACTGACCAAGTGCTGGCAGCTGTAGTGAGAGAGGGGCCAATATCCCTATCTCCTAACACAGGGCAGGAAGGGTGTTCGAAGGGCTTTTGTGAAGACCTGCCCTCTAGTTTCTCATGGCAGTATTTGGAGGTTCTGATCAGTGTTGGGCATTTTGATCGAGAGTTCCTCCTTGGGTTTGGAGAAGTCACAGTGGGCAAGGCTGACAGCAGCAACCATTTCACATGATTTGAGTCTTAGAATTATGTAATTCTGTACATTGGGGCAATCTCAAAAGTAGTTTTTTTTTTCGTCTTTGGGCTTACCCCTAGAGACATAGTAGACGAGTTTCAGCTTACATCGAAGATGGCAGAGGGAGGAGGACAAAAAATTTGACAGGAACTAAAGTGCTAAGAACATCACCTTAGAATCAATTCCAAGGACTTGCATGAAGAGAAAAATATCCTCCCATATGAAAATATTTGCAATAGGAGAACACAGTGCAATAGGCTCCAAAAACGGCTTTTAAGACCTTTGGTGGGACACAGTTACTACTGCTTTAAAAGCCAGGTTAAAGTATACTCTAAGTAAAGATGACCATAGAGCAGCTAGCTTCTTTTTTTTATAATCACAAAGAAAGCTCTCTCCAAATGTCCATCAAATCAGCCCTAGAAGGTTTTTCTTTTTTTTCTGCAAGTACACAAACACTGATTTTAGGAACCTCCTTTTCCCAAAGTTTTGGCCACAATTTCCCTTTTCATCTTCCTAGTTTGCTAAATTGGCTCTTCTCCACATGATAGATACGTAAGTTCAAGGTCCAAAGTGGTTATCACAATTTGCACAAAGCCTCCAAGAAACCTTGAAAAGCTTATGCCAGGAGGCCATTTTTACCTGACCCGAAACTACCCAAAAGACCTCAATTTTCAAGGAGATCTGAGAAAATGGATGGGCCTGAGTTTTTCTAGCTGTTTTTAAACCCATCCAACAAACACCCCTGTATCACAACATCGGCGCTGGCTGAGGATGAGTCCACATCCTTTAAGGCCCAGGAGACTGCCTGCTGACCACCTCCTGCATTGGGAAGTCAGAGGCTAAGGTGGATCCACTCCATTGCAGAGACTATTAAGTCTCTGAAAAAGTGAGAGTCCAGGAAGAGAGACAAAAAGAAACAAGTAGGTAAAGCTGCTTCTTTTCTTCCACATGTTCACTGCACATTGTTGTTGAGGATGCACGGATCCACCTAAAGGAAGAAACAGACTATTTCAGTTCAGGTAAGAACTAAAAGAACAAACCAGTTTAGCAATCCCTCTAAGTCAACTTCTTATAGAAAGCTTAGGACAAATTTAACAGTAAATATGACAATTCTCACCTCAGTGTAAGTAGGTGGTGGCATGAACTTGAACTCAGGGGCATACATAAAGATAGGGCTGTCTTGAGCACCATCCATGTCATCTAGCAGAGGAGTGGTGGGGCTCTCCAATCGGTGATCTTCGGGAATGACATCCATATAGCAGGGAGGAGCTAGAAAAGAAAATATGGCCACATAAGAAGCCTGCCCAAGAAATGCTGGACGACCACAAGTTTACAAACCCAGGTAGACCAGAAATGAAGAAAAGACATTAGGTCTGGCTCACCTTCTGGGGTATCAGGGATATTCAGATCTACCCAACTCATCTCAGAGCTGGTCCGGCTGGCCATGCTAGATGTTCTGCTGCTTAGACCTGATCTGCTGCCAATTACCAGGGGCAGGTCAAGGATGACCTTCTTGGATCCAGGAACGCTAACATAGATCTAGAAAAGGAAGATGGTAGTTTGTTAGACCAGAGCTCCGGAGAAACAAGACAGTTACGGTAACAGATGAACAATTTCTCTGCTGAACCCACCCTGCCTCTACTCACCAGTAAGGAATATTCAACTCGAAGAATGTTGCAGCCCAGGATAGAAGGCCTGATCTTCTGAACCCGAAGGCTCTTTCCATGCCATGATGCACATGTCCCTGAGATAATATGATTGCCTCTGACTGATGACAACTTCTGAGTCAGCACCTTGGTCTGGCCATTGGCAAGGTAAGTGTGGCGGGCTACAATGGCAGCTTTGGGGACCACAATTCGGGAACATGTATTCTCAAAGTCAGCATGGATGGAAATCTCATCACCTAGGAAAGAGAAAAATGAAAACTTACTGATACTCAGTATAGTTAATGACATTTCCTCTACCCCAGTCCCATGCCCTTGCCCCACTAAACCCAGTTCCTGTTATATCTGCCTGCCATAAGCACTAGGATTTTACCTTCACAGAATCCTTTTCTGTCAATTCGAGCAGAGACAGACACCCGCCCATCAGGAATGAACATGCAGGAAACTTTCTTTTCCTTTTTAGCAGACACAGGTGCCTATGTAGAAGGGGACAAAAAAGGGTGTTTTGAGATGCTTCAATCTAATGCCCAAGACATCTGATTTATCATCCCTGTGACCCAGAAAACTATAATCTTTAAAACAAATCTCACCATTAAATCAGGGGTATTGACATCCACCAGATCCACCACTTCAAAGTTTTTCTTTGTCTCCTGAGTTGGCTGGCTGGGGCGGTCAAGAAAAGCCTTCACCCAGTAGTCTACACACCCATATTTTCCTTTGAAGGATGTTCCCAGAGGCCTGTGTCAAGAAAATGAAAATTTTTAAATGCTCTCCAAGGAACAGTAAGTGATCAAAGGAGGACAAGGTATTTTAGACAGAAAAGTTCGAAGATGCATTTAGCTGATATTTACCCCTGGGGAAGCTCAAAGCCGAACTTGTACTCATATTTGTTTCCAGGTCTCATGATCACCATCTCATTCTCACCTGAAGGGGAAGAAAATCGAGTAGCCATTAGGCTTCCTGTTACACTTAAAATGCATCTGTGTGATAAGGAATGCTTGGGTGGCCTGCAAGGTATTGAAGTACCCCCAATTATATTCCACAGATAGGTATTTTAATCATCCCATGTTGGTCTTAAAAAGAAATTCTGTTGTATTTTGTTGGGCAGCAAATTCTCAAGTTGCCCTGCAATGCTTTTAAAGATTCACCCAGGACAGTTCTCCACTAACATCTCAAACAGGAAGTAGGCAAAGAATAAGCAACTAATGCACACGTAAGATTTTTAACTATCCGAGGCAATGCCCCTCAGAATCACCTTTAGGACACAGCACCATAAAAAACTGTACAAACCACCCCTTTTTTGGGGGGGGGGGAGAATGTCTGCAAATTAGAAAAAAGGAAGTAACAATGTGTAATTCACACCACTCAAACTGAGCAACTTAAAACATTTCGTATAGTTTTGTGTATTCCTTTCAATTCTCTTCTCTAATCAGCTTTCACCCTCCAACAATGAATTGGGCCGCTTACCTGTTGGCTGGTCTTCCGGAAGAAGCGTGTCTTCATAGCGCAGGTACTCCGAAGTCTGTTTGCACTGCTGGGATCCCTGCATCCAGAGTACTTTAGCCACTCCGCAAGCAAGGATCCTAACGGCTTTGACACGAGTAACTTCACACACCTCCACTATCACCCGGCCAGCCACCTTCTCGCCACTGCCGTACACCTTTTCAGGGTCGTTAAAGACCACCTCAAAAGACTTGATCTTCTTGAACATCACCATGATGGGGCTGAGTTGGTTTGAGAGTTAGAAAAGACCGTGGAAGAATAAAAAAAAAAAAAAGCACCAAATCGAGGAAACTCTTTTACAGTAAATTATTTCACTCTTCCTAAGGAATGAAGATATTCTTAAGCAATTTGAGCTTAAAAATAAAGATTTTAACAAATGAATTTTAACTACTAGGTTTTCGAAGAGGCGTCCAAAAAATTTACGCCGCTGGTTACACTAAGCGATTTCAGAGAAAAAGTCTTCTTTCCCCCGATTGCTGAAGAAGAGATCTGATCTCCGCACGTACCCCTTCACAGAGAAAGCGAGGTTAGTTTCAAGCAGCAGGCGGAAAAGGCTCTATATAGAAGCCCCGGCCAGAAGAGCCACGCGAGCGCTGGGCCCGAGGCTCGTGCTGCCCTCGTGCACATCCCTCCCATTGGCTGCCCGGTCCTTGTTTACCAGGAGCCCGACCAATCAGTGAGATCGCTGAGGCGCGTGGACACGGTGTGCTCCTGGCGGGGAAAATGGTTGTTGTGCTCGGGAGCGGTGCAGGGAGGGGGGAAGGAGAGGAATGAGGGGAAGGAGAGGAAGGAGGGGAAGGAGGGGGATGTTGAGTCTTCACCTGGGCCCAGTGGAAGGAGGATCCCACTGACCCTAAAACCTAGCCAGGGCGACAGGCCATCGGAGGGCGGGTGTGGACGTTTCTGGTCTGAGAGCGGTGTTTTGAGGTAAAAAGAAAATGTGTTTATGAGGGAATTTCATGCCTAGTCTTAGCCAGTGCAATTAGAGTCTGTCGTTTATTCATGGCTCGTAAATAGCAAGTGTGTGAAAATCCCATAGCTCCAAGAATACTTTTAGGTTTGGGGCCGTGGAGCGCAGAATGCTTGGTGTTACTGTTAAGGAACAGCCCCTTTGTCCTTCTCTTGCCCCGCATCCCTATTAAATGTAAAAAAACACCACCATCTCTGAGGGAAAGGAGAACTTTCAGGCCTCGTTGCAGCTGTGGGACTGCTGTCTTCTTCCGGTTCCAATCCCTTGGGGCTAGGGCTGGGGGCTGCGTGCCTGTGCTGTTCGTCACCCCCCCCTCTTGTACCCTCTCTTCCGTTCTCTCTGTTCTCTGGCACGGAAATAGGACAGGCGTGTTTACATCCTGTTGCTTATCCTGTTATCTCTTCAATTTCTGCCTGCAAAGTTGGGGAACACTTTGTCTGTGTTTCCCATTTGCCTCATTACCTCTTTAGTGAGGTGTGTCCAGGCGCTGATAATCTCGCACTCCCTACCTGCTTATGGAGGAAAAGGAAAGGGGAGGGGGGGAAACAAGGATGCTTCACTTTTTTCACTTTCTTCCAGAGTTATGTTCACTTTTTCTTGTCTCCCTCCCCTCTCCCAACTCACTAAATCAAATATACATCCATAAATCTGGTTAAAAGCAAGAAAGTCCTCTTGTTTATATACAAATTTCCAGTGGAGAGATGGCCACACACCTGTTTGAAGGAACAATTTTTAAAAATATTTTCAAAGGTTTTTCCCTAAACGGTTTAGAAAACAGTAAGAAGGAAAAGAGAAGAAAGATCGGTCACCAGAGCACTATAAATTCAAGCCAGAAGAGACCCTACCCTCCCTTTGTTGGTTTCATTCTTTGTTGGTTTCGTTTGGCCAGCTGTCAGATGGATTTTCCCTTGCTGGCTGTGAGATGCTTTAGGAGCTGAGTACTGAGAACTTACTCTTAAATGTAATAAGAAAAACCTGTATGCAGAAGTGCAGGGATTCTTCCCCCTTTTCTTTGATTCATAGACCGTTCCCATATCTGTGCTGGGGTATCAGAAGATTATTATCTCATTCCTTGGGCTGGAATGAGGAAGATAATGTCCCAAGATTGAGATGGGGAAGTAACTAAGAAGCATTCAAGTATATTGAAACCCTACCCAATCAGCAAAAAAGAAACCTATTCATTGCTGTTAAGGAGACCTCTTCCTTCCTCAGACACCCTAGCTGGATTGACACCCCAAGGCTAACAAGTTACAACTCAACCCCAATATTAAACAAGCTCAAGAATAGGCATCATGAGTCTCTTGGAAAACACACACACACACACACACGCACACACGCATTAAACCCCAGGAACTTGTTGATCCTTACGGCGTGTTTGAGGCGGCACCCTGCTCTAGAAGCTTAAGCAACTAGGCTTGAGGTGTTTCCAGTTGGTTAACAATATTGATTGAGTTACTGGGAGTAGAGGAGGTAGGAGTCTGAAGTAATTTTTTTAAGATAGAATCTCACTCTGTTGCCTAGGTTGCAGTGCAGTAGCCCGAACTTGGCTCACTGCAACCTCCGCCTCCTGGGTTTGAGCGATTTTCCTCCTTAGCCTCCCAAGTACTTGGGATTACAGGCATGTGCCACCACGCCCAGCTAATTTTTTATTTTTAGTAGAGACAGGGTTTCACCGTTTGCCCAAGATAGTCTTGAACTTCTGATCTCAAGTGATCCACCCACCTTGGCCTCCCAAAGTGCTGGGATTACAGGCATGAGCCACTGTGCCCGGCCTGACTGAAGTAATTTTTCTCTTTTTTGGAGTCCCGCTGTCTCCCAGGCTGGAGTGCACTGGTGCGATTTCATCTCACTGCAAGCTCCGCCTCCCGGGTTCACGCCATTCTCCTGCCTCAGCCTCCCAAGTAGCTGGGACTACAGGCACCCGCCACTGTGCCCGGCTAATTTTTTGTATTTTTAGTAGAGACAGGGTTTCACCGTGTTAGCCAGGATGGTCTTGATCTCCTGACCTCGTGATCCACCCACCTTGGCCTCCCAAAGTGCTGGGATTACAGGCTTGAGCCACCGCGCCCGGCCAGTAATTTTAAAAGTTCCTAAATTGTGGCTTCTGGGAGAACGTTTAGTTTGATGGGTATGAAAGTGTAAATATCAAACATCAAAATGCTGACAAATATATGAATCAATATTGTTAACTACATAGTCAATATTGTTAAATACTGATAAATCTTAACTACATACATTTTGAGGGAATAGGAAAGATGGTGGCTAGTGGTGGATCAGAGTGGTGGTAATATGGGACATCTTAAGAAAAGGGAACACTGATATTTATTTGGGCACGTCTCTGAAGTACTGAATTGCTGAGTTTTTAAAAATCCTATGACAATTCTCTCATTCTGAGTTTCTCTCCTGGGCTCTCATTCTGATAGTTTCCTAGTATCTTCCCATTTGCAGAGCTCACTACAGACTACATTGCTCTGTGTTATGCCTGGGTTCCTTTAAATGCCAAAAAATTATTTAGCTTTGGCAGCAGCTGCTGCCTACTAGGCCTGTAGCCAAGACATGTTCTGAAGTGGAGCCCTCCTGGACACAGTTGTTTACAACCTTTCACCTTGTAACCTGGTATTCTGATAAAAATCTGCCCCCTGATTCTCCTTTCCCAGTTCTTGGGTCTAAGAAGAAAGACGTTTTGTAAACTCTTGTCCTAAAACCAGGGTATAAAAATGCTTGTGAGGTTTGGGAAAAGACGTGGGCCAAGGAGGAACAGCAAAGTAGGGCACAGTCCAAGAGTTTTGCAAGTTGGATCATCTTTATCAGCCCCTTCTCTACCCTCTTCAGTCCTAGTGCCAACAGGAAACCAAGTGGTGATTGTTGTTTGTTTGCTTTAATGCAAGTGATAGAATAAAGCCAGCACTTTGTTGCCAGTCAGAGACAAGACACTGATTGCATTCCTCTTTCTTTTTCTTTCTTTTTTTTTTTTTTTTTTTTTTTTTTTTGAGACGGAGTCTCGCTCTGTCGCCCAGGCTGGAGTGCAGTGGCCGGATCTCAGCTCACTGCAAGCTCCGCCTCCCGGGTTTACGCCATTCTCTCGCCTCAGCCTCCCGAGTAGCTGGGACTACAGGCGCCCGCCATCTCGCCCGGCTAATTTTTTGTATATTTTAGTAGAGACGGGGTTTCACCGTGTTAGCCAGGATGGTCTCGATCTCCTGACCTCGTGATCCGCCCGTCTCGGCCTCCCAAAGTGCTGGGATTACAGGCTTGAGCCACCGCGCCCGGCCGCATTCCTCTTTTCTTTAACCTGTGGCCTGACAAACGTTTAGGACATGAAGACTCATAGTTCTTAATGCAGAAGAAAGCCCTTTCTTGGTCCTTTTAATCACTTCTGTCACCTCTACTCTGCAAACTTCCCTTTTACTCTTACCCATTTTCCTTTCTCTCTCTCTCTTTTTTTTTTTTTTCAAGATGGGGTCTCACCTCACCCAGGTTGGAATGCAGTGTCACTTGGCTCACTGAAACCTCCACATCCCAGGCTCAAGCAATCCTCCCACCTCAGCCTCCCGAGTAGCTGGGACTATAGATGTGCTCCAGCACGCCTAGGTAATTTTTGTATTTTTGGTAGAGATGAGGTTTTGCTGTGTTGGCCAGGCTGGTCTCAAACTCCTGCTCAAGCAGTCCGCCTACCTCGGCCTCCCAAAGTGCTGGGATTATAGGCACCTTTTCCCTTTCAATTTTTTCCCTAAGGAATTTAGAGGCAAATTAGGAGTTTGAAGACTGCCCAAGTCATAGATAAATAAGAATCAATTAACAATTGTAAGCCAGGTGTGGTGGCTTATGCCTGTAATCCCAGCACTTTGGGAGGCTGAAATGGGAGGATCGCTTGAGGCCAGGAATTCAAGACCACCCTGGGCATTGTAGTGAGACCCTATCTCTGTTTAAAAAAAAAATAGGCTGAACGCGGTGGCTCATGCCTGTAATCCCAGCACTTCGGGAGGCCAAGGTGGGCAGATCATGAGGTCAGGAGATCGAGACCATCCTGGCCAACATGGTGAAACCCCCGTCTCTACTAAAAAATACAAAATAATTAGCCGGGCGTGGTGGCAGGCGCCTGTAGTCCCAGCTACTTGGAAGGCTGAGGCAGGAGAATGGCGTGAACTCTGGAGGCGAAGCTTGCAGTGAGCTGAGATCGCACCACGGCACTCCAGCCTGGGTGACAGAGGGAGACTCCGTCTCAAAAAAAAAAAAAATTGTATAGCATGTTAGAGTTCCAAGTGACTTTTTAGGTAATTGCCGTTTGTTGAGCACCTATAATGAACCTGGTCCTTTATGTAATTATGTCAGTGATATGTATAAGGTCATCTGTCATGTTGTTCTAGAAAGTATTTGAGATTAGATTGTTTCATTTAATTCTCTGAATAACCTTGTGACTCAGTGTTGGTTCAGTCAGGCTCAGAAGTGAAGTAATTTGCCTGAGGTCACAGATTTTGTAAGTAGAGCAAGATCTTGAACCTGCATCTGTCTAACAGTATGTACTCTAACGTGTTGTCTTGGCTCTCAGTGCTTTGATGCACAGTATCTTGTTTGATTCTCACAACAGTCTTATAAAGGATTCAGGGCAAGACTCAGAGAATTTTAGAGTTAAAGGGGACTCTAGCAGTCTTTTACTTTTTTAAAAACCAGTTCTTATTTTGGTTAAGTGACTTGACCTGGGACCTAAGCTAGTATCTGGTGGAGCCACTCTCCAAACCCAGGATTCTCTTTATTATCTATTTGTTTATTTTGTTCTTGCCCAGACTACAGTACAGTGGCACAAGCATAGCTCAGTTGTGGGAACCACTAGGAACACACACTATACCCAGCTAATTTTTTTTTTTTTTTTTTTTTTTTTTGAGACGGAGTCTCGCTGTGTCGCCCAGGCTGGAGTGCAGTGGCTGGATCTCAGCTCACTGCAAGCTCCGCCTCCCGGGTTCATGCCATTCTCCTGCCTCAGCCTCCCGAGTAGCTGGGACTACAGGTGCCCGCCACCATGCCCGGCTAGTTTTTTGTATTTTTTTAGTAGAGACGGGGTTTCACTGTGTTAGCCAGGATGGTCTCGATCTCCTGGACCTCGTGATCCGCCCATCTCGGCCTCCCAAAGTGCTGGGATTACAGGCTTGAGCCACCGCGCCCGGCCTTTTTTTTTTTTTTTTTTTTTTTTTTTTTAAAAAGGATCTTACTCTGTCACCAGGCTGGAGTGTAGTGACATGACCATGTCTCACTATAACCTCAACCTCCAGGGCTGAGGTGATTCTTCCACCTTGGCCTTCCGAGTAACTGGGACTACAGTCACATGCCGGGCTAATTTTTGTATATTTTGGTAGAGATGGAGTCTTGCCATGTTGCCTTGGCTGGTCTGGAACTTCTGGGCTCAAGCGATCCACCCACCTTGGCCTCCCAAAGTGCTGGAATTATAGTTATGAGCCACCATGTCCAATCTTGTTTTTTAATTTAGTTTTAACTTTTAAAAATATCTCAGCTGAAAGCCCACATTTTATGTTTACTGAGATCAATTTTTCTACTATGATAAGCAAAGGACAGAGATCTCAGTATTGTCCAATGTCATGGCACGATGGGGAGAGGGGCTGAATTAACTTGTTCGGAGGTATTGTAGGCTCATTTAAGATAGTTATTTTTGGCTGGGTGTCCCGGTGGCTCACACCTGTAATCCCAGCACTTTGGGAGGCTGAGTCAGGTGGATCAACTGAGGTCAGGAGTTCGAGACCAGCCTGACCAGCAAGGAGAAACCCCGTCTCTACTAATAATAAAAAATTAGCTGGGTGTGATGGTGCATGCCTATAATCCCAGTTACTTGGGAGGCTGAGGCAGGAGAATTGCTTGAACCTGGGAGGTGGAGGTTGCGGTGAGCCAAGATTGCACTCCAGCCTGGGCAATAAGAGCAACACTCCGTCTCAAAAAAAAAAAAAATTTTTTTTTTTCTTTCTGAAGGCCCTTATGGTAACTTCCTAAAGGTAGTTCTTCTTTTTCTTTTCTTTCTTTCTTTTTTTTTTTGTAATTAGCTTCGTTTATTTATCTATTCACTTTTGAGACAAGGTCTTACTCTGTCACCCAGGCTGTAGTGCAGTGGTGCAATCTCGGCTTGCTGCAACCTCCGCCTCCCAGGTTCAAGTGATTCTCCTGTCTCAACCTCCCTAGTAGCTGGGATTATAGGCACCCACCACCATGCCCAGCTAATTTTTTTGTATTTTTAGTAGAGGCAGGGTTTCACCCTTTTGGCCAGGCTGGTCTTGAACTTCTGACCTCAGGTGATCCACCCGCCTTGGCCTCTCAAAATGCTGGAATAACAGGTTTGAGCCACCATGCCCGGCTTTATTTATTTATTTTTTATATAGAGTCTGACTCTGTCACTCAGGGTGGAGTGCAATGACATGATCTTGGCTCACTGCAACCTCTGCCTCCCAGGTTCAAACGATTCTCCTCTGCCTCCAGAGTAGTTGGGATTACAGGCGTTGGCCAGGCTGGTCTTGAACTCTTGGTCTCAAATGATCCAGCCACCTCGGCCTCCCAAAGTGCTGGAATTACAGGCGTGAGCCACTGTGCTGGGCCATAGTTCTTAAAGTTGCCTTTATACATGATAAAAATATCTTATTCCCCTTCTCATGCTGTTACAGTATTCTTGTATTCTTTTTTTTTTTTTTTTTTTTTTTGAGACAGTCTCACTCTGTTACCCAGGCTGGAGTACAGTGGCTCGATCTGAGTTCACTGCAACCTCTGCCTCCCCGGTTCAAGTGATTCTTCTGCCTCAGCCTCCCAAGTAGCTGGGATTACAGGCACCTGCCATCAAGCCCAGCTAATTTTTGTATTTTTAGTAGAGATGGGGTGTCACCATGTTGGCCAGGCTGGTCTCAAACTCCTGACTTAAACTTAAGTGATCCACCCACCTCGGCCTCCCAAAGTGTTGAGATTACAGGCATGAGCCACCGTGCCCAGGCGGTATTCTTCTTCTACTGTCAGATTTCTTAAGAGAATAACCTGTATCAGCTCTCTCTGTGGACTGAACTTGTCCCTTTGTAGTCTGCCTTTTGGTCTCTCTGAAATGATTTTCTTCAAGGTCTCTAGAGGAAATTGGAGTCGTTTTTATTTTCTTTTCCTTTTTTTTTTGAAATGGAGTCTTGCTCTGTCACCCAGGTTGGAGTGCATTGGTGCGATCTTGGCTCACTGCAACCTCTGCCTCCTGGGTTCATGCAATTCTCCTGCCTCAGCCTCCCAAGTAGCTGGGATTATAGAGGTGTGCCATCATGCCAAACTAATTTTTGATTTTTAGCAGAGACCAGGTTTCGCCATGTTGGTCAGGCTCCTCTCAAGCTCCTTACCTCAAGTGATCCACCTGTCTCTACCTCCCAAAGTGCTGGGACTACAGGCATGAGCCACCGTGCCTGGCAAAATCAACGTAGGGTTTTTTTTGTTTTGTTTTGTTTGAGACAGGGTCTCGCTCTGTTGCCCAGGCTGGAGTGCAATGGCGCGATCTTGGCTCACTGCAACTTCCGCCTCCTGGGTTCAAGCAATTCTCCTGCCTCAGCTTTCCGAGTAGGTGGGATTACAGGCACGTGCCACCACGCCCGGCTAATTTTTGTGTTTTCAGTAGAGACAGGGTTTCACTATGCTGGCCAGGCTGGTCTGGAACTCCTGACCTCAGGTGATCCACCCGCCTTGGCCTCCGAAAGTGCTGGGATTACTGGCATTAGCCACTGCGCCCGGCCAATCAGAGTACTTTTTATAGGCTTTATTCCTTTTGACTTCTATATAATTTGAAAACTGCCATCTTTTAAAATTTTAAACACTTACCTTGACTTTTGGACTTCATCCTTTTCTCCTTTGCTAACAATTCTTTTTTTTCTACTACTTGAAAATTCTTCTTAAGGGCTTGTCCTTGGCCTTCTCCTTTTCTTTCTTGAAGTTTCACTTTTCAGTTTGACTATCTGTACATCACTCTGTGTAAATTACTTTAAATCTATGCTATACCTTTAGCCTGTCTCCAAAGTTATAGCTGGTATCTCAAATTCAGCTTGTCTAATAGTGAATTCAAGATCTTTCCTTGGTCCTCAAACCCATTTCTTTGCCTTGTTTCCCCCCTTCCCCCTTCTTTCTTTCTTTTTGAGACGAGTTCTTGCTGTGTCACACAGCTTGAAGTGCAGTGGTGGGATCATAGCGTACTGCAACCTTGAACTCCCACGCTCACGGGATCCTCCTCCCTCAGCCTCCCAAGTAGCTAGGACCACAGGCATGGCCACCATTCCCAGCTAATTCTTTCATTTTTGGTACAGATGGGATCTCATTTTGTTACCCAGGCTGGTCTCAAACTCCTGGGCTCAAGGGATCATTCCACCTTGGCCTCCCAAAGTGCTAGTATCATAGGTATGAGCCACTGCACCCAGCCCCCTTGTTTGTTTTAGTAGAACCATTATACATTCCCCTAGTTATAAAGGCTTAAAATCTAGAGATTGCCTTTAATTCCTTCCTCTCTGGCATGCCCCACGTCCAGTCAACTGCTGAATTCTATAGAGCCGTCTTTCTAGTGTTTCTAGCACCTATCTCCTGTTTCTTATTCTACTGCAACCATTCTCGTTCATGTTTTTGTTACTTTTGCCTAGATTAATAGCTTTTAACTAATTTTCCTGCTGTAATCTGTAGAACATCACTAGATTAATCTCACAAAATTGAGTTCCTGTGTGTTCCTATAATACTGCAAAATGTATTGCTTACTGAATCACATTTAAATGCTTCAACCTGGCATTTAAAACCTTCATGAAATGTCCTCAACCAAATTTTCTCATTCATTTCTCACTATTTCCTCATATATGTACCCTATACTTCAGCCAAAACTGAGTACTCAGTGTTCCCTTAATATATCCTTCTCTGTCTTTACGTCTTTGCTTACATTTTTCCTTATACCTGGAATGCCTGTCCTTCCCCATCTCTGCTTTTTGAAATTTTACCCAGTCTTCTGTAGACAGCCAAATAATTTTTCCTCTATTAAACTTTTCTTGTCTGGGTGCGGTGGCTCACACCTGTAATCCCAGCACTTTGAGAGACTGAGGCGAGTGGATCACTGAGGTCAGGAGTTTGAGACCAGCCTGGCCAACACGGTGAAACCCCATCTCTAATGAAAATACAAAAATTAGCTGGGCGTGGTGGCAGGTGCCTGTAATCCCAGCTACTCGGGAGGCTGAGGCAGAATTGCTTGAACCTGGGAGGTGGAGGTTGCAGTGAGCTGAGATCATGCCGCTGTACTCCAGCCTGGGAGACAGGGTAAGACTCTATCTCAAAACAACAAAGCAAAAACAAAAACATTTCTTGCTTCCCAATCCCCTCAATCCCTTCACTTTTTTTCTTTTTTTAGATAGAGTCTCACTCTTTTACCCAGGCTGGAGTACAGTGGTGCTATCATGGCTCACTGTAGCCTCGATCTCCCAGGTTCAAGCAATCCTCCCACTTCAGCCTCCTGAGTGGGGCTACAGGGGCATGCAACCACACCTGGCTAACTTGAAAACAAAACAAAACAAAAGACTTGTAGAGACAGGGTTTCACTATGTAGCCCAGACTGGTCTTGAACTCCTGAGCTCAAGCGATCCACCTGCCTCAGCGTCTCAAAGTGCTGGCATTATAGGTATGAGCCACCACGCCCAGCCAATCCCCTCATCTTTTACCTTACAATCAAATATTTTTTCATTTTCTTTGGAATACTCCATAGCACATTTATATTTCTCACATAGCACTGACATGTAAAGTGCCTTTTCTCTCCTAATTAATTCTTAGAGAATAGAAACTATGCCCTTTTTTATCTTTGTATTCTTCCTAGCATCTATTAGAGTACATTTCACAGAATAAATATATTATTAAATATAAATTGAGGCCGGGCTCAGTGATGCTTGTAATCCCAGCATTTTGGGAGGCTGAGGCAGACAGATCACTTGAGCTCACAAGTTCGAGACCAGCCTGGGCAACATGGGGAAACCCTGTCTCTACTAAAAATAAAAAAAGTTAGCTGTGTGTGATGGTGCACGCCTGTAGTCCCAGCTCCTTGGAAGGCTGAGGTGGGAGGATGGCTTGAATCGCCATGTCAAAAAAAAGAAAAAATATGTATATACACACACACACATACATATAGAGATAGATTGATTGAATTGATAGATTGGGTTATGTCTCTGGGTAGAATATACCACTAATTCAGATCCTAGTATTATTTCTTTTTTTTTTTTTTTTTTTTTTTTTTGAGACGGAGTCTCACTCTGTCGCCGGGGCTGGAGTGCAGTGGCCGGATCTCAGCTCACTGCAAGCTCCGCCTCCCGGGTTCACGCCATTCTCCTGCCTCAGCCTCCCGAGTAGCTGGGACTACAGGCGCCCGCCACCTCGCCCGGCTAGTTTTTTTGTATTTTTTTAGTAGAGATGGGGTTTCACAGTGTTCGCCAGGATGGTCTCGATCTCCTGACCTCGTGATCCGCCCGTCTCGGCCTCCCAAAGTGCTGGGATTACAGGCTTGAGCCACCGCGCCCGGCCTATTATTTCTTATTACTGTTAGACTTGACACCTCAACTTCAATTTCTTATGCTAAACTGTATCATATTTGTCCCTCCTCAAAGCCTATGGCACAAGTATGTATCAGAGCAGGGACGGTAAGGAGGCGAGAGGTGATGGTTTGTTTTTCTGTGAGAAGAAAATTGGACTGCGTTGGTGTTTATAAGTATGAGGGAGACGGGACATTGTGTGCTCAACCCAACTTCCCCTTTTCTGAGAAATTATTTCTTACACAATTCAGAAATACAGTTGACTCAGCTCTGCCACCTAGTGGGCAGTTTAATATACTGTCAAAATTCTTAGTCCAAGAATTGTCTCAAACAAGTAAAAGCTTTTCTGAGAGCGGAAGCAGCCCAGATCACTCCCCTGAGTGACAAACATGATTCTTGATCATGAGAAGGAACAGATGATGGAAATGTGGTGTTCATGACTGAGGGAAAGAAATTATACATTAAAACAAGTTTCTATTTTTTTATCCAGACTGACAATTAACAATACTTTCTTTTCTAAGAAAAAATTTGTTTTTTTTTTTTTTTGTTTTTTTTTTGAGGCAGAGTCTCGCTCTGTCGCCCAGGCTGGAGTGCAGTGACGCAATCTCGGCTCACTGCAAGCTCCGCCTCCCGGTTCACGCCATTCTCCTGCCTCAGCCTCCCGAGTAGCTGGGACTACAGGCGCCCGCCACCTCGCCCGGCTAGTTTTTTTGTATTTTTTTAGTAGAGATGGGGTTTCACAGTGTTCGCCAGGATGGTCTCGATCTCCTGACCTCGTGATCCGCCCGTCTCGGCCTCCCAAAGTGCTGGGATTACAGGCTTGAGCCACCGCGCCCGGCCTATTATTTCTTATTACTGTTAGACTTGACACCTCAACTTCAATTTCTTATGCTAAACTGTATCATATTTGTCCCTCCTCAAAGCCTATGGCACAAGTATGTATCAGAGCAGGGACGGTAAGGAGGCGAGAGGTGATGGTTTGTTTTTCTGTGAGAAGAAAATTGGACTGCGTTGGTGTTTATAAGTATGAGGGAGACGGGACATTGTGTGCTCAACCCAACTTCCCCTTTTCTGAGAAATTATTTCTTACACAATTCAGAAATACAGTTGACTCAGCTCTGCCACCTAGTGGGCAGTTTAATATACTGTCAAAATTCTTAGTCCAAGAATTGTCTCAAACAAGTAAAAGCTTTTCTGAGAGCGGAAGCAGCCCAGATCACTCCCCTGAGTGACAAACATGATTCTTGATCATGAGAAGGAACAGATGATGGAAATGTGGTGTTCATGACTGAGGGAAAGAAATTATACATTAAAACAAGTTTCTATTTTTTTATCCAGACTGACAATTAACAATACTTTCTTTTCTAAGAAAAAATTTGTTTTTTTTTTTTTTTGTTTTTTTTTTGAGGCAGAGTCTCGCTCTGTCGCCCAGGCTGGAGTGCAGTGACGCAATCTCGGCTCACTGCAAGCTCCGCCTCCCGGGTTCACGCCATTCTCCTGCCTCAGCCTCCTGAGTAGCTGGGACTACAGGCGCCCGCCACCTCGCCCGGCTAATTTTTTGTATTTTTAATAGAGATGGGGTTTCACCGTGGTCTCGATCTCCTGACCTTGTGATTCGCCCGCCTCGGCCTCCCAAAGTGCTGGGATTACAGGCGTGAGCCACTGCGCCCGGCCAAGAAAAAATTTTAAAACATTTATTTATTTTTCTAGATCCATCAATGCCTTTTGAAAAAATAAATTAATTTTTTTAAGAGATGGGCCTCTCTCTGTTACACAGGCTGGAGTGCTGTCGTGCTATCAGCTCACTGTAGTCTCCGACTCTTGGGCTCAAGCAACCCCTGGCCTCAGCCTCCTGAGGAACTGGGACTAGCACCATGCCTAGTTAATTGTAAGTTTTTTGTAGAGATAGGGGTCTTGCTATGTTGCCCAGTCTGGTCTCCAACTCTTGGGCTCTAGTGATCCTCCCACCTCGACCTTCCAAAATGTTGGGATTATGGGCATGAGCCACTGTGCCAGGTCAGTACTTTTTTTTTTTTTGAGACAGAGTTTCACTCTTGTCACCCAGGCTGGAGTGCAATGGGGCGATCTCGGCTCACCGCAACCTCCACCTCCCAGGTTCAAGCGATTCTTCTGCCTCAGCCTCCCTAGTAGCTGGGATTACAGACATGTGCCACCATGCCTGGCTTATTTTGTATTTTTAGTAGAGATAGGATTTCTCTATGTTGGTCAGTCTGGTCTTGAACTCCTGACCTCAGGTGATCCACCCGCTTTGGCCTCTCAAAATGCTTCGATTACAAGCGTGAGCCACTGTGCCCGGTCAGTACTTTCTTTGTTAATTATATTTTGTCATCTATAGATCTATATCTATATCTATGCATTATAACACAGTTGCACAAACTTTTTTTTTTTTTTTTTTTTTTTGAGATGGAGTCTCGCTCTGTTGCCCGGGCTGGAGTGCAGTGGCTGGATCTCAGCTCACTGCAAGCTCCGCCTCCCGGGTTCACGCCATTCTCCTGCCTCAGCCTCCCGAGTAGCTGGGACTACAGGCGCCCGCTACCTCGCCCAGCTAGTTTTTTGTATTTTTTTTTAGTAGAGACGGGGTTTCACCGTGTTAGCCAGGATGGTCTTGATCTCCTGACCTCGTGATCCGCCCGTCTCGGCCTCTCACTAGGTAAGCAGAAAGACATTTTGCAGAAGAGAATATTGTGATTCAGAGAACTCAAATGACTCCTGTGATCACACAGCAAGGACAAAATTCCTGGTGAGTCCCTGAGCCTTAGAAAAAAATCATCTTGGCCAGGTGTGGTGGCTCACAGCACTTTGGGAGGCCGAGGCGGGCAGATAACCTGAGGTCAGGAGTTCAAGACCAACCTGGCCAACATGGTGAAACCTCATCTCAACTGAAAATACAAAAATTAGCCAGGCATGATGGTGGGCGCCTGTGATCCCAGCTACCTGGGAGGCTGAGGCAGGAGAATCACTTGAACCTGGGAGGTAGAGGTTGCAATGACCCAAGATTGCGCTACTGCACTCCAGCCTGGGTGACAGAGGAGACTCTGTCTCAAAAAAAAAAAAAAAGTTATCTCCTTTGTAAAGCTTTCTCTTGATTTCTACATTTATTTTTCATTTTTAATTAATTTGTTTTTAAATTTTTATCTATTTATTTTTTGAGACAAGATTTCACTCTGTCACCCAGGCTGGAGTGCAGTAGTGCAATCTCAGCTCACTGCAGCCTCGACCTCCTGGGTTCAAGCAGTCCTTCCAACTTAGCCTCCTGAGTAGCTGGGACCACAAGCACACACCACCACTCCCAGCTAATTTTTTTGTATTTTTTGTGGAGAAGGGGTTTTGCTATATTGCCCAGGCTGGTCTTGAACTCTTGAGCTGAAGCAATCCGCCCACCTCAGCCTCCCAAAGTACTGGGATTATACGTATGGGCCACGGCACCTGGCCTTTAATTTATTTTTAATTCTTTTATTGAGACAGGGTCTTGCTCTGTCACCCAGGCTGGAGTGCAGTAGTGGGATCATAGCTCACTGCAGCCCCAACCTCCTGGGCTCAAGTGATCCTCCCACCTCAGCCTCCCAAGTAGCTGGGACTACAGGCATGTGCCACCACAACCAGCTAATTTTTAATTTTTTTGTAGAGACGGGGGTCTCACCATGTTGCCCAGGCTGGTGTCAAACTCCCGGGCTCAAGCAGTCCTCCTACCTTGGCCTCCCAAAGTGCTGGGATTACAGGCATGAGACACTGCTCCCAGCCAGCCTACTTTTTTGAAAATTTGACTTAGTTTCTCAAAGGTAGAAGTGTTGTATCAAAGACTGACTATGTGAAACCCTTAATACTAAAAATATTGGTTCTGTGCCAGGTGTGGTGGCTCACACCTGTAATCCCTGCATTTTGGGAGGCCAAGGTAGGTGAATTGCTTGAGCCTAGGAGTTCGAGACTGGCCTGGGCAGCATGGCGAAACCCCATCTATACAAAAAATACAAAAACCAAAAAATTAGATGGGAGTGGTGGCTAGCACAGTAGTCTCAGCTACTTAGGGGGCTGAGGCAGGAGGATTGCTTGACCCTAGGAGGTCAAGGCTGCAGTGAGCTAAGATTGAGCCACTGTACTCCAGCCTGGGTGACAAAGTGAGAACCTGTCTCAAAAAAAAAAAAAAAAAAATGGTTCTTTGAACCAATAGCAAAGAATGATTCCAAAATAGCCCTGTATTGGAGGTAGAATATAGTTATCCTTCCTGGTGTTTCTTTTTCAGTTTCTCAAAGCCCACCCTCCATTTATATAACTTTTATCTCAGGAAACGTATATAACTTATTTCTTCTGTTAATTGTTGGAAAAATGATTAGTAATTTGGTTTGGGAGTATACAGAAAAATTAAGGAAGGCCTTTTATTTCCTAGTTTTATGTCTTCTTTCCTTTCCTTAGTGCTGTTATGGTTTCCTGGCACTGATTTTGAGAACTATAATTACTGGGCCATGGCTATTATCTCTGTTTCCTTGAGAAGAAATGTAGGAAGGAACTTGCCATGAAGTACATAGGGTGGAGTATAGTAGGGAGGGAGGTGTTTGGTTGATCTGAGAAGTGGTTGAGAAGGCCACAAAGTTAAGGGGAAAAAGCTCAGGCCAAGGTGGAAATGCTCCTTTTTTTCTTTTTTTTTGAGGGTGGGAGATGAAGTCTCACTGTTGTCCAGGCTGGAGTGCAGTGGCACGATCTTGGCTCACTACAACCTCCGCTTCCCCAGTTCAAGTGCTTCTCCTGCTTTAGTCTCTCAAGTAGCTGGGATTATAGGCGCCAGCCACCACGCCTGGCTAATTTTTGTGTTTTTAGTAGAGTCAGGGTTTCGCCATGTCCATGGCTGGTCTCAAACTCCAGACCTCAAGTGACCCACCCGCCTTGGCCTCCCAAAATGCTGGGATTACAGGCGTGAGCCACTGCACCTGCCCAGAAATACTCCTTTTTTTGGTTTTTGGGTTTTCTTTTGAGAGGGAGTCTCACTCTGTTGCCAGACTGGACTGCAGTGGCACAATCTCAGCTCATTGCAACCTCGGACTCCTGGGTTCAAGCAATTCTCCTGCCTCAGTCTCCCAAGTAGCTAGGATTACAGGCATGCACCACCATGATAATTTTTGTATTTTTTTTTTTTCTTTTTTTTGAGACAGAGTATTGCTCTCTTGCCCAGGCTGGAGTGCAGTGGCACGATGTCGGCTCACTGCAAGCTCTGCCTCCCAGGTTCACGCCATTCTCCTGCCTCAGCCTCCCGAGTAGCTGGGACTGCAGGCACCCGCCATCATGACCGGCTAATTTTTTATATTTTTAGTAGAGACGGGGTTTCACCATGTTAGCCAGGATGATCTCAATCTCCTGACCTCATGATCCACCCGCCTCGGCCTCCCAAAGTGCTGGGATTACAGGCGTGAGCCACTGCACCCAGACCCAATTTTTGTATTTTTAGTAGAGATAGAGTTTTACCATGTTGGCTGGGCAGATCTTAAACTCCTGACCTCAGGTGATCCTCCCACCTCAGCCTCCCAAAGTGCTAGGATTACAGGCATGAGCCACTGCGCTTAGCCAAATGCTCCTCTTTTTAATCAATGTAATGTAACATCATGTAGTTAGAAATCACATGATATTAAATGATTTTACAAAAAACAGCAGTCCTCAAGCCCAAGCCCCCTTTTCTTTTTCTTTCTTTTTTTTTTTTTTGAGACAGAATCTCACTCTGTCACCCAGGCTGGAGTGCAGTGGGGCAATCTCGGCCCCAGGCTGGAGAGCAGTGGTATGATCTTGGCTCACTGCAACCTCCACCTCCTAGCTTCAAGCAATTCTCCTACCTCAGCCACCTGAATAGCTGGGATTACAGGCCCACACCACCACGTCTGGCTGATTTTTGTATTTTTAGTACAGATGAGGTTTCACCATGTTGGCCAGCTGATCTTGAACTCCTGGCCCAAGTGATCTGCCCCCACTTGGCCTCTCAAAGTGCTGGGATTATAAGAATGAACCACCGCACCTGGCCCTCGCCCCTGCCTTTTTTTTTTTTTAAACAGGATCTCACTCTGTCACCCAGACCAGAGTGCAGTGGCATGATCATGGCTCACTGCAGCCTTGACTCTCTGAGCTCAGGTGATCCTCCTGCCTTAGCCTCCCAAGTATCTGGGACTGCAGGCACACACCACCATGCCCAGCTAATTTTTTTTTTTTTTTTTTTTGAGACGGAGTCTTGCTCTGTCACCCAGGCTGGAGTGCAGTGGCCGGATCTCAGCTCACTGCAAGCTCCGCCTCCCGGGTTCACGCCATTCTCCTGTCTCAGCCTCCCGAGTAGCTGGGACTACAGGCGCCAGCCTCATCGCCCGGGTAGTTTTTTGTATTTTTTAGTAGAGACGGGGTTTCACCGTGTTAGCCAGGATGGTCTCGATCTCCTGACCTCGTGATCCGCCCATCTCGGCCTCCCAAAGTGCTGGGATTACAGGCTTGGGCCACCGCGCCCGGCCGCCCAGCTAATTTTTATATATTTTGTAGAGACAGGGTTTTGCTATGTTGCCCAGGCTGGTCTCAAACTCCTGGGCTCAAGGGATCCACCTACCTAGGCCTCTTAAATCCATGCCTAGGATTACAGGCAGAAGCCACCGCACCCTGCCCCTCTTTCAGCTTTTTCGTCTAGTATGCACTTCATATTTCTTTTTCTTTTTTTTCTTTCCTTTTTTTTTTTTTTTTTTTTTTTTTTTTGAGAGAGAGTCTCGCTCTGTTACCCAGGCTGGAGTGGCAGTGGCGAAATCTCAGCTCACTGCAACCTCCACCTCCTGGGTTCAAGTGATTCTCCTGCCTCAGCCTCCCAAATAGCTGGGACTACAGGCCACACCACCATGCTGGGCTAATTTTTGTATTTTTAGTGGAGATGGGGTTTCCCACGTTGGCCAGGCTGGTCTCGAACTCCTGGCCTCAGGTGATCCGCCAGCCTTGGCCTCCCAAAGTGCTGGGATTATGGGCGTAAACCACTTACCTGGCCTAGCCTATTTTCCTTTTTAAAAACATTAACAAATCATGTGCCAGACTGGGTGTTGAAAATATAAAAATACACGTAGGCTTGGTGTGGTGGCTCATGCCTGTAGTCCCAACTACTTGGGAGGCTGAGGCATGAGAATTGCTTGAACCTGAAAGGTGGAGGATAGGGTGAACCGAGATTGGGCCACTGCACTCCAGTCTGGCGACAGAGTAAGAACAACAGAGCCTACTTCATGCCCCTTTGTAAGCCATTCCTCCTTCTCTCTGCCCATCCCTTAAGCAACCATTGATCTCCTTTTCTCACTATATATTTGCTAACATTATATATATATTTTGAGAGGCTGAGGTGGGTGGATCTCTTGAGGTCAGGAGTTTGAGACCAGCCTGACCAACATGGTGAAACCCATCTCTATCAAAAATATAAAAAGTAGACGGGTCTGGTGGTGCATGCCTGTAGTCACAGCTACTCGGGAGGCTGAGGCAGGAGAATTGCTTGAACCCGGAATGTGGAGGTTGCAGTGAGCTGAGATTGTGCCACTGCACTGCAGCCTGGGTAACAGTGAGAGACTCCGTCTCAAAAAAAAAAAAAAAAAGAAACAAAATAAATATTAGACATATCTACTCTCTTATGGTTATAGTAATTGAAATTTTAACTCTTACATCATGCTATATTCCCACCTTTCCTTTCCCCTTACCTCATCCTCCCAATAGAAAGTTATAGCATAATTCTGGTTGAATCAGTAGTCAGTGTTTACATTAGTATTACTATGTAAATGATACCCATCAAGGAGCCAAGTAGTATATATTGATGCATGTCTTGAACAACCCTTTGTTTATTGTTCAATTATAATTTATTTAAAATTTTACTTCGTTTACTATGTTCCTGTCTTCAATTTATTTCCTAAATGTCAATTCTGGCAAATGCCTATTAATATTTTCTCTCAAATGGTCAACATATCAGATAATCTTAGACGGTAATTTTTCTTTCCCTGGAAACTTGCCTCTTGTCTGTCAAGTCACTTTTTAGTCACTAGCACCACCTGCTGACTCTTGGTGAAGTGGAAAGACAGAATTATGATTCACAGGGTTGATTTTCTTAAATTGGAAAACCTCCTTTCTGTGGTCTCTGACTTTGAGAATGACATTCTGAAGGAAGGAATGTGGTCCCTGTCATAGGAGTAGCGGAGAATATAAAATCACTAAATATGCTCTTTCCTTTGTTCTGGCACCCTCTTCTTTTGTATGTTTCCTAGAAGAAGGAAAGTCTCTGTTGTAATCTTCCTTGTCATGCTATGGTCATTCTAAGCCTTTTTTTTTTTTTTTTGAGACGGAGTTTTGCTCTGTCACCCAAGCTGGAGTGCAGTGGCCGGATCTCAGCTCACTGCAAGCTCCTCCTCCCAGGTTTACGCCATTCTCCTGCCTCAGCCTCCCGAGTAGCTGGGACTACAGGCGCCCGCCACCTCACCCGGCTAGTTTTTTTGTATTTTTTAGTAGAGACGGGGTTTCACCGTGTTAGCCAGGATGGTCTCGATCTCCTGACCTCGTGATCCACCCGTCTCGGCCTCCCAAAGTGCTGGGATTACAGGCTTGAGCCACCGCGCCCGGCCTCATTCTAAGCCTTTTGTCTGATCCACCAAGAAAAGAGAGAAAGATGTGCTACCCATTAAAAAAGAAATCTACAGCTTTATTGAAGTATACTTGATGTATGATAAATTGTATATATTTAAGGTGTATCATTTCATCGGTTTTGACATATATACATATATATACATATGTATATATACACACACACACATATATATATCTCCATGAAACCGCTGCCACAAACAAAACAATGAACATGTCTATCATCCCCATGAGTTTCCTCATGCCCCTTTGGGTTGTTTTGAGACAGAGTCTTGCTCTGTTGCGTAGGCTGGAGCGCAATGGCGTGATCTCGGCTTTCTGCAACCTCCAGCTCCTGGGTTCAAGTGATTCTCGCTCCTCAGCCTCCTGAGTAACTGGGATTTCAGGCTTGTGCTACCACACTCAGTAGAGACAGGGCATTTTAGTGGAGACAGGGTTTTTGGTAGAGACAGGGCTTTTTATTAGAGACAGAGTTCTGCCATGTTGGCCAGGCTGGTCTCAAACCTCTGGCTTCAAGTTATTCACCCTCCTAAGCCTCCCAAAATGCTGGGATTACAAGTGTGAGCCACCATTCATGCCCCTTTGTAAGCCATCCCTCCTTCACTCTGCCCATTCCTTAAGCAACCATTGATCACCTTTTCTCACTATATGTTTGCTAACATTTTATATATATTTTTTTACAGTCTATGATCTGCTGAAAATTTTTAATAATTTGATATGAATGGAAGCAGATGGTATGTACTCTTTTTTTTGCAGGGCAACAGCTTTTTTCACTTGCATTATTACTTTGAGATTTATCCATGTTGTGTGTATCAGGAATTGATTTCATTTTATTGCTGTGTAGTATTCAATTCTGTGAATTTACTACAATTGGTGTATCGATTCACCATTTCAACACTGAGTTGTTTCCAGCTTTTGCTTATTGCAGATAAAACTGTTAGAAGCATTTGCATATACGTTTTTGTGCAGCACATGTTATCATTTCTCTTGGGTCAGTACCTAAGTTTGGAATGTCTAGTTTGTATGGTAAGTGTACACTTACCTTTTTTTTTTTTTGAGGCGGAGTCTTGCTCTGTGGCCCAGGCTGGAGTGCAGTGGCACGATCTTGGCTCACTGCAAGCTCCACCTCCCGGGTTCATGCCAGTCTCCTGCCTCAGCCTCCCAAGTAGCTGGGACTACAGGCGCCCGCCACTGCGCCCGGCTAATTTTTTGTATTTTTAGTAGAGACGGGGTTTCACCGTGTTAGCCAGGCTGGTCTCGATCTCCTGACCTCGTGATCCACCCATCTCTGCCTCCCAAAGTGCTGGGATTACAGGCGTGAGCCACCACACCCGGCCACACTTTTAACGAACTGCCAAACTGTTTTACAAAGTAGTTGTACCATTTTACATTCCCACCAACAGCACATGAAAGCTCCACATTTTCCCAACATTTTGTATTTCATTTAACAATCTTTTTCATTTTAACCATTCTAGTGGGTATGTAGTATTTTTTTCACTGTTGCTTTGATTTGATTTGTATTTCCTCAATGACTAATGATGTTGAGCATCTTTTCATATGCTTATTTTGAGCTACCTATTTAAAAATACTCCATTAATAATAGGGCTAGTTGGGCTGGGCGTGGTGGCTCATGCCTACAATCCTAGCACTTTGGGAGGCTGAGGCAGGCAGATCACTTGAGGCCAGGAGTTTGAGACCAGCCTGGCCAACATGGTGAAACCCCATCTCTACTGAAAATACAAAAATTAGCCAGGCATGGTGGCGGGCATCTGTAACCCCAGCTACTCGGGAAGCTGAGGCAGGAGAATCACTTGAATCCGGGAGGTAGAGACTGCAGTGAGCCGAGATCACGCCTCTGCACTCTAGCCTGGGTGAGAGAGTGAGACTTGCCTCAAAAAAAAAAAAAAGAAAAAACAGTAATAAGGCTAGCTCTAAGCCTGGGCGAAGGAAAGTATTACATGACAGTTGTCATCAAAGAATTTCACTTACCAGTTGGCTGTGAAATTCTTCTCAATTTACTTGGAATTCCCACACCTGAGGGATAAAGTTACTCTTTTAAGAGAACCAATACAAACAGTAGTTCTTCAAAAGGATGTTTTGAGTTAAAATACCTGTATTTTCTGTGACGTGAAGAGAGATCCCTGGATATGTCTCTTCCCCCAATTTTTTTTTTCATTATAACACATTATTTTCTCCATTAGCTAAAGGTTATTTTGGAAAGCATAGAGACAGTGCTTTGAGGGAATGGCATAATGGCTGTGGCCCTTAGAAGAGGTGGAGAGGAGGGACTAGAGGATAAAGAATTGCAGGAGAAATTTGAAATGGCAGACCAGATAGAACACCTTGTCTGGTAAGTACTGGCCAAAGTTGTCCCTTGATATACAAAGGGGATTGGTTCTAGGACCACCCAAACCCTGCAGAAACCAAAATCTGAGGATGCTTAAGTCCCTTCTATAAGATGGCATATAGTATTTGCGTATAACCTATGCACATTCTCCTGTATACTGGTTTTTTTTTTTTTTGGAGACAGAGTCTCACTCTGTCGCCCATGCTGAAATGGACTGGCTGACTCTCGGCTCACTGCAACCTCTGCCTCCTGGGTTCAAGTGATTCTCCTGCCTCAGCCTCCCAAGCAACTGGGACTACAGGCAAGCGCCACCACACCCAGATAACTTTTGTACTTTCAGTAGAGACAGGGTTTCCCCATGTTGGCTAGGCTGATCTCGAACTCCTGGCCTCAAGCGATCTGCCCACCTAGGCCTCCCAAAGTGCTGGGATTACAGGCATGAGACACTGCACCCAGCCCGGTATACTTTAAATATTCTCTAGATTGCTTGTAATGCCTAATACAATGTAAATACAATATAAAAAGTTGTTGGCGGGCACGGTGGCTCACGCCTGTAATCCCAGCACTTTGGGAGGCTGAGGCCGGTGGAGCACCTGAGGTCAGGAGTTCAAGACCAGCCTGGCTAACATGGTGAAATCCCGTTTCTACTAAAAATACAAAAAATTAGCCCAGCATGGTGGTGTGTGCCTGTAATCCCAGCTACTTGGGAGGCTGAGGCAGGAGAATCACTTGAACCTGGGAGGTGGAGACTGCAGTGAGCTGAGATCATGCCAATGCACTCCAGCTTGGGCAGCAAGAGCGAAACTCCATCTCAAAAAAAAAAAAAATTGTTACACTGTATTTTTATTTGTATTTTTTAATTATTGTGTTGTTATTTATTTTTTCCCCCAAACATTTTCTTTTCTTTTCTTTTCTTTTTTTTTTTGAGATGGAGTCTTCCTTTGTAGCCTAGGCTGGAGTGCAATGGCGTGATTTCGGCTCACTGCAACGTCCGCCTTCCAGTTTCAAGTGATTCTCCTGCCTCAGCCTCCCAAGTAGCTGGGATTACAGGTGCCTGCCACCATGCCCGACTAATTTTTGTATTTTTAGTAGAGACAGGGTGTCACCATGTTGGTCAGGCTGGTCTCAAACTCCTGACCTTGTGATCCGCCTGCCTCGGCCTCCCAAAGTGCTGGGATTACAAGTGTGAGCCACCGCGCCTGGCCACTTCCCAAGTATTTTCAGTGTGTGGTTGGTTGAATCTTTGGATGCAGAATTAGTAGATACAAAGGGCCCTACTATAATATTTGTTCAGGGGAGTATTGTCAGGTGTCAGGGACTGAGAGGAGAGGTGGAAGATAATGGTGAGTACTTGATTAGGGCAGGGAGGACAGGCCCTTGGCTATGGAGTACCTGAGTGGGGAGGATGAGACCAGAAACGGGGAAGATATTAAATGTAAAAGTTACTTCCTTCGTAATTTTGTTGAGAGCAGCATTGTTACTTTAGAGCACCCTCACCTAGAACAGCATCTCTTCTTAGTCTTTTTTCTACAAACTAGATTCCTTCAACTTTGGGCTTTCCCTCCTTTTCCAACTCTCTCTTTTTGGCTTTATGTGAGAAGAGAGTAGAAGAGAGTCGTCTTTTTTTTGTTGTTGTTTGTTTTTGACAGTCTCACTCTGTTGCCCAGGCTGGAGTGTAGTGGCGTGGTCTCAGCTCACTGTAACCTCCACCTCCTGGCCCCGGTTCAAGCAATTCTTGATTCTCATGCCTCTGCCTCTCGAGTAGCTGGGATTATAGGATTACAGACTTGGACTATCATGCCTGGCTAATTTCTTGTATTTTTAGTAGAGATGGGGTTTTGCGGTGTTGCCCAGGCTGGTCTCAAACTCCTGGCCCCAAAGTGCTGGGATTACAGGTGTCAGCCACTGCGCCCAGCCTCAGAGTCACTTTTGTGGTGACATCGACCACCATAGCTCACCTTTTAGAATCTTTACCAGCTCCACAACTAGAATGTTTAATGGCTCTCTGCTTCCTTGACAATATAGTATAGTGATTAAAAATTAAGTTTCTGGATCCAAACGGAATAGGTTCAGTTTCTGGCTCTGCCTTTGTTAACTGTGTGACTGGAGGCAAGTTCCATAATTTATTAGCTGTGTGACTGGAGACAAGTTTCCTTATATAAAAATAGAGATAAGAATACCACCTTCCTTAGAGAGCTATGAGAATTAAGTCGATATTTTAAAAGTGTTTAAAACATTGCCTGGCAGATTTTAAGCTTCAATAAGTGTAAACTCTTAATCAAATTTAAACCCCTTACCCCCTTTTTAAGGTGCTTCATAATCTGGCCTCTGCCTGTCTAACCTCCTGTCCCATTACTCCTTGTCTACTGCATTTGAGTTTTGTTCATTTCCTCACTGAATCATGAATCTATGCATAACTCCAGATGGTTTTCGTTGCCTGGAAGATCGTTAACAATTTGAATCTTACCCAGTCTTCAAAGCTCACTTCAAATCCTATCTTCTCTGTTACCTTTTATTATTCTTATTACTTTAGTTCAAATCTACCATCTTCCCATCTGAACGCACCGTACTGTAGGATTTAGTGAATAATTACACACTCATCACTCTTTCATGTGAATGGTGTTGTCTCGCCACAATAGCCTGTAAACTCCCTGAGATGGAAACAGTATCTGATACTTCCCAGCCCTCTTTCAGTGGAGTGAACACATTGCATTTATTCCATTTCAAGCATCTGTAAAGAGATTCAACATAGGCAACAGAGGATGGTGTGAAGAATTTGTAGCTTTAATAACAGATTAGTTAGGGGGTAGGGATGATACTTCTGTCCTACCTGTGCCGTTCTTCCAAAGCAGAGACTCCCTTCACCTAAGAGCTAGACAACGCCCGCTTCATTTTTGAACCAAGAAAGCAGAACATACCTTACACACACATATTCATCAAATAGACTTCTTTCCCTAATTATTTCTTCTTCCTTTGAGTTTCTTATGGCTAATGATCCTGTCTTCTGCTTTCAGCTCTTGCCTCTTAAAAATCTCAACCCTTAAATCTTTACTGATTGTTAAAATCTTCGTGACCTCTAAGCTTGTAGGCTGAAATCTGCAGTAAATGGATTAGAACAATTTTTTTACTGTAAATGGGGCCGGAAAATTTGGTGAAGAGGTCTGGAATGCAGAAACCTTGCCCAGAACCCTTACTCTGTGATAATTTCAACCCTGGACTGCAGCCTCATCTGACTCTGGATAATGTCATTGTTTCATGTGTCTTCTGGGCCCTGCTTCCTTTAATGATTCTTTATATTCTCCTATGCCAATCTCTATCCCCAAATCATTTCCAAACTAGTAATAGGACTAATGGCTTCCTTACTGAATGCAAAGCCACAGGACAAAGAGCCCAGGAAGGAGTGGGGCTAGGAGGGTTGCTGAGGAAAGAGAAACCCCAGCATCTGAGGGGAAGAGATGCAGCTTCTCTAAGTCTGGCAGGAAGGCTCGGGCATCCTCCAGTGCTGCCTGAGCTGCCACAGTAAAGTTGGGATCACCAGAAATTAAAACATCAAAGACACAGGAATGGAAGTAAGCATCTTCCACTGGAAGCCCTTCCTTGCACAGCCGTCTGGCAGTATCAATGGTTATAGCTCCCCGACGACTGCGCTCTGATCGAGAGAGTCGCTGACTTGGAGGGCACCCCCCAACACAGAGCTGCAGGTCCTGTTCAGCTGAGAAGGCCATGGCCACATCCTCTGCTACCTTGATGGAGAAGGAGAGCTGCCCAGCTGTCTGCCGAATGATTATAGTTGTGCCAATGTAGGCAGCTTGGATCTCCACATGGTTCCCAGGGTTAGCAGTTTGAATCGACAAACTGGATCCCCCAGGTCGGTCACCTCCATTGATAGAACCATCTTCAAAGGCTGCAGGAAGATTATCCACCTCAGCCTGATAGACCTTCTGATCAATGCATTCCTGCATGTTCTTAAATATGATGGTGAGCTGTGAGGGCAAGAGGGAAAACAGTTCATTTTGGGTTCAGTGCATCTTCCCCCCAATCAGACCTCATACATAGTTAGGGATCTGATCCAAGTAGAGATGCAGGACTATTATGGCCCTCAGTCCTTGATCGCTTCTCCTATTTACGTTCCAGTATCACCTCATCCCTACTTAACCCCTCTCTCTACTTAATCTTGGCAACTTCCTAGGAGAGGGAAAAGTTTCCCTTCTGAAACTCCTCAGGTCTGCTCTCTTCAATGTTTTCTGCATTTGAGTGAAATTCCCATTAAGGGGAAGTGGTTTACAGCTCCAAGTGTTTGGTAGAAGGGAGTGATTCAAGATGGGGGAGAGGTTGAGGAAGAAAAGGGAATTAGGGAGCACTGCTGTTGACTAGTGGGGATGGGGGGGAATGGTGCCCGTGGAAGAATCTGATGAGGTAGATCGGAAGGAAGATTGAGTGCCTGACCTTCCGGGTGGCCGTAGCGTTGGCCCCCAACGCCATGGGGGAGCTGGTGGCTTGGACAAAGAGGAAGTCATTATCCAGTAGAGGCCAAGCTCCTTGGACACGGCATGTGTGAAAATGGTGGTGGAAGCTGCGCACATGGGGGTCCCCGAAGGAAGCGCAATGCAAGAACCCCGGGGGACGACCATGCAGCCGGGAAAACCGGCCTTCATAGTCACAAGGGTCCGGGGCAGGGAGGCCGGAGCCGGCGCCTGGAAGGGCGGGGCCCCGGGGCGGGGGAGGGGCTGTAGGGCCCTGGCGCGAGCAGTTGTGCTGGATCATCAGGTCTTCGATGCCATGTACCGCCGAATGGAAGGCGAGGTCCCCACGGCAGGTGCGGGCGGTGCGCCGAGTGCAGAGCGCATAGGAGCGGAGGGCTCGACAGAGGCCGCCAGAGCCCACCCCTCCACCCCGGCCTCCTCCTCCTCCTCGAAGTGCTCCTGATGAACCGCCACCTCTAAGGTTCAGAGTGGATGATACATACTCAGCATTGCAGCGGAGGATCTTGCATTGAGAATGAGCTAAAGACAGAAGGGAGAGGATTGTGAGACGGTCGTCAGACCTCTGCTCTATCAGAGTGTAGTTTGCTCATAACTCTTCCAAATCTCATCAGGGGATTCCAGTCTTCCTAAAACCTAACTAAGGGCTTTCCCCAGCCCCCAACCCCCTTGTCCCTACTTCTCTCGGCTGTCTTACTAAAATGTGTAAGCCCGCCACATCACTTCTGCCTGTCGACCAAGGGCTTCCCCAGTGGCCTTCCCTAAACTGAACGGGCAATAAAATATTCCTATTTGAGAGCAGGGCGAGTGACCGGGACTCTCAGCGCACATCTCTCCTCACTCATTCAGGCTCACATGCCCACCCTTACATAGCAGCCTACCCTCTAGATTTCCCCAAACCCTTCCCTGGCCCTTCCTTACCATGTCCACAGAGGAGCAGCAGGAGAGTGAGAGTGCTTAGAGTTGGGGGACTGCCATGGGAGGACCTGGGACTAGGGGACTGGCCTGGCTCCCCCATACCTATCCAGCCAGGTTCCCCAGGCGCCGGTTCTTCCCAGCTGATGACCCTCCTACCTAGTGAATTTTGACCGGAAGCCCTGTAAGTGACTGAAAAAAGAAATTTGGCTGCACATGGAGAGAGAGAGAAGAGTTGAAGACTGGTCAGGATAATGTGAAGCAAATCTGGGGAGATCAAGAAAAGGATGAGCAGATTGGAATTTGGGGAGATTGGGGCTCCTCAAACTATAAGTGTGGCAGTGAAGCCTCTTTGCCCTGTTCCTGTGGCCACTTTTAGGGCCCTTGTGCAATACCCCTAGGTGGGGGTGGAGGGAAGGTTGAATGAACTCAAGGGGCCAGAGTCCACTGTATTGCTCCATCCTAAGCTACCAAACAGCAGATATGTCAAAGATGGAGGAATCATGGGGATAGATCAGATACCATTAATCCTAGTGAGTACCCTAATAAAATTAGGACCTGAAAATATTTCAGAAACATACTTCTTACTTGTTCCTCTCCATTAGGAGGAGATGCCTTCTAGGAGTCATACATTTCTTTGCCTTCTTTGTGTCAGAAGAACACAAGAAGGAGTAAGGGTGGCATACCCATCCTCTCTAGAACATCAGTATTCAAACGAAAAGGGAACCGATCTCTTTTCATCAGCTCTAGCGAGCTGCAATTTTAATCTCCCTCTCTCATGGAATAATGGGATGCAAACCAAACATGCAAATCAATATTTGTTTTTTCTAAGTCAACAGTTCTTGTATTTTCCCAAATTTCACTGAAGAACCACTCTTGCCATTAATCTCTCCTTTTCAAATTCTGAAGTTCTCAGTTTTTTTTATGAAGACAGGAGTTGGGGAGGGGCTAAATCCCTCCTGACTAACTCCCCTGTCTTATGGGTAAGGATATGATTGGGGAAGCATCCTGCAAGAGGGAGAATAGAATGGAGGGACTAGAGTTGTGGGGAGAAATAATTTAAAGGAGCAGCCCCCACCCTTGGAATCTCAATGTGAAGGGCATTGCTAAGTGGGGGCAGGATAGGAGGGTGTCAGTGAGGTCTGAGAGGTCATATTTGGCCTTGGTAAGAAAACTATGGAATAGAGGATGTAGGGAACTCTTTGTAAAACTTCATCAGAAGTCTTGAGGTAATAAGGTAAAGAGAGGGCTAAGACTGCCAGAGGAGAGACAGAGAATTAAACTTCAAATAACTAGAGGCCAGAGGCCAGAAAGAAGACAGAAAGAGAAATGGAGATTGGGGCACCTTGGTAGGGAGAGATCCCAGCATTTGGATGAGAGACATCCAAGTAGGTGTTTGTAATTTTATAAAAGTCTAACTTCAATATAAAAGCTTGTTAAAGGAATTGCAATTTCATTTTGACTTACTGTTTCCAGAGGTCAAACATTACTCTGCTATCCAATTCTCCAGCCATGATTCCCTACTCTGTGGGTCAGCTCCAGCCAGGGGGTCCTCCGTCTCTTTCTCCATGTCTCCCCCAGGTCCCCAGGCCGGCTGCTGTCTCACTGAGGTCAGGGAGCCAGAGAAGGTTTGGTGTAGGGGGAAGGGGGAATATATGGCTGGCCAGAGTACCGGACAGCTGAGCAGGGAGGGAGGTGGCTACTGAGTTGACGGTTTTAAAAATAGCTGAGTCCAAAATTCCAGGAACGTTGGTGGGGGTAGGGTGTGGGAGTTGGGGGAGTGGGGAGGGTTGGAGGATTAGAAAGAATATGGAGTATTGGGTGCCAAGACCCGGAGGGAGGAGAGAAATATGACAGACAAGTCGAATATCCAATTCCAGCTTGTGTGACTCTGTGGTCACTGCCTACTCCAGGCAGCCCTCCAGCATTTTTAGTAACGATGAGCTCCTGGCCTTTAAAAATTACAGTGGGCAGTTGGGCAGTTGGATACCTTTCATTTATCATCTTCATCCCTGCTATGCTGAATATTACATTTAGGTTCTACAGATAGTATCTAGGAGGTAGCTGACTTTAAATAAGATCCATAGCAGAAGTAGTTCACAGCCCCTCCCCTATCTTTGCAGAGTATTCCAGAAGGACGAAAAAAGCCAGCTGTCCAGAGAAGAAATCTGAGCTGTGAGTTGCTTAGGATGAGGGTTTGTTCAGTCTATCCAGCTCAGATCCTTGCAGCTGTCTATCCTCCTACCTACTCCATTTTCATTGCTTTATTTTGTACAGCAATTCCTCTTCCTCTCCCTCATCAATACACAAAAAATAAAGGCTCCTGAGTTGCTTGGAGAGAAGGTTAACAAAGGCAAAGAGGTGAAGAAAGAATGGAAATAGAATTTTTCGAAAGAAAGAAAGACTTGGAGAAATAGAAAAAGATTCAAAAAGATACTTTTTTTCTTCCTTCCTTCCTTCCTTCCTTCCTTCCTTCCTTCCTTTATCCATCCCTCCCCCCCTTCCTTCCCTCCCTCCCTCCCTCCTTCCCTCCCTCTTTCTTTTCTTTTCTCTTTCTTTCGATGAGGTCTTACTGTGTTGACCAGGCTGGTCTTGAATTCCTGGCCTCAATCAGTCCTTCCATCTCAGCCTGTCAGAGTACTGGGATTACAAGTATGAACCACCATGCCTAGCCTCAGACAGATACTTTTGTGGAATAACATAATATTGTGACCTTAAAATATTGCAAAATCTCAGCACTTTGGGAGCTGAGGCAGGAGGGTCACTTGAGCCCTGGAGTTTGAGGCTGAAGTGAGCTATGATAGCGCCATTGCATTCCAACCTGGGCAACAGAGTGAGACCCGCCCCCCACCCCCCTTAAAAAAGAAAAGAGATAGGCTGGGCGCGGTGGCTCATGCCTGTACTCCCAGCACTTTGGGAGGCCGAGACGGGCGGATCATGAGGTCAGGAGATCGAGACCATCCTGGCTAACATGGTGAAACCCCATCTCTACCAAAAATACAAAAAATTAGCTGGGCATGGTGGCGGATGCCTGTAGTCCCAGCTACTCAGGAGACTGAGGCAGGAGAATGGCATGAACCCTGGAGGTGGAGCTTGCAGTGAGCCGAGGTCGCGCCACTGCACTCCAGCCTGGGCGACGAGCGAGACTCCGTCTCAAAAAAAAAAAAAGAGATATTGCAACCAAGGGATTTAGCCATGTCATGTTTTTGCAGCCATAGGCCTATCTGAGATCATCATCTTTTAGTACTTGCCAAGTGAAATTAACACAAGGACCAATTCCAAATAGGGTCACTGTATTAGGGTTCTCTAGAGGGACAGAACTAATAGGATATATATCTATATCTATATCTATCTATATAGAGATCTGTATCTATATCCATATCTATCTAGCCATCTAGACTGGTCATCACCAGTCTCCTTTCTGTCTCTCTAGATTTATTAATATCTATATAGACATGGATATCTACATAGGTAGACATATATAAAGGGAAATTTATTAAGTATTAACTTACACGATCACAGGGTCCCACAATGGGCTGTCTGCAAGCTTGAGGAGCAAGGAGAGCCAGTCTCAGTCTCAAATTGAAGAACTTGGAGTCTGATGTTCGAGGGCAGGAAGCATCCAGCCTAGGAGAAAGATGTAGGCTGGAAGGCTAGGCCAGTCTCTCATATTTTTCTGCCTGCTTTTTATTCTAGCTGTGCTGGCAGTAGATTGTGCTCACCCAGATTAAGGGTAGATCTGCGTTTCCTAGCCCACTGACTCAAATGTTAATTTCTTTTGGCAACACCCTCACAGACACACCCAGGATCAATACTTTGTATCCTTCAATCCAATGAAATTAACACTCAGTATTAACCATCATAGTCACTAAGCCATCTTTACCAGTTGGCTCTATTTTAATACAGAATCTAGAGGCCCACATAGCACTCTTCTCAGAATGCTTCTAACCAAACTATTCAAGTGACTTTAAAACATAATAATTTGACTATGACAGCCCAAGTGAAATATACTATAATGCTGAAAAAGAAATGCAAAAATATTTTTCAATAGTCATATTATGGTGATAGTGTTGGTATTGTTATTCTGAGATTATTTTAGGTATATCATGAGATAAAACAAATGGTTAATAATGTTGGTGTCTCTGAGAACCAGAATTTTTGGTGTGGAATAAAGAGATACATATTTATGATTGATGAAGTTAAGAGAAAACTCTGTAATTCTGAATTTAAATTGCAAATATAACTCTGAGCTCATGGTGTATTTTATCCTTAAAATTTTCCCAGCTTTATCCTGAAAAGGCCTGGAAACAATGATCCAGTAAAAATAAACACCTCTAGTATTCAAATTGTGCTATGTAAATACCATTTCCTGTTAAAAGGAACCAACAAACAACTCCTTGGGTAAGTGGCTGATTTCAGGTTTGGGGCAGGTATTGTCCAAGATAGGCAAGGAAGCTTTCAAAGAGTGTTAGGATTGTAACAAAAGAACTTAGGAGCCAACTAGAGTAGTTCCCACTGGCCAAAGATGGGACAATTTAAGTATCAAAATGGATACTATCTGCAATGGATTGAAATTCATAAAATATGCTTAAATCCATGAATTCACAATGATACTTAAAAACACAATGATATGGCCGGGCGCGGTGGCTCAAGCCTGTAATCCCACCATTTTGGGAGGCCCAGACGGGCGGATCACGAGGTCAGGAGATCGAGACCATCCTGGCTAACACGGTGAAACTCCGTCTCTACTAAAAAATACAAAAAACTACCCGGGCGAGGGGGCGGGCGCCTGTAGTCCCAGCTACTCGGGAGGCTGAGGCAGGAGAATGGCGTGAACCCGGGAGACGGAGCTTGCAGTGAGCTGAGATCCGGCCACTGCACCCCAGCCTGGGCGACAGAACGAGACTCCATCTCAAAAAAACAAAACAAAACAAAACAAAACAAAAACACAATGATACTTAAAAATCATTGGTCGTTGTTGGAGAATGCTGGCAGATCAACTCATTATTTTAAAAACTGCTAGTAATTGGAAAGAATCAAGTGTTTATCCTGGTTTTCTTATGGGAACTGTATCTTAAGATGAGGGGGATATTTCTCTTTATAGAAGCATTCCAGTAAATAAATTAAGAAGGGATAGTATAATTAGAATATCAGCATCTTGTAACTCCAAGTGAATTAATATATCTAGGCAATGGTCAACAATGACTGTGGCAGGACACAGTGGTTCATACCTGTAATCCCAGCATTTTGGGAGGCTGAGGTGGGAGGATTGCTTAAGCCCAGGAGTCCAAAACCAGTCTGGACAACATAGTAAGAGCCCATCTCTATATAAACAAAAAAAACAATGGCTGTTATTCATCATAAAAACAGAGATAAACATGTTTTCCTGATCATAGAGTATATAACTCCACCTTGCATGAAGTAGCCATACCAAAAACAAACGAGCAAACTTCAGTCTGAATCTGATTAGAGCTAACTACTAATTTACAGGAAATATAGGAGACATTAAATGGTACCTCAAAGGTGCAAATTCAGACTTTGCGAATACCCTACAGGACAAATGACCTGGGTTCGTTCGTTCTTTTCTTTTTCTTTTTGTTTTTCTTTTGAGACAGGGTCTCCCTCTGTCACCCAGGCTGGAGTGCAGTGGTACAATCTCGGCTCACTGCAACCTCTGCCACCTGGGTTCAAGTGATTCTCATGCCTCAGCCACCTGGGTAGCTGGGATTACAGGCATGCGCCACCATGCTCAGCTAATTTTGTGTTTTTAGTAGGGATGGGGGTTTTGCCATGTTGGCCAGACTGGTCTCGAACTCATGACCTCAAGTGATCTGCCGCCTCAGACTTCCAAACTCTTGAGATCATAGGTGTGAGCCACTGCACTTGGCTGATGTCGTCAACTACTTTTTAGTCATTCTGATAGGTGTGTAATGATATCTAATTTTGGTTTTAATTTGTATTTCCCTCATGGCTAATGATGTAGAAAATATTTTTATGAGCTTACTTGCCATCTGTATATCGTCTTTGAGGAGATGTCCCTTCATGAATTTTTGCTTGTTTTAGCGTTTTCTCATTGGATTTTTTTGTTTTAACTGTTGACTTTTGAGAGTTCTTTTTTTTTTTTTTTTTTTTTTTTTTTTTTTTTGAGACGGAGTCTCGCTCTGTCGCCCGGGCTGGAGTGCAGTGGCCGGATCTCAGCTCACTGCACGCTCCGCCTCCCGGGTTTACGCCATTCTCCTGCCTCAGCCTCCCGAGTAGCTGGGACTACAGACGCCCGCCACCTCGCCCGGCTAGCTTTTTGTATTTTTTTTAGTAGAGACGGGGTTTCACCATGTTAGCCAGGATGGTCTCGATCTCCTGACCTCGTGATCCGCCCGTCTCGGCCTCCCAAAGTGCTGGGATTACAGGCTTGAGCCACCGCGCCCGGCCGAGAGTTCTTTATACATTCTAGATAATAGTCCTTTGTTGGGTATGTGGTTTGCAGATATTTTTCTTTTAGTTGGTAGCTTGTCTTTGTTTTTTTGTTTGTTTGTTTTGTTTGAGACGGAGTCTTGCTCTGTCGACCAGGCTGGAGTGCAGTGGCCGGATCTCAGCTCACTGCAAGCTCCGCCTGCCGGGTTCACGCCATTCTCCTGCCTCAGCCTCCCGAGTAGCTGGGACTACAGGCGCCCGCCACCTCGCCCGGCTAGTTTTTTTGTATTTTTCAGTAGAGACGGGGTTTCACCGTGTTAGCCAGGATGGTCTCGATCTCCTGACCTCGTGATCCGCCCGTCTCGGCCTCCCAAAGTGCTGGGATTACAGGCTTGAGCCACCGCGCCCGGCCGGTAGCTTGTCTTTTCATCCTTTTAACAGGGTCTTTTGCAGAGCTTAATTTTAATGAAATCTAAAATTTCAGTTTTTCCTTTTATAGAGTATGCTTTTGGTGTTAGGTCTTTGTATACCCTAGATCATGAAGATTTTCTCCTATGTTTTCTTCTAAAGATTTTACATTTCGCATTTAAGTTGGTGATCCATTTTGAGTTAGTTTTGGTATAAGATATTAAGGTATGAAACTTAGGTTGAGGTTTTGTTTTGTGTTTTTTTGGTTGGTTTTTTTCCCCATGGATGTCCAGTTTATTCAACAATATATGTTGGAAAAGCTCTTTCTGCCTTTGAATGCTTTTGTACCTTAAAAAAAAAAAAAAAGCAGTTGGAGGCCAGGTATAGTGGCTCATGTTTACAGTTCTAGCACTTTGTGAGGCCAAAGCGGGAGGATCAATTGAGGCAGGGAGACCAGACTGGGCAATATAGTGAGACCCCTGTCTCTATAAAATATTTAAAAATTTGCTGGGCTCAGTGGCTCACACCTGTAATCCCAGCACTTTGGGAGGCTGAGACGGTCGGATCATCTGAGATCAGGAGTTCGAGACCAGCCTGGCCAACATGGTGCAACCCAGTCCCTACTGAAAATACAACAATTAGCTGGGCCTGATGGCATGCGCCTGTAATCCCAGCTACTCAGGAGGTTGAGTCAGGAGAATTGCTTGAACCTGGGAGGCAGAGGTTACCATGAGCTGAGATCGCGCCATTGCACTCCAGCCTGGGCGACAAGAGCGAAACTCCGTTTCAGGAAAATAAATAAATAAATAAATTAGCCTGCTATGCTGAGACAGGAGGACTGCTTGATCCCAGGAGTTCGAGGCTGCGGTGAACTATGATTCCATGATTCCACCATTGCACTCCAGCAGAGTGAGCCCCTGTCTCAAAAAAAAAAAAGAAAAAAGAAAAGAAAAAAGAAAAATCAGTTGGGTATATTTGTGTGGGTCTACTACTGGGTTTTCTATATTGTTTCATTGATCTGTATATTTAGCCCTCTGCCAATACCACACAGTCTTTTAATTCATGTAATTCTTTTTCTCTTCTTTTTCTTTTCTTTTCTTTTCTTTTTTTTTTTGAGACAGTCTCGCTCTGTTGCCCAGGCTGGAGTGCAGTGGCATGAATGATCTCAACTCACTGCAACCTCTGTGCCTCCGGCTCAGGTGATTCTTCTGCCTCAGCCTGCCTAGTAGCTGGGATTACAGGCACACACCACCACGCCTGGCTAATTTTTGTATTTTTAGTAGAAACGAGGTTTCGCCATGTTGGCCAGGCTGGTCTCGAATTCCTGACCTCAACTGATCTGCCTGCCTCGGCCTCCCAAAGTGCTGGGATTATAGGTGTGAGCCACCACGCCCGGCCTCATTTAATTCTTTTTAAAAATTGTTTTAGCTATGTCCGCTTCTTTGCCTTTGATATAACTTTTAGAATAATCTGTTCTTTTTTTTTTTTTTTTTTTGAGACAGAGTCTTGCTCTGTTGCCCAGGCTGGAGTGCAGTGGTGCCATCTCGGCTCACTGCAAGCTCCACCTCCCGGGTTCACGCCATTCTCCTGCCACAGCCTCCCGAGTAGCTGGGACTATAGGCGCCCGCCACCATGCCCAGCTCATTTTTAGTATTTTTAGTAGAGACAGGGTTTCACAGTGTTAGCCAGGATGGTCTCGATTTCCTGACCTCATGATCCTCCCGCCTCCACCTCCCAAAGTGCTGGGATTACAGGCATGAGCCACTGCCCCCCGTCTCTTGTCTTAAAGTTACAGATTTTTAAAACAAGATGGTGGCTCATGCTGTAATCCCAGCACTTTGGGAGGCCAAGGTGGGTGGATCGCCTGAGCTCCGGAGTTCAAGACCAGCCTAGGCAACATGGTGAAATCTTGTCTCTACCAAAAATACAAAAAAATTAGCTGGGTGTGATGGCATGCACCTGTGGTCCCAGCTACTCTGGAGACTGAGGGGGGAGGATCGCTTGAGCCTGGGCGGTGGAGACTGTGGTGAGCTGAGATTTCGCCACTGCACTCCACCTGGGTGACAGAGTGAAACCTCGTCTCAAAGGAAATAATAATAATAATAATAATAATAATAATCTTGTCTGTATCTATAGAAAATCCTGCTAGGATTTTCCCTTCTTTTTTGTTTTGTGTAGACAGAGTTTAATTCACTCAGTGTTGCCCAGGCTAGAGCGCAGTAGCATGATCTCAGCTCACTGCAACCTCCACCTCCCAGCCGCCGGCCTCGGCCTCCCAAAGTGCTAGGATTACAGATATGAGCCACCGCACCTGGCCCCCTTCATTATTTTTTTATTGTGGTAAAATACACACAACATAAAGTTCACAATTTTAAGTATTTTAATGTGTACAATTCAGTGGCGCTTAGTACATTGAAAATTTTGTCTGCTGGGCGTGGTGGCTCATGGCTGTAATCCGAGCACGTTGGGAGGCTGAGGCAGTTGGATCCCCTGAGATCAGGAGTTCAAGACCAGCCTGGCCAACATAGCAAAACCTCATCTCTACTAAGAATATGAAAAATTAGCCGGGTGTGGTGGTGTGTGCCTGTAATTCCAGCTATTTGGGAGGCTGAGGCAGGAGAATCACTTGAACCCAGGAGGCCGAGGTTGCAGGAGGCAGAGTTTGCAGTGAGCCGAGATTGTGCCACTGCACTCCAGGCTGGGTGACAAGAGCGAGACTCTGTCTCAAAAAAAAAAAAAAAGAAAAAGAAAAGACAGAAAGAAACGAAAATGTTGTGCAACCCTCAAACCATCACCTCTCTCTAGTTCCATAACATTTTCATCACCCCGAAAGGAAATCCTGTACCCATTAGCCAGTCAGTCCTCAGCCTCTGGCCATCACCAGTCTGCTTTCTGTCTCTCTAGATTTATTAATACCTGTTCTGGACCTTCATATAAATGGAATTACACACTATATATTTTGTGTATAACTTTGACCTTTTGTGTCTGGCTTTTTTTTTTTTTTTGAGACGGAGTCTTGCTCTGTGGCCAGGCTGGAATGCAGTGGCACAATCTCGGCTCACTGCAACCTCTGCTTCCCGAGTTCAAGCGATTCTCCTGCCTCAGCCTCTAGAGTAGCTGGGACTACAGGCACGCGCCACTATGCCCAGCTAATTTTTTTTTTTTCGTATTTCTAGTAGAGATGGGGTTTCACCATGTTGGCCAGGATGGGCTTGATCTCCTGACCTCGTGATCCGCCTGCATCAGCCTCCCAAAGAGCTGGCATTACAGGTGTGAGCCACCACGCCCGGCGTGTCTGCCTTCTTGAGCATAATGTTTTGAGGCTTATACAAGTTGTAGAATGTATCAATACTTCCTTCCTTCTTATGTCTGAATAATATGCCATTGTATTTATATACCACAGTTTATTTAGCCATTCATCTATTAATGGAATTTGGATTGTTTCCACTTTTTGACTGTTATAAATAGTGCTGCTACCAACGTGCATGTACAAGTATTTTTTTAAGTGCTTGTTTTCAGTTCTTTGGGGTACATACCTAGGAGTGAAATTACTGAGTCATATTCTATATTTAGTTATGTTTAGCTTATTGAGGAACAGCCAAACTGTTTTTCACAGCAGGTATGTCATTTTACATTCCCACCAGCAATACAAGAGGATTTGAAGTTCTCCTTATCCTAACATTTGTTATTTTCCATTTTAAAAAATTATAGCCATCCTGGTGGTGAAGCGGTATCTTATTGTGATTTTATTTGCATTTCTCTAATGACTCTTTTTTTTTCTTTTTTCTTTTTTTTTTTTTTTTTTCTTTTTTTTTTTGAGGCTGAGTCTTACTCTGTCCCCCAAGCTGGAGTGCAGTGGCACAATTTCGGCTCATTGCAACTTCCGCCTCCCGCGTTCAAACAATTATCCTGCCTCAGTGTCCTGAGTAACTGGGACTACAGGTGTGTGCCACTACACCGGCTAATTTTTGTATTTTTATTATAGTTTCACCATGTTGGCCAGGCTGGTCTTGAACTCCTGACCTCAGGTGATCTGCCCATCTTGGCCTCCCCAAGTGCTGGGATTACAGCCGTGAGCCACTGCACCCAGCTGACATTGAGCATTTTTTCACATATTTATTTTTTCATTGGGTTATTTGTCTTTTTTTGTTGAATCATACCCCCTTCATTTTTAAAGGATGTTTTCACTGGATATAGCAATCTGAGTTGACAGTCTTTTCCCACAGCACTTGAACAATTTTGTGCCACTTCCCTCTGGCCTCCATGGCTTCTGATGAGAAACTGGCTTTCTAACTTGGTTGAACATGGGAGAAAACCCAACAAAACAACAAAATTAAAAAAGAAAAAGAGAAAGAAATCTGCTTTTATTCAAACTGCTTTCCCCTCACTGCATTCATATTTTTTTTTTTTTTTTTTTTTTTTGAGACGGAGTCTCGCGCTGTCACCCAGGCTGGAGTGCTGTGGCCGGATCTCAGCTCACTGCAAGCTCCGCCTCCCGGTTCACGCCATTCTCCTGTCTCAGCCTCCCGAGTAGCTGGGACTACAGGCGCCGCCACCTCGCCCGGCTAGTTTTTTGTAGTTTTTAGTAGAGACGGGGTTTCACCGTGTTAGTCAGGATGGTTTCGATCTCCTGACCTCGTGATCCGCCCGTCTCGGCCTCCCAAAGTGCTAGGATTACAGGCTTGAGCCACCGCGCCCGGCCGCATTCAATATTTTTTATTTGTCTTTAGCTTTCAGCAGTTTGACTATGATGTGTGTCTTAGTTCATTTAGTGTTACTATAAAGGGATACCTGAGGCTGGGTAATTTATAAAGAAAAATGGTTTATTTGGGTCATGATTCTGATGGCTGGAAAGTTCAAGATTGGGCACTATATTTGGTGAGGGCCTCAGATTTCTCCCAACCATAGTGGAAGGTGAAGAGAAGCTGGTTTGGGCAGAGATCAATGGCAAGAGAAGAGGAAAGAGAAGAGGTAGGTGACATGCTCTTTTTAACAACCAGTCCTTGGAGGAACTAAAAGTGAGAACTCATTTGTCCGTGAGGGAGGGCATTAATCTATTCATGAGGGATCCACCCTGATGACCCAAATACCTCCCATTTGGCCCCACCTCCAATATTGGGGATCAAATATCAACATAAGTTTTGGAGGGGACAAACATCCAAGCTATTGCAATGTGCCTTGGCCTGAAGTAGTTTGGATTTATCCCGTTAGGAGTTCATTCAGCTTCTTGAATTTGTAGATTTATCCCTGTACCAAATCCTTTGATACTTTTTTTTGTCATGTTCTCTTCCTCTTCTCCTTCCAGGAATTTGCTGATGCAAATGTTAAATCTTTTTTTTTTTTTTTTTTTGAGACTGAGTCTCGCTCTTTCACCAGGCTGGAGTGCAGTGGCACGATCTTGGCTCACTGCAACATCCGCCTCCCAGGTTCAAGTGATTCTCCTGCCTCAGCCTCCCCAGAAGCTGGGACTACGGGCACGTGCCACCATGCCCAGCTATTTTTTGTATTTTTAGTAGAGATGGGGTTTCACCATGTTGGCCAGGATTGTCTTGATCTCTTGACCTCGTGATCCCCCCCCCACCTTGGCCTCCCAAAGTGCTAGGATTACAGGCATGAGTTACCGTGCCCAACCTAAATCTTTTGTTATAATTTACAGGTCCCTGAGGCTCTCGGCTCATTTTTTCCCCCAGTCTATTTTGTTTGTTTTTCAGATTGAGTTTTGTTTTGTTTTGTTTTTGAAACAGGGTCTCACTGTGTTGCCCAGGCTGGGGTGCAATGGCACGATCTTCACTCACTACAACCTATGCCTCCCAGGTTCAAGCCTCAGCCTCCCAAGTAGCTGGGATTATACGTGTGTGCCACCATGCCCGGCTAATTTTTTTTGGATTTTTAGTAGAGATGGGGTTTTGCCATGTTGGCTAGCCTGGTCTTGAACTCCTGGCCTCAAGTGATCTGCCTGCTTCAGTGTCCCAAAGTGGTGGGATTACAGGCATGAGCTATTGTTCCTGGTCCAGATTGAGTAATTTCTACTGTTCTTTCAGCTCACTTATTCTTTCCTTGGGGGTAGCCTCATTACCACTCGCTGAGTTTGGGTGAAAATCCTGACTCTCTATTAAGTTTCTTCTGCTACCACCCCAACAGGAAAGGGAAGGGATGACTCCTAATATACTTGCTGGTGGTAGAAGTCTAGGCACCCCATTCAGTCTTTGCCGGAATAGGAGAGGACAAGCCACAGTTTGTTTTTGCATTTGACTGGAATAGAGCAATTATTCTGCATTTGGCTGGAATAGAGCAATTATTGTCTAAAAGTTTTCTGTTTTGCTAGACTGCCTCATTCCTAATCCTTTGGCTAGAGATAACAGACTTTTGTTAGGGATTTTTTAGGCTGCTCCTATTGAGATTTCCAGGTTGCTGATTCCTTCAGCTCCAAGTATGGGGTATATGAGGCAAAAAGAAAGTCCACAGAAATCAGCATTGTGTCCTGCCTTTGTTTCTGGGGCTCCTAACTGGTCTACCTCCTTCTCTCCACATTTCAGTCTTCTTAGGGTTGTTTTATATATAATGTCCAGGGAGGAGGACTAGGGAAGTTCACATCTACTCAATCCTCCCTGATCCATTCTCTTTTATTCACTTGTTCATATGTCCATCACCACGCCCAGCCTAGGTGTATTTTTATATTTTCAATACCTAGTCTGGCACATGATCTGTAAATGTTTTTAAAAAGGAAAACAGGCCAGGGACGGTGGCTCATGCCTGTAATCCCAGCACTTTGGGAGGCTGAGGCTGGCAGATCACCTGAGGTCAAGAGTTTGAGACCAGCCTGGCCAATATGGTGGAACCCCGTCTCTACTAAAAATACAAAAATTAGCTGGGCGTGGTGATGGGCATCTGTAGTCCCAGCTACTTGGGAGGCCGAGGCAGGAGAATCGCTTTAACCCAGGGGTGGAGGTTGCAGTGAGCCGAGATCACGCCACTGCACTTCAGCCTGGGCGACAGAGCAAGACTCTGTCTAAAAAAAAAAAAAAAAAAAAAAAGGAAAATAGAACTCAGAGTGAAGTGAATGAGTCACACTCCTTCCTCATCCACCATTAAGTATGCATTGCTGGCAAGAGGAGGATGCTTAATCCTGTCTTGGTGCTTTGACGAGATTCTTTCTGGTGCTTTCATATTTAGACAAGTGGTTAGCTCCCATAGCTCATAGTTTTCTTCCTCCGTCCTTTCTTAACAAAAAATTACCAGCAGGTGGCAGAATAATTGATGAAAAAGTACTGTTGACCAAAACAGGAGGCTGATTTCCTCTGCAACATAGAAAAATAAATTCTGCTACATTGTCCCCACCCTAGGTGAGATCCCAAGATGTTGTTTTGAAGGTTAGATGCTTTTTGTTTTTCAGCCTTTGTCCAGTGAAAACAGCTAGGGTAAAAGGAAGTGGGCTCTATTAGGCTCCTTGGTGACATGACAACAGTATTCTTGTTGTCTTTGTGAAAATAAATGTCTAGCATTTAGTTACTTGTCTTCCTAATTTATGGCATTTAAACCCATAGAAAGGTAGAGACTGGATGAGTGGAAGATTTAAACAATGTTTCTTATGGAGACTGGATGAGTGGAAGATTTAAACAATGTTTCTTAAACAACTTTTTTTTTTTTTTTTTTTTTTTTTTGAGGCGGAGTCTCGCTCTGTCGCCCAGGCTGGAGTGCAGTGGCCAGATCTCAGCTCACTGCAAGCTCCGCCTCCCAGGTTTACGCCATTCTCCTGCCTCAGCCTCCCGAGTAGCTGGGACTACAGGCGCCCGCCACGTCGCCCGGCTAGTTTTTGTATTTTTAGTAGAGACGGGGTTTCACCGTGTTAGCCAGGATGGTCTCGATCTCCTGACCTCGTGATCCGCCCGTCTCGGCCTCCCAAAGTGCTGGGATTACAGGCTTGAGCCACCGCGCCCGGCCTTAAACAACGTTTTAACATTGATATTTCAAAAGCAAAACAAGACCAGGCTTGGTGGTTTATGCCTGTAATCCCAGCACTTTGGGAGGCCGAGGTGGGAGGATCGCGTAAGCCTAGGAGTTCGAGACCAGCCTGGGCAATATGGTGAGGCCTAGTATCTCTGCTACCACACACACAAAATTAGCTGGGTGTGGTGGCCGGAACCTGTATGTAGTCCCAGCTACTCAGGAGGCGGAGGTAAGGAGCTCACCACTGCACTACAGTCTGGGCAACAAAGTGGGACCATGTCTCAAAACAACAACTACCAGAATCCCCCCAAACTCCATATCTCACCATCCATTTTTTTCTGTCGGGCCCTGCTGATATACACACGTCAGTGATGATTCAATCTTTCAATTTTTAAATTCATTATCAAAAGTATTTTCTGATGTAAGAGTGTGTTTGGGGAGTGGGGTGGCTTTTAAAAATTTCTGCTTGAATTCATGGGCACAGAATTCATCACTTGGGGTCATCTGACCAAAAAAGACCTGAAGGGGAGGCTTTTGATTGTTTCATTTTTTCCTTAACCTTTTATTTTTTAAAACTTCAAGCTTACAGAAAAGCTGAAAGTACAATATAGTGAACACAATTCACTAAGATTTTTTTCTTTCTTTTTTATTTATTATTATTATTATTGTATTTTTGGTACAGACAGGATTTCACCCTGTTTCCCAGACTGGTTTCAAACTCCTGAGCTCAAAGCAATCCACCCGCCTCAGCCTCCCAAAGTGCTGGGATTACAAGCTTGAGCCACCATATCCAGCCTGCGTTTGCTTTCTTTTCTCGCTCGTGAAGTTAATTTGCAACACATTAATGCATGCACCCCAGTTTTCTTTCTCTTCACTCCCTCTTTTTCTTCCTCGCAATTTTTGTGTTGCTCTTGTCGTCCAGGCTGGGTGCAATGGCGCCATCTCGGCTCACTGCAACCTCTGCCTCCCGGGTTAAAGCGATGCTCCTGCCTTAGCCTCCCGAGTAGCTGGGATTACAGGTGGGCACTACCATGCCTGGCTAATTTTGTATTTTTAGTGGAGACAGGATTTCACCTTGTTGGCCAGGTTGGTCTCGAACTTCTGACCTCAGGTGATCCGCCCGCCTCAGCCTCCCAAAGTTCTGGGATTACAGGTGTCTGAGCCACCGCGCCCGGCTTCCTCATAGTTTTTTTTTTTTTTTTTTTTTTTTTTTTTTTTTTGAGACGGAGTCTCGCGCTGTCACCCAGGCTGGAGTGCTGTGGCCGGATCTCAGCTCACTACAAGCTCCGCCTCCCGGGTTCACGCCATTCTCCTGCCTCAGCCTCCCGAGTAGCTGGGACTACAGGCGCCGCCACCTCGCCCGGCTAGTTTTTTGTAGTTTTTAGTAGAGACGGGGTTTCACCGTGTTAGTCAGGATGGTCTCGATCTCCTGACCTCGTGATCCGCCCGTCTCGGCCTCCCAAAGTGCTAGGATTACAGGCTTGAGCCACCGCGCCCGGCCCCTCATAGTTTTGTTTTGTTTTGTTTTTGAAACGAAGTTTCTTATTGCCCAGGCTGGAGTGCAATGGCACAATCTCTGCTCACTGCAACCTCCACCTCCCGGGTTCAAGTGATTCTCCTGCCTCAGCCTCCTGAGTAGCTGGGACTATAGGTGCCCGCCACCACGCCTGGCCACTTTTTGTATTTTTAGTAGAGACGGGGTTTCACCATGTTGGCCAGAATGATCTTGATCTCTTGACCTCGTGATCTGCTCGCCTCGGCCTCCCAAAGTGCTGGGATTATAGGCGTGAGCCACCGCGCCCGTGACCTCGTGAGTTTTAAAGGTTCAAGACCCTGAGCTTCTCTTAGTCTCCCACTAGTGAGTTGAGCTCAGATCCTGCTCAACCAAGTACCTGTTGGCCTAGTGATTTTCACTTGTCAGTAATATTTGTTTTAACAGTTTGGCCTACAATTAACACGACATGAAAAAAAGGTACAGTGAGCCCAGGATCTCCTAGTGTTACTCTCATGACGTCTTTTATATTCCTTAAGTAAAAGTTCCTGGTTGTTTCTGGCAAAGACGTAGCTGGGTCTCTACTTTTCTAATGATCACAATTCAGGAAATCACTGCAACTACAAGGAGGTGAGTTTCCTCTCTGTCTCATCCTCTTCTCTTCGGACGTTCATCTCTGGTCTTGGGGACTGTAATCACGCGTACGCGATGCTACATAGGCTCTGAGAGCCGGGCTGGAGAATTCTTTCACAATGTTTTCTACTCCAGGAAAGAAGTACCGGGAAGAAGCCCCAACATAGGAAAGGCCCAGTATGGAAGTATCTCAGAATCTAGGCAGCGAAAAATAATATGTAAAAGAATAAGTGTAAATAAACGTTTAGTTAGAATCATATAATTTTTTTTTTTTTTTTTTTTTTTAGGAAGGATCTAGCCCTGTCATCAAGCAGCAGTGCAGTGGCGCGATCATGGCTCACTGCAACCTCTGCCTACCGGACTCAAGCGATCGGGCCTCCCAAGTAGATGGGACTACAAGCAAGCGCCACCAAGCCCGGCTAATATTTTTGTGCTTTTGATAGAGCCCGGGTTTGCCAGTTTGCCCAGGCTGGTCTCGAACTCGTGAACTGAAGCAATCTGGCCACTTTGGCCTCAATATTTTAGGACTTAGGGGCATGAACCACAGCACTTAATAGAATCATATATTTGTAACAGTGATGCCTTAATAACTTCCCTGGTGGTCTAGTGGTTAGGATTCGGCGCTCTCACCGCCGCGGCCCGGGTTCGATTCCCGGTCAGGGAAGGAACGATTACCTTTTTCTTCCCCTCTGCTTTTCCCTCAGGATCTTTTAAATAAACGTTATCTGCTAGTCAATCTCCCCCATCCCACTAAAATCTGAAATACAGAAAATGTAAAAAAATACAAATAAATCGCTCACAATTCTATCTCCCAAAGACCACTTTTAATATCTAGATTTTGAAACAACGTGGATGTATGCTATACATACTATTTTATCGCCAGCTGTTTTTGTTGTTGTTGAGACGGAGTTTCGCTGTCTTTGCCCCAGGCTAGAGTGCAGTGGCGCGATCTCGGCTCACTGCAAGCTCCGCCTCCCGGATTCAAGCGATTCTCCGGCCTTAGCCTCCCAAGTAGGTGGGATTACAGGCCTGCGCTACCACGCCCGTCTAATTTTGTATTTGTGGTAGAGACGGGGTTCACCATATTGGTCAGGCCGGTCTCGCACTCCTGACCTCAGGTGATCCACCCTCCTCTGCTTTCCAAAGTGACGGGATTATAGGCATGAGCTACCATACTCGGCCAACATCAGCTATTTTTAAGGTTAACAATATATTTCTAACACTTTGCAGTGAAAATAAATATCCTTCAGTAACGTATTTTCTTTCAATTTAATTACTGAATTTTCGAAAAGGTCATATATTTACATGATTTAGGATTCAAATATGCAAAAGGACAGAACTGATAAACCTGACTTTAACCTCTACCATTTATTTTCTCTCTAATGATGTAACCGCTAAGTTTCTTTTTCTTTTTTTTTTTTTTTTGAGACGGAGTCTCGCTCTGTCAGCCAGGCTGGAGTGCAGTGGCGGGATCTCAGCTCACTGCAAGCTCCGCCTCCCGGGTTCACGCTATTCTCCTGCCTCAGCCTCCGGAGTAGCTGGGACTACAGGCGCCCGCCACCTCGCCCGGCTAGTTTTTTTGTATTTTTTAGTAGAGACGGGGTTTCACCGTGTTAGCCAGGATGGTCTCGATCTCCTGACCTCGTGATCCGCCCGTCTCGGCCTCCCAAAGTGCTGGGATTACAGGCTTGAGCCACCGCGCCCGGCTAAGTTTCTTAATTATAATGTTAGAGATGTTTTATGCAAATGCAAGTACATGCATATATACATACGTATATATATTTAAACATTCTCTCCCCCTTGTACAAATGGAAGTAATCGATACATACTTTCTGCACTTTGCCTTTTCCATTTAATAGTATATTTTAGAAGTACTTACAGATTAGACATGAAGAACTTCCTCATTCTTTCTTCTGGCATATAGCATTCTGTTGTATGGATTTTCCGTAATTAGTTTAGCCAGCTTCCTACTATAGACACTTAGGTTATTTCTAGCCCTTTGCTATTTGGGAAAAAAAAATGCTGTCATATATGGTCTTGTACATATGTAATTTTGCGAATGTGTGGAATAAATGCCCAGGAAACTAGAATTGACTTTTCTTAAAGCTGTGAAACAAGATACTACCACAGAATTTTCAATGGGAGAAATTCTAGAGAGCTTCCTTTTAATTTTCCTCTTGTAGGTTTTTCCTGCAGTCTAAATTTCTTAGTCTAGAAATAAACGGGAAACCCAAACCTGGTTATTTAGTTCTCATAAATAAAGGAAGCAGTCTCGTTTCACATGCGTTGGTGGTATAGTGGTGAGCATAGCTGCCTTCCAAGCAGTTGACCCGGGTTCGATTCCCGGCCAACGCAGCGTTGGTTCTTTTCCTCTCAGCTTTTTAGACTGAGTAGACCTGGAAACCGAGCAAAGCAGGGAACAGAGAAAAAGAGCTTTTGACAACTTTTGTGTCCTGCGTCTGCACCAGTATGGTCTGTCCCTCCCACAGCAAACATCTGCATTTTGGTAACTGCACGTGCGAGCCAAGCCCTTCTGATGGGTTCGGCCGCCGGCGTCGCCTGAGTTAACAATAACTCTCCTTCTAGGGGTCTAGGGAAGTGTCTGAAATAGAGGCTGGTTAGATTTGTTTTTCTGAATCTGCAGAGGTGGCTCTGATATACTGATGAGTCAAGATGAGGAAGTCAGCACAAGCTCCCACAATGCCAGTGAGAGAGTACGCAGCGGTTCTTGTGCCTGTGACGGAAGCAAGAAATAATTAAGACGGGGCTCTCATCCCCTCCCCAGCTCACTTAGCTCCGTTTTTCTTCCGCTTCCACCATTCTGGGAAGAGAAACCTCAATTCCATGGTACAGGCTGCAGATGTAATTTGTAAAATCCTTCGAGGCTGCCCCTCGCATCCCTGGGCTTGACTGATTCTTTGGAGGGGGAAGAGGGGAATGGAGGCAGAGAGGCGAGAGGCGACGTGGTCCCGGGTTGCAGCTGACGCTTTCTGCCTTCTAGTCAGGACCTGAGCCCGCCGCCGCCCGGCAGAGCGGGTGGTGCTACAGCTATCATCAAGGGATTTAGCGTCTAAGAAACTGATTCGGGTGTCGGGAGCTTCAAGGTTGCAGAATGGAAAAGTTTGGAATTGATTGATGTGGACCTCACGCACCTGCCAAATAAAAAGTAGCACGAAACAGCCATTCCTATTCCAAGAGGCATTGAATACAGCTGCTGTGCGCCGCCTTGCTGGTGGCTCGCCGTGATCGTATAGTGGTTAGTACTCTGCGTTGTGGCCGCAGCAACCTCGGTTCGAATCCGAGTCACGGCATGTTGGTCCTAACTTGCTCTGGTGGCTCTTCTTTTTCTTTTTTTTAAATTAGCACTTTTAAAAGAGTTACATGCTTGTAATTCTGCCTTTGCTTAAGGCATCCCCGCGGAACTGCAGTCCACAAATTCGGTGAATAACAATAGCTCCAGGCCGACGTGGTGGCTCCCTCCATTACGTAATCCCAGCAGCTTTGTGAAGTCTCGGAGGCGGGAGAATCCCTGGAGCCCAGAAGTTCGCGACCAGCTTGAGACGCCTCCACACACACTTAGAAAAAAAATTTTTTTAAGATGGTGGCGGGCGCTTTTGGTCCCAGCTACTTAGGGAGAGTGAGGTGGGAGCATCGCTTGAGCCCGGGAAGTAGAGGCTGCAATGAACTATGATCGCGCCACTGCACTCCAGCCTGGGCAACAGAGCGGGACTCTGTCTCAAACGGCAATAGTTCCAGTTGGCTCACACTGCGGCTCGCCCACCAAGGCGCTAGGCAGCCCAGGCGGGAAGCTTTAGAGCAGTATGGAGGCCCACGGAGCTGGGACCACGGTTGTTCTTTTGGCCTTCACTTGAGCAGAGGAGAGAACTCTTCCCTGGTGACTCTGGAACTCATTGCCTCTTCCAGGATGGAGAACTAAAATGCTTTGCAGAGAGGTCTTTGCACCTCTCATCTGAGTTTCCTCGGGCTCTTTCGCACCCTCCTCTGAAGTCGGTGAGGAGGTTCCATCAGTGGAAGGACAGGACTCGTGATTCCCGAGTCCTCCGCGAGGCTTCCTGGCTCTCTGCAGCCCCCATCGCTCTCTAAACCTCGGATTCCTCCGTGGCAAAAAGCTATTATGAAAAGGCTATTGCCGTGTCCACCAGTCCTAGGTCCTGAAACTTCTTTCACAGGAAATAATATACAATTAGATCATACAACCGCTACATCAGTGGAAAATGATTTCATATAGGAAGCACAAAGCAACGGCTGCCCGGCTAGCTCAGTCGGTAGAGCATGAGACTCTTAATCTCAGGGTCGTGGGTTCGAGCCCCACGTTGGGCGCTGTGATTTTATTTAACCCTCTTGGTTTGCTACCATAGAAACATTAACTTCTAAATCGCCAAAGCGGCTACTGTCCTTATATGGTAACTGACTCCAGAAATCGTCTCCATTCACCCCAAATTCATCAAGAAAAGAGGAATCTGGGACAGGCGCGGTGGCTCACGCCTGTAATCCCAGTACTTTGGGAAGCCAAGGCGGGCGGATAACCTGAGGTCAGGAGTTCGAGACCAGCCTCAACATGGAGAAACCTCGTCTCTACTAAAAACACAAAATTAGCCGGGCGTGGTGGTGCATTCCTGTAATCCCAGCTACTCCGGAGGCAGAGGCAGGAGAATTGCTTGAACCTGGGAGGCGGAGATTGCGGTAAGCCGAGATTGGGCCATTGCACTCTGTCTCAAAAAAAAAAAAAAAAAAAAAAAGAGAAAAGAAAAGAGGAATCTGGGGATTCTAGTGTCTGTAGTGACCACGTGCTTCCAATCCACGATGGGCTTCTCAACTGGGCAAAGGCAGACAAGCTGAGCAGCTCTGAGGAGAGTCCGAAACCACTCCGACAGTGCTCCACGGAGAACAGCCTTAGGACGGCTCCAGAGGGAAAAATACTGGTTCTCTTCTTGTTGGTGGGAAATTTGAATGGGGTTTTGAAAGGCCTTTGTAGTGAGTTAAAATATTCTCAGCTAGGTGCTGGGGAGCATCTGTTTGCTTTTTAGGTTTTCAAGCCTTGATCAGCCGCAAAGGGCTGTAAAATACAACCAGTTTAGGAAGGTCAGGAAAGAGAGGAGAGGGCTCTAGAAAGAAGTTGAGGAGGCGGAGGAGAGAAGCGGAAGAGCAAAGAAAAGGAGGAGCGAAGACAAACGGGTAGGGCAGCGAGTAGGGAGTTTACAGTTGCAGTCTTACTTGATGAGTATAGGCTGCCACTCCAGAGTGCTGGGCCCACTACTTTGAATTAGTTATTGATCCATTGGAGAACTTTTTTCTATTCCCGAAATCCTGGAGGTGTTTGCCTTGGAGTTGTTTGCCTTACATTTGTTCCTGCTAAATTATCTTTAACTGTTGCTTTGGCTGGAGTAGGTTAAGTTGGTTTGCCAGGTGGGTGGAAGCCAAGATTGGCACCATTCAAGAGACACTCCAATTTTTTTTTTTTTTCTTGGGACAAAGTCTCGTTCTGTCGCCCAGGCTGGAGTGCAGTGGTCGGATCTCAGCTCACTGCAACCTCCGCCTCCAGGGTTCAAGCAATTCTCCTGCCTCAGCCTCCTGAGTAGCTGGGATTACAGGCGCCCGCCATCACGCTCAGCTAATTTTTGTACTTTTAGTAGAGACAAGGGTTCACAATGTTGGCCAGGCTGGCCTCGAACTCCTGACCTCGGGTGATCTGCCTGCCTCAGCCTCCTAAAGTGCTGGGATTACTGGCATGACGCACCGCTCCCGGCCTGAACATTCATTTCTAACTCCTCCTACAGATCTTCCACCTCCTTTCCCTCAGGATCATTTACCAGTACTTTTTATTTTTTAAGAGTATAAATATGCTTTAGTCTCACTTACATATAGTCCACCAACCATCTCCAAAATGACGAGTTATTCTCCAAGTGTGGTCCCAGGACAAGCATCTTCAGTATCACCTGGAAACTTGAGACAAATGCAAACTGTTGAGTGCCACCTTAGACCTATTGAATCCGAAACCTATTGGAGGGTGGCTCCAATAATCTACGACTTAACAAGCTCTCTAGGTAATTTGGAATGTTCAAGTTTGGGAACCACTGCATTAGGGCAGCCTCCTTCCCTATTAACCGAGGTATATCATGTTCTTGGATAGGAGACTTGACATCGTAAAGACAGAGCCTCTCCTTTACTTGGTGTCTGAATTTAACATGGTTTTCATAAACTGTCCAAAGAAGAATTTTTTATTTTTTATTCAAACTATACAAATATGATTATAAAGTTCAAAAGTAAAATATCAAGCAGAAATATCCAAGGAATTCTATTTTTTTTGTTTGTTTGTTTTTGAGACAGCATCTCTCTCTGTTACTCAAGCTGGAATGCAGTGGCATGATCTTGGCTCACTACAACCTCCACCTCCCTCAGGCTCAGCCGATCCTCCCACCTTAGCCTCCCAAGTAGCTGGGACTACAGGCGCTTGCCATCATGCTTGGCTGATTTTTAAACTTTTTTTTTGTTTGTCTGTTTTTTGAGACGGAGTCTCGCTCTGTCGCCCAGGCTGGAGTGCAGTGGCGCGATCTCGGCTCACTGCAAGCTCCGCCTCCCGGGTTCACGCCATTCTCCTGCCTCAGCCTCCTGAGTAGCTGGGACTACAGGCGCCCGCCACCGCGCCCGGCTAATTTTTTTTTTTTTTGTATTTTTAGTAGAGACAGGGTTTCACTGTGGTCTCGATCTCCTGACCTTGTGATCCGCCCGCCTCGGCCTCCCAAAGTGGTGGGATTGCAGGCGTGAGCCACCGCGCCCGGCCTGATTTTTTTTAACTTTTTGTAGAGATGAGGACTCACTGTATTGCCTAGGGTGGTCTCGAACTCCTGAACTCGATATGCCCACTTCAGCCTCCCAAAGTGTTGGGATTACAGGCCTGAGCCACTGTGTCCCACCTAATAGTAAATTTTTCTAAAGTTTATGTTGGGGAGGTTTTTTTTTTTTTTTTTTTTTTTTTTTTGAGACAGAGTCTTGCACTTTCGCCCAGGCTGGAATGTAGTGGCTAGATCTTGGCTCACTGCAAGCAGCTCCGCCTCCAGAATTCACGCCATTCTCCTGCCTCAGCCTTCCGAGTAGCTGAGATTACAGGTGCTCGCCACCACACCCGGCTAATTTTTGTATTTTTAGTAGAGATGGGGTTTCACCGTGTTAGCCAGGATGGTCTCGATCTCCTGACCTCGTGATCCGCTCGCCTCAGCTTCCCAAAGTGCTGGGATTACAGGCGCGAGCCACCGTGCCCCGCGGAGAGGTTATTATACGTTGTGAATGACAGGATAAATTGGTACAAGTTCTACAGGGTGCCTTATGACTATAGCTATAAAATTAAAAAACATTTTTTCTTGGAGACTGAATCTCACTGTGTCGCCCAGACTGGAATGCAGTGGCACAATCTAGGCTGCCTACAACCTTCGCCTCCCGAGTTCAAGTGATTCTCCCACCTCAGTCTCCCGAGTAGTTGGGATCACATGTGCGCACCACCACCCCTGGCTATTTTTTTTTGTATTTTTAGTAGAGATGGGGTTTTACCATATTGGCCAGGCTGGTCTCAAACTCCTAATCTCAGGTGATCCACCCACTTTGGCCTCCCAAAATCCTGGGATTACAGGTGTGAACCACCACGCCTGACTAAAAAAAGATGTTTAAAAGTTATTCTTTTAAACTTGTGTCATGGCCGGGCGCGGTGGCTCCCGCCTGTAATCCCAACACTTTGTGAGGCCCAGGCGGGCGGATCAACTGAGGTCGGGAGTTTGAGACCAGCCTGATCAACGTGGAGAAACCCTGTCTCTACTAAAAATGCAAACTTAGCCGGGCGTTGTGGCACATGCCTTTTACCCCAGCTACTAGGGAGGCTGAGGCAGAATAGCTTGAACCTGGGAGGCAGAGGTTGCGGTGAACTGATATCACACCATTGCACTCCAGACTGGGCAATAAGAGCGAAACTCCGTCTCAAAAAAAAAACGAAAAACAAACACACAAACAAAAAACCCACCTTGTGTCATGTTTCCCACAAGCAGATTTTTTTTCTTTTTGACACCTTTGGTATAAATAAGCAATTTTTCTTCTTCTTCTTCTTTTTTTTTTTTTACCTCAGCAACCCACATTTAGAAATTTTTCCTACAGATCTACCTTACGTGTGCAAGGTTATTCATGGAGCATTTTTTTTTTTTTTTTTTTTTTGAGACGGAGTCTCGCTTAGTTGCCCAGGCTGGAGTGCTGTGGCACGATTTCGGCTCACTGCAAGCTCCGCCTCCCGGGTTCACGCCATTCTCCTGCCTCAGCCTCCCGAGTAGCTGGGACTACAGGCGCCCGCCGCCATGCCCGGCTAATTTTTTGCATTTTTAGTAGAGACGGGGTTTCACCGTGTTAGCCAGGATGGTCTCGATCTCCTGACCTCATGATCCACCCGCCTCGGCCTCCCAAAGTGCTAGGATTACAGGCGTGAGCCACCGCGCCCGGCCTTTTTTTTTTTTTTTTTTTATCATAGAAAAACATTGGAAACTCTAAATGTCCGTCAGTTTGGAGGTAATTAAATTAGTGACAGCAAAACCGTACAATTACATGCAGTTCAGCTAGCTGTAAAGAAAAATAAGAGGTCGGGCGCGGTGCCTCACGCCTGTAATCCCAGCACTTTGCGAGGCCGAGGCAAGCGGATCACCTGAGGTCGGGAGTTTGAGACCAGCCTGACCAACATGGAGAAACCCCGTCTCTACTAAAAATAAAAAAATTTTCTGTGTGTGGTGGGGCATGCCTGTAATCCCAGCTACTAGGGAGGCTGAGGCAGGAGAATAGCTGGAAATTGGGAGGCAGAGGTTGCGGTGAGCTGAGATCGCGCCATTGCACTCCAGACTGGGCAATAAGAGCGAAACTCCGTCTTAAAAAAAAAAAAAAAAGAAAGAAAGAAAAACGAGAGAGCTACTGATAGTCCAGAATGGTACACTGTGATAGATTGAAAAAAATGGCTGGGCGCGGTGGCTAATGCCTGTAATCCCAGCTCTTTGGGAGACCGGGGCGGGCAGATCACGAGGTCAGGATATCCAGACCATCCTGGCTAACACAGTGAAACACCGTCTCTACTAAAATACAAAAAAATTAGCCGGGCGTGGTGGCGGGTGCCTGAGGCTGAGGTAGGAGAATGTCGTGAACCTGCAGTGAGCCGAGATCGCGCCACTGCACTCCAAACTGGGGTACAGAGCGAGACTCCGTCTCAAACAAACAAATAAACAAAAAAAAAAAAAAAAGAAAGAAAGAAAGAAAAGAAAAAAAGATGGTGGTTATATTTTGCAGCTTCTCTCAAGAGAGTCTATTTCTCCTCTGTTTGAATCTGGGATTGGCTATGTGACTTGCTTTGGGCAAATGTTGGTGCCTTCGCAAACCTGGCAGAAGAGGCTTGCACATGGGGGGATTACCTGCTTTTTCCTTCACTTGAAATCCTGAGACCATGATCTGAAGATCCCCCCCCAAGGAAGCCTGCTGGAGAGATCACATGAATAAAAAGATCCATGCATCCCACTTGTTCCAACCTATCCAGCTATACCCCAGATGTGTGAGTGAGGCCATCCTAGACCATCCAGCCCCAAATGAATCAGCTTGGACGAGAAGAATTTCCAAGCCAACTCACAGAATCACTAAAAGTAATAAATTATTGTTATTCTAAGTCAATAAGCTTGGAAGGGTTTATTATGCAGCAAAAGTGTATCAAAAGGGTGATGGTGGCCGGGCGCGGTGGCTCAAGCCTGTAATCCCAGCACTTTGGGAGGCCGAGACGGGCGGATCACGAGGTCAGGAGATCAAGACCATCCTGGCTAACACAGTGAAACCCCGTCTCTACTAAAAATACAAAAACTAGCCAGGCGAGGTGGCGGGCGCCTGTAGTCCCAGCTACTCGGGAGGCTGAGGCAGGAGAATGGCGTAAACCCGGGAGGCGGAGCTTGCAGTGAGCTGAGATCCGGCCACTGCACTCCAGTCTGGGTGACAGAGCGAGACTCCCCCTCAAAAAAAAAAAGGGTGATGGTAGTTGCAGGAAATATATACCTTTAATTATATATGCATAAACATCTTTGGAATGATACCTCCAAAATATAAATTCCTATATTGAAACAGCACACTGAGTACCCAGCATAGTGGATGAAAATAGATCAGGAAGTTTCAAAATAGTAGGAACAGGTAGAAGATCCTATAAGCTTTTGGGAGGAGAGATGGGAGAACAGTTTAAGGCAAATAACAAAGAATCAGAATGGGCTGGGCGTGGTGGCTCATGCCTGTTATCCTAGCACTTTGGGAGGCCGAGATGGGTGGATTACCTGACGTCAGGAGTTCGAGACCAGCCTGGCCAATATGATGAAACCCCATCTCTACTAAACACACACACACACACACACCACACACACACACACACACATTAGCTGAGTGTGGTGGCGGGCGCCTGTAATCCCCGCTACTCGGGAGGCTGAGGCAGGAGAATCACTTGAACTCGGGAGGCAGAGGTTGCAGTGAGCCCAGACCGCCCCATTGCACTCCAGCCTGGGCAACAAGAACAAAATTCTGGGCCGGGCGCGCTGGCTCAAGCCTGTAATCCCAGCACTTTGGGAGGCCGAGACGGGTGGATCACGAGGTCAGGAGATCGAGACCATCCTGGCTAACACCATGAAACCCCGTCTCTACTAAAAATACAAAAACTAGCCAGGCGAGGTGGCGGGCGCCTGTAGTCCCAGCTACTCGGGAGGCTGAGGCAGGAGAATGGCGTAAACCCGGGAGGCGGAGCTTGCAGTGAGCTGAGATCCGGCCACTGCACTCCAGTCTGGGTGACAGAGCGAGACTCCCCCTCAAAAAAAAAAAGGGTGATGGTAGTTGCAGGAAATATATACCTTTAATTATATATGCATAAACATCTTTGGAATGATACCTCCAAAATATAAATTCCTATATTGAAACAGCACACTGAGTACCCAGCATAGTGGATGAAAATAGATCAGGAAGTTTCAAAATAGTAGGAACAGGTAGAAGATCCTATAAGCTTTTGGGAGGAGAGATGGGAGAACAGTTTAAGGCAAATAACAAAGAATCAGAATGGGCTGGGCGTGGTGGCTCATGCCTGTTATCCTAGCACTTTGGGAGGCCGAGATGGGTGGATTACCTGACGTCAGGAGTTCGAGACCAGCCTGGCCAATATGATGAAACCCCATCTCTACTAAACACACACACACACACACACACACACACACACACACACACACATTAGCTGAGTGTGGTGGCGGGCGCCTGTAATCCCCGCTACTCGGGAGGCTGAGGCAGGAGAATCACTTGAACTCGGGAGGCAGAGGTTGCAGTGAGCCCAGACCGCCCCATTGCACTCCAGCCTGGGCAACAAGAACAAAATTCTGGGCCGGGCGCGCTGGCTCAAGCCTGTAATCCCAGCACTTTGGGAGGCCGAGACGGGTGGATCACGAGGTCAGGAGATCGAGACCATCCTGGCTAACACCATGAAACCCCGTCTCTACTAAAAAATACAAAAAAAACTAGCCGGGCGAGGTGGCGGGCGCCTGTAGTCCCAGCTACTCAGGAGGCTGAGGCAGGAGAATGGCCTAAATCCGGGAGGCGGAGCTTGCAGTGAGCTGAGATCCGGCCACTGCACTCCAGCCTGGGCGGTAGAGCGAGACTCCATCTCAAAAAAAAAAAAAAAAAAAAAAAAATTTCTGTCTCAAAAAGAAAAAAAAAATCAGAATGGCATCCGTCTTCTCTACGATGTTGAGGCGCTCTAGTCTATAACCATCAGGAACAAACCTATAGTCAAACCTGAGTATATTGGCTCATTGCAACAGAGGAGACAGCAAACACTATGGGGAAACTGTGGGACAATTCTTCCTTTGGGAATCTCGATATTTTTATCTAGAAAGTGGGAGGAATGGTTGCAGGACTAAACACGTAATTGGTAAAGAATCAACAGTCAATACAAAAGTTAGCCGAGCATGGTTGGGCATGCCTGTAATCCCAGCTACTTAAGATGCTGAGGGAGGAGAATCGCTTGAACCCAGGAGGCGGAGGTTGCAGTGAGCTGTGATGACGCCCCTGCACTCCAGACTGGGCGACTGGGACTGTGTCTCAAAAAAAAAAAAAAAAAAAAGGCCGGGCGCAGTGGTTCACGCCTGTAATCCCAACACTTTGGGAGACCGAGGCGGGCGGTTCACAAGGTCAGGAGTTCGAGACCAGCCTGGCCAATATGGTGAAACCCCGTCTCTACTAAAAATACAAAAATTAGCTGGGTGTAGTGGTGGGTGCCTGTAGTCCCAGCTACTCGGGAGGTTGAGGCAGGAGAATCGCTTGAATCCAGGAGGTAGAGGTTGCAATGAGCCAAGATCACACCACTGCATTCCAGCCTGGCGACAGAGCAAGATTCCGTCTCAAAAAAATAAAAAATAAAGAATTAACAGTCACTATTAGTAGCTGGGAAAGTGGGATGTTTGATCATATTATGGTTTGAACAGTGCTCTGTTTGTGCTCAAATATGATTGTGAAATAGTCTTTCTTTCATCTTGGTGAGAGGGTAACTTTGATATTGGTGTTATGAAATTTTTAGTTTTAACCGGAGAACATCATGGCCTAGGTGTTTGTCAGACCAGCTTTAGCTGAGAGCAGGAAAGGGTTACTTTTTTCTTTCTCAGAAACGACTATGGAAAACAGTAAACAACAAGGGCCAGGCCGGGTGGCTCACGCCTGTAATCCCGGCACTTTGCAAAGCCAAGGGAGGCGGATCACTTGAGGTCAGGAGTTTGAAACTGTAGCAGGAGGAGCCCTAGACAAAATCCCTCGGACACCCATTGTGGAAGATAAGAGCTTTATTCAGCTGGGAGCGTCGGCCGACTCACGTCCTAGAAATCACGCCCTAGAAACCGAGCTCCCCGAATAAGTAATTCCTGTCCCTCTTAAGGGCTCACAATTCTAAAGGGGCTGTGTGTGTGTGTGTGTGTGTGTGCGCGGGGGAGGGGGTGGGTCATGATCGATTGAGCAAGCGAGGGGTACGTGACTGGGGGCTGCATGCACCGATAATCAGAACGAAACAGAACAGAAAAGGGAGTTTCATAATGCTTTTTTAATACAATGCCTGGAGTTTATAGATAGCGCAAGTGGTGAGGTCAGGGATTGAATTTTAGCAACCAGGACCGAAATGTGGCGCCCGGTTGTCTGACCATGATTTTCACTTCTACCCATTGTTTCAACCTCCACTTTTTCAGCAAACAAGAAATTAAGTATAAGACAATATGAGGAATGGTCTCCTCTCTCAAAACCAGCTTGGCCAACATGGCGAAACCCCATCTCTACTAACATTTAAAAAATTAGCCGGGCATGGTGGCGGGTGCCTGTAATTTCAGCTACTCTGGAGGCTGAGGCGGGAGAATCACTTGAACTCGGGAGGTAGAGGTTGCAAGGAGCCGAGATTCCGTGGCCACACTCCAGCCTGGGCAACACAGCGAGGCGAGACTCTGTCTCAAAAAAAAAAAAAAAAAAAAAAAAGCAGTGCCTTTAAAAATCTGGGAGAAAAATTATTTCAACCTATCTCTTTGTATCTCTATTTAGTAAAATATCAATTAAGTATATGGGTATAACAGACATTTTCAGACATGCAGTGTCTCAAAAAGTTTATTTCTAAGGTAACCCCTTTATAGGAGGTTTTGGAGGATATGCATCATCAAAAGGAAGAAGATAGTGAGGAACGAACCGCCTTGAGATCCATGAAGCAGGGGATCTAACAAAAGAGAGAGGCAATGGAAATCCCAAGATGGTGCAGTAAAGAGAGATATTATAATAACAGCTGTGAGATAAGCCTGAAGAGCAAGTCATCCAGAATGGAGCAGGTGGAAATGTGTCAGGAAAAATTTATTTCTCTTTCTTTCTTTCCTTCTTTCCTTTCCTTTTCTTTTCTTCTTTCTTTCTTTCCTTTCTTTCTTTTGCCCAGGCTGGAGTGCAATGGCGCGATCTCCGCTCACTGCAACCTCCGCCTCCCGGGTTCAAGCGATTCTCCCGCCTCAATTTCCCGAGTAGCCAGGATTACAGGCACCTGCCAGCCTCAGCTTCCCTAGTAGCTGGGAGTAGAGGCACCCGCCACCATGTCCGACTAATTTTTGTATTTTTAGTAAAGACAGGGTTTCACCACGCTGGCCAGGTTGGTCTCGAACTCCTGACTTCAGGTGATCCACCTTCCTGGGCCTCCCAAAGTGCTGGGATTACAGGCATGAGCCACCACGCCTGGCCAGGAAAAATTTCTTGAACAAACATACAAGCAAGCAAACCAACCAAAATGATTGTGTGTTTCTATGTATTGATGGGAGATTTACAGAAACGGGGAGAAATTGGCTAGTATTAAGTAATAAATACATGGAAAACTTACCAAATGGAAAAATAAGATGACTATTGCCAGGGTAAATACTGTACCAAAAACAAAAAAACAAAAAAAACACTATCTAGAAGCTAGGAAGAGGACTCTCACCAAGAACCAAACTTGCTGGCACCTTGATCTTGGACATCTCAGCCTCCAGAACTGTGAAAAATAAATGTTTAAGTCACCCAGTAGATGGTATTTTGTTACAGCAGCCTGAGATAACTAAGACATCCAAACCTCTGAAAGAATCAAAATAAGACTTGACTTTAGTGTAGCAGGACCAGCCCAGACAAAACTCCTCAGACACCGAGTAAAGGAAGAAGGGGTTTATTTGGCCGGGGGCATCGACAAGACTCCTGTCTCAGGAGCCGAGCTCCCAGAGTGAGCAATTCCTGTCCCTCTCAAGGGCTCACAACTCTAAGGGGGTGTGTGTGAGACGGTCGTGATTGACTGAGCATGCAGGGAGTACATGACTAGGGGCTGCATGCACCAGTAATTAGATCGGAGCAAAACAGGATAGGGATTTTCACAGTGCATTTCTATACAATGTCTGTAATCTATGGATACGTCAGGGGTTAATCTTCAACTACTGGGCCCAGGGTGCAGCACCCGGCTGCCTGCCTGTGGATTTCATTTCTGCCTTTCAGTTTTTACTTCTTCTTTCTTTGGAGGCAGAAATTGGGCATAAGATGATGAGGGGTGGTCTCCTCCCTTACTTGGTATATCTACTTGAGAATCCATCTTCTATTTCTATTTTCTTAGCTTTAAAGAAAACTTGAGGGGTGCTATGGCAATAGGTGTAGGGACCACTGCAACAGAATCTTGCAGTGCAGGAGAGAGATTGGACTCAACTCCTATTTCTGTTTGTTATGATGTTTTCTTTCTTTTTTTTTTTTTTTTTGAGACGGAGTCTCGCTCTGCCGCCCAGGCTGGAGTGCAGTGGCCGGATCTCAGCTCACTGCAAGCTCGGCCTCCTGGGTTTACGCCATTCTCCTGCCTCAGCCTCCCGAGTAGCTGGGACTACAGGCGCCCGCCACCTCGCCCGGCTAGTTTTTTGTATTTTTTAGTAGAGACGGGGTTTCACCATGTTAGCCAGGATGGTCTTGATCTCCTGACCTCGTGATCCGCCCGTCTCGGCCTCCCAAAGTGCTGGGATTACAGGCTTGAGCCACCGCGCCCGGCCTATGATGTTTTCTTTAGCTACTTGCCTATCCAGTTCACCAGACAGTGTTTCATAGCAAGTACCATGTACCAGCATAGACCAAACAACTCCATAAGAGCAGTAGAATAGCCAGTATTATTACATTCCAACAATAAAAACTCAAGAATGCAATCTCTCCTCTTGTTGCCACAATAAAATAAGAAAAAGATCTATTATATAAAGTCTCAATTAGATGAACATTTAAAATCTCCCCTTTTCAATTTTTATTTAGCTAAGGACCAACTCTGTGCCAAAGTAAAGGTCCCGCTCTGGAGGGTTAGGTCTGAGTTCTTCTTCAGCAGCTGAAGTCCGGGCTCTCTGTCACAGGAACAGTGGGAACACCCATTGTCAGCACTTTTACAGTCAGGTGAATCCAACCTCAAGTCTCTTGTGAACCACTTCCCCAGAATTCCCAGGGGTCAGGAGAACAAAGGAGAACAGCGTAGCACCAGCTCCTTACCTGTAAGATTCAGGGCTATGTGTGAGACCAGCAAGCAATAACATTCCCCAAACAAAAGTGAAGAGTTTGTGCTGCTATTAAATGTCAGATAGTGTGGCCAAGGAAGCAGCATTCTCTTAGGGTGTGGGAATATGACTAGGCCCAATTTCATTAGAGGTCAATTAACCATCAGTTAGAAAAATTGGAAAGGCACAAATACTCTGACCAAGCAAGTCCATTTCTAGAAGTGTGTTTTTTTTTTTTTTTTTTTTTTTGAGACGGAGTCTTGCTCTGCCACCCAGGCTGGAGTGCAGTGGCCGGATCTCAGCTCACTGCAAGCTCCGCCTCCCGGGTTTACGCCATTCTCCTGCCTCAGCCTCCCGAGTAGCTGGGACTACAGGCGCCCGCCTCGTCGCCCGGCTAGTTTTTTGTATTTTTAAGTAGAGACAGGGTTTCACCGTATTAGCCAGGATGGTCTCGATCTCCTGACCTCGTGATCCGCCCGTCTCGGCCTCCCAAAGTGCTGGGATTACAGGCTTGAGCCACCGCGCCCGGCCCCTCTAGAAGTGTGTTTTAAGAAATCCTTACCCAAATGATGAAATATATTTGTATAAGGATGTTCTCTGAATAATTTTTTATAAGAATAAGCATTAGACACAATTTTGTGTCCATTAACCAAGGGCCATTTAAATATATACTGATTCATCCATACCATAAAAAGATAAGCAGTTGTTTAAAAGGCTGAGGTAAAATATGAAAGTGGTGATGATGATGCCACTGAAAATAATTACAGCAACTAACACTTAATGAACATTTATTAGGTGCTTATATGCTTTATGTGTATTTCTCATCAAATGTGTAAACCAAAAGTAAAATTCTAAGGCCCCCCAGTCATCTGAATGGGCCCCTCCTCTAGGTCAAGGGCATTCCAAGGTTAACCTGAAAAACTAGTTCAGGCCATGATGGGAAGGAGAGGTTGGACATGCCTCTGTATACCCTCCTTCCTTTTGGAACTCAGGAAAAGCCAACCAGCATTAACATCAACACAGACCTTAAGTCTAATAAGAAACATTTACAATCTGTTCTCTCTGAAGACTGCTACCTGGAGGCTTCATCTGTATGATAAAACCTTGGTCTCCACAACCTCCCTATCTAACCCAGAAATTCCCTTCTGGAATAATGATAACTCTTTCAACCAATGGCTAATCAGAAAAATTTTAAATCTGCCTATGACCTGGAAGCCCACCACTGCTTGAGTTGTCCCGCCCTTCCAGATTGAAGCAGTGTAAATCTTACATGTATTAATCAATGTATTCTGTCTCCCTAAAATGTATAAAAGCAAGCTGTACCCAACCACCTTGGGCACATGTTGCCAGGACCTCCTGAAGCTGTCACTGGTGTCTCCTTAACCTTGCAAAGTAAACTTCCTAAATTTATTGAGACCTGTCTCACATACTTTTGGATTCACAAATGTTAGATTAATCCATGAGGGAAGCTTTATTTATTTATTAATTTATTATTTGAGATGGAGTCTGCTCTGTCTCCAGGCTGGAGTGCAGTGGTGCAATCTTGGCTCACTGCAACCTCTGCCTCCCGGGTTCTAGTGATTCTCCTGCCTCAGCCTCCCGAGTAGCTGGGATTACAGGCACCCGCCATCATCCCGGGCTCATTGTTGTAGTTTCAGTAAAGATGGGGTTTCACCATGTTGGTCAGGCTGGTCTCAAACCTCAGGTGATCTGCACACCTCATCCTCCCAAAGTGCTGCGTTTACAGGCGTGAGCCACCACGCCGGCCAAGGGAAGCACTTTTTTTTTTTTTTTTTGGTGCTGTTTTTTATAGACAAAGAAATTGAGGTGCAGAAAATTCAGTAATGTTTTAAAAGTCACGTCGTGAACGAACCAAGATTTCAACTCAGAAATTGAGGCTTCACCACAAGTGAAGACTGGGGTTTTCTTGAAAGTTTTCAATTATTGGGAGTTTTGGATTTCCAGGAATGTGCAATTGTAAAAACCCAGCTTCAGGAAGTGATGAAATAGGTGCAGTGGCTATGGGGTAAACTCTGAAGCCCCAGGCTCAGGCTCTATTGAAAAATTACTTTTGCTGAAATATTCCTGTTTTTAGGAGCTTCCATGGAACTTCAGCCTTCGCGCAGCATATTTTGGCATCCGATTTAAAGCTAGTAGAGGTCCGGAGGATTCCCAGGATTAAAGTCTTTTTTTTTTTTTTTTTTTTTTTTTTTTTTTTTTGAGACGGAGTCTCGCTCTGTCACCCAGGCTGGAGTGCTGTGGCCGGATCTCAGCTCACTGCAAGCTCCGCCTCCCGGGTTTAGGCCATTCTCCTGCCTCAGCCTCCCGAGTAGCTGGGACTACAGGCGCCCGCCACCTCACCCGGCTAATTTTTTGTATTTTTAGTAGAGGCGGGTTTCACCGTGTTAGCCAGGATGGTCTCAATCTCCTGACCTCGTGATCCGCCCGTCTCGGCCTCCCAAAGTGCTGGGATTACAGGCTTGAGCCACCGCGCCCGGCCAGAATTAAAGTCTTTAAACAGAAAGCGTGAATCTTGCTTAAGTAAAAGGAACCGTCCCTGGGTGGGCTTAGAACCATCAACCTTTATGATTAACAGCGGAACACGCTAACCGATTGCGCCACAGAGACTCTAATGGCTTGGGTTTGAAACTCATTTGCTGATACCAGAAATGGCTTTGTAACCTCTGGCTGCAGATAATCTCATGTTTGTGGCCTGTCCAATCCCGCGCACTCCAGAAACCCAGAACGCGGGAGACAATGAAGCCAAGAGTCGAGTCTTTGGGCACGTTTGGACATTCTACCCGGCCAGAGTCAGCTGGGGGACTCCAACGGCCAAACGGCGGCCTGCTCCTCACCGTCTGCTCCTCACTGGTTCCCCCGCCTGCTCTTCACCGTCTCAAAAGTCGCCGGCTCCTCCACAGGTGACAATTGCAGCCTCTCCGGCGGAAGTCACTCCCTTTCCCACTCTTAGTCCCGCTTCACACCTTGAGCTCACAGTCATTTCCTCCCGGCCTGGGCCAGCGGACGCGCGCGTGGAAAGAACCAGAACCCGTGGTGTCCTCACCGCGCAGCCCTCGGGCCTTCAGAGGTGGAATCCACCACACAGGGACCTGGAGTTTACACAGGCTGCAGCCCAGAGCCCAGAGCCAGCCTAGCACCTAGTAGGCGCCCAGTAAATGCTCGGTGAAGGAAGGCATTCCACAGCAGGGTTTTAGGAGAACCATGAATTCCTGTGTGAACATTAAGCGTTTAGTGCTACTAGGAAGTCTGGAATATGGAGACCTGAACTGTTTCTCAAAGGCAGCTGTTCTTGTATTCCGACAGCTAGTTCAGAATTCAGCAAAGGTCCCCGCCCGGTGCATCCCACCTCTGGAGACCAGAGGATGGTGCGGTGCGGGGCACCGCGGGTTCTGGTCTTTCCCACGCTCACGTCCACCGGCCCAGGCCCAAAGGAAATGGCTGTGAGGGCAAGATGTGAAGATAGTTACAAATACCAGTTAGGGCCAGCGACAGTTGCAGACATGAGGACTTGTAATAGTTATGAGTATTCCTTCATTATTTTGAGATGAATACATTTGGGTACATATTAACCAATACTTTTCTTGAGAATTGTCCTCTTCCATCACTCTAGCTAGCATATTCATTAATAATTAACTTTTAGGCCGGGTGCGGTGGCTCAAGCCTGTAATCCCAGCACTTTGGGAGGCCGAGACGGGCGGATCACGAGGTCAGGAGATCCAGACCATCCTGGCTAACACAGTGAAACCCCGTCTCTACTAAAAAATACAAAAAACTAGCCGGGCGAGGTGGCGGGCGCCTGTAGTCCCAGCTACACGGGAGGCTGAGGCAGGAGAATGGCGTAAACCTGGGAGGCGGAGCTTGCAGTGAGCTGAGATCCGGCCACTGCACTCCAGCCTGGGCGACAGAGCCAGACTCCGTCTCAAAAAAAAAAAAAAAAATAATAATAATAATAAACTTTTAGAAATCTCAATATTTAGGTTACAGGATAGCAAATATGGAATGTGATCTAGCTTAAAAAGGAGTGAACATCATTAAAAGACAAAAGACTTTATCCTGTTGGGGAAAGGGTTGGCACATTTTCACCGAAAGAGAAAAATTATGATTTTCATATTGTCTTTATTTGAACCTTAAGTATGGTTTTACAAGGAGGAAAAAGGAGGAGGAAGAAGAGAAAGGAAGAAGAGGAGGAAAAGAGGAGGAGGAGGAAGGTGTACATTGATGCTACCTTGAGAAGAAGTGGACTATGGTGGATTTGTAATGTGTCACTTTTGCTAAGCTGAATGCACATTCCCCAGATTTGCCTCTTTAGATAGCTCTGGGTTAGCCTGGGCCACAGGAGACATTTGGAAGATAGAATTCAAGTGCCTGTTATACACTTTTGTATACTGGGAAGGGCGTTGTTACAACTCAGGCATGATCTTCAGCTTCCCTGACCCTTGGACTGGTGGCTGTTTTGCTTCTTGATCTAACATTAAGGTTAGAAATTGCAGGATTCCAGTTGGGTTTTGTTACATCCAATCTGGCTTAAGTTCCCATATTATTAGGAAAGCTTTAGGGTGCTTCAGGAAAACGCTTTTTAAAAAATCAAATTTGAGGCCAGGCGCAGTGGCTCAAGCCTGTAATCCCAGCACTTTGGGAGGCTGAGACGGGCGGATCACGAGGTCAGGAGATCGAGACCATGCTGGCTAACACCGTGAAACCCCGTCTCTACTAAAAAATACAAAAAAACTAGCCGGGCGAGGTGGCCGGCGTCTATAGTCCCAGCTACTCGGGAGGCTGAGGCAGGAGAATGGCGTAAACCCAGGAGGCAGAACTTGCAGTGAGCTAAGATCTGGCCACTGCACTCCAGCCTGGGCGACAGAGCGAGACTCCGTCTCAAAAAAATAAAAAATCAAATTTGGAAAATATCAAATGGAATTATAGGCAATAAGCATAACCCAGTGGAACCATGAATCAAACTATCTAAAGCAGGGTTGTCTAAGTTTTGGCTTCCTTGGGCTACACTGGGAGAAACAAAAACAAACAAAAAAAAGAAATGAACACTAACTGCAATTGAACTGTGCCTGTAAAGCTTGTAAACAAAATGTGTCTGTAAAGCCTGCAAACAGGCCGGGCGCGGTGGCTCAGGCCTGTAATCCTAACATTTGGGTAGGCCCAGGCAGGAGGATAACTTGAGGTCAGGAGTTCAAGACCAGCCTGGCCAACATGGCAAAACTGTCTCTTTTTTTTTTTTTGAGACGGACTCTCGCTCTGTCGCCCAGGCTGGAGTGCAGTGGCGCGATCTCAGCTTACTGCAACCTCTGCCTCCCGGGTTCAAGCGATTTTCTTGCCTCAGTCTCCTGAGTAGCTGGGATTACAGGCACTCCCGGTTAATATATATATTATATTATTATTATATATCATTTATATATATATATTTTGTATTTTTAGTAGAGATGGGGTTTCACTGTGTTAGCCAGGATGGTCTTGATATCCTGAACTCATGGTCCACCCGCCTTGGCTTCCCAAAGTGCTTGGATTACAGGCGTGAGCCACTGCGCCCGGCCCAGCAAAACCCTGTCTCTACTAAAAATTTAAAAAATTAGCCGGGCCTAATTTTTTGGTGGCCTGCGCCTGTAATCCCAGTTACTCCGGAGGCTGAGTATTCTTTGGCTGAGGCAGGAGAATAGCTTGAACGCAGGAGGCAGAGGCTGCAGTAAGCCGAGATCCCCTCCATGCACTCCAGCGGACTGTTTGCTGTTAATAAATGTCCACAATTGGCTCCCAGAGGGGAAAGAAAAACTTAGTTTTATTTTATTTTATTTTTTGAGACGGAGTCTCGCTGTGTCGCCCAGGCTGGAGTGCAGTGGCGCGATCTCGGCTCACTGCAAGCTCCGCCTCCCGGGTTCCCGCCATTCTCCCGCCTCAGCCTCCGAGTAGCTGGGACTACAGGCGCCCGCCACCGCGCCCGGCTAGTTTTTTGTATTTTTAATAGAGACGGGGTTTCACCGTGTTAGCCAGGAGGGTCTCGATCTCCTGACCTCGTGATCCGCCCGCCTCGACCTCCCAAAGTGCTGGGATTACAGGCTTGAGCCACCGTGGCCGGCCAGGAACCGGTTTTCTTTGTAATCCTAAATGTTCTCTTCTGTGCATTAAAATACATTATCTGAAGAAGGGTGCACAAGCTTCCAGTTGGCTGCCAGAAGGGTTCTCTGCAGGACACAGTCAAGTATCACCCTCTTTGGGGAAGGCCAGATGCGGGGTCTCTGCGCACCTCCCCGAAGAACAATGGCAGGAGGAAAAGGAGGGAGAAGCAGACTGTCACTTCCCCCGCCAGTTCCGGCAGCGGGTTGATAGGCTGAGTTGGCAGAGGGTGGAGCGGAAGAGCAGACGGGGACTGGGAAAGGCGTTGTCGGTGACATCACGGAGAGGGCGACTTCTATGTAGATAAGGCAGCGCAGGGGCTGCCACTTCGCCGCCTGCTGCTTCGCCACGAAGGAATTCCCATGCTGTGGGAGGGGGTCTGGGACCGCTGGTCGGAACTGAGAGTCCCAGCTGTGTGTCAGGGCTAGGAGACCTCGGGAGTGCGCGGGACAAGTGACCGTGCGTGTAAAGGGTGAGGCATGTGAGGCTGTGGCGGGGCGGAGGGCAGTGTACTCATACTTACCTGGCAGGGGAGATACTATGATCACGAAGGTGGTTTTCCTAGGGCTGAGGCTTATCCATTGCACTCCGGATGTGCTGACCCCTGCGATTTCCCCAAATGTGGGAAACTCGACTGCATAGTTTGTGGTAGTCGGGGACTGCGTTCGCGCTTTCCCCTGATGTCATTGTGATTTAAACAACAGATAAATGTTAACGTCTTTTGGTTCGTCTGCAACCTTTATATTTCATGGTTGTGTCCTGTATAGTTAGTTGTTTCTTTTCGCGTGACTTGGGCTTCATTTTTATGATTTCGTATTCGGGGCCAAATGCAGGTACTAAACTACTACTCGCTTTCTTAGAAGGTGAGTTTTCGGCACTGTTTAGGAGGTCTCCCAGGTTAGATGCTGCTGTATGTGATAGGCGGATTTCAGGTATCTAGGCCGGGTAGTTTTCTAGTTTGTTCTGCGGTCCCAGGGCTTCTAATATCTCTTAAAAACTTTAGTGTTTTCTCGCCGGGCGCGGTGGCTCACGCCTGTAATACCTAGCACTTTGGGAGGCCGAGGTGGGCGGATTCACGAGGTCAGGAGATCGAGACGATCCTGGCTAAAATACAAAAAATTAACCGGGCGTGGTGGCGGGCGCCTGTAGTCCCAGCTACCCCGGAGGCTGAGGCAGGAGGATGGCGTGAATCCGGGAGGCGGAGCTTGCAGTGAGCCGAGATCGCACCACCGCACTCTAGCCTGGGTGACAGAGCGAGACTCCGTCTCAAAAAAACCACAAAAAACAAAAAAATTTTGGTGTTTTCCTCTGTCCTCAGAGTTACCTCTTAGCCTCTGCTTTTTTTTTTTCTCCCCGCCTGAGACAAGAGTCACCGAGAGGTGTACCGCCCAGGCTAGAGAAGTGGCCCAATCTTCCCATCTCAGGCTCCCGAGTAGGACAACCACACGCCACCACGCACGCCTAGTTTTTTCTTTTTCTTGTATTTATTTTCTTTCTTTTCTTTTCTTTCTCTCGCTTTCCTTTCTTTTTCTTTCTCTTTTTCTTTTCCCCTTTCTTTTTTTTTCTTTTTTCATAGAGGTTTCACCATTCTGCTCAGGCTGGGCTCCAACTCCTGGGCTCAAGTGATCCGCCCAGCTTTCTGAAGCGCTGGGATTACAGGTGTGATCCATCTTGCCCGTGCAGCTCCTGCTTTTCACCACAGCATTCAAGGGAGTTTGTAGGATTTCTGTGCTGGGGAAACGTGTACTCAGCTAATAGAGCCAGGTAGAAGTTGTACTCAGAACTGGTGGTTTTCTTTGGAATGAAAACTGCGTTTTAGGGGCTCTTAGTGGCCCCTTTCGGTTGTAGACATAACACGCTTGCTTTGTGTAGGGGAAGGGCTTTGCCCGTGCCCTGGTGCCCCTGCGCAGGTCATCGACGCCTGCAGATCAGAACCGCAGTCTAATCCATGTCTTGGCAGAATACCCTGCTATTCTCCCTGGAATGTAAGATGGGAGGTCTTGTGAGGAGGTTTCTACAAGTAAGTTTTTATTGACTCAGTTTTTATTGACAAAATTGAAAATTATAATAACTGAGTCCAGCCTCTCAGATGACAAATGTCTTTTGCACTGAGAGCTGAGAACTACCGCTTGCCTCAGTTCCCTCGTGCAAGTGCAGCCCTCGCTTCCCTTCACACTTTCTCCAGCGGGGGTCACTTCCGCCACAAGAGGGAGACAGCCTTCTGGGGGACCACAGCGCTCAAGGCCTTCCAGAGCCAAAAATCTCGGAGCCAGCTGCCCTGTCCTGGCTATAACTCACAACTGACCTAGAAATGGCCTTTGCTAGGAGTAAAGGGTGGGGGGAAGATGGTCGTCGAAGCTGGGGCCTGTGCTCTGGACCAGGTTGACCCACGGGAGGGGAGGTACCCAGAGTTAGAAGGGGACCAAGCACTGAGACCTCACCATCCTGTCTCCAGAAGGACTCAGAGAGATGCAGAAACTGAGACAGAGTTCCTTTTTCAAGGAAAGAGAAAACTGAGGAAAGGCCCCAGGGGCTCTGAACCAAAATCCAGATTTTTTTCCACTTGCCGCTTTTTTTAAAATTTTTGTTTGAGAAGGTGTCTGGGTCTGTTGCCCAGGCTGGAATGCAGCGGCACAATTTCGGCTCATTAAAACCTCCATCTCCCGGGTTCAAGCAATTCTTCTGCCTCAGCCTCCCTAGAAGCTGGGATTACAGGTGCCCGCCATGACATCTGGTTAATTTTTGTATTTTTATTAGAGACGAGGTTTCACCATGTCGGTCAGGCTGTTCTCAAACTCCTGATCTCAATTGATCCACCCACCTTAGCCTCCCTGAGAGCTGGGATTACAGGTGTGAGCCACCTCGCCTAGCCAGCACCTGCAGCTTAATCCCATTTCGTTGGTGCAACTTCATCCTTCCCTATGCTCAGGCCAATAAACAGTACTGTAGGCTGGTCGTTCTTTGACCTTACACATCCTATTGGTCGGAAAATTATGTTTTCTCTTTGGTGAACTGCAGACTTTGATATGAGCACTCTTTCTCTTTCTTGGTCTGAAACCCACCCAATAGTCCCATACGTAGATTTTTGGATAAACATAGAAATGGACCCTTCTGATCTTAAAGCTTGAAACTTAGTGTTTGTTTTATTTGAGTTCATTCCTTCAGGCCTCTCAAAAAAGATATCAAAGAACTGAAAGTCACCCAGACAATGAGATGCTGGACCCCTCATTCATCATGATTGCTTCCTTGTCCCTCCCTAGTTCCTGTTTTTTCTTCTTCTTCTTCCTCTTCTTCTTCCTCTTCTTCTTCCTCTCCTTCTCCTTCTTCTTTTTTGAGACTGGTATCTGGCACTGTCTCCCAGGCTGGAGTGCAGTGGCGTGATCTCGGCTCACTGCAAGCTCCGCCTCCCGGGTTCAAGCAATTCTGCCTCAGCCTCATGGAGTAGCTGGGACTACAGGCACCCGCCACCACTCTCGGCTACTTTCTTTTTGTATTTTTAGTAGAGACGGGGTTTCACCATGTTAGCCTGGATGGTCTTGATCTCCTGACCTCGTGATCTGCCCGTCTTGGCCTCCCAAAGTGTTGGGATTATAGGCATGAGCCACTGCACCTGGCCAAGTGCTGGGATTACAGGCGTGAGCCACGGCGCCTGGCCAAGTTCCTGTTTTCTTTTTTTTTTTTTTTTTTTCATAGAGGTTTCACCATTCTGCTCAGGCTGGGCTCCAACTCCTGGGCTCAAGTGATCCGCCCAGCTTTCTGAAGCGCTGGGATTACAGGTGTGATCCATCTTGCCCGTGCAGCTCCTGCTTTTCACCACAGCATTCAAGGAGTTTGTAGGATTTCTGTGCTGGGGAAACGTGTACTCAGCTAATAGAGCCAGGTAGAAGTTGTACTCAGAACTGGTGGTTTTCTTTGGAATGAAAACTGCGTTTTAGGGGCTCTTAGTGGCCCCTTTCGGTTGTAGACATAACACGCTTGCTTTGTGTAGGGGAAGGGCTTTGCCCGTGCCCTGGTGCCCCTGCGCAGGTCATCGACGCCTGCAGATCAGAACCGCAGTCTAATCCATGTCTTGGCAGAATACCCTGCTATTCTCCCTGGAATGTAAGATGGGAGGTCTTGTGAGGAGGTTTCTACAAGTAAGTTTTTATTGACTCAGTTTTTATTGACAAAATTGAAAATTATAATAACTGAGTCCAGCCTCTCAGATGACAAATGTCTTTTGCACTGAGAGCTGAGAACTACCGCTTGCCTCAGTTCCCTCGTGCAAGTGCAGCCCTCGCTTCCCTTCACACTTTCTCCAGCGGGGGTCACTTCCGCCACAAGAGGGAGACAGCCTTCTGGGGGACCACAGCGCTCAAGGCCTTCCAGAGCCAAAAATCTCGGAGCCAGCTGCCCTGTCCTGGCTATAACTCACAACTGACCTAGAATGGCCTTTGCTAGGAGTAAAGGGTGGGGGGAAGATGGTCGTCGAAGCTGGGGCCTGTGCTCTGGACCAGGTTGACCCACGGAGGGGAGGTACCCAGAGTTAGAAGGGGACCAAGCACTGAGACCTCACCATCCTGTCTCCAGAAGGACTCAGAGAGATGCAGAAACTGAGACAGAGTTCCTTTTTCAAGGAAAGAGAAAACTGAGGAAAGGCCCCAGGGGCTCTGAACCAAAATCCAGATTTTTTTCCACTTGCCGCTTTTTTTAAAATTTTTGTTTGAGAAGGTGTCTGGGTCTGTTGCCCAGGCTGGAATGCAGCGGCACAATTTCGGCTCATTAAAACCTCCATCTCCCGGGTTCAAGCAATTCTTCTGCCTCAGCCTCCCTAGAAGCTGGGATTACAGGTGCCCGCCATGACATCTGGTTAATTTTTGTATTTTTATTAGAGACGAGGTTTCACCATGTCGGTCAGGCTGTTCTCAAACTCCTGATCTCAATTGATCCACCCACCTTAGCCTCCCTGAGAGCTGGGATTACAGGTGTGAGCCACCTCGCCTAGCCAGCACCTGCAGCTTAATCCCATTTCGTTGGTGCAACTTCATCCTTCCCTATGCTCAGGCCAATAAACAGTACTGTAGGCTGGTCGTTCTTTGACCTTACACATCCTATTGGTCGGAAAATTATGTTTTCTCTTTGGTGAACTGCAGACTTTGATATGAGCACTCTTTCTCTTTCTTGGTCTGAAACCCACCCAATAGTCCCATACGTAGAGTTTTGGATAAACATAGAAATGGACCCTTCTGATCTTAAAGCTTGAAACTTAGTGTTTGTTTTATTTGAGTTCATTCCTTCAGGCCTCTCAAAAAAGATATCAAAGAACTGAAAGTCACCCAGACAATGAGATGCTGGACCCCTCATTCATCATGATTGCTTCCTTGTCCCTCCCTAGTTCCTGTTTTTTCTTCTTCTTCTTCCTCTTCTTCTTCCTCTCCTTCTCCTTCTTCTTTTTTGAGACTGGTATCTGGCACTGTCTCCCAGGCTGGAGTGCAGTGGCGTGATCTCGGCTCACTGCAAGCTCCGCCTCCCGGGTTCAAGCAATTCTGCCTCAGCCTCATGGAGTAGCTGGGACTACAGGCACCCGCCACCACTCTCGGCTACTTTCTTTTTGTATTTTTAGTAGAGACGGGGTTTCACCATGTTAGCCTGGATGGTCTTGATCTCCTGACCTCGTGATCTGCCCGTCTTGGCCTCCCAAAGTGTTGGGATTATAGGCATGAGCCACTGCACCTGGCCAAGTGCTGGGATTACAGGCGTGAGCCACGGCGCCTGGCCAAGTTCCTGTTTTCTTTTTTTTTTTTTGAGACGGAGTCTCGCTCTGTCACCCAGGCTGGAGTGCAGTGGCCGGATCTCAGCTCACTGCGAGCTCCGCCTCCCGGGTTCAGGCCATTCTCCTGCCTCAACCTCCCGAGTAGCTGGGACTACAGGCGCCGCCACCTCGCCCGGCTAGTTTTTTGTATTTTTAGTAGAGACGGGGTTTCACCGTGTTAGCCAGCATGGTCTCGATCTCCTGACCTCGTGATCCGCCCGTCTCGGCCTCCCAAAGTGCTGGGATTACAGGCTTGAGCCACCGCGCCCGGCCCAAGTTCCTGTTTTCTTACACATTGTTACATTTCTTCCCGGCCATCTAAGCCTCTTGTATTGGTTGGTCAGGGAGATGGATTTGAGACTGAGTTCTCATCTCCTCGGCTGCAGCACCCTACTAAAGCCTCCTCCTTGGCAATAATCATCTCAGTGATTGGCTTTCTGTGCGGCAAGCAGCAGGAACCCCAGGTCTCCAAATTTTGGCAAAGGAATCTCCTGATGAAGGTGGACTCGACTCTACTGACCAACCTGAAAACGATCAGACGTTTGAAAGCCCTTAATCTTGGGGTCAGAGGTTGGGCTGCCCTTGGGTCTTTTCTTTGGGCCTACCCATCAAAATCAGCCTGGCCAAACCTGCCTTCAAGGACCAGGGGCAGGGCCAGCTTCTCTCCATGCGGCTTCTCCCGCTGGGTCGGCAGCCACCTTCCTCTTCCCTGTGACTTGAAGAGAAGCTTCAGGGGGCGTTTATTCAAGTTGCTAGAAGCCCGTGAGGCGCCGGTCCGCGGTGACTGTGGTTCCCACCGCACCCGCCGCCCTCTTTGGTTCTCTCGCTGTCATGGGCGGGCAGTAAAGTTCCAGGTGAGCTAGGGCTCCGAAGACACCAGGCAGGGAGGGACCAGTAGGGAAGGGCACCACCACCTTAGGTTCTGCGCAGGAGGGATCCCAAAAAGGTCTTGAAGAAATAGAAAGGAAGGGCCAGGCGCGGTGGCTCATGCCTGCAATCCCAGCACTTTGGGAGGCGGAGGTGGGTGGATCACTAGATCACTAGGTCACTAGGTTTGAGACCAGCCTGGCCAAGATAGTGAAACCCAGCTCTGCTAAAAATACAAGTAGCCAGGCGCGGTGAGGAGCGCCTATAATCCCAGCTACTCAGGAGGCTGAGGCAGGAGAATCCCTAGAACCCAGGAGGTGGAGGTTGTGGTGAGCTGAGATTGCCCCACTATGCTCTAGCCTGGAAAACACAGCAAGACTTCCTCTCAAATAAATAAATACAAAGGGAGAGTTGGAAGTAGGCAAAGAGAAGAAAAGAAATCCTGGAAGATTTTGTATCTGAAGGCACCATTAAGATGAAGTTGATCCCTTCTGGGCCGGGTCCTCCCGTTGCAGGTGAACCAAGTTCTGGCCTCCATTGGGACTGAAGGAGGTGACTTTGGCCTGGCTCCTAGTGAGGAAGCCATGCCTGGTCCTGTTCTGTTTGGGCTTGATCCTGCAGCACTTGATGGGCTCTCCTGGACTTCCCATGGATTCCAGGGATGCAACTGAGAAGTATATTGCTAATGCACTTACTTGAATGAAGGGGCCTGCCCATTCACACCTGTGGGTGTTTCTCATCAGGTGGAATGAGAGACTTGAGAAAATAAATGAGACACAAAGTATAGAGAAAGAAAAGTGGGCCCAGCAGACAGGCGCTCAGCATAGAGGACTGGCGCTGGCACCAGTCTCTGAGTTCCCTCAGTATTTATTGATCATTATCTTTACCATCTCGGAAAAGAGTAAGTAGCAGGACAATAGGGTCATAGTAGGGAAGTCAGCAGAAAGACATATGAATAAGTTTAAGAAGTGCTGTGCTTTGATGTGCATGGCACATCAAAGGCACTTGTTTAACAAAGCACATCCTGCACAGCCCTAAATCCATTAAACTTTGAGTAAACACAGCACATGTCTCTGCAAGGACAGGGTTGGGGGTAGGGTTACAGATTAACAGCATCTCAAGGCAGTTTGGAGTCTCATGTCTACTTCTTTCTTTCTTTCTTTTTTTTTTTTTTGAGACGGAGTCTCTCTCTGTCGCCCGGGCTGGAGTGCAGTGGCCAGATCTCAGCTCACTGCAAGCTCCGCCTCCCGGGTTTACGCCATTCTCCTGCCTCAGCCTCCGAGTAGCTGGGACTACAGGCACCAGCCACCTCGCCCGGCTAGCTTTTTGTATTTTTTAGTAGAGACGGGGTTTCACCGTGTTAGCCAGGATGGTCTCGAACTCCTCACCTCGTGATCCGCCCGTCTCGGCCTCCCAAAGTGCTGGGATTACAGGCTTGAGCCACTGCGCCCGGCCTCATGTCTACTTCTTTCTACATAGACACAGTAACAGTCTGATCTCTCTTTCTTTTCCCCACATTTCCCCCTTTTCTTTTCAACAAAACCGCCATTGTCATCATGACACCGAGATCACATACTTCACAAAGTAATACAATATCACAAATCAAGTGGAGGCAGGATGAAATCACAGGATGGTGTTAAAATTAAAATTGCTAATGAAATTTTGGGCACGCATTGTCGTTGATAACATCTTATCAGGAAGTAGGGTTTGAGAGCAGACAACCTGTCTGACCAAAATTTATTAGGTGGGAATTTCCTCATCCTAATAAGCCTGGGAGCGCTACAGGAGGCCGGGGCTTATTTCATCCCTTCGGCTTCAACCATAAAAGGCGGCACGCCTCCAAGGGGGTCGTTTATAGGCCTACCCTCAGAGCGCATTCTCTTTCTCAGGGATATTCCTTGCTGAGAAAAAGAATTCAGCGATATTTCTCCTATTTGCATTCAAAAAGAGAAGAAATATGGCTCTGTTCCGTCCGGCTCACCGGCGGCCAGTTCAAGGTTACCTCCCTTGTTCCCTGAACATCACTGTTATCCTGTTATTTTTTCAAGATGCCCAGATTTCATATTGTTCAAACACACATGCTCTACAAACAATTTGTGCAGTTAACTCAATCATCACAGGGTCCTGAGGTGACATATATCCTCCTCAGCTTACAAAGAAGATGATGGGACTAAGAGATTAAAGTAAAGGCATAGGAAATTACAAAAGTATTAAAGTAAAGACAGACATAAGAAATTACAAAAGTATTAATTTTGGAGAATAAAATGTCCATGAAATCTTCATATTTTATGTTTTTCTGCCATGGCTTCAGCCAGTCCCTCCGTTCAAGGTCCCTGACTTCCCGCAACATTTTTCCTTCCTTTTCCTCTATATAAATGTGCCATGAGGCCGGGCGCGGTGGTTCAAGCCTGTAATCCCAGCGCTTTGGGAGGCCAAGACGGGTGGATCACAAGGTCAGGAGATCGAGACCATCCTTGGCTAACACGGTGAAACCCCATCTCTACTAAAAATACAAAAAATTAGCCAGGTGAGGTGGCGGGCGCCTGTAGTCCCAGCTACTCAGGAGGCTGAGGCAGGAGAATGGCGGGAACCCGGGAGGTGGAGCTTGCAGTGAGCTGAGATCTGGCCACTGCACTCCAGCCTGGGCGGCAGAGGGAGACTCCGTCTCAAACAAAAAAAAAAATGTGCCATGGCGATGAAGGCTTGTTCGTCCTCTGGATTTTGACGCAACTGGTCCGGCACACTAAAAACAAACCGATTAAACAGAGACACATAATTCCAAAATTTACTGCAGTAGAGTTCCCAATAGAGTTAATCCAAGCCGTGGGGTTTAATCCATAAAGATTTTTTGCCACTTGATCTAACGCCTCAGCTCCAGGCACAATATTTAAGTGACTTTGAGAGGCTTCAAAAGTTTGTTCTTTTAATTTAGAAATGTCTAAAGTGAGATTATCTTCTCTTCCCTGTAGATGGAGTCTTACCATGTCCCAGTGATGTTTAGACTCATTATAAACTTGGGGTGTAATACAAAAATCTGACGTATTCCAGTCACACTGTAACTGGAAACGATGTTCCAAGCTCATGAGTCTATCTCCCATCCAAATGACACTTTGTCTAAGATCATTAATTTGATTAATTTGATTTACCAATTTTTGATCGATACCAGATTGTGAATTCCACAACCTTGTGGAATTCTTTTGCCAATTGTCAACAAAGCTTACTGTCTGAACAGAAGAGTGCAATGCAACTCCTGCCACAGCGGCTGTAGCTGTGACTGCAATTAATCCCATAATCATTGCAATTAAACTAAAAATGAATCTTTTGGATCTATTTAAAATGCCTTTTAATACTTCAGTCAAAATATGGATGGATGGCGAGGCCTCCCATGGTCGGTCCATGGACACAGGGATCCACATGCCTTCTCTCACTAGCAGAATACGGTGTTGCCAATCAAAAGTCAAATCAATGCAAGTAAACAATTTGCAATTTTCACAAGTTATAGTTTGGGAGTCTGGTTTAATAACTATATTTCCTATGACTAACATATAAGGGGGCTTTACACAAGTTTGTAAAGGAACTGTTAGACTGGGATTTAGGTTGATAGAGTAAAATGGCTTATAATCTCGTTTCTACAATTTGGTTTCCAGACCAAATTCTACTAAGGTGGTATGAAGCCACAGTAAGTCTCCATAATTCTGGATGTTCAGGACCAAAAACAGGACTTATTATTTTTGGTCTTGGAGTAGCGATTCCCTTTTCTCCCCATATCCAAGGGTAGAAAGACTGTAATTTTTTGTGCTTATGTTTGTCTAAATTTTCTGTTAAGTCACTATCAACAGTTGGGCTCACTAGTGCACTGGGACAGAATTGAGTTTGTCCTGTGCAATCATGGTAGAATTGTCCTTGAGGTGCCCAATCTATAACAGTTCCAAATGTATTGTTTTGTAGTATCACCGCACTATCGGCCACAAATACAGAACCAAATGGAGTCTCTTATGTCTACTTCTTTCTATATAGACACAGTAACAGGCTGATCTCTCTTTCTTTTCCCCACAGGATTGCAGGCATTAAACATCCTGGTGCTCTCCCTAGGCAAAGAGGAGGATATAAAAATACCCAGTGGAAATATTTATCATCATTCCTTCTTCCTGCGGTTTGGCAGGGCAACAATCATCTGTGGGACCAGGTACCCATACACTATTATTAACAGATACTTCAATAGGATTCTCCATCCATGTGACTGTTTGAATTAAGGGTGGGAAAGGCACATAGGCCCAGTAAGTATAATTAGCTGCAGCTGCTCCTGTAGGCATGGGGAGACTTACCACCGTTGATAAAATCATTAAGGCTGCAAGCAGCATATTCTCTGGGGTTTGTGTCACCTTTGTGTTTTCTAGGCTTTTTTCAGCTAACTGTGTCAGCTTCTTTAATTGTGCCCAAGTTGGTGGCTCCGCCTTCTTGGTGGATGGTGACTTCATCTGTTCTTCCGATATCACCACTTTGTTTATCTTGCGAGTCAATGGTGCTTGATTTTGGTGTTTCCGTCTCCATGGAGGTGCAGAACTTCGAATGTTTAGCGGGTATCCAAACAGGAAGCTGATTTTCTCCTGGTGAAACACAAGCAAAATCTCTTCCCCAGGTTACCACCTTCCCTATTTCCCACGTCTTATTTTTGTTGTCTTTCCACCCAATCAGTTTCCCTTCATGTGGGCTGTTCTTTTTACCAGTAAGATGTTCTGCAGAAGTAGTAGTCTGATTTCTATAAATGCTTAAAAAATTTAGGCCGGGCGCGGTGGCTCAAGCCTGTAATCCCAGCACTTTGGGAGGCCGAGACAGGCGGATCACAAGGTCAGGAGATCGAGACCATCCTGGCTAACACGGTGAAACACCGTCTCTACTAAAAAATACAAAAAACTAGCCGGGCGAGGTGGCGGGCGCCTGTAGTCCCAGCTACTCGGGAGGCTGAGGCAGGAGAATGGCGTGAACCCGGGAGGCGGAGCTTGCAGTGAGCTGAGATCCAGTCACTGCACTCCAGCCTGGGCGGCAGAGCGAGACTCCGTCTCAAAAAAAAAAAAAAAAAAGGATACCCTATTCCTTTTCTTTCTTGATTTCCCTCAGTCTCAATTGGGACTTTAACGTCATTTTCATTTTTTCCTAGTCCTTTTCCTGGTATATATCCCATCTTAGTCATGATTTTTTGACTCATGGGACTTTTCACCCCCTTTGTTGTAACAAATCTTGACCCCATAGATTAACAGGAATTAATCATTGGCTGAACAGTACTTTCTTGATTATCTGGCCCTAAACAATGTAAAATCATAGTACTTTGATACACTTCTGAAGCTGTGCCTATGCTGACAATTCCTGTAACAGCCTTTTGTTTAGGCCAAGTTTTTGGCCACTGATTTAAAGCAATGACAGAGACATCTGCTCCAGTGTCTATCAACCCTTCAAACTGTTTTCCTTGAATAATGGCCTTACACTCAGGTCTGCTCTCAAAGACCTGACTTGCCTAATATGCAACCTTTCCTGCCAGATCAGTGGTTCCAAACCCTCCTGTTTTTTTTATCTCACTGTTTCCAACTTCAGTATAAGGCAGGAGTAATAATTGAGCAATCCTGTCTCCTGGACTGGCACTCCAAGGAATTAAGGAGCTAATAACCAATTGATTTTCACCTTTATAGTCTGAATCAATCACACCAGTATGAATTTGAACTCCCTTTAGATTTAAACTTGATCTTCCTGAGATTAGTCCTACAGTCCCCTCAGGCAGTGGGCCATATACCCCTGTGGGGATTTTTTGTGGGGGCTCCCCTGGAAGCAGAGAGATACATGAATCTACTGCTGCACTGCCGCTTGTGACGGGGGACAACTGCTGTATTGTGGTAAATGGCTTATTCCCTGAGGCACTTGTGACAGTGGGGGTTGTTGTCCCTGAAAACCCAGAGGAAAAAAAGGCTGAACTGGGAATGCCCCAGTTTGTTGCGGGGCCTGAGGCTGGCCCCTCCTCTTGTTTCCCAACAGTGGTTGCCCATTTTTGTCAAATTTAGAATGACATTGATTAGCCCAATGTTTTCCCTTTTTACATCTTGGACATAGGCCAGGTGGCTGTTTATCTGTGGTAGTAGCTTTAGTAGTTATATTTTGTTTATTTGAGACTGGGCAATTCTTTTTTAGATGAGCAATTTGACCACAATTATAACATTTTCCCCAAAATGTTCTAACTTGTCCTCCTAAAGCAACTCCTGTGATTGCTTGAGCCATAAGCATAGCTTTATGCATAGCTCCTCCAATTCCATCACAGGCTTTTATGTACTCTGAGATTACACCTGATCCTGCCAGGACTCTTCCTTTTAATGGCTCAATGGCTGATTGACACTCAGGATTGGCGTTTTCATATGCCATCAACTCCACTATAACCTTACGGGCATTCTCATCAGTAATTGACTTTTGAGCAGCATCTTGAAGCCTTGCCACAAAATCAGGGTAGGGCTCTTTAGAGCCTTGTCTTATTGTATTGAATGAAGGGCAGGCGGTTCCTGGGTCTTGGATTTTCTCCCAGGCCCTAAGGCAGATAGTCCTAATTTGCTCAATGGCCTCATTTTGCATTATTACTTGTTGACTAACAGTGCTCCAATTTTGACCTGTTCCTAATAGTTGATCTATGTCTATGTAACTGGAGGACTGGCAGTCCTATTTCTTCGGACCTGTTCTTGCGCCCCATCAATCCACCAAGTCTTAAATTGTACAAATTGAGAGGGTGAGAGTGATAATTTTGCCAGAATCTCCCAATCATAAGGAACGAGTCTACGTCCATGAGCAATGGAATCTAATAATGTTCTCACGTAAGGAGAGTGGGTCCGTACTGTTTTACTCCCTCTTTGATATCTTTTAGCATTTTTATAGAAAAGGACTCGTATCTGGCCTCAGCTGTGGGAGACTCTCCCTGTTGGGCCCCTTCTCCAGGTGGTCTTGATTCTATTACTGGGACTGGCCACGTCTGAGTATCTCCTTGTTTTCTTGCCTTATCAATTTTATGTAATGCACCACCCTGTCCAATAGGTGGTGCTGTAGGATTAAGTCCCATAGTGGGCAGCTGAGGATACAGCGCCCTGCCCTGTGGCGCTGGAAACATTTCTGGCTGTCCATACTGACTTTCTGGAGGCCACGGATACTGAAGTCCGGCTGGCGGCCAGTATTGATAGGCTACTGGCGGCTGGGTCTTATTTTCTATCGGCTGATATCGTGTCTTAGACTCTGATGGCTCTGCTAATTCTGGACTTTTTTCTTCTAATTTTAATGTTCCTGGATATATCACCTCCTGTAATTGATTATCGTTAATGTTTTGTGTTGACCGAGCCATTACCGGCTCTGCTACATATTTACAATGTGAACTTTCCGTTCCTTTCCGGGATTCTATCCCTGCCTCTTTTTCACAATCTATTACACAGCTTTCAGGGACATCAGAAACTGAAACGCTATCTTCTTCTGTTTGAAATGGTTCTAAAGCTACTTTAATAATGGCCCAATCGTTCCATACTGTAAGTGGGATGATTTTACCTTCCCTATTTGCTTGTTTTAATTCTCTGCCAATTTTTTCCCAGTCTTTTAGATTTAAAGTTCCCTGTTCTGGAAACCATGAGCAAAATTGTTCTATTGTTTGAAACAGTATAATTAGATTTTTTGTAGAGACTCTAACTCCCCCTCTTTTTAAAATAATTTTAATAAAGCTGCGATAAGAGGCATATTTACTTTTAGTTTGCCCCATTGTGACCCTGGGTTCTTCCGAGCGCACAAGCTTACCGCAAGGCTGATTGTAGAGGTACTCGGGAATCTCTACTGACTTGTCCTCAATGACCACGCTGGAGCATACCTTCACCCTAGAGAAAAGCACCCACGTTGGGCACCAGATGAAGGGGTGGCCTGCCCCTCCACACCTGCGGACGTTTCTCGTCAGGTGGAACGAGAGACTTGAGAAAAGAAATGAGACACAGAGACAAAATATAGAGAAAGAAAAAGTGGGCCCAGCGGACACACGTTGAGCATACAGAGGGCCGGCGCCGGTCTCTGAGTTCCTTCAGTATTTATTGATCATTATCTTTTCCATCTGGAAAAGGGGAAGTGGCAGGACAATAAAGTCATAGCAGGGAGGTGGTCAGCAGAAAGGCATATGAATAAAGATCTCTGTGACACGAATACGTTTAAGGAAAAGTGCTGTGCTTTGACATGCATATATGCAAACATCTCCATAAACATTTTCAGTGCATAAAGAGCACTGATTGCTGCTAGCACGTCCTACCTTCAGTGCTACGGCGGTTTTCTCCTATCTCAGTAAATAGAACATACAACTGGGTTTACACCGGGACATTCCATTGCCCAGGGGCAGGCAGGAGACAGATGCCTTCCTCTATCTCAACTGCCAAGAGGCCTTCTTTCCTCTTTTACTAATCCTCCTCAGCACAGACCCTTTACAGGTGTCGGGCTGGGGAACCATCAGGTCTTTCCTTTCCCACAAGGCCATATTTCATACTATCACCTGGGGAGAAACCTTGGACAATACCTAGCTTCCCTAGGCAGAGGTCCCTGCGGCTTTCCACAGTGTTTGTGTCCCTGGGTACTTGAGATTAAGAGAATGGTGATGACCTTTAACCAGCAAGCTGCCTTCAGGCACTTGTGTAACAAAGCACTTCCTGCATAGCTGCAAATCCATAAAACCTTGAGTAAACACAGCACAGTCCTTGTCTCTGCAAGAACAGGGTTGGGGGTACAGTTACAGATTAGCAGCATCTCAAGACAGAAGAATTTTTCTTAGTACACAACAAAATGGGGTCTCTTATGGCTACTTCTTTCTGCATAGACACAGTAACAGTCTGATCTCTTTCTTTTCCCCACACTTGAAGTAAGAGTATTTTAAAATTTTTTAGCAAAGGAAATGAATTCTGACTGGTTTTGCACTAAAGACATTTACATGTGAGGAAAACAGGAAAAACACTATGCTGTGAAAAGCAAATGCTGTTGAGATTGTCTCACAAACACAAATTGCGCTTCAGCATGTAGGTTTGGGCCTCAGGTTGGGCACATTTTACTTTTTTTTTTTTTTTTGAGATGGTGTCTCACTCTGTCGCGGCCCAGGCTGGAGCACAGTGGCCGGATCTCAGCTCTCTGCAAGCTCCGCCTCCCAGGTTTAGGCCATTCTCCTGCTTCAGCCTCCCGAGTAGGTGGGACCACAGACGCCCGCCACCTCGCCCGGCTAGTTTTTTGTATTTTTTAGTAGAGACGGGGTTTCACCGTGTTAGCCAAGATGGTCTTGATCTCTTGACCTCGTGATCCGCCCGCCTCGGCCTCCCAAAGTGCTGGGATTACAGGCTTGGGCCACCGCGCCCAGCCAGGCACATTTTACTTTAAGCGCACTGTTGGTGGAACTTAAGGTGAATTTAGGACTTATATACATACATACATATAATACACACGCACACACACACACATACACGCTGTCTTCCTATCTTGTCTAAGGTGGTCTCCAACTCTGGGTCTCAAGCGATCCTCTGCCTCCCCTTCCCAAAGTGCTGGGATTACAGGCGTGAACCACCTCGCCCAGGCCATTTTAGTTTAATATTTTTAATCAAAGTGGCAAAATCCTAAAGTACTGAGAGAAAAAAAGTTATTCTAGAATTCGATGCCAAATTGAAATATCTTTCAAAATTGTGACTGAAATCAGAACATTTAAAGACATACATGGCCGGGTGCGGTGGCTCAAGCCTGTAATCCCAGCACTTTGGGAGGCCGAGACGGGCGGATCACGAGGTCAGGAGATCGAGACCATCCTGGCTAACACGGTGAAACCCCGTCTCTACTACAAAATACAAAAAAAATTAGCCGGGCGAGGTGGCGGGCGCCTGTGGTCCCAGCTACTCAGGAGGCTGAGGCAGGAGAATGGCGTAAACCCGGGAGGCGGAGCTTGCAGTGAGCTGAGATCTGGCCACTGCACTCCAGCCTGGGGGACAGAGCAAGACTCTGTCTCAAAAAAAAAAAAAAAGACATAACAAAAAATGACAGAATTCACCGAACCACACTACAAGAAATGTTAAATGTTAAAGGAGTCCTCCAGGCATAAGGATAAGGATACCAGACAGAAATCTGAACCTACACAAAGAAATGGAGACAACTGAAAATTGCTGTGTACGTACTTGAATGTTGGGGTTTATAACAAGTCCAAAATCAAATTACATGACAACACTAGCATGAAGGCCAGAAGGGGAGGTATAATGTCACTTGATGGCAGACGGATAAAGATGTATTCTAGAAACCCTAAAGCCATCACTGACATAACAAAAGAAAGAGTTATGGCTAATAAGCCAAATAAGGAAAGAAAATAGAATGATATTAAAAAAAACCCATGCAATCGCTGGGTGCGGTGGCTCACACTTGCAATCCCAGCACTTTGAGAGGCCAAGGCAGGCAAATCACTTGAGGTCAGGAGTTTGAGACCAGCCTGGCCAAAATGGTGAAACCCCCGTCTCTACTAAAAATACAAAAATTAGCCCAGTTTGGTGGCTTGCACAGGCCTGTAATCCCAGTTACTTGGGAGGCTGAAGCAGGAGATTCGCTTGAACCCGGGAGGCGGAGGTTGCAGTAAGGTGAGATTGTGCTACAGCACTACAGCCTGGGTGACAGAGCGAGACTGTCTCAAAAATAAATAAATAAACAAAAACTGTAATCACTATGCTGGAAAAACTGCTCTCCAGGCCTCTCTCCTATAGAAATACACAAATGGCCAATGAGAAGTGTACAAGAATGATCACTGCAGCATTATTTGTAATCATAAAATAATAGAGCCAAAATAATTTCAAAGACACATGAAAATAGTTTTATCTATCTAACAAACACCAACAATTGAACAAACAATGGAAGCAAGTCCTTTGCCAAAAGGAACACAGAGGGTCATGATGATGATACTCCTCCAAGGATTTTAGGGTTCCCAGGAGCCTAGTTTTCGGTCTAGTTCTGCGACATCTTATGCTTGGGGAGCTACAGGTTCTCGTGTTCGGGGATCTTTCAGGTTCTATCTCCATTTCCCCTCAATTCCTCCCCATTCTGCTACAATAAAAAAACAATTCTCACCTCCGGAAGATCCCGCCTGTGCCTCCGCGCCAGCCTTTCCGGGGGTCTGGATGTCTGGTCCATTGAAGGGGTGGCTTACCCCTCCACACCTGTGGGCGTTTCTCGTTAGGTGGAATGAGAGACTTTAGAAAAGAAATGAGACACAAAGTATGGAGAAAGAAAAAGAGTGCCCAGGGGACCGGGGCTCAGCAAAGAGAGGACCCACGCCGGCACCGGTCTCTGAGTTCCCTTAGTATTTATTGATAATTATCTTTACCATCCTGAAGATAAGGGAGTGGCAGGACAATAGGATCACTGTAGGGAGAAAATTAGCAGTAAGAGGTATGGGTAAAGATCTCTGTGACATGAATAAGTTCAAAGGAAAATGCTGTGCCTTGATATGCATATGCAAACATCTCCATAAACCTTTTAGCAGCATTGCTCCAGCAAGTCCCACCTTTTGCCCTAAGGCGGTTTTCTCCTTTCTCAGTAAACAAAGCATACAATCGGGTCTCACACTGACATGTCCCATTGCCCAGGGACGGGCAGGAGACAGATGCTTTTCTCTATCTTAACCGCCAACATCCGCCAAAAGGCCTTCTTTCCTCTTGTACTAGTCCTCCTCAGCACAGACCCTTCAGGGGTGTAGGGCTGGGGGACGATCAGGTCCTTCTCTTCCCGCGAGGCCCTATTTCACACTATCACATGGGGAGAAACCTTTGACAATACCCAGCTTTCCTAGGCAGAGGTCCCTGCGACCTTTGGCCGTGTACGTGTCCCTGGGTACTTGAGATTAAGAGAAAGGTGATGACCTTTAACCAGCAAGCTGCCTTCAGGCACTTGTTTAACAAAGCACATCCTGCATAGCCCAAAATCCATTAAGCCTTGAGTCACCACAGCACATATCTCTTGCAAGGGCAAGGTTGGGGGTAGGGTCACAGATTAACAGCATCCCAAATACAGAACAAAATGGAGTCTCTTATGTCTACTTCTTTCTATATGGACACAGTAACAGTCCGATCTTTCTTTGTTTTCCCCACAGTCCACCGCTCCCTGGCTTCTTTCCCTGCTTTTGCTTTTCCCTTCCCCGGCTCCCGCCCTCAGGCCTCTAGACCCTACCACCGCCCAGCTGAGTCCCCCGCGGCTCCACTGCCCAGAAAGTGCACTGGAGGCCCTGCTGCTTGCCGCCCTGCGGGTGCTGAGAAGTCAACTAAACAAATGCTTTGTAAAAAGAACTTTTCCATGGAAAAATCTCTCATGATTTCCATTCTCAAGGCTCTTCAAAGGACTAAAAACTAAAGGCGACGATGGATTCATTCGACAAGTCCTAGTCGGGCAGCCTGGAGAGTGCCAGACCCTGCTCCCCGCTAGGGGACCCATGAGCGACCCTCACCGCCATCCCTGCCCTGGTGGAGCGCCAGTGCTTGGGACACAGGATCCGAAGATGGTAGCGGCAGCTCCGCGGGGGCCCGAAAGCGACCTGGCAGGGTGGGCACACGCTCCCTCACTGGGTGAAGGTGGCACAAAGAACGGGAAGAGCCATCCCGGGAGCCACCGGGCATTCAGCTTCCCTTGGGCTCCCAGGAGGCTCGGGCAGGGGTCGCAACGGGGGCGTTTCTGATGGTTTCTGAAGCAGGCGAGGGGCACGGCGGCGAAGGCCATTCGGCTGTCCTTCTGGCTCCAGAATCTCCCAACGCGCAGGTGTCCAACGTGACCAGCGCGACTCACCGCTACAATCTTTTCGATTTTCCCAGGCCTTGCTCAGTGGTCCTGCCTGGCGGGCCCTGAGGAAGGGAGGGAGGAAGTTTAGTGAGTGCGCCCTTCCTATAGCGCCCAGTAGAGCCCACAGTACCTGTCTCTGTGGAGCAATCGGTTAGCGCGTTCGCCTGTTAACCGAAAGGTTGGTGGTTCGAACCCACCCAGGGACGTTTGTTGAATGCTTTTAAAGCATTCACGCATTGTCAATCACTACATGAATGGGCAAAAATGAATTATCTTCATTACTATCTTCATCACTACATGAATTATCTTCCCGGAGTCCTAGGCCACAATTTGTGACTTATCCATGTCAAGGGCCAAGGCACCTCCCCGACCAGATTCTTAACCGGGTATCTCCTGAAATCCTGGGTTTATACCTGTGTAACTCAGGAATCCTGAAACAGAGACCTAGGAACCCACTTTTAGTGTGATAAAATTCTAATTCAGTCAGTTATACGCTTTAACGAGTAATTTACATGCCTCCATTTTTTCATATTTTAGTAATAGGAGTCCAGTAGTATCCCCAGGATGTGACTGAATTTACTGATTGTTCTATCAATAATGTGACCAATGGGCCGGGCGCTGTGGCTCAAGCCTGTAATCCCAGCACTTTGGGAGGCCGAGACGGGCGGATCACGAGGTCAGGAGATCGAGACCATCCTGGCTAACACGGTGAAACCCCGTCTCTACTAAAAATACAAAAACTAGCCGGGCGAGGTGGCAGGTGCCTGTAGTCCCAGCTACTCGGAGGCTGAGGCAGGAGAATGGCGTAAACCCGGGAGGCGGAGCTTGCAGTGAGCTGAGATCTGGCCACTGCACTCCAGTCCCGCGACAAAGCAAGACTCCGTCTCAAAAAAAAAAAAAAAAAAAAAGTGACCAATGGAATCATTCATCATCATAGTGATCCTCTCCATCATTTTTGAAAACAGTATTTTTCCCCACTTTGTGCATGATTTATTTAACCCTTTTCAAACATGTGCCTGTAATCCCAGCTACTTGGGATGCTGAGGCAGGAGAATCGTTTGAGCCTGGGAGGTAGGTGGAGGCTGCAGTGAGCCCAGATCGCACCACCACACTCCAACCTGGGCAACAGAATGAGACTCCATCTCAAAAAAAAAAAAAAAACAAAATGTTTTTGGGATGAGGTTGGTTTCATGGTTTTAGGATTACAAAGAATGCTGCAGTCAACATTCTTGTACACATGTCTTTGGTCATTGTGGAAATGTCTACACCACAGATATTTCTATAGTGTAGAGAACTGGATGCGCCATTGCTACATTATAGTGTTTACATAATGCTTCTAATTTGAGTACATTCTGCAAATGTATCTTTCACGGGAGCAGTACCTAATAATATTCCAATATGAACATTTATAAGAGGAAAAATGTGCAGATGTGCAATTGAGCTTTGTGCCTCTCCATGGGGCCCATGTTCATAAAATGGTGGCATTAGCAATCTGAGAGTTGAGTTTGTGGCCCTCTGACATCAAAAGCTGAAGCAGAGGACATGAAAACCCTCACTGCACATCCTCTGTAGTCTGGCCAGAATCATTCCTAGGTGGGTGGTCTCTTATCAGGAGGGAATGCTGCTTGCTTGCTTTGTCAAAACCACAAAAGGGAGGGAAAGTATCAGGCTGTTGGTTGATAACAGTGGTGAAGCAAGTCTTTCCAAAGGGCTGGTTTGTTAACCCTTAGGGAAAAAAAGCCTAATTCTTTTTTTTTTTTTTTTTGAGACGGAGTCTCCCTCTGTCGCCCAGGCTGGAGTGCAGTGGCATGATTTTGGCTCACTGCAAACTTTGCCTCCCAGGTTCAGGCCATTCTCCTGCCTCAGCCTGTGGGGAAAATAGAGGTCAGCCTGTTACTGTGTCTATATAGAAAGAAGTAGATTTAAGAGACTCCATTTGGTTCTGTATTTGAGATGCTGTTAATCTGTGACCCTACCCCCAACTTTGTCCTTGCAAGAGACATGTGCTGTGGTGACTTAAGGTTTAAAAGATTTTGGGCTGTACAGAATGTGCTTTGTTAAACAAATGCCTAAAGGCTGCTTGTGGTTAAAGGTCATCACCATTCTCTTAATCTCAAGTAAGAGAAAAACATTTGTCTCCTGCCCGTCCCTGGGCAATGGAACATCTCCGTGTAAAACCCATTGTGTGCTTTGTTTACTGAGCAAAGAGAAAACCGCTTTTAGGAATAAGGTGGGATTTGCTGGAGCAATACTGCTAAAAGGTTTATGGAGATGTTTGCATATGCATCTCAAGGCACAGCATTTTCCTTGAACTTCTTCAGGTCACAGAGATCTTTATTTATATGTCTTACTGCTGATTTTCTCCCTTATCTTTTTGATGGTAAAGATAATTATCAACAAATACTAAGGGAACTCAGAGACCGGGGCGGTGTGGGTCCTTTGTAAGCTGCGCACCGGTCCCCTGGGCCCCGCTTTTCTTTCTCTATACTTTGTCTCCGTGTCTTATTTCTTTTCTCAAGTCTCTCGTTCCACCTAACGATAAACACCCACAAGTGTGGAGGGGCAGGCCACCCGTTCATCAGACTACCGAGTAGCTGGGACTACAGGCACCCGCCACAACGCCCGGCTAATTTTTTTGTGTTTTTAGTAGAGACGGGGTTTCATCTTGTTAGCCAGAATGGTCTGGATCTCCTGACCTTGTGATCCACCCACCTTGGCCTCCCAAAGAGCTGGGATTACAGGCGTGAGCCTGTAATCCCAAAGATGTCTAATCTTTAGCCAGTGTTTGCCTTTTGATTGATAGGTGGGTTGCTTGGTTACTTTGGCCCTTGTGTGCTTGAAGGTTGCCTCCATCCCATAATTTTAAGTACATGCTTGATATGCAGTCCATATGTATGAGCTTTAATGAGCCAATTATCATATGAAGTCATTTTAAGGATACTTTTTCTCTCTAATCCACATGCCTCTCTTTGAGGAGCTGCCCCTTTACTGGTTTGGATCTTGCTGGCCATGGGGTCCTTGCTTGTTTTTTTTTTTTTAAGACAGGTTCTTGCTCTGTTGCCCAGTCTGGAGTGCAGTGGCACTATCTTGGCTCACTGCAACCTCTTCCCTCCGGGTTCAAGCAACTCTCCTGTCTCAGCCTCCTGAGTAGCTGGGAGTACAGGAGTGCACAACCATGCCCAGCTAATTTTTTGTATTTTTAGTAGAGAAGAGTGTTTCACGTGTGTCCGTGTGAAGAGATCACCAAACAGGCTTTGTGTGAGCAACATGGCTGTTTATTTCACCTGGGTGCAGGAGGGCTGAGTCCGAAAAGGAGTCAGCAAAGGGTGATGGGATTATCATTTGTTCTTATAGGTTTTGGGATAGGCGGTGAGGTTAAGAGCAATGTTTTGGGGGCATGGGATGAAGCTCACCAAATACATTCTGTAGGGTGGGGAGAATTACAAAGAAACTTCTTACGGGTTTGCGGGATTATAAAGAACCTACTTAAGGGTGGGGGAGATTACAAAGTACATCGATCTGTTAGGGCGGGGCAGAAACAAATCACAATGGTGGAATGTCATCAGTTAAGCTATTTTCACTTCTGTGGATCTTCAGTTGCTTCAGGCCAATTGGATGTACACGTGCAGGTCACTGGGAATACGATGGCTTAGCTTGGGCTCAGAGGCCTGACAAAGGGGTTTCACCATGTCGGTCAGGCTGGTCCTCAAACTCCTGACTTCAGGTGATCTGCCTCCCTTGGCCTCCCAAACTGCTGGGATTACAGGTGTGAGAGGCTGTGCCCGGCCTTGCTTGCTTTCTTTAATCTTACTGTTTGTTTTGGCTGCTCAACTTCTGCCTTTTATCTTGCTTCTTGCTCTCCCACCCCATCACCTTGCTTCTCTTTCTGCTTTTACTCATTCTGCCTTTTATCCAACTTCCAATTCCCTCTGCTGTTCTCCTGCCTCATAATGGCGGTTAGTGAGGGAGGGGTTTTAAGGGGGCATGTCCGACATCCTATCCTGTCACAGTCAGAAAGATTTTTCAAGGTTTCTCTGCAGTCCTGTCAGCCAAGAGGAAGTCCGGTAAGTTGGTTGTAAGGCCTAGGGCTTATTTTTATTTCTCAGTCCTGACAAGGAAAGGCTGGATTAATGCAGATTCTCTGCAGGTGTAAATTTCCTCTATAAAAGACAGTTTTGCAGAGTTACTTCTGTTTGCTGGCTCTCTGACAGCGTTCTTAAAATATGCCAAAGATACATATTCTGGGGAAAAATATTTTGATTTTCTTCATCTATCTACAACTTCACCATGCTGACAGCCTCCAATCCAAACATACCTGAAGCCTTTTTTTTTTTTTTTTTGAAACAGAGGCTCACTCTGTCACCCAGGCTGGAGCACAGTGGTGAGATCTCTGCTCACTGCAAGCTCCACCTCCTGGGTTCATGCCATTCCCCTGCCTCAGCCTCCCGAGTAGCTGGGACTACGGACGCCTGCTACCACTCCTGGCTGATTTTTTTGTATTTTTAGTAGAGACGGGGTTTCACCTTGTCAGCCAGGATGGTCTTGATCATCTGACCTTGTGATCCGCCCGTCTCAGCCTCCCAAAGTGCTGGGATTACAGGCATGAGCCACCGCGCCCGGCCTGAAGTCTTTCTTTTTAAAAAGCTTTCTCACCCTTCTGACTGCCTTCAGGTCTCGGCCAAAACACAAGTAACAGTGGCTGACTCCCTGCTATGGCAAGCTCAGAATAAATAGCCTTTGCTTTCTTTTGTTTGGTTGGTCTTCATTTATTTGCAGAAGCTTCAATATAGAGTTGACAAGGACTCCATCTTTGACCAAACCTTAGTTGCCGCTGAGCCCTTTTCTCTATTAGTTCTTGGCCTGCCAAGTCCAGTTTTAGAAAAGAATACTGTTGAACCTAGTTTAGCAAGAGTCCTCCCAACCACCTTTGATAGCTAATCAAATTCCTCTTAGTAACATTCCATCCACTGACTTTCTTATCTTGCCGATTGGCTATACATGTTCAACTCTTCTTGCTGTATTTGGAGTTGAGCTTAGTTCTCTGCTGGTCTCTCTTGCCTACTGTAGTACATACAATAAAATCCATCTCAGGTTTTTAACAAGTGTCCAGGGTAGTCCCTCTGAAACTACTTTTGCAAAATTCTGACAATAAGAGAAAGCTGACATGGCTGACTCCATCTTGGTTCTAGCCTCACAGACTAGCTGTCTTTGCTCATTCCTGCGCAATTTCTCCCAAGCGATCTTTGGGAAAAATTGAGTTTATAGTTTAAATCAGGGGTCCTCAATCCCCAGGGCCACAAGACAGGTACTGGTCCATGGACTGTTAGGAACCCAGCCGAACAGCAGGAGGTGAGCTGCAGACTTTCAAGCATTACCATCTTGTCAGATCAGCATCGGCATTAGATTCTCATCGGAGCTCAGACCCTATTGGGAACTGCGCATGTGAGGGATTCCAGATTGCGCACTCCTTATGAGACTCTAACTAATGCCTGATGGCCAGAGGTGGAACAGTTTCATCAGGAAACCATCCACTACCTCCTTCCATGGAAAAATTATCTTCCATGAAACCAGTCCCTGGTGCCAAAAACATTGGTGACAGCCAAAAAGGTTGGTTTAAATGATAACCTTCCCCAAAACTAAATTACTCCTGTAAAACTAATGAAAGGACACCAAGTTAGGAGGATGAAAGGGGCGTGAATTCTGCTAAGATGTATACCTCATTAAATAATTACCAGCCATTATTCCAGACATCACAAGATTTGCAGCTTCCCCAATTACTCCTGTGAAGAACATCACTACTGTAGAACCTAAGATTGGCCTCTTGAGATGTCTTTTCAGGCTTTTGCATGTCTGACTACTGGATGGCACCATTTGGCCCGAAAATCAACCAGTCCCTTAGCCCCCACCCAGAAGTTTGCTCAGTGCAGGAGGGCCAGTTTCCACACCCCTGTGATTTCATTCCCAACAATCCGCACTGCCCAAACCCTAGCCCCCTCCCCACCAAACTGTCTTTGAAAAACCCCTTACCTCCAAGCCTTCAGTGAGATTGATTTGAGTAATAACTCTGTCTCCCACAGGTTGTGGCTGGCCTGTGTCAATTAAACTCTTTACTGCAATGCCATGGTCTCCACGAATTGATTTTGTATGTACAGTGGGCAGGAAGAACCCATCAGGCGGTTACATCTGCAGGATGGTGCCAGTTCTTTCCACAAAGGCTGGTCAGATACCCAGAAAGTATTTCTCCACTACTACCTGGACAATGTGTCTCCCTGTCAGTATCCAGGGAATGGGGCCTGGATCAAGTATTTAGTATTTAGCAGTTGCTACATTGTCACCTAATCCCTCATTTTCAATATTTTGCCATGCCTTCTGGTGGCCTAACTGGCCACTATGCCACAGAATCTTTATGGTCTCTAGGGGGAACTCTCTACTTGATGTTTTGTGATTTGAACAATGGAATAGAATCTGATACTGGTGGGCTGGGGGAGGTCCCCAGATGCTGGTGGGATCTCGACCCCAGCCGTGGTGTCCAGGCTCTTGACACCATCTGGAGAATGAAGTCAAGGATGAGTCAGCAAACAGTGAAAGAAGAAATTTATTGCAAAGCATAAAGTACACACTCAAGAAAGGGGAGTTCGGGCATACCCGAGAGAGAACAATGGTTCTGAGGTTTCGTCTTGATGGATTACTTTAACCAAGGAGTGGAATATTCATGACAATTCCTGGGTGAAGGTGGAGATTTCTCAGAACTGTGGTGCCATCCATTTTTACATCAAATACTGGTCTCAGAACTGTCATGGCACTGGTGGGTGTGTGATTTAGTATGTTAATGAGCATATAATGAGGGCCTAGGTAAAACCTACATCAAATCAAGCACCACATTGGATCCAGTCAGTCTTAGACAGCTTGGTCCACACCATGATTTTTCAGCGTCTTATCAGCCCATAGCCTCAAGTCAGGTAAATCTGCTGCCTAGAATTTATTATCCTGTGACCACCCTGTATTATTCCTGTCTCAAATCTACTCGTAAATATTCAAATGGTCTTTGACTTGGGCATTCCAACTTTGCTTACTTCAGTGTTTCCTGCATTATAATCCAATATAAGAAAAGATGATCCAGACATTTGTTAAACATATCAAGTAAGATGGATCCCAGGTATTTGTGTCAAATTTGGATTATTTTGGTTTTGTTTTGCAGAATATAAAAAACTAACATGAGGTTAGCACTAAGGTGACAAAATCCAACACCACACTTGAGAGTGTCCAGTCATCTCTTCTGGGGCAGGATATTTTTCTATAATACTGAATTTGGGGGAAAAAAAAGGAAAAACCAACTACAAGATTCATGAAACTTGACAACTGTCTTTATAACAGTACCAGTGATAAAACCAGTAAGGAAGGCTGGTTTGCAGTCATCTGAGCAGCCTCTTTACTTTCATAAATAGGGTTTCTCTCTGATATTAAACGGCTTTCAATTTCAAGGGGAATGCTACATCCCAAGGATAAGGATGTGAAGAGAAACGGTTTCTTTTGTAATCCCAAACGTTCTAGTCTGCGAATTAAAAGCCATTATTTGGCCGGGCGCGGTGGCTCAAGCCTGTAATCCCAGCACTTTGGGAGGCCGAGACGGGCGGATCACGAGGTCAGGAGATCGAGACCATCCTGGCTAACATGGTGAAACCCCGTCTCTACTAAAAAAATACAAAAAATTAGCCGGGCGAGGTGGCGGGCGCCTGTAGTCCCAGCTACTCGGGAGGCTGAGGCGAGAGAATGGCGTAAACCCGGGAGGCGGAGCTTGCAGTGAGCTGAGATCTGGCCACTGCACTCCAGCCTGGGCGACAGAGCAAGACTCCGTCTCAAAAAAAAAAAAAAAAAAAAAAAAAAAAAAAAAAGCCATTATTTGAAAAAGGATGTCCAGGCTTCATCTGACCGCCGAAAGGTTGCTCCACAACACAGGTTAAGTGTCAGCTTCTTTGGGAGAGAATAGAGGGCGGGAGGGAAAAAGGAGAGGCAGACGTCACTTCCTCTTGCCGGCTCCGGCAGCGGGTCGGTCGGCTGAGTGGCAGAAAAGCAGACGGGGACTGGGAAAGGCACTGTCAGTGACATCACGGAGAGGGCGACTTCTATGTAGATGAGGCAGCGCAGGGGCTGCCGCTTCGCCACCGGCTGCTTCGCCACGAAGGACTTCCCGTGTTGTGGGAGCGAGCCCAGGACCGCCGGTCGGACCTGAGAGTCCCAGCTGTGTGTCAGGGCTAGGAGGGCTCGGGGGTGCGCGGGGCAAGTGACCGTGCGTGTAAAGGGTTAGGCGTGTGGAGCTGTGGCAGGGCGGAGGTGCCAAAGCTCATACTTACCTGGCAGGGGAGATACCATGATCACGAAGGTGGTTTTCCCAGGGCGAGGCTTATCCATTGCACTCCGGATGTGCTGACCCCTGCGATTTCCCCAAATGTGGGAAACTCGACTGCATAATTTGTGGTAGTGGGGGACTGCGTTCGCGCTTTCCCCTGTCTTTTTCGAAGTTTAACAAGAGTAGACTTTATGCCAGCCAAGAGTTACGTTTCTTTTTTTAGGTGGTTTGTTCCTTGGTTATAAGTGTTATTGTTATTCTGGAGGAAATAACATGTCACCTCACCGCAGAGATTGGTTCATGGTCTCTAGGGTCTTTGGGTTCTCGCGCTCTGTGAAAATCTTTGTTTTTCCCCAGCCCCCAGTCACGTTTTTACACAGCCTCCGATTCTAACCGCAGTCTCCTCAGGAGTTTGTAGGATTTTTGTGCTAGCGGGGAATGTGTTCTCACCTCATAGAGCCAGGTGCAAACTACGCAGACGGGCGCTGTTATTTGGGAAGAAAGCACGGTCACGGTCTTTGAGGACTCTTAGTGTCCCCGTTTGGTTGTAGACATAACACTCTTACTTTGCGTAGGGGAACGGCTCTCCTGGCGCCCAGGTGCCCTAACGCACATTCATCGAGGTCCGCAAGCCTCACCTCATCTGTCTTAGCCGAAATGTGCCGCGATCCTCCCTGAAATATAAGGCGGAAAGTTTTATGAGGAGCTGGGTCCAGTTTCCCTGCTGTCTCCTGCCGTTTACATATCTAGTCTTTCTTCAGACGTTATTTAAGCGACAGCTTCTTGTTTGATGTCTCGCGTCCACATCCTACATCCATTGCCAGACAACTTTCTAGGTAGCACCCCCACTCATCCTTCCTACCCCCAAGCAGCCCTTTCCTATTTCTGGCGCAGCGTCCTCCCCCGTCCCTCTTTCTTCAGGCCCTCGCGGATCACCTTCCTGGAGAGAAAATACTTAGCTCTCTCTCAATCTGCGGTTTGCACCTGACACGCGTCAGTACCCTGGCAAATTCCTTAATACCCCTTCTCAAATGTAAATTCTGTAAATTCATTTCTTTTTAACTCCCAGAAGTATCTAATTGGTTTTGTCCCTGCACTACGTGAATACTAGTATCCACTACAGAAGAAAACCCCAGGCCTAGCAACGGCGGTTCTGGGCATTGTGCCAGCCTCTCCCAGGGTATGTTTTCTGACCTCACCTACTTCTGATCAACTGGGGTCAGGAGTTCCAGACCAGACTGACCAACATGGTGAAACTCCGTCACTACTAAAAAAAAAAAAAAAAATAGCCGGGCGAGGTGGTGTGTGTCCGTACTCCCAGCTACTCGGGAGGCTGCCAGGAGAATCGCTTGAACACAGGAGGCGGAGGTTGCAGTGAGCCGAGATTGTGCCATTGCACCCCAGCCTGGGCAACAGAGCGAGACTCTGCTTCAAAAACAGAAAAACAAAAGCAAAAACAAAACAAAACAAACAAAATAGAACAAAAAGCTAGTCCATCTGAGACATATTATTGGAGACAGTAGAATCCTGCATCCAACAGGCACTTAGTGCAGATCTGGACCCACTGAGCAATTGGCTCATGTTCCCTCTGTTCTATTAAGTATCAGGAGCAGAAATTGAGCTCTTTGGCTTTTACCCACTAAGTATGGCTATAGGACAGGTCTCTCTCTCTCTCTCATTATTGTATCATTATTTTTTGCCATCAGTGTGGGTTTTTGATTTTGATGTTATGGAGTGAATTTCTGGGGACAATCTCTGATGGGTGGTGTTGACAAGGATCCAGTCCCTGTTTGGTGATACATGACAGCTAATCTGCTCTGTGAGTCTCTTTTATTGTCTATTTATTGTCCTGAGAATAATGGTATCTCCTGATATTTGAGACTGCAGCAATGGTAAGCTGTTCATATCTTGTCTTTCGAATGTCTGGTAAAAAAATTTTTTTTTTTTTTTGAGACGGAGTCTTGCTGTGTCGCACGGGCTGGAGTGCAGTGGCCGGATCTCAGCTCACTGCAAGCTCCGCCTCCCGGGTTTACGCCATTCTCCTGCGTCAGCCTCCTGAGTAGCTGGGACTACAGGCGCCAGCCACCTCGCCCGGCTAGCTTTTTGTATTTTTTTAGTAGAGACGGGGTTTCACCGTGTTAACCAGGGTGGTGTCAAACTCCTGACCTCGTGATCCGCCCGTCTCGGCCTCCCAAAGTGCTGGGATTACAGGCTTGAGCCACCGCGCCCGGCCCGTAAAAATTTTATGGGCCCAGTAGTTGTCAATATCTGCAAGAGTGGCATCATTGTTACAAGAGTGATCTTACTACTCAGTGTCCCCCCTCCCACCCAACTTTGTTCCATAGGAGCTCTTGGCTTTAACAAATTTACTGTATCTAAAAGACATCTTAGTCCAGGAAGAAAACTAAATCTGTAGCATGTAAGGAGCAGTTTTCTTTGATTGGTATATTCAGGTTTCTAACCAGCTGAAAAATTCAAATACATGTCCTTTAAGGATTAAGTTTGGGCCGGGCGCGGTGGCTCAAGCCTATAATCCCAGCACTTTGGGAGGCCGAGACGGGCGGATCACGAGGTCAGGAGATCGAGACCATCCTGGCTAACACGGTGAAACCCCGTCTCTACTAAAAAAAAAAACTACAAAAAAACTAGCCGGGCGAGGTGGCGGCGCCTGTAGTCCCAGCTACCTGGGAGGCTGAGGCAGGAGAATGGCGTGAACCCGGAGGCGGAGCTTGCAGTGAGCTGAGATCCGGCCACAGCACTCCAGCCTGGGTGACAGAGCAAGACTCCGTCTCAAAAAAAAAAAAAAAAAAAAAAAAAAAAAGGATTAAGTTTGAACCACACTACAGAAAGGAGAGAAAATATTTATATGATCACATATAAGCAATGGAATCAGCAATATGAGCATTTTTCACAACTATACAAATCAAATGTAATAATCTCCAGAACATTAAGGAAGTTCATCCCTTAATGAAAATGAATGAAAAGAAACTATTCACCCACTGTTATATGCCCTGGAAAGAGAATGTCCTGCCGGACTCAAAAGGGTATCACAATATTACTCAGATTTTCAGCAATGAAGGCCCTGCAAGGATCTAATGTTTCCTTCACTGATAAACATTGTTAATAGATACCATTCATTGCCTCTGTTTTCACCTTAAGTGATGTTACTTAGCGCAATTCATTTCTTTAGAATGCCCCCTAGTTTGGTGGAAGGAATTTTCTTTCTTTATAAATATAGGATATTTTCTCATGAAACAAATTGTCATATTCTTTCAGTGAAGTGAATAGACAAATTAGGTCTCTAAAATTTTAAAGGAGTCACTGCCCCAATTATCTTAGGAACAATAATAATCACTTATATAAAATTAAAATAAGAAAATTGAGCCAGGTATGGTGACTCGTATCTGCAATCCCAGCACTTTAGGAGGCTGAGGAGGGAGGATCGGTTGAGGTTAGGAGTTGGAGACCAGCCTGGGCAAAATAGTGAAACCCCTGTCTCTCCAATTTTTTTTTTTTTTTGAGATGGAGTCTCGCTCTGTTGCCCAGGCTAGAGTGCAGTGGCGCGATTTTGGCTCACTGCAACCTCTGCCTCCCAGGTTCAAGCGATTCTCCTGCCTCAGCCTCCCAAGTAGCTGGGACTACAGGCATGTGCCACCACGTCTGGCTAATTTTTGTATTTTTAGTAGAGGCGGGGTTTCACCGTGTTAGCCAGGATGGTCTCAATCTCCTGACCTCATGATCTGCCCACCTCAGCCTCCCAAAGTTCTGGGATTATAGGCATGAGCCACCGTGCCCGGCTTCTACAAATTTTTAAGTATTAGCTAATATTTTTAAGTTGGCCGGGCATGATAATGCATGACTGTAATCTCAGCTACTAGAGAGACTGAGGCAGGCTGCAGTGAACTATGATTGCACCACTGCCCTCCAGCCTGGGTGACAGACTGAGACTCCCAACTCAAAAAAAAAAAAAAAAAGAAAGAAAATTAAGAATTTGTTGAAAATTGTTTTACTACAATGCTAGGCTGCATGTCTTGCGCCTGTACTCCCAGCACTCATCGGGCTGAGGTGGAAGGATTGCTTTAGGCCAGCAGTTGGAGACCAACCTGGGCAACAGGGCAAGACCTCATCTCTAAAAATATACAAGGCAAGCTGAGCCGGGAGGATTGCCTGAGTCCGGAAGTTCCAAGTTGGTCAGCTATGATAGCCCCGCTGCACTCTAGCCTGGATAACAGAGCAAGACACTGTGCCTTATTTTTTATTTTATTTTTTACTATTTATGTTTATTTATTTATTTATTTATTTAGTTTTGAGATAGTCTTGCTATGTAGCCCAGGCTAGAGTGCAGTGGTGCGATCTCAGCTGACTGCAAGCTCTGCTTCCCAGGTTGAAGCTATTTTCCTGCCTCAGCCTCCAGAGTAGCTGGGATTACAGGCACACGCAACCACACCCAGCTAATTTTTGTATTTTTAGTAGAGATGAGGTTTCGCCATGTTTGCCACGTTGGTCCCAAACTCCTGACCTCAAGTGATGCACCTGTCTCGGCCTCTCAAAGTGCTGGGATTACAGGTGTGAGCCACCTCGCCCAGCCTACTTATGCTTGAAATGTGAGGTTTCATTAGGGAAAAATTTTCTTGTTGAATTTCTAACATGAAAAAATAATAGATGTAACTGTAGATTAAATGAATGGTCTTAATAATTTGGTACAATAAAATAAATGAAATGAAGTTGATAGCAGAGAGGAATCTTTGATGCTTTTGAACAATTTAAATAATGTAAATATTTAATATATAAATGATGAAAATGTTCATTATGTTATTATTTATTTATTTATTTATTTTGAGATGGAGTCTCACTCTGTCGCCTAGGCTGGAGTGCAGTGGTGCAATCTCAGCTCACTGCAACCTCTGCCTCCCGTGTTCAAGCAATTCTGCTGCCTCAGTCTCCCGAGTAGCTGAGATTACAGGCGCATACCACCATGCCCAGCTGATTTTTGTATTTTTAGTAGACACGGGGTTTCACCATGTTGGTCAGGCTGGTCTGGAACCCCTGACCTTGTGATCCTCCTGCTATGGCTTCCCAAAGTGCTGGGATTACAGGCATGAGCCACCGCACCCAGCCCATTACATTATTTTTAAAAAATCAGTGTGACTCTTTTGACAAATTAGAATAGCTTAATAATCTTGGTTGGGCTGAGTGCAGTGGCTCATGCCTGTAATTCCACCACTTTGGGAGCCCGAGGTCAGGAGTTCGAGACCAGCCTGGCCAACGTGGTGATAGTGTTTTACCCTGTAGCACTTGATTGTCTCTCCCAGGCTTTCTATGGATTCCAGGGATGCAACTGAGAAGTTTGTTTTTAATGCACTTTTACTTGAAGTAAGAGTATTTTAGGCCAGGCGTGGTGGCTCATGCTTGTAATCCCAACACTTCGGGAGGCTGAGGTGGGCAGATTACTTAAGATCGGGACTTTGAGACCAGCCTGGCCAACATGGTGAAACTCCGTCTCTACTAAAAATACAAAAATTAGCCGGGTGCGTTGTCGCAGGCCTGTAGTCCCAGCTACTCGTGAGGCTGAGGCAGAAGAATCCTGTGAACATGGGAAGTGGAAGTTGCAGTGAACTGATCTCAAAAAAAAAAAAAAAGTATTTTAGAAATTTTTGGCAAAGAAAATGAATTCTGACAAGTTTTGCACTTAAGACATTCAAGTGTGATGAAAACTTGAAAACCACTATGCTAGGGAAAGCAAATGCTGTTGAGAATGTCTCACAAATACAAATTACATGTCAGTAGGTAGGTTTGACCCTCAGGTTGGGCACATTTTACTTTAAGTGCTCTGTTGGTGGAACTTAAGATGAATCTAGGACATTCATGATATATATATGTGTGTGTATATATATACACACACATACATATATGAGAGAGAGAGACAGGGTCTTGCTATCTTGCCCACACTGGTCTCCAACTGTGGGCCTCAAGCAATCCTCCTGTCTCCCCTTTCCAAAGTGCTGGGACTACAGGCGTGCACCACCTCATCCAATCCATTTTAATGTTTTTAATTTAAATACACATTCCAAAAATTATATAACAAGTACAGGAAGCCCACTTTATGCCAGTTTTACAAAAACAAAGTGCCAACATCCTAAAGTACTGAAAGAAATAAAGTTTTCCTAGAATTCTATGCCAAAATGAAAAATTTTTCAAGAATGTGACAGAAATAAGGACATTTAAAGACATACAAAAAAATGAAAGAATTCAGCAACCCACGCTACAAGAAATGCAAAAGGAGTCCTCCCGGCCTAAGGATAAGGATAAATGGATCTACACAAAGAAATGGAGACTACTGGAAATCGGTATGCACATAGTTAAATATATATGTTCTTATTTAAATATTTTAAAACAATTTGACCAATTAAACAAAAGCAATAATAATGAATTCTGGGGTTTATAACATGTGTAAAATCAAATTACATGACAACACTAGCATAATGGCCAGAAGGGGAGGTAGAATGTCAGTAGATGGCACGGATGAAGATGTATTCTGGAAACCCTAAAGCCATCACTGAAAAGCAAAAGCAGCAAAAGAAGTCGGAGAGCGGTGGACCAGAAGAAAGAGAGTTATAGCTAATAAGCCAACAAAGGAAAGAAAATGGAATGATATAAAAACCATGTAACCACTATGCTGGAGCAACAGCTCTCCAGGCCTCTACCCTATAGAAATACACCAGTGGCCAATGAGAAGTGTACAAGAATGACGACTGCCGCATTATTTGTAATCATAAAATAATAGAGCCAATGTACTTTCAAAGATAAATGAAAAGGTTTTTATTTATTTAACAAACACAAACAATTGTACAAACAAAGGAAGCAAGTCCTTTGCCAAAAGGAACACAGAGGGTCATGATGATGCTACCCCTCCGGGGATTTCAGGGTTCCCAGACTCGTAGTTTTCTGTCTAGTTCTTCTGGAAGATGTTATTCTTGGGGAGTTATAGGTCTTCGCGTTTGGAGCTCTTTCATGTTCTCTCTCATTTTTCCCCTCAGTTCCTCCCCATTCTGCTTCAACAACAAGAAGGCCGGGCGCGGTGGCTCAAGCCTGTAATCCCAGCACTTTGGGAGGCCGAGACGTGCGGATCACGTCAGGAGACCATCCTGGCTAACATGGTGAAACACCGTCTCTACTAAAAAAAATACAAAAAACTAGCCGGGCGAGGTGGCGGGCGCCTGTAGTCCCAGCTATTCGGGAGACTGAGGCAGGAGAATGGCGTAAACCTGGGAGGCGGAGCTTGCAGTGAGCTGAGATCCGGCCACTGCACTCCAGCCCAGGCGACAGAGCGAGACTCCGTCTCAAACAACAACAACAACAACAACAACAACAGCAAAAAACAATTCTCACCTCCAGAAGATCCAGCCTGTGCTGCACGAGCCTTTCAGGAGGTCTGGATGTCTGTTCCACCGCTCCCCGGCTTCTTTCCCTGCTTTTGCTTTTCCCTTCCCCCGCTCTTATCCTCCTGCCCCACGACCCGACCACTGCCCAGCTGAGCCCCTGCGGCTCCACGGCCGCAGAAGGTGCACTGGAGGCCCTGCCCGTTGCCCTCTCCGGGGGATGCCGAGAAATCAATGTGAATAAACGCTTTGTAAAAAGAACTTCCCTGGCTGGGCGCGGTGGCTCACGCCTGTAATCCCAGCACTTTGGGAGGCCGAGGCGGACGGATCACGAGGTCAGGACATCGAGACCATCCTGGCTAACACGGTGAAACCCCGTTTCTACTAAAAATACAAAAAATGAGCCAAGCTTGGTGGCGGGCGCCTGTAATGCCAGCCACTCGGGAGGTTGAGGCAGGAGAATGGCGTGAGCCCTGGAGGCAGAGCTTGCAGTGAGCCGAGATCGCGCCACTGCACTGCAGCCTGGGGGACACAGCGAGACTCAGTCTCAAAAAAAAAAAAAAAAAAGATCTTCCCCATGGAAAAATCTCATGATTTCTATTCTTGGGGTTCTTCAAGGGACTAAAAGCTAAAGGCGACTATGGCCTCGGGATGTCGAGGCTGCAGTGAGCCGTGTTTGTACCACTGCACTCCAGCCTGGGCGACCAAGCGAGACCCTGTCTCAAAAAACAACAAAACAAAACAAAAAACAAATCAAAACTTCCCCAAGGTAAAATATTTCATGATTTCCATTTTTCAGGGCTCTTCAAAGGACTAAAAGCTAAAGGCAACGATAGATTAATTCAACAAGTCCTAGTCGTGCGCCCTGGTGAGTGCCAGACCCTGCTCCCCGCGAGGGGCCCCATGAGCGACCCTCACCATGATCCCTGCCCCGGTGGAGCCCCCGTGCTGGACACAGGATCCGAAGATGACAGCGGAAGTTCCGCAGCGGCCTCAAAGGTGACTGGGCAGGGTGGGCACAGGCTCCCTCACTGGGTGAAGGCGGCACAAAGAACCATCCTGGGAGCCCACAGGGCGTTCAGCTTCTCTTGGGCCCCCAGGCGGCTCAGGTCCGAGTCGCGGGCCGGGGCTTTTCCAGGGGCTTTTGAAGCAGGGGAGGGGCAAGGTCGTCCTGGTTCCAGAATCTCCCAACCTGCGGGTCTCCGACGAGACCAACACGATTCACTGCTCTGATCTCTCCAGTTTTCCAAGGCCTTGCACAGTTGTACTCTCTGACGGGCTCTGAGGATGGGAGGGTTGGGGAGTGTTTGGTGAGTGCACCCTTTCTATAGCGCCCAGAAGAAGGTAAACTACGTGTCTCTGTGGCACAATCGGTTAGCGCATTCTGCTGTTAGTCTAAAGGTTGGTGGTTAGAGCCCACTGAGGGAAGCCTGCTCCAGGTTGTTTTTTTTCTTTTCTTTTTTTTTTTCTTTTGAGACGGAGTCTCGCTCTGCCGCCCAGGCTGGAGTGCTGTGGCCGGATCTCAGCTCACTGCAAGCTCCGCCTCCCGGGTTCACGCCATTCTCCTGCCTCCGCCTCCCGAGTAGCTGGGACTATAGGCGCCCGCCACCACGCCCGGCTAATTTTTTGTATTTTTAGTAGAGACGGGGTTTCACCGTGTTAGCCAGGATGGTCTCGATCTCCTGACCTCGTGATCCGCCCGTCTCGGCCTCCCAAAGTGCTGGGATTACAGGCTTGAGCCATCGAGCCCGGCCTCCTGCTCCAGCTTTTAAAGCGTTCATGCATTATCGATCCCTAGATAACCGGGAGATTATACCTTCCCAGAGTCCTAAGCCACTAGGGTCGTTTCTCTGCGGCACAATCAGTTGTCGCATCCGAAGGGCCTAGATAATTTTTGTATTTTTTGTAGAGAAAGGGTTTCCTTATGTTGCCCAGTCTGGTCCCCAACTCGTGGGCTCAGGCACATCCAAGGTCTTCCCAAAGTGCTAGGATTATGTCGGGCCTTATATAATGCTTCTAATTTCAGCACGTTAGCAAACTTATCTTCTGTGGGAAAGGTACCAAATCATATTCTAATTTATTTCTCAACTCTAATAATGTCCCTTTCTTAATTTCTTTGCTGACACAATGCATTTTCTCCCCTCTCCTACTTTTTGTTTTGAGACTAGGTGCCACTCTGTCACCCAGGATGGAGTGCAGTGTTGTCATCTCAGCTCACTGCAAACTCACTGCACCTGCCACCCTGGCTTTAGTGAGCCTCCAGAATAGCTGGAACTACAGGTGTGCACCATCAAATCTAACTTTTTTTTTTTTTTTTTTAGAGATAGGATCTTGCTGTGTTGCCCAGATTGGCTCCAGGAGCTCTAACTTCTTGGCTCAAGAGATTCACCTGCCTTGGCCTCCCAAAGTGCTGGGATTTCAGGTGTTAACCACTGCACCCGGTCTAACAAACTTTCTATACATGTGCCCATGATATTCTTTTCTTTGCTTTTATTTTATTTTATTTTATTTTTTGAGACACAGTCTTGCTCTGTCACCCAGGCTGGAGTTCAGTGGCGTGATCTCAGCTTACAAGACTGCACCACCATGCCTGGCTAATTTTTGTATTTTTAGTAGAGACAAGGTTTCATCATGTTGGCCAGGCTCATCTCAAACTCCTGACCAGCCTCCCAACATGCTGGTATTACAGTCATGAGCCCCCATGCCCGACCATTTGCCAGTGATATTCTAGTAAGTGGACAAATGCCTTCCTGGCTTAAGTAAGGGGGAGGTACAACAGGAGGACATGGTGGACATTACACAGAGATATTCAGTTTCATAGGATGGACAGCTAAACTTTTAAGACATTTTATTTTATTTTTTGAGATAGGGTCTTGCTCTGTTGCCCAGGTTGCAGTGCAGTAGCACGATCATAGTTCGCTGTAGCCTCAGTCTCCTGGGCTCAAGTGATCCTCCTGTCTCAGTCTCCCAAAGTGCTGGGATTACCAGCCTGAACACTGCACCTGGCTATTTTAAAGTCCTCCAACATCTGTAATTGTTTCTTTTTTATTTTATTATAATTATATAACAAATATATACAGTTATATATTATGTATAATAAAATATAGTATATATTTTTTATATATATTTATTAAAATATATATATGTATTTTTTAGAGATGAGGTCTCACTATGTTGCCCAGGCTGGTCTCGAACTCCTGAGCTCAAGTGATACTCCCATCTTGGCCTCCCAGAGTGCTGGGATTACATGTGTGAGTCACCATGCCTGGCCCTGTTTCTTTTTTGTTTATTTATTTATTTTATTTTATTTTATTATTTATTTGTATTATTATACTTTAAATTCTATGGTACATGTGCACAACGTGCAGGTTTGTTACATATGTATACATGTGCCATGTTAGTGTGCTGCACCCATTAACTCATCATTTACATTAGGTATATCTCCTAATGCTATCCCTCCCTGCCCCTGCTCCCCACAATAGGACCTGGTGTGTGATGATTCCCCTTCCTGTGTCCAAGTGATCTCATTGTTCAATTCCCACCTATGAGTGAGAACATGCGGTATTTAGTTTTCTGTTCTTGGGATAGTTTGCTGAGAATGATGGTTTCTAGCTGCATCCATGTCTCTACAAAGGACACAAACTCATCCTTTTTTATGGCTGCATAGTATTCCATGTTGTATATATGCCACATTTTCTTAATCCAGTCTGTCACTGATGGACATTTGGGTTGATTCCAAGTCTTTGCTATTGTGAATAGTGGCCTGGCCTTGTTTCTTTTACAAATTTAATTCATTTATTTAGAGACATGGTCTTACTCTGTCACTCAGGCTGGAGTGCAGGGGTGTAATCATGGTTCACTGCAGCCTCAACCTTCCCGGGCTCACGTGATCCTCCCACCTAAGCCTCCTGAGTAGCCGGGAGTACTAGCATACACCTCCATGCCTGGCTAAATTTTGTACTTTTTGTACCGACAGAGTTTCATCATGTTGCCTAGGCTGCTCTCCAACTCGTGAGCTCAAGTGATCCACCCGCCTCTGCCTCCCAAAGTGTTGATATTACAGGCATGAGCCACTGTGCCCAGCCTGTAATTGTTTCCTGTGGTGACCAAGTCACATTCGTCCAGAGAAGACAGGTCACAGTGACCTCTTTGATAGCTTTCTGCCAAGTTGCTTATCCAAAGGGAGCAAAATCACAATGGTCTCAGTCATTTTTTTCTCCTCCCCTTTCCTCTTTTCTTTATAAATCTTGATGTTACTTTTATTTGATTAAAACAATCTAATGCCAGTTTCCCTTCTATAGTAATGGAGAATGAGCATGCAGATAAGTGTCTCTATGTTATTCCTCGACTGATTTCTTTCAGAGGCTATGTCCATAAAAATTAGTCCATCTGAGACCCATCATTGGAGCCAACAGAATCCTGCACCTAACAGGCCCCTGGTGCAGACCTGGATCCTTAGAGATATTGGCTCTTGTTCCCTCGGTTCTTGCTTTCATGAGCAGAAGTTGAGCTCTTTTGCTTTTATGTGCTAAGTATGGTCATTGGGCAAGTCCCCTCTATCTCCCTCTCTCCCTTTCTTGCATCATTGTTTTCTGCCATCAGTGGCATCAGTGTGGGTTTCTGGTTTTGATGTTATGAAGTGAATTTCTGAGGACAATCTCTGTTGGGTGTTGTTGACAAGGATCCAGTCCCTGTTTGGTGATACATGACAGCGGATCGAGTCTGTGAGTCTCTTTCGATGGTCTGTTCATTGTCCTGAGGATAATGGTATTTCCTGATATTTGAGACTGCAGCAATGAGAAGTTGCTCGTATCTTGTCTTTCCAATGTTTGGTAACAATTTTTGGGTCCAATAGCTGTCAATACCTGCAAGAGTGGCATCTCTATATAAAGATGATCTTACTACTCAATGCCCCCCTCCCACCTAACTTCATTCCATAGGAGCTCTTGGCTTTAACGAATTACTATACCTAAAAGAAATCTTACTACAGAAAGAAAGCTAAGTCTGTGGCACGTAAGGAGCACTTTTCTTTGATTCGTATACTCAGGTTTCTACTAGCTAAACAACTCTAACCAGCTGAAATACATGTCCTTTAAGGATTAAATTTAAATCACACTACAGAAAGGAGAAAAGAGATTTATATGATCACAAATAAGCAATGGAGTCAGCAATATAAGCACTTCTCACAACCACACAAATCAAAATTTTTTTTTGCTTAAGACAGAGGCGCACTCTGTCACCAAGGCTGGAGTGCAGTGACATGATCTTGGCTCACTGCAGCCTTGGCCTCCCGGATTCAAGCGATTCTTGTGTATCAGCCTCCTGAGTAGCTGGGATTACAGGCATGTGACACCATGCCTGGCTAATTTTTGTATTTTTAGTAGAGATGTCAGCCAGTCTGGCCTTGAACTCCTGAACTCAAGTGATCTGCCCACCTTGGCCTCCCAAAGTGCTAGGATTGTAGGCGTAAGCCGCTGCACCTGGCCACAAATCAAATGTAAAAATCTCCAGAACATCAAGGAAGTTCAGCTCTTAATGAAAATGGATGAAAAGAAATGATTTACTCTTACATGCTCCGGAAAGAGAACGTCCTGCAAGACTCAAAAGGGTATCACAGAATCACTCAGATTTTCAGCAGTGAGGGTTTTCCAAGGATGTAACAATGTTCATTTTTTCAGTTTGTTTCCCTCACTGATAAGCATCATTAGTAGATACCATTGCATCTGTTTTCACCCTAAATGATGTTACTTAATGCAATTACTTGCTTTCGAATGCCCCCTAGATTGATGGAAATACATTTTCTGATTTATAAATATATTCTTATGAAACCAATTGGTATACTCTTCCAGTGGAGTGAATAGATAAATTAAGTCTCTAAAACTTTAAAGAGATTACTGCCCCAATTATCTTAAGGATGGTAATAATTATGTATATAAAATTAAAATATGAAATTAAGCAGGGTGTGGTGACTCACACCTGTAATCTTAGCACTTTAGGCAGCTGAGGAGAGAAGAAGGATTGAAGCCAGGAGTTCGATACCAGCCTGGGCAACATGGTGAGACCCCTGTCCTCTACAAATTTTAAAAAATGAGCTAATTTAAAAAAACTAGCCAGCACAGTGGCTCATGTCTGTAGTCCCAGCTGCTTGGGAGTAGTTGTAAATTATTACAACTACTAGTAGTAATAATTTCATTTTCTTGATCACATATTACCATTATACTCACAGGACTAAACATACTAATTACTGCCCTTTATTCCCTACACATATTCATTACAACACAACTCAAAATAAAATAAAATAAAGAATAATTTCTTTTTATTTATTTATTTATTTTTGAGACGGAGTCTCGCTCTATCGCCCAGGCTGGAGTGCAGTGGCGCCATCTCGGTCCACTGCAAGCTCCGCCTCCTGGGTTTACGCCATTCTCCTGCCTCAGCCTCGCCAGTAGCTGGGACTACAGACGCCGGCCACCACCCCCGGCTAATTTTTTTGTATTTTTTACTAGAGACGGGGTTGCACCGTGTTAGCCAGGACAGTCTCGATCTCCTGACCCCACCTCGGCCTCCCAAAGTGCTGGGATTACAGGCGTGAGCCATCGCGCCTGGCCAAGAATAATTTCTTGACTTTTTTTTTTTTTTTTTTAAATTCCTGCAATGCCAGGCTGGTTGACTCATACCTGTAATACCAGAAAATCAGGAGGCTGAGGTGGGAGGATTGCTTTAGGCAAGGAGTTGGAGACCTGCCTGGGCAACAGGGCAGGATGCCATCTCTAAAAATTTAAAAGGCAGGCTGAGCTGGGAGGACTGCCTGAGCCCAGAGTGGCAGGTTGGTCAGCTGTGGTTGCACCAATGTACTCTCACCTGGATGACAGAGCAAGACACTCTCTATTACAATTTTTTTCTACTTATGCTTTCAATGTGATGTTTCATTAGGGAAAACTTTTCTTATTGAATTTGTAACATGAAAAAATAACAGATTTAGCTGTAGATTAAATTAATGGTCTTGGCTGGGCACGGTGGCTCACGCCTGTAATCCCAGCACTTTGGGAGGCCAAGGCGGGTGGATCATCTGAGGTCAGGAGTTCGAGACCAGCCCGGCCAACATGGTGAAACCCCGTCTCTACTAAAATACAAAAATTAGCCAGGCATGGTGTCTGGCGCCTGTAATCCCAGGTACTCGGGAGGCTGAGGCACGAGAATCACTTGATCCCTGGAGGTGGAGGTTGCAGTGAGCAGAGATCATGCCACTTCACTACTTTAGCATGGGTGGCACAGTAAGTGAGAGTGTGTCTCCAAAACAACAACAAAAAAAAAAAATAAAAGAAAGAAAATAACTTTTTCATATGAGGAAAACGAGTGCTTTCAAATTAGTATGCCCACAGCTAGGCATTAAAATGAGACAGCAACCACATCCTACTTCCTGCTTTCTAAAATTGTTTAAGTTAAAAAAAATTTTTTTTTATTGTATTGAGATGGAGTTTCACTCTGTTGTCCAGGCTGGAGTGCAGTGGAGGATCTTGGCCCACTGCAACCTCCTCCAGTCAGGTTCAAGCCATTCTTCTGCCACAGCCTCCCAAATCGCTGGGACTAAAGGCGCGAACCACCATGCCAGCCTTTTTTTGTGTGTGTGTGTATGTATTTTCAGTAGAGACAGGGTTTCATCATGTTGGCCAGGCTGGTCTCAACCTCCTAACCTCAGGTGATCCGCCCACCTTGGCCTCCCAAAGTGTTGGAATTATAGGCATGAACCACCACCACTGGCCACTTGCCCTCTTTTGAGCTATGTATTCATCCACTGAAACTGCTTGCTATTGCCACAGTTAGCTATAAAGTAACCTAATCATGTGCACTGGACACCATATCTCACTACCTGTAGCTGAACAATGCATAGCTAATCCCTAATCAATGTTATTTCTGTAAACCACTGGGAGTTCCTGACAAACAATTTTCTACCAGCCAACTCCCTGTCTCCCTTTTGGTCTTTACAAACCTGCCTGTGACAAAGCCAAACAGAACCCATATCCAAGATTGCTTGGGTCTGAGCCATCCGGGCATCTACCCTCACATTGGCTCAAACAAACTCTTTAAATCATACTTTGTGCTTAAGCCCCTTCCTTCTAGGTCGACATTTTGGCCCTGGGAGCAGGATTCAGAGCAACTCATCTCTGACCAACTGACTGTCCTCTCAAAGGCCTCCAGGGTGGCTAAATAGTAGTAAGAATTTTATTGGTGAGATCAGTTTGCAGTCCAGGAAGAGACAATCTCCAGTGCGTGTCTTTGAAGAGGTGGTTTCTTGAGAGAGAGAGAGAGAGGGCAGGTTGGTTTTTGTGCCTCACAGGGTGTGTATCACACAATGGAGTTATACATATTCAGCAGGTTTGGAGAAAGTCCATTTCTGAGGAGTACTGAGCTCATGTGCAATGGGTAAACATATATGTAACATGTACCCCATCTTCACATTGGGAAGGGATTTTAGCATTAAAATGAGGTGGAAATTGGCTCTTTATGTCAAAAGGTGAACTATTGGACACGAAGTCGGTCTGTGTGCAGTCCCTGTAACATGGCTGAAACTGGCTTGATATCTGCAGTTGCTTATCAGGAGAGAATGAAAGGCCACTCCTCTGTCCCATCGGAGGTCTAGTGATCTGGGTTGTAAATCCAGTTGAGAAGGGCTGGGAACATTTTGACAATTTGCCTGGTAGCTCCTATTGTTAAGGAGTTTAGCAAGAGTGTGGTTTTTCCTGTAGCCATAGGAATTCAGGAAGTTGTCATGGTAGCTGAGCCCTGAACCCTTGACCTGTAGCTAACGTTTGTTTCCTTAACCTTAGAGTCTGTCTTAGTCTCTAAAGGGGCATGTATTTTCATCTCTCAGATCACACCACATTCCTCCCGGACTGGGTGCCTGGCCAGCTCTGAAGCCCTTGAGTTCTGACTCAGAGAGAAACAGATGGGCAGTAGTAAAGGGTGAATCCTCCTGAAATCTGGACCTTCCCACTCTTCGGTTGAAGGCCTGGAGTTTGCTTGAGTTTCCTTTCCAGCTCTCCCTTTCTAGAACGGAGGTTTTCTGTCTTTACCCTGTGGGTAAGAGCTTTGAGTTTCAGGGGAAATAACTGCCGTTTCCACCTCTGTGTCAGGACAGAAGGTTTGGGTCATAGTCAGGCAAAGAGCTCTCCAGAGAGCTTCTGCCTTTTCTGCCTCTGTTCCTCGGCAGGAAGATCTGGGTCAAGGTATTGGCAGGTAGGCACTGGTGGTTTCTTTTTATGTAGCATGTTGTTTTGAACATTCGGACTTAGCTTTTCATTTGTGACTAATTCCTGTTAGTTCTCAACTGGAAAATGCACGGAGGTGTGTTCTGCCCTGAAGAAAAGAAGTGATCTGCTCCCGCTGACCCATTCAGGTGCTCCAAGTGACCAGGGACGCTAAAGAGGTGTCGGGGTCATTACTCACCATGTGAAGGTGGCCTCATAGGGCACTCCCCATCAGAAGTACATCTTTATGAACCCCCTTTCCTGCTCTTCTGGGAGGGTATATGTGGGACGGGTACCCCAGAGCACATGCACTCTGTGGCCACCTGGTGGTTAGAAACAGTGGGAACCACTGAGACAGCGATACACAACTCTGGTATTATCTGTAGGAGTGACTTCATAAGAACCGCACTGTGACCCAAATCACATTGCAGGCCTTGGTCATCTGAAAAGCTCCTGAATTATGGGAAATCAAGCTTCAAAATTTAGCACACTGTGAAGAAACAAACGCCTTTAGAAACACCAGCTGGGTTTATGTATAACACTTACGAGGCATCCTCTTGTAAATGTCCAAGAAACTGGACCCACCTAACCAGTAAAGGTCATAAGCAGAATGAAGGAAATGGGGATTTTTTTTTTTTTTTTTTGAGGCGGAGTCTGACTCTGTCGCTCAGGCTGCAGCGCAGTGGCCGTTTCTCAGCTCACTGCAAGCTCCGCCTCCCAGGTTCACGCCATTCTCCTGCCTCAGCCTCCCGAGTAGCTGGGACTACAGGCACCCGCCACCTCGCCCGGCTAGTTTTTTGTATTTTTAGTAGAGACGGGGTTTCACCGTGTTAGCCAGGATGGTCTTGATCTCCTGACCTCGTGATCCACCCGTCTCGGCCTCCCAAAGTGCTGGGATTACAGGCTTGAGCCACCGCGCCCAGCCAAGGAAATGGGGATCCTTTGAAATGCTTAAAATAATTTATTAGGCCGGGCGCGGTGGCTCAAGCCTGTAATCCCAGCACTTTGAGCCGAGACGGGGGATCACGGGTCAGGAGATCGAGACCATCCTGGAAAAGGGTGAAAACCCGTCTCTACTAAAAACACAAAAACTAGCCGGGTGAGGTAGCGGGCGCCTGTAGTCCCAGTACTCGGGAGGCTGAGGCAGAGATGGCGTAAACACGGAGGCGGAGCTTGCAGTGAGCTGAGATCCGGCCACTGCACTCCAGCCCGGGTGACAGAGCGAGACTCCGTCTCAAAAAAAAAAAAAAAAAAAAAAAAAAAAAAATAATAATAATAATTATTAGTGTGCACAATTGGAAAAATTTGGTTTTAGAACCAAATTAAATGGGAGACTTACTTCAATAATACCTAGAAACTTCTAAAAGAACTGAGAAAGTTGCCTCCAGTGAGGAAGTAAGCTGAAGGAGGTAAACTGACACGTTTTCTGAATTGATAAATATTGGGGAGACTTTGTCTCTTTTGCCTCCAACTGCGCCTTCTCCTCCTGCCCCTGCACCTTCGTAGTCTCCCTTACCCGAGTCCTCCAGTCCTGCCTTGCCTATTCTTACATCACCGTCACCTGAGGAAAGTCCCCAGGGCTCTGGCCCCTTCCCTGAAACTTCTGTTCTGACAGCCCCTTTCAAGGTAAAACCCACAGGAAGAGGGGAGCCTACAGTTCTGTATACCGCTTCACCAAAATGTGAATTAAGAATATTATAAAAGATTTCCCTAGGCCGGACGCGGTGGCTCATGCCTGTAATCCTGGCACTTTAGGAGGGCTAGGCAGGTGGATCATGAGGTCAGGAGTTTGAGACCAGCCTGGACAACGTGGTGAAACCCGGTCTATACTAAAAATACAAAAATTAGCCGGTCATGGTGGCACATGACTGCAATCCCAGCTACTCAGGAGGCTGAGGCAGGAGAATTGCTTGAACTCAGGAAGTGGAGGTTGCAGTGAGCCGAGATTGCAATCCAGCCTGGGTGGCAGAGCAAGACACTGTATCAAAAAAAAAAAAAAAAAAAAAAAAAAAAGACTTCCTTGATCGAAATTTAAATAAAATGTCCCTTTCTAATTCTAAAGCAGCCTCCAAGATCCGATAGGGTTGAGGAGAAAATTTGACTTATTGTCCAAACTTTTGAGCCCAGATAGTCTGATTTTTATCAATTAATTCACATGCTAGTGTAAGAAGGCAGGGCCACTAAATGGTTGAAAAGGGCAAATTGGAATAATCCTTTAGAGGATTTTTAAAAATAGACTGAAGCAGACAATGAAAGGGTCTGCATTTTGGCCAAATACCTCCATGTTGCTATTCCCCAGGTTGTTCTCAAAAATGTAGATTGGAGAATTCAGTAATGCACTTAAAAGGCCAAACAGATGTGTCATTGATATTTTAAATGGTTGAGATTTATTGATTGATTGACTGAGACAGGGTCTCACTCTGTCCCCCAGGCTGGAGTGCAATGGCTCCATCATAGCCCACCACATCCTCAACCTCTCAGCTCTAGCAATCCTCCCACCTCAGCCTCCCAAGTAGCTGGGAACACAGGTACATGCCACAACGCCCAGCTAATTCTTTGATTTTTTTTTTTGTAGAGAGGAGGTCTCGCTGTGTTTTCCAGGCTGGACCTGAATGAACTCCTGGGCTCAATCAATCCTCCCACCTCAGCCTAACATTTACACTGGCAGCAGAGATGCATTTGGAGTAGGTGATGATTTTGGAATGCTTTAGAAGCAACATAGGTATCTGATTTCATCAGGTCAAACCATCAGAAATGACCAATAAATCTCTGACCTCTTAGAAGCATCAGACAGATTCAATAAACAGGTTTTGCTTGTTGTGACCCTGAGTTGCATTGTGAGTGCAATCAAGAGAAATACAGGTGAAATTTAGCACAGGATGTACCAATGGGTCATTATGGTCAAAAGTGGTTGGTGGTTTTGATTGGCAAACCTGGAACCTTGTCAAATGTCCCACAGAATTTGGTGTTGTAGTCTATATATTAAAAGTAATCAGTTAAACACCTGAAATAAAATTTCCCCCAAATATGTTTGCCAAATTTGGATGACTTTGTTTCTGTCTTTGCAGAATATAAAGTGTTAACATGAGGTAAGTGCTAAGGTCTAGAGAAGGCAGTGGAAGAGATGATAAAACGACTCCAGCACCATGCCTGAGTGTCCAGTGTGGTCCGCTGGGGCAGCACATTTTTGTACACTGCTGTATTTGAAAACCGCTACAAGATTCATGAAACTGGACAACCGTCTTTATAACACTCCTAGTGATAAAACAAGCAAGGATGGCTGGTTTGCAGTCATCTGAGCAGCCCCTCTAGTTTCACAGATACGGTTTCTCTCTGATACTGAACGACTTCTAACTTCAAGCAGAAAGCTACATCACAAGGATAACTGTATGTGAAAAGAACCGGTTTTCTCTGTAATCCTAAACTTTCTAGTTGGCGCATTAAAAGCCATTATTTGAAGAAGAGAGCATAGGCTCCAGCTGGCGGCCAAAGGTGTCCTTGGCATCACAGTTTAAGAACTTACTTCTTCGGGAGAGACCGGGGCGGGGAGGGAAAGAAAGGAAGTAAAGGCAGGTGTCACTTCCTCCGCAGGCTCCCGCAGCAGGTTGGTCGGCTGAGTGGCGGAGGGTGGGGCGGAAGAGTAGACGGGGACCGGGAAAGGAGCTGTCGGTGACATCACGGATAGGGCGATTCCTATGTAGATGAGCAGCGCAGGGGCTGCTGCTTCGCCACAAAAGATTCCTCGTGCTGTGGGAGCAAGTCCAGGACCGCCGGTTGGACGTGATCGTCCTGGGTGTGTGTCAGGGACAGGAGGACTCGGGGTGGCGTGGTAGGGGCAGTGCGGGGGGCGGGGGCAGGACATGCGCGTGGTAAGTGACCGTGCGTGTAAAGGGTGAAGCATGTGAGGCTGTGGCGGGGCGGAAGTACCACAACTCATACTTACCTGGCAGGGGAGATACCATGATCACGAAGGTGGTTTTCCCAGGGCGAGGCTTATCCATTGCACTCCGGATGTGCTGACCCCTGCGATTTCCCCAAATGTGGGAAACTCGACTGCATAATTTGTGGTAGTGGGGGACTGCGTTCGCGCTTTCCCCTGTTTTGTAGCGTTTGAAAGTCAGATTGTATGTGAATGTCTGTTTTGTAGTTTTTTGTTGAGTAATGCGAGTGGTGTGGTGTTATTTTTACAGTTGAATGGCGATCAGGAAGAAACGTCAGCCATTATAAACCTGTTTATCGCAACTTAACTATCGCAAATGCTGTATAGCTATTTCCTTTGCACGTAAACCTGTTTTTTTTTTTTTGCGCAAGTTGTTCTGTGGATTCCAGTCTCTTGGGGTTTCATGCTCTGTGAAAATCATCGTGTTTTTTTGTCTGGCTCCCCGAGTCATCTTTCAGCGTCTGCTTCTAACCGCAGTCCTCACAGGAGTTTGTAGGATTTCTGTGCCAGCAGGGAATGTGTTCTCATCTCACAGAGCCAGTTAGAAACTACGCAGGCAGTGTTCTTTGAGAGGATGAAAGCAGCAAGGGCTTTGGGGCTCTTAGTGTCCCCGTTCGCTTGCAGACAGTAACACTCTTACTTTGTGTAGGGGAAGAGGTCTCCTGGCGCCCACGTTCCCTAACGCACATTCATCGAGGCCCGCAGGTCAGAACCGCAGTCTCACCTGTCTTGGCGGAAACGCGCTGCGATCCTCCCTGCACTGCATGAGCACGAGAATTCCACTACAGAAGAAAACCCCAGGCCTAGTGATGGCGGTTCTGGGCATTTTGCCAGTCTCTCCCAGGGTGTTTCTGACCCCACCTGAGCACTTTTGATCTGTAATGTCCTGGTCAATAGAAACAACCTGGCCCAATCGGAAAAGGCAAGGAGGACCACGGCAGAAAGGCCTATGGCGTCCCCTGGTGGCTACCCTGGGGACGGCACGCATAGATCCGCATGTCCGGAGAAGCCTCTGCCATCCCGTCTTGGGTGAGGTGCGGAAACCCCCGGCTCCAAAGAAAACCGGCTAGAACGCACAGGACGCCCAGCGAGTGTTCAGGACACTGCAAGTGGAAGCCGTACGTCCTACGGACTGATCTAGTTTGATGAAGACGAGCCAATTACTCTTTTTTTTTTTTTTTTTTTTTTTTTTTTTTGAGACGGAGTCTCGCTCTGTCGCCCAGGCTGGAGTGCAGTGGCCGGATCTCAGCTCACTGCAAGCTCCGCCTCCCGGGTTCACGCCATTCTCCTGCCTCAGCCTCCCGAGTAGCTGGGACTACAGGCGCCCACCACCTCGCCCGGCTAGTTTTTTGTATTTTTAGTAGAGACGGGGTTTCACCGTGTTAGTCAGGATGGTCTCGATCTCCTGACCTCGTGATCCGCCCGTCTCGGCCTCCCAAAGTGCTGGGATTACAGGCTTGAGCCACCGCGCCCAGCCAATTACTTCTAACCCCAGCAGCGGACATTGCCTTACTCAAATATAAAATATATGAACCAAGACCGAAAGCAACTTTCATTGCGTTACTGATGAGCAAACGGGTTTTTAGAATGTTTAAGAAATGTCCCTTGTTTCGGGACCGGCATCACTAACGTATGCTTGGGATTCCTGATCGGTATTTCTGATGCGCCTGGAAGCCAATATCCAAGCAGTTCTCAGCCACTGGATTGGTGGGCTGCTTTTGCTCAGAAACTCCTCAATCAGGAATACCGAGGTTCTGACAAAGACCTGGGCTTCGGTCAGCCATTGGGAAGACCTTCTTCCGGTCCTGGCGCTGCCACTTGCCTTCTGTTTGACCTTGGGCGAGGTCCTTCAATTTGCTAGGCTTCAAGTTGGAAAGGGTTACAGAAAAATAATAATATGAAGTACTTCTTAGAGTTGTTGCACAAATTACAGAAGACAGTCTAATAGTACACCTAGCATCGTGTGTGGCTTACATTAAGGATTTGCTGACAGGAAACAATATCCCAGATAAAGTTTTTTCCCCCTTAATTATGAAATATAACAAAGGAAATTGTGTAGACTTCTGCTTCAGGCCTCTGCAACATTTGAACGAATTTTGCACTTGTGAAGGTGACATCCTTTTACAAAATAAGTTAATACTGGCCGGGTGCGGTGGCTCACGCCTGTAATCCCAGCACTTTGGGAGGCCGAGGCGGGCAGATCACAAGGTCAGGAGATCGAGACTATCCTGACTAACAGAGTGAAACCCCATCTCTACTAAAAATACAAAAAAGCCGGGCGTGGTGGCGGGCGTCTGTAGTCCCAGCTACTCGGGGGGCTGAGGCAGGAGAATAGCATGAACCCGGAAGGCGGAGCTTGCAGTGAGCCGAGATCGCGCCACTGTACTCCAGCCTGGGCGACACAGCGAGACTCCCTCTCAAAAAATAAAAAAAAAGAAAAAAAAAGAAAAACAAAATAGTTAATACTAAAGAATGACAAATGGAATTTACAAAATATATATTCACAAAAAGAGCCTGTTCTTAGCAGTTTTGTTTACAATAGTCTCCAAACGGGAAACGGTTTATACATATCAAGAGGTGAATGGACCTATTGTGATATATTCATCCAATGGAGTACTACCCTCAGTAAGATGGGACAAATCATGGAAACATGAGTTATCATGGATGAATCTCAAAAACCTCATGCTGAGTGATGAAAAGAGTGCATCCTGTGTGGCACCATCAAGCTGAATTTCTAGAACAGGTGAAACTAACCCGTATAGTGACAGAAACTACATCATTAAATGTTGGGGTCAGGGAGTCGAGGGCACTGACTGCAAAGGGCACAAGAGGACCTTCTGGAGTAGTAGACATGTCATCAAACTTGAAATGGATGCATTGTACCATATTCAACCAATGTCTTAATCAATTTGATTGTAAAAAGTAGTAAGAAAACCACTGCAGGCCGGACGTGGTGGCTCATGCCTGTAATCCTTGCACTTTGGGAGGCTGAGGCAGGTGGATGGGAGGTGGAGGTTGCAGTGAGCGGAGATCGAGCCACTGCACTCCAGCCTGTGCAACAGAGCAAAAACAAACAAACAAACAAACAAAAACAAAAAACACTGCAAATCATAATGCATTCTACTTAATTTAATGTATGTTTAGCTTTAGAGGATTCCTTTAGAAAAGTGTCTCTCTAAATGTGATTGAGAGTTCAGGAATTCCTTCATTTCTGTTTCTGTCTCTTTGTCTTCAGTTAAATTCATGCACTATTAAATGGAGTATTTGTAAAATAAAGAGTCTAAGCTCAGTTTTACAAAAGCATGTATATACGGCCAGGCGCGGTGGCTCAAGCCTGTAATCCCAGCACTTTGGGAGGCCGAGACGGGCGGATCACGAGGTCAGGAGATCGAGACCATCCTGGCTAACATGGTGAAACCCCGTCTCTACTAAAAAATACCAAAAAAAACTAGCCGGGCGAGGTGGCAGGCGCCTGTAGTCCCAGCTACTCGGAGGCTGAGGCAGGAGAATGGCGTGAACCCGGGAGGCAGAGCTTGCAGTGAGCTGAGATCCGGCCACTGCACTCCAGCCTGGGCAACAGAGCGAGACTCCGTCTCAAAAAAAAAAAAAAAAAAAAAAAATACAAAAATTAGCCGGGTGAGATGGCAGGCACCTGTAGTCCCAGCTACTTGGGAGGCTGAGGCGAGAGAATGGCGTAAACCCAGGAGGTGGAGCTTGCAGTGAGCTGAGATCCGGCCACTGCACTCCAGCCTGGGCGACAGAGCGAGACTCCGTCTCAAAAAAAAAAAAAAAAAAAAGCATGTGTATATAATATACATATATATTATGTGTGTGTGTATCTATATATATGTATTTTTATTTATTGTTCTGTTTTTTCTTTTGCGGGGGTGCGGGGGGGGGGCAGTCTAGCTAAAATACACATTCTTTTCTTTGTAGATATATCAGAAGAACATGATCGATCAGTGTTGCCCTAATGTTGACAAAAGTTATTTTGAACTCCAGGTGATCAGAAATTTTACATATCTGTACTTTTTCTGTATTGGTGGTATGGTCTATGCTAAGCATGTATACTTTAAAAAAAATGAGAGTAACTTTAAAATGATTTGGAAGAAAAATATGTACATGTGAACAGTACTTAATTCCAGGTAGTGGGAATATGGATGACTGGTTATCTTCTTTCTGTATCTTTTATATTTTTAAATGGAAAAACTCAATGACCTGGAAGTGAAAGAACAGATTTGGAAGGGGTGTGGGGCAGGTGAGAGGAAAATGCAAGGGAAGGACTATAGGGAGACACCCTGAAACTATTGCTACGGAATAAAAGATGAAATGCTCCTGATTGTTGTAAATACAAAATTGCATGCAGGATGGTGTAAAGACAATGCCAGGTTGGACTGCCAGAATGAGCCAACAGCGTGTGATGTGCTTTCCCCTGCCAGAGAGCCTGTGAACGGACGTGCTGTCAGGGAGATTTCACATCACCAAGATTCCTATCCCAGAAAAGCAGATGTTCATAGCTCTGAGAATGGAATGCGACCCTCGTGGAGAGCCTATAAATGGATGCATGGGGGGCGCCTGTCCATATGGAAAAGATGGGGCTATAAATGCCCTCACCTTGCCACACGGCTCTTCTAGGCCTCTTCAGGGTTCATATTCCCTTCTGAGAATTTCTGGTCTAACTGGTTGTCTAGCTTCACAGCCTGTTTCTATGGATTGTTTGTAACCAGCTTTTGCTGCAACTGTTACTGCTGATTAATATCTTGCTAATCATAGGTTATGGAAAGACTGTGTTTCTGTTTTAAGGCTCTGTTAGAAATTACTGATGCACACACTATATTGTAAATTCTTACCTCTGTATACTGTTCTTCTGCATACAGATGTTATATTAAATAATTACTTCATCCCCATGTGACCATCTCACCTCATAATCAATGACCCTAAATCCCTCACTAACCTACCCCCACCCTCACTAAACTTAGTAATAAATGCTGGTATATCCAGTGCATTGTTGGCACCGCAGGACCAGAAGGCAGTGACACCCCTGGATCCAGCTTTCACTATCTTGTGTGTGTCTATTATTTCTTGACCTGTTGATCCACCTGGAAACAAAGAGAGAGCCCCGTTGCATTGCGGGCTGCTGGCCAGTTCCCTCAATGAAGGACAAACCCAGTTCTGGCAGGACCGTGTTTAAGTTGAAGGTTTCTGGGGAGCAGTTGTTGGGATAAGAAGGATATGGGGGAGGCAGGAGAATCATGAAAATATTAGGACAGTGTATTGCCTGTCATATCATTCCTCCTCCTTTCGTGTTTCTTCAAAAGAAATATACAGACTTACACTTCTTTTCAAGCATATGTGCTATTTGTGTTTCTCTTTTATTGATGTAACTGGTGAGTTTACATTGCTGGTTGCCCAGAAAAGCCAATGGAACTGAGAACAGCAGACTTTCTGCAATAGAGAAAGAATCAAAATGCAGAGACAGCTAAGTGACCGGGACAGAGGTTTATTATTACTCAAATCTCTCTCTTTCTTTCTTTCCTTTTTTTTTATTTTGACTGAGTCTTGCTCAGTTAGACAAACATAGTCGGACTCCGTGTTGCTGTGTCTTCAGACACAACAATGCACATTTCCTCTGGGTACAGAGTGGGTACCTCTCACATGAGAGCCTTATGATTGGCTTCAGGGAAGAAGGGCAGGGGGAGGGTGACAGTGACTTTTCTGCTTCTGTTGTTTTCTTTTCTTTTCTTTTTTTTTTTTGAGATGGAGTCTCGCTCTGTCGCCCAGGCTGGAGTGCAGTGGCCGGATCTCTGCTCACTGCAAGCTTCGCCTCCCGGGTCCACGCCATTCTCCTGCCTCAGCCTCCCGAGTAGCTGGGACCACAGGCGCCCGCCACCTCGTCCGGCTAGTTTTTTGTATTTTTAGTAGAGACAGGGGTTCACCATGTCAGCCAGGATGGTCTCATCTCCTGACCTCGTGATCCGCCCGTCTCGGCCTCCCAAAGTGCTGGGATTACAGGCTTGAGCCACTGTGCCTGGCCGCTTCTGTTGTTTTCTCAAATTCCTTTAGCATAAAATATTCAGTACCCTAAGGTGTTATATTTTGGAGTAGAGTGTCCTGAACCCCACCCTGTACATGCTACAAAACCCAGAATCTTTGAAGAATGATACTTATGACTATAAAATATTTAAATTCAAAATACAAATGATGGCTGGGCATGGAGGCCAGCACAAAATCCCAGCACTTTGGGAGGCCCAGGCAGGCAGATCACTTGAGTCCAGGAGTTCAAGACCAGCCTGGCCAGCATGGCAAAACCCCTGTCTCTACAAAATATACAAAATTAGCTGGACACCGTGTTGTACACCTGTGGTCCCAGCTACTTGAGGAGGGCGGGCTGAGGATCAACTTAAACAATATCATATGTAAAAACAAAAATTTTTTCCTTTAAGTTTAGTCAAGTGAAGCAGTGGGAGTGGAGAAGGAACAAAGAAATCTGTAGCTAGTTGTGATAATTGGTTGTAAACAGGAATGATTTTTTATGCACTATATACTGTTATCAGAGTTACATATGCTGCAAAGCTGGTGGTGAACAGCAACAACAGCAGTGTCCTGGTCCCCCCTACACTTCTCTCCAGGGATAACAATCCATCCTCCCTCCCTCCCTCCCTCCCTCCCTCCCTTCCTTCCTTCCTTCCTTCTTCCTCTCTCTTTCTTTCCTTTTCTTTTTTTTTTTTTTGACTGAGTCTTGCTCTGTGGCCAGGCTGGAGTGCAGTGGTGCTATCTCAGCTCACTGCAACCTCCGCCTCCCGGGTTCAAGCGATTCCCTTCTCTCAGCCTCCCGAGTACCTGGGGTTACAGGAAGGTGCCAAGACACCCGGCTAATTTTTGTATTTTAGTAGAGGCGGGGTTTCACTGTGTTGGCCAAGATGACCTCCATCTCCTGACCTCGTGATGCGCCTGCCTCCGCCTCCCAAATGCTGGGGTTACAGGCCTGAGGGATAACAATTTTCAATGCATGCAGCCAACCTCTACATATCGTTACTCTTTGACTGTCCAATTTTCCATCCCAGGCCCTGCAGTCCAGCCTGCAAGGGGAAATTGATCTTCTGTGTTTTCCTTCCTGCCAGTCCACTCTAAGGAGCCAACAAGGCACCTCTCTCCCCTCCCCCACCCTCACGCCTCTGCACGTCCGCCAAACTGAGCCCCTCAAAGACTGCGGTGTTTTTCAGTCCTTCGTAACCGCTGAAAATTTTCATATTTTCAAAATATGAAAATCAGAGTGATGGTCCTGAGCGCCCGGAGGGACATCTTAGCTTGCTCTCAAGACCCACCATGAGCCGCCCCCACCGACCCGCACTCAACCCTGGGAGCTGCTCAGGCTCCTCTTACCCGTGGCCCTGCGGCAGCTCCTCCCGAGCGACCGAGATCAGAACCCGCGCTCCCAGCCCGGGCGCTTGAAGAGGTCGCCGCGCAGGTTTCTCTTTCCGGCTGAAATCTTGGGACGAAAGAATGAGATTTTCCGGAGTCAGATTCCAAAGCTCAGTGAAGCAGCGACTTTCAGGACCCGCAATAGAGACTTGGGAGCTAGAAATTCGGCATGGAAATTTGAATGTGAAGAACAGAGTAAATTAACATTCGGAATAGGATGGGCCATCTGAATAAAACAGTGTTACTCCTAAATTAGGTCTCAAACCATCGACCCTAAACTGAGACGCAATCACCATTGACTGAGCTAACCCCATCAAAAATTTTCATCCCACCGATTACTTACCAAAAAGACAACATTACGAGATGTCCCGAGTGAAAGGAATCTCGGGGTCTCGGACTGAGGGGCGGCTGCCTTTTTAGTGGAGGAGACCTCTCACCCCGAGGCCCAGGGTCGCCCTGAGAGGGGGTGGGGACTTGTTCGGTTGCTGGGGCGCTGGCTGCGGGGTCCGGGCCTCCGATTGCAGGGGCCAGGAGGCTCGCCCAGGGCTGGGACCAGGATTGGTGACTCCGATTGGACGTTTGGGCAATTTCCCTGTGGACCAGGCCCCTGCGAGAAGCCGGTTTCTGGGACCCGGACCCCTGAGGAGGGGACGGGAGAGGAGGAGGGACATCGCAGGGGACGCATTGCGAGGCTGGAGAAGGAGGGACCTGGGCACTTGCAGCCACGGAGCTTCCTTCCCCAGGACCCAAACCTTTCTCTTCTCTAACCCAGGACTTGGTACAAGGGCAAATGTAAACCACATCCCTTTCACTTTGTCTTTGAGGCGGGAGTTTGCTTCCCAGAGTGGCTTCTGGCCAGAGTAGAAGTCCAGCAAACAACAAGGTCCCACCGAGATTTGAACACGGATAGTTTAATTCAGAGTCCAGAGTGCTCACCATTACCCCGTGGAACCAGCTGTTGAGAATATTGTGTTACTGGCATTTGGCGAGTGAATTCTCAGCCTCCATATTCACCAGAATTTGCAGGTATTTTTTTCTCCTTGGCACACAGGACTTGAGTACCTTTAATCTACAATAGGAGGAGACGCCCCAGACTTACCTCTCTCTGCTCTTCTCTTTAGGTTTCTGTCTCAGAGAATGAGATTAAGCGCCTTTCCGGATTAGGGACAGGGAAGAGCTATATTTAGGTCTCCACTAAAGCCACCAGTTCTGCCTGCGTTGCCAGTTTTCTGCCCTGAAATAAACATTCTGCCAAGACCTCCTACCCGCTGGGGTTTCTTTCTTTTTCTTTGCAACTTTCCTTTTCCCTTTATCCATGGAGCACTGATGACCATTTCCGGAATAAGATTTGGGATATGCTGGAATTTCCCTCTTCTTATTCTGCTTTCTTCTCCTCCTGTTTCTCCTCCTCCTCTCATTCTGTTTCCAATCCCCTGTCTCTCCTGCTCTCTGTCTTCCTCACACTACCCCCACACCCATTTTCCCCAGCTCCCTCCAGCTCTCCACACTTCCTGCCTCCCCCTCCTTCTCTGTTCCTTCTTGGCTACCATTTCTCTTCCTTCTCTAGGCTCCCACCCTACCCACCACCAACCTCCCACACGCAGTCTACACTAACAGAAGAATGGACTACCACGATCTGAGAGGAAGTTGAGGAATATGTTCCTAGTCAGCACACTTTGGGGGATCTTTGCTAGGGAGTGTGAGTGCGGTGACACCAACCGAGATGATGAACGTCAGCCAGTCCTTGAGGCCTGGGGAGGACCGGCAGATCCAAGGCAACACCATACCTGGGGTGACCCAAAAGAGTCATCTTCCCATTCCAAAAGGCTAAATCTGATTGCCAAAGTCCAAGGAAATTGAAAGCAGCAGGAGCCATCGTCTTTGCAAGTCCAGTTCCAAGTGGAAAGATCATGGTGCTTCCTTCCAGCCACCGCAAGGTCAGCACACAGGCATTTGCATTGCCCAGGACTCAGCCAGTACCCTGGATGCCTGGCTAGGGCCTGTCCAGAGAAAAGCTAGGTGTGGGGCCCATTTCCATCTAGGCGGAGGTTCCTGGGGAAGTAGGCACTTGCCAAGAAATTGCCCCTTATAGTCCTCCTAAGGGTGTGTGGAGCCTCAGTGCTGCTACCTCTTGGACTCCACCCTCCAGATGCCACCAGCTCCCGCTGTCCAGGGCTTGCAGTGAAGTCTCCAAGGCTCTGGTTTTTTTTTTTTTTTTTTTTTTTTTTGAGACGGAGTCTTGCTCTGTCGCCCAGGCTGGAGTGCAGTGGCCGGATCTCGGCTCACTGCAAGCTCCGCCTCCCAGGTTCACGCCATTCTCCTGCCTCAGCCTCCTGAGTAGCTGGGATTACAGGTGCCTGCCACCTCGCCCGGCTAGTTTTTTTTTTTATTTTTTAGTAGAGATGGGGTTTCACTGTGTTAGCCAGGATGGTCTCGATCTCCTGACCTCGTGATCCGCCCGTCTCAGCCTCCCAAAGTGCTGGGATTACAGGCTTGAGCCACCGTGCCGGGCCCCGGCTCTGGTTTTTGAATCGTCCTGGTTTGGTGTGCCAAGAGCTGCCTCCCACAAAGTGAGCAGACGTGGAGAGCTGCCAGATCCGAAAGGGAAAATCACAAGGCATTGCCAGCTAGATAGGGACAGAGTCCCCTCTATTATAATTCGGATTCAAAGGGTAGATGTCATGGCCCCTAAACATCACAGCATGACCAGGGCATGCCACCCACGACCTGCAGTGCCCTTGCACCTGGTTAGGTGTAAGTGATTTTACTTTAGCAGACAAGTGTTCTCTTCTCCCCCAAACTAACGCTGCTGCACTGTCCTGCGTGGGGAGATGGGTATGGCTGTAGATGGTGCCCTCCAGAGTGCCCAGGATGGGGGAACATGGTGCAGTGGCCAGTATAATGGTTTAAAAGAATGGCCACTTTCAAAAGCCTTTCACATCTCCTAATCTGGGATCTTTTGGGACTAAAACGTTATGGACCACAGTGGAATTCTTCATCCTCCAGGACCTTGTGGCGGATGCCTTCTTTCACCGAGCTTTCATGGTGTGGCTATTAAGCGCCAGGCCCTGCTCTTGGACAGTGTCATGATTGTGAGGAAGTCTCAAGTCACCACTCATAGAGTGGGTCTGCAGCTCACCTCTGCAGGCATCAACAGGTGTCAGAGAGAAAGGGGCATGACCAGTTTGTGTCTTTCCCACGTGGCCACTCATTGGGTCGTGGGGGAGTGGAAGTCAGTGCAAGGAGGAAGCCCAGTGAGAAAGCAAATGGACAACATCAGACCTGGGGCTGAGGCCCCCACCTGTGGGACAGCCTCTGAGGCAGGCAAGGGGCAGCAGGGAAGGTCGTGGCCTGGTGTAATCTGGAGTCGGGTGCCCCAGCTCGTTCATGTGGATGCCCAAACTTACCCAAAGGCGAGATTCAGTATCTCTGTTCTTCAGAGGAGAATGTGTCTTCAGAGGAGAATGGAGAAGTTAGGGAGCACCTTCTCACCCCATGTTAACTGTATTTGATGTTACAGTATGCTATCTCTGTGCTATAATTCGTTAGCATGTGGCCATTAATGGAAATGATTGATGGTTTAAGCCCACTCCCAGATATTCTAGTCTTCATCTAAGTTCCCTCCCTCCCTCCCTCTTTCCCTCCTTTCCTTCCTTCCTTCTCTTTCTTTGTTTTTTCTTTTTTTGAGACAGAGTCTGGCTCTGTAGCCCTGGCTGGAGTGCAGTGGCGCGATCTCGACCTCAGCTCACTGCAAGCTCTGCCTCCCGGGTTCGCGCCATTTTCCTGCCTCAGTCTCCTGAGTAG